>NC_071507.1:34235000-34838333 GCF_027887155.1 Malaclemys terrapin pileata | reverse complement strand
TTCTATAAACAAAAGTCCTATTTACCCTGCGCGGACAGTAAATGTCCCCTGGCTCTTCCAGCAAGAGTAGAGGGAGCTGTTAAATATGGCTGAGAGACCTATGAGGAAAAAAAGAAAACATCTTTCTCTACCTATGTAAATAGCACTCCTCACCCTAGTACTCTAATGTCTAAATACTCCTCTTTTTAGTGAGACAATGAAACTCAGCCTGACTGGTGGGGGTCTCTCTTTCTTATGCCTTTGAAACCTCATCTGCAACAGTCTCTGAGATTGTTCAAACCCCAAACTTCTCTTTAAATTTAGCTGGGCAGAGAAGATTTCAGCCTCCCAGGTCTTTGGACCCAGTTAACCACACTGACTTACAAAGTATCTTATTTTAGAAGATGTCAGACTTCTCCTCCTCCCCTTTTTCTCAACCTGGTTTCTGCACTGGTCCAAGCCTTTGTTTAGCAATAGCCCAGCTGGATGTTACTTCCTCTGCTTAAGTGAAGTTCAAGACGCCAGCTGCTTTCAAAAAGAAAAATGCATATTGTTAAGCTCCCCTCCTTCCCTCCTGCCAAGGTTAAACATGTCCCTCCTCCGTCAGCACCCCCTGTAATGTTTCCCTCAATATTGTGGGTCATGCCTTTGAGGATATAAACTCAGAGTCATACCACAGATATACAAGTAACCTGCTGACAAGGCAAAACATTATAAAAAACAGCTTCTAAAGTTGACAATATTAGTCAGCAGCTCTGACAAGTTTTCCCTTCCTTTAGCGTATCTTCCCTATTCACAAGTGTATTGATAAGGTGAAATCCTAGCCCTATTAAAGTCAATGGGAGCCTTGCCATTGACTTCCACAGAGCCAGGATTTTATCCACATCCTTTTTAAAGAGGATCATTTCCATTTTCTTAAACTTACCTGACTTTCCATCCACTTAGTCTTACTCTCTTTTGCTATAGCCTCATGGAAGTGAACGTTTGAATTATCTCTTTCTGCCCCCCAGCCTCTCCTTGTAAACCTTTTTCTTAAGGTTTCCTGAAGAATGTCTTACTTTGTTGGACGTGGCATATAAGAGTTTACATGATACCTACCCAAACTCCATTCACCACACAGTGCACACTGGCTTAGGTCCCATGGGAATTTGTCTGTAAAGTGTAAGTTAATTGTCCTCTCCCTGGCAAGCCTTTAAATTACTTATCTAAAAACAAGAACTCTGTGCCTTCTATATAAAATTACATCACAAAAAAAAATTAAAAGACCATTAAAGTTGTAAAGCCAAGCACTCCGCATTTAGGAAATGCCAGAATTATGGTTGCCCAGGTAACCTTACTGTCATCCCAGTGTGTGTACATTATGATACACTCCTTAGTTATATGACCGCATGCTGTTTTTCCCTAGGATCTCTCACTCATTCAGTGTGTAGCCTCAGATCTTATTTAACACACACTATTCAAACCCTGCCTGAATATAAACTTATTAATTTCCTCGTGGGTATTTCTGTAGTATCTGAGTGTTTCACAAACATGAATGAATTTATATTCAGAGTGCCCTGTGCGATTAGGTGCTGTTGTTGTTCCCATTGTACAGCTGGGGAACTGAGGCACAGAGAAACTAAGAACAAAATTGTCAAAAATGTCGGTTAACTTTGGGTGCCCGATCTGAAGACACAAAGGGCCTGATTTTTTCAGAGCGCTTAGCATTATATAGCATTTTATATGTTCAAAGCACAGCTCCAATCACCTTCGGTTGCAGCTGAGGGTGCTCAGCACTTCTGCAAGACAGGCCCAGAAAATAAAGAATTAATGGCCAACTGTGAATCTTTTGAAGTGACTTCTCTAGCATCATGTAGGAACTCTGTGGCATAAGCATGGGATAGAATCCGGTTCTTCAGAGTGGCATTCAATTGCCTGAACCATCTATTCTCATCCTGCAGTTCCTATCACATTTACTACATGCCTTCCAATTTTTGCAGCAAATGAGAGAGGGGTCCTATAGACAAATCTCCTTAGCTACACAATCCTGATTTACGCCCAGAGCATCATCCCTGCCCTGAATGAAGCAGAATGTGATCATGTAATTAAGAATTGTATCATAATGCATACACACCAGGGGGACAAATTAAGGTTGCACTGGCAACCTTAATTCTGGCATTTCCTGACTTCACTTTGCAACCTTGACATTTTTATAATGTGACTCTTTTAAAAGGTATTTGTATAATCAACCTCCCCCTCACTCAGTGATTTAAAGTCACTCCTAGGAGTATGTGCCTGATTCTGATCTCACACCAGTCTAAGTAACTCCACTAAACTCAGTGGAAGTACATTAGTATAAAACAGATTATACTCTGGTCCCATGGGCCTAATCTCAGTTTTGTCCTTCATGTTGCTGGTAAACATTTCATGTTTTTTAGGGAGACATATCCTTTCCCTTACATTGACTAGATTTGCTAGACTAGTTGTGGGTTGCAAGCAAATTCTGTGATGATGTGCTTTAAGTCCAAGGATAAATTGCTTTATCAGAGTAACTTCAATAACACAGCAGCTGTTATCTGATCAATGACAAGTCTCCTCAGTGAGAGAACAGTCCAAGCACTGTTTTCACCACCTGGTTTACACATTATTGCATCGATTCAGACTCAAGAGAACCTTATGGATAAAATTAAGGGCTTTCTCCTGACTTGCTTTTTCCAGCCTCCTGAGCAGCTGGCTTTTCCCATGTGGGAATGGATGCATTAGGTGTGTTTTGTTAGTGTGCATATCTCAATGAACTCTCGTGTAAATGCTGTGTTTGAGATCACTGTCTAGCGTGGGAAATTGTTGTTTTGATAAATGATTGCTATAATCATCTTGCACCTATCTTTGAGAGCACTGCGTATAGCCCAGATCTTACTTTTGCAGCTTATCTGCATCTGATGATATCATTTGTGCATTAGAATCTCGTTTAAAGACCTACCATAAGGACCACTTTCCCCCCATCAGTAGTATGTCAAGGTTTTATCCAAGATCTTAGAACAACTTGCACCCTTAAGAAGCACAGGCAAGGGGAAGGTGATTACACTACAGTGACACTCTTTGTATCTCTGCCTTGCCTCTGGCTCTTTCTGTGGAAACACTGAAGATACCATATGCTTCTGCTAAACTTCTATTTCATTTTGTCTGGCCCCATGCTTGGATGCCATGGCTGTCCATTATACTGAGTAGCAATCGTCACAAACACATCCACAGAAGTGAAGGAGATTGAAGATGGCTTTATAAATATCTCTGGCTTTCCTCATGAAGTAGGAACCATGGTTGAACTACATGGTGATTAGGCACCTTATGATTCATAATGATCATGAGCAGACTAGCAGCAGCAGAGGGAGGAGGAGGAAAGGGAATTGCTACCATACTTCTTTCCTAGTAGTTAGAGATTTTACTACTGCTGATTTGTAGTTATTAGTTTTAGAATAGAGTACAGTATAATTACACTATAGTTGCAATGTAACTACATTGTAATTAGTCACTGTATCGTAAAGTGTAATTCACTATTCATTTTAATTTCCTCTCCTTGAGAACCTATTTTGCAGCATTGATATTTCATTAATAGCAAGTTACTTCAGAGCATCCACAAAATGGTAGTATGTTTAGTTTTCAGTGTTCAGTTCTTCTCAAGGTCTAAAATCCAGAAATTTGATGCAAACTTTGGCCAACACATTCAAAAACAAGTGCCCAAAGGTAGTCTTCTATGAAGCATCTAAATAAATGGTCTGATTTTCAAAAGATCTGTGTGCCCCAGCCGTTCCCTTTGAATTCATTATGTTTGAATCCAGTTTCAGAAACAGGATTGCTTTTTTTAAAATTTTAAAATAAGCAAGAGCTCCTTTCCTTTATCTATGAAAGAATGTTTTAGCAGACTAATGCTGTAGAGTAGCCTTGTGTATTCCAAATGGGGACTACACATTCTAAAAATAGTAAAATGTTTCATGTTGCAAATCCAGCAACACTGACTAGTACTTACAGCCTCATTGTTGTGCCAAATGATGAAAACTATCAATAATGTGAAAGGTTGCTAGACAGAGTTTTCCAACTGTTTCCCACAGAGCATACCAGGAGAAAAGAAAGGGGAAATCTAAAGTTGCACAGTGTTAACCAGTGAAAGTACTTGTTGTTTTTAAAGGGTTGTTTTTAAAGGTTGAATAAAAATAACATTACTGTCTATTGTAAACTCTCATGCTAAATATGCGATATACAAGCTTTCCTATTGAACTCACTTCAAAACAGAGCAACATGTAATGTAGCCCCAGAAACCTGTGTAATCAAAACCTCCCAGGGAAGGAAGAAGAATAGCATTATAAGCAAATATTCCAGAAAACTCACATTTCATATCTGCATACATGGAATTCCATAGTTCATTACTGAGCAATTTACATGGATCTCCTTTAATGGATGAAACAATGCATGGACTATGTTAACGGACCAGAATTTTGCAAGTTTCTTGTGGCTTAGTAGTCACAAACAAAAAGGAAAAAAATATACCCAGATAAATTGTATTTAGTATATTATTATAAGAACAGACAATCATAGGAAGGAAATGGAGAAATCAAAAATGCATCCCTTTCCCTAGCCTACGCCCAAAGCAAGCCTTTGAAAATATTGTTAATGCCACAGAGTGATTGACAGCTCTTTGTAAATATAAGATTATGATTACTTTAATATTGCTTGGTAGTTGCAGGAAAACTACCAATTTCAATATGAACCAGAAATGCCAAAACATAGGACCAGATATTCCTCTCTACTCCCATGAATGAAGGAGAACTAAATCCTGTGGAAACCAGCTGAGAAGTGCCTCTATCTTGAGTCGGTGTGGTTTGGAATCTTCAAATTTGAAAAGGGGTTAGGGACAAAGTAGGTGACTTCTAATCATGTGAGGAGGGGTCACACACTCATACAGACATACATCTTGGGGGACTTTCCCTGCAGACATTAATGTTGACTCCTCTCTTCAAGGCAGTCTAGAACAGCTGATGGCTCAGAAGGAGGTAGATGGGTATGTGTAGAGGGTAGAACTGGGTCTACGGCTACTAACCTGCTGCAGTGAGAGTCTGCTTAAAAACAGAGTTCCTGACAAGGCATGAATATTGCACTTGGAGTCATATGGCTCTTATTTGTGCAGTTGCTGTTGGCATTAATGGCAATTGCGCAGTCAGATCAAGTAAGGATAGTGTCTGTATTCAGTTTAGGTATTATCGCCCTTCTGCTGAACAGCAGCAGCTGTCCAGGCATTGCAGGTTATTTTCATAACATACGAAAAATACTTATTTTCAGATTGCTGCTTTTGGTCTCCTTGGAATCTAAATATTTTGATAAATATGAGGATTTTTAATCATGCATGTGTGTACGTGTAGCATAAGTTTTCTTACTCCATTGAATTCAGTGGGAGTTGAGGGCTCTCAGAGCCTTGTGAGGTTTTAAATGATGAATATGTTGTTGTTTAAACCTACACTAAAAAGACCTCTTTGCTCTGCATTACTGGGCTGGGAATCTTGTCAGAACTGGTACCTCCTGTCTCTAGCTGGGCTAGAAAAAAGTACAAGAATAAATTTTCTTCTTATCGAGTGAATCTGCTTCTAATCCCACTCAGAACTAAAAAGGGCAGATGCTCATGAAAACAGAAAAACCAAAAAGATAATGGAACCTTCTTGAGCTTCAGAAGAGGTTTGATTTGTGGAATTAGTAAAGGTTTGGTTTTGGTTCTGATTTTGTCCTAACCAATTTGTGAGCCCCAGAGGGAATGCATTGTTCTTAAGTCTTAGTGCATACAAAGTACTGCCAAGTAGTGATATTGCAACTATTCATCTGGGTGTTGCCAAAGTAAATTAAACACTATGGGCCAAATTAATTGCTGGCATAAGCAGGCACAACGCCACTGACGTCAATTGGGTTGTGCCCTGCTTACACCAGGTGGTGAATTTGGCCCCATTTCAACAATTAACTTATCATTAAAAGCGTCTCAAGATTTTTGATATTGTGTGGAAATTATATGTTTATAGTGGTTTAATGAGCCAGATAGTCTCGTATTATTTAAATGTGTAAGTCTCTTACACCGATGTGACATAAATATACCAATATTAAACATAGCACAGGCTGCAAAAAAGGTACAGTGCAACTCAGGACACTCAGTGGCCACCTCATCTGGAGGATACACATCTTGTCCCTTCTTAAGATGGGATAATTCTGGCAGAGATCCATTGATTCATTGTGTCAGGATGGAAAGAAACATTAGGAAGGAACAAGTTCACTGTCCAGGATGTTAAATATTTATTCAATCAAACAAAACTACATTTAAATAACGTTAAAGGTCTAACTTTTAAACCACACACACACACAAATTAGTCAGAGGTAAAGCGCCAAATTTGGGCTGACACACAGGTCAGTAAATATGTTGCCCAGAGATTGCAGACGTCACAGAATGCTGCAGCCAGAGCTTTAACTAGATCCAAACTAATTGACCCTATTACATGAAGTGTTGTAGCCATGTTGGTCCCAGGATATTAGACAGACAAGGTGGGTGAGGTCATATCTTTTATTAGACCAACTTTTGTTGGTGAGAGAGAGAAGCTATCGAGCTTACATAGAGCCTGTGGAAGACCTGAAGAAGAGCTCTGTGTAAGCTCTCTCCAACAGAAGAGGGTCCAGAAGAGGGTCACCCACCCTAGGACCAACACGGCTACACCACTTCATGTAATAGGGCCAATTACTGTAGTTCGGATCTAGTTAAAGCTCTGGCTGAAGCATTCTATGACTTCCGCAATCTCTGGGCGACGTATTCACGGACCTGCGTTTCAGCCCAAATTTGGAGCTTTATCTGGCTCTGCCTAATTTTTTGGGTGTGATATGAAAGTTAGACCCTTGTGTCTCTGATCCTATTGCAGTGATTTTAAAATCTGTTCCTTAGCGTCCAGTATAAAATCAAAGTGATCTTAAGGTGGCATTATTTAGATCTGATGTTTAATAGTACCTTTCCGTTTTCTATTTTATTTTTTACAATATATTAGAATTCTTCCTAAAAATTATAGGGGCAGATTTAATCCCCACTTGGCTCGCTGTGTGCCAATCAGGCACCACACAAAGAGTTGAGACGCCATAACTCATTTGGGGGAGGGGGTTCCCTCAGTGCTGAGCAATCCCCAGCTGGCCCTTCCTGCTGGGCCTCCCTCCAAGTAGACATGTGTTGGGGGTAGGAAGGAGTGGCTAGAGTGTAATGTACTCCTGCAGTCCCCAGCTGGTGGTTGGGCCCTAAGTGAGTATTGCCAGATTGCCTTCAGGACACATTGGAAAACCTATGTATTTTATCCAGGCTTTTTTTTCCTGAGGGGATGGATTTTACTAAAGTAGGAGGGTAGGGGGGAAGAAGGACACCTGCTTTCTCTTGGCTGTGGAGCATTATAGTGTTAACACTGGGTCAGTTTGAATTATTTTGCAAAAAGTTGTTACAGAATTAACTGTTGATATGGAACTTAAAGATTTGCACCTTAAATAAGACAAAATAAATACATTGAACATAAGCCATTCTTTGGGTCATGGTTGTCCTTTTCCATTGCACAACTGTCTAGGTACAGAATGGTGGAATTGGAAGCAGAGGGAATGTGAGGAGAGCAAAGGGATGTGGGGTTATGTTGGCCTGAGTCCTTCAGTAACCTGTGCTAAAGTGGGAGTTGGAGCACATCCAAATACTTCATGGGTTTTAAGAGGTTCTCCAAATATCAAAACCAAAAAGATATCATGGGTATGCTGGGCTTTAGGGGAGTGGGGAGGATTGAAATGATCCCACAGAAGTAACATTTTGCTTGTGGTGGCAGAAAATTAGCTTGGTTTTATATAGAAAATGTGATCTAAATAAGACACAGTAGGCCAATTGACTCCTGCAATAATGGAGCCAACTCCTTTGATCTCAGGGCAACCCGTGGTACAGAATACCACTGTGCGTACACCCAAGAGCCGAATTTGGTTTGGCGTTTTTCTCTGCTACTGTGCTCTTAAGTACTCTGAGACCCTATTTGTATTCTGCAAGATCTCAGCAACAGGATTTCAACTTGCAGCCGCTGCACGTACTCTCAGTAAATGCACAATACCATACGCTGTCTGTGTGCTTTTTCACAGGTTGACTTCCCACTGTTAATACAAAATATTTCACTTTGGCTTTTTTTGCTGTTATTTTTTCCCAAGGAGTCGATCAAAAAGCACTTTGTGGGAGTTAAAAAAACATTGTCAAAAAACAAACCTCTTTATGAAAGTGGTGGTGAAGCTTTCTTTCCAGTGAGCTACTTATTTTAGCAGCAGGACAATAAGGCTAGAGAGAGAACAAGGAGACTGAAAGCCAGGAATTTTTTTTCTTCCTTGCTCCTACTTAGTGTTTTTGTTTTACTTCCTGAACTGCAGCAGCTGAAATAATTTTTATTGTTTTATTCCCATTCAGTATAGACATAGAAACATGTTTTCATTGGCTTTGCTGTAAAAAGTCCACCTGATGGGAGGCATGTTTGAGTTTGTGTGAATCAGTTTCAAGTTTATTTTTTTCCTGTGTGCGACAATTGAAACAAAAAATGCTCCCATGACACAAATATGAACTACATTCATTTTGAAAGCAATTTCAGACACAGAGGAGAATTGTAGGTATTTTGAAGCTACTTTAGAACGGTACTCTTGCTTTAACTGGGTTTTCAAGTGTTCTCTTAACAGTGCTGTCTCCGTCCAACTGAAATTCTCAAGGAATCACATTATCGTATATGGGATCTAAATAAAATAAATTGCCTGATTATAACCAATACTTTGGTTTTTACACTGTCCCGAATCGTTGCATAGAACTCTCATTGACACCAATGGCAGTACTGTACAAAGACTGAGAGCAAATTATGACCCTTAATCTTCTCTGTATTGATTGAAATCAGATACTTTAAATCAGTCTGAATTCTTGGCTTTATTTCTGATACTCTAAACTAATAGGAACATACCAACATGTGAACGATTCAGTAACAAATTAGGTCCCAATCCTGCCATCAGACCTGCTCAGACACAGCACCCAGTTCACTTCAGGGTCACTGCAAGGTTCTGCCTTGTGGATCAGATGGTAGGATGAGGGCCCTAATGGGCTTCATTGAATGGTGTGCTTTCCTGAACGTGATTTCATATTTCTTGCTGCATTGTAGAAAGTTCAGGGTTTTAACGAATCTTTACTTGTGGTTGGTAATGGAATTTGTACTATTTTTTTACATTTGATCTGTGCTTCTGCAGTGTATGCAGATGTCACAATTCATTGATATATGCAGTGGAAAAAAGCTTTGAAAGGCTCCTTAAGAGTTGAAGAACTTTAAACACCCAAGTTATTTGACCTCTGTGCATTCTTGCTCTTTCCTATCAAGTTTATTTTAAATGCTTTCACTCTCTAATATTGGTTCTTGAATTGTAAATGAATAATTCTCATGGTGTTAAGTATGATTCATCTTTTATACACTTGAAATAAGGTAAATAAAAATCTCTTCTCCAAAATAACATGGAAATAAACAAGACTATTATATTTTGTATTACCAACCTCCATTAATATTAATACAACCAGAATTACATTCCTTAGCCTAGCACCCTGGGCACCCACTCGTATCCCCATAGGCATCGTTTTTTTTAAAAGACCATTATGAGTCTTCAAAATATATTTCTTGCTGGATTAGTTCTCTTGCTCTTTAGGAAGCTTTCGCCAACAAAAATACCTCTCCTCCTCCTGCAATTATGCTCACCCTGCACCTGTGGTTCCCCCAGCTTCTTCTTGTAGTGGCCCATGGTCACAGACATCAAATTAAAGGTCCAGAGGTTGCTACAAGTTGTACATCCCTGAGACTGGCCCTTTCTCACACAGAAAATTCCCTTAATTGTTTTGTTTTTCTGTCGTACTTATCAGACTGTCATCTGAGCCACCTCCATAAATATTTTTGGATTTACCCTCATACACTCCTGTGAAAGAGGATCATCCCTATTTTACAGATGGGGAAACGAGGCTCAGACAGATGAAGTGATTTGCCCACAATCACCCAACTGAACCTTTCTACCACTAGGGGGGCCCTGCTTCCCAGTGGGGATTCAACCCTGGGTTAAGACAGCCAAGCATTCATGTATCATTACTCATTCCTCTCACGGGTTCCCCTGCCTGGGGAGTAGTTTAAGTTATTGTTGGGGCACAGTAGGAGCTTCACCAGCAGAGTCTTCTCAGGAGTTGTGCTGAATCAGTACATCCACCATCCATGCCCCTTTATATGTAGCAAATATTGCCAAATCTTAGGCCTCCACTGGTTAACTATAGACAGCCATTTTGTGGCAAGCAGGCACAGGTACCTGACACCACCACAGTCCTCTTCTGCATGGACTTCCCATTGCAGAAGCCTTATACATTGGGTTATGCTAGCAGAAGCCAGGGTGATCCAGGGCTGAAATTAGCCCAATATTTCTTTAAGGTAAAAAAAAATGCAAATATGTTTTTTTTTTAAATGCAAGCATTTATGTCAATTATTATGTAAGGACCATTTACCAAAATTCCCAGCCACAGACTTTATTTCTGAAGTTGATTTGTCCATCTGTTTGGTAGATCTATCTTGTTGTGATGTCATCGGATGGCTGAAAATTTTGTTGCAAAAGCAATACCAAAATCCTAATCTAAACTGGCTATTTCTACCTCCCGAATTCTCTTTTGAGCTTTGAGCCATATTGCACTTTCTAGGACAACCTTCACACTAGCTTTAAATTTTTCTGAACTGGCTCATTCCATTGTCTCCTTAAATACCTTCCTAGGGTTTGAAAACTCTACACCATTTAAGTTATGTCTATATGTGTCAAAATCAGATCTTACTGTATCCATGCACATGTACATTCCTTTGTCAGTTTATCTTAAAGAGAACACATTCTGCAAATTCCTATTGCATACATCTTTCTTTTTTTATGAGCATTCCAAAGTGGATAAGTAAACTACCAGACTATTCTGTAATCATCTTTGATGTTGCAATAGATGCTGTGTGTTGTAAAGTTTTATCCTTTAACTAGCAACATTACAAATCAAAGAAGCAAGCTTTGGGAGGGAGGAACAGAAACACAGCGTGCTCAGGGGAGGAGGTGGGGAAGAGGCGGGACTGGGGCGGGGATTTGAGGTAGGAGTCCAGTAGAGGCAGGGAGGAGGCGGATTTGGGGCAGGGACTTTGGGGAAGGGGTTGGAATGGGGGAGGGGCGGGAAGGGGCGGGGCAGGAGTATGGACTGCTTTAGATGCTTTAGATAAGCTGAAGTTAGCATTTGCTGCATATTAAAGCCCTTTTTCCTGGTCCAGAATGATGGAATGTTATTGACAGACTGGTGGCCAAATTAAACTGCTGCTGAGCCACCGCATTATAGGCACATCCTGCCTCTGAAGAAAACATATCTATTAAAAGCATGTGCACATCTACTCAAAATTGTCCACATGTTTTTGGATATGATTGAAGTTCCAACCTGAAGAAGAGCTCTGTGTAAGCTCGAAAGCTTGTCTCTTTCATGAACAGAAGTTGGTCCTCACCCACCTTTTGTCTCTGAAGTTCCAATGTGCATGTTCATAAAGAGGATTTGGGCCCATAAAACTTCAACCAATGTGTACCATTAGACTTGTTCAAAATCAGGGATGCAAAAAGTCTGCATTCCCTTCTGCTCATACACTTTTGCACATTTGGACCTAGTTGTTCTGTTTATCGAACGGGAAAGAGAAATGTTCCATATGCCCCTAGCTAATGACAAGCTACTGCTAATGTTACAGTAATGCCATCACTTCATTTTGATATAATGATCAAGGATAAATTATTCATTACAGTTCACTTATGTAGCATGTTACATCTTTGAAGCCTGTTACAGTTATTGGGCTTGATTCACCCAGCATGAGTGCACCCCAACTCAACCCAGGGCAGAGGTACAACACTGGTGGATAGTCCAAAAAGCACTTGCAACCTCCACTGTACTGGGAGCTGGGCATTGCTGTCTGGAGAAAGTTCATGGCTGGGGGTACACATTAGCACATCCCCAGGGCAGCCTTTATTGCTGCTCCTTGTGAGCCCCAACCACAAGTTGCAAATTCCTTCCCTGACCCAAAGCTCCTGGGGACAGCATCAGGGCAACCACTGATCAGCTTCTTTCGAGGATGAAATTTGCATCAGCAGTCATGGGTGACACCTTTTAGTTTATCCTGTATGTGGTAGATAAGTATTATTATTTATTTTTTATTCTCAATTTTGCAGATGCAGATGGGTTAAGTGACTAGACCAGAGCTGCAGAGAGAGTCTGTATCCAAAGTGGGATTAGAATCTAGGTCCTGTACTGAGACCCGTAGGGACAACACCTCCCTCTCTCGGTGTCACTCTATACACTGGGTAAATGTACTGGCCGAGTGTATACTGAATGTGAGCTTTCATGCCTATGTTAGTTGCTTTAAGATGAATGGGAGATTTATTGAAAGTGAACTTCTAATAATTGTGGGGTTTAATAAAAGTGAGGGTTTAATAATTCATTTTCAGTTATTGGTACTGATGTTCAATGCTGTTTTGCTCTTTGTAGCTTGGTCTGCTTTTTTAATCATGTCTGTTGTTTTGTCAAATGGGAATTTGTGAAAGCAGGAAATAAGATTTTATGGGTAAATTAATGCTGGGTGCAAGCAAATGCAACAAACAGAGCATATCAGAAAGAGCCCCCATTGGCTACTGCTCAGGTGAGGCAACAAAACAGGTACTTCTGGTAGGTACAGACAAAAGCTCTGAGCAAATACAGTTGTAGCCTTGAGAGGAGGGTTTGCACGCAGTCAAAATCCCACCCACAAGCTATTGGTCATACTAACGTTCATTTCTCTGTGATGAGACATTGTGATGTTGTCAGACTCCCACTAAGAGTGCCAGTAAAAATCAGTAGAGTTCTTGGGAAATCTTCTGGTTTTAATTATTATCTCTGTCTTATTAAATGGCTTACCTTGGACTTGGGTTGTCCCTGAGTAAGAAAGGGCAGTGTAAAATGATGTGCAGTACGAGATTAGGTAGTGGTTGGCATTGCCTGGGGCCTCAGGGAGGAGGGTTTGTAAAGGGTTCCTGCTCCCTCTCCCCAAAAAGCCTGGCACAGTTGTGGCCTTTGCATTCTCTTTCCTGAACAGCAGGAATGCGCAAGGCTGTTGGTCCTGCTGGTCTAGGGCCCATTGCCCTCTCCTTACCATGTACCAACCAGCTAAGCTGGCTCCCCTTGGAGGGGAACTGACTGCATCCGTTCAAAGGGAGGCACAGTGGCTGTTAGGGGAGGCGTATGCTGCCTGAAGCAGAGGGTCTCCTGCTGGGGCAGTGCACCTTCACACCTACCCCCGCCAAAGGCTGCGGCTTGAATTGACCATGATTGGGCAGCTGGCATGCAGTGAACACTGCTTTATATGCTGGCCATTATCTTTTCACTGTTTCCTTGTACTCCCCCATCTGTTTGTTGTATCCATCTGTTGTCTCTTGTATTAAACTTAGGTTGTAAGCTTCTCGGGGCACAGACTGTCTTTTGTACAGTGCTTAGTGCCGTGGGGTCCCAGTCGATGATTGGGGAGGTCTCTGTGTTCCTGCAATACAAATAATAAATAACTGTTAAAATCCAGTGTTGTTTGCAGTGTTGGAGAACTCCTCTGTGGAGCCCAAAAGCTTGTCTCTTTCACAAGCAGAAGGTGGTCCAATAATAGATATTACTTCACCCATTTTGTCTCTGTAATGATAAAATCCACACTTGAACCCTTTTCACTCAGGTGTGTATTGTATGGGGGGCTGAACTTGCATTTGCGGAAATGAAATTCAGTGGGCATTTGAAAACAAGACGTTGCTTCATTGGTGTGCCTACCATTGTTAACCTTGCTGCTTCCCCTGAGAGCTGCAGTGAATCAATGCCCTAGACCAGGGGAAGCAAACAATAATTGTGTGAGGGTTTGGGTGGATGTGGAAGGATGAGATATTCCCAAACAAAATAGGACGTGGTGGGGGAGAAGGGACTTTCTAAACTTCCTCTGGAGCAATGTCGTATCTTATTTCTTTGCTGTCATATTTATTTTGTTTTGGCTCAGCTGAGATCCCACAGAAGAGAGCTTGATTGGTAAATACTGTAAAGTAATCCCCTGTTATTCTAAAGTTGTGGGGGCCGATGTTTGTTTTTTATGTTAATTAAAACACAGAGAGATTCAATTGCCTAAACATTTACTGCATGTTAATTTCCCATTTCAAGGGAATTCATCTGGTCTAGTCAGAATTCGGATTGTACAGAAATGTAATAATTTTATATTACTCAGAACATTGAGTTCAAATAAATTGTTGAACATAAATTATTTCTGGTACCCAGGGCATTGTTTGTGAACTGATAGGACAGTATCTCTTGTAAATTTTCCATTCTGATGATCACAGTACAGTACAAAGTTTCTTGCTGTGCTGTCAAACTAGAACCAAGTGTTGTCACTGGCTGACCTCTGTTTATAAGTACGTGGGAACATTATTGAAACACTTCACATAGTAAAGAAGAGCTATTTCTCTGCTAGTGAATATCTTTACTTTGGCAAAGATCTAATTCAGTTAGCTCTTTTGAATGAAGCATAGGATTTCCCTCCCACCCACAAACTCTCTGAAAGTACAATTGAAGAACCAGCTCCTTTGCCACTTAGTCATGCAAGTAGATCTTACTGACATGAGTGGTCCTGTTGGAATCAGTGATCTACTCTAGTGAATAAAGGTTGCAGAATCAGGTCTTAAAATAAGGACAGAGATTGAGTGCACTTCTTCTCTCCCTACCCCCGGCCCCACCGTGTTATATAAAATTGCTGAAATGCCATACATTATGTGCCATTATGGTGGCATGGCCAAATAATAATCCTACAGTCTTCTGTTTGGTCAAGAGTGATTTTGGAATTCCCCCTATCAAGGCACTGAGAGTCAACTAACCTAGATTAGGGCTTCTAGGTGCTAAACCAGGGGTGGGCAAACTTTTTGGCCCGAGGGTCACATTGGGGTTGCAAAACTGGATGGAGGGCCGGGTAGGGAAGGCTGTGCCTCCCCAAACAGCCTTGCCCCCACCCCCATCCACCCCCACCCACTTCCCGCCCCCTGACTGCCCTCCTCAGAACCCCCGACCCATCCATCCTCCCCGCTCTTTGTCCCCTGACCACCCGCTCCCGGGACACCCCACCCCTAACCACCCCCTGAGACCCCACCCCCCATCCAATACCCCCTGTTCCCCGTCCCCTGATCGTCCCCCTCCAGAACCTCCGCCCCATTCAACCGCCCCATGCTCCCCGTCCCCTGACTGCCCCCTGCCCTTATACTACCTCTCGGCCCCAGCCCACTTACCATTTACCATGCTGAGCAGAGCATGCAGAGCAGCATATCTGGCTGCTGCATTGGCCAGAGCCAGACACGCTGCCGCTCTGCAGGGGAGGGGGGACAGCAGGGGAGGGGCCGGGGGCTAGCTTCCCCGGCTGGGAGTTCAGGGGCCGGGCTGGATGTGGCCCGCGGGCCATAGTTTGTCCACCCTGTGCTAAAGTAATATGAATAATATTAGAAGTAGGAAAGAACAAACAACATAAGGGTGGGTGTTCCACACAGGAGCACTGTAGCACAGGGCTATAAGTGCATGTTGATTAATGGATGGGGGGGCAATGATTGTCCCATAGAAGGTGCAAGATTGGTAGCTTCAATGAATAGCAGCCCTATGGTGATGAGTTGGTAGAAGCCTGAATGCTTCACTTAATGTTCTCTGAGCTTCCTTTGATGACTACTCTTGAGAAGGAAGGCAGGTAAAGGGAACAATTGTCCTGATTCCCCCTCTCCTTCAGAGGCACAGGGAACATAAAAAACAAATGTGGTGGACAGTGTTTCTGGAGCAGACAGCAAAAGAAATGAAGTTTATGACCAGTATGTGTGCACACTGGTGATAATGGGATTAATTCTCCAAGGTAGGTATGCAGCCTGGATGTGTATATTTTTATTTTTTTTAAGCACAGTTTTTTGTGAGTTATTAATTACTGCTTTCTTGGCAAGCAAATGAGCATTAGTGTCAGGCTTATGTTAACCAGATGAATAACTTATATACAGTACATTAAATTAACTGTGTGAACCAATTTTGAAATGTTGGTTTATGCACTTTTTTCTCCTTTACATGGCCTCTGTGATTGTCCCATGAGAAGTTGCTTACCCTTCCACCCAAGCCACAAACACTTTCCAAGAAGTGATTCGGTGGAAGAGGAACAAACAGGAGAGAGATTAGTGGTTCCACCCTCTTCATTATCTTCCCTAAGTGGTTCTGTTTTAGCCTCTTATCCTTCTTCCCCAGGACCTTTCAGGATCTGGTGGGCAGAATGGTTGGATCTTTGAACACACCATTAGCATAAATTATTCAACATGCTGGAGTTAAGGGATAGGGAGAAGATTGTGATACCTGAAAATGGAAGGCTTCTAGATCCAGTTCAGGAGCTGTGGGACCACCTGGAATCTGTTCCATCTATGTCTAGAAAGCTAGAATCTCTGTAAGATGGCCTGGCCTAGCAGAGAAGAGCACTAACCTGGAAGTCAGACAGGAGTTCTCTTCTAGTTCTGTCATTGACCTGCTGGGTCCAGTCATTCAACTGCTAGCTTGAATGACTAAACCAGTATCACTGACTTTACATTCTTTTAAAACACACTAATTTATTGTGAAACACATTTCCTTTTTATTTGCCCTTCTGCAAACCTCATATGCCCTCTAATCCAATGTATGGTAGTGCAGTTAAGTACAATGTAGTAATTTTACACAGTTCCTTCTATGCAAAAGCACTTTTAATGTAGTATATAAATACAAAGTGTCTGTAACTTACACAGACTGCAGGAAAAACTTCATGAAAGAGCTTTAACATTTGTCAGTTATTTTGATTTATTATACAGGTGTTAATTCCAGATTCATGGTGTACAAAAATTTAAAATGCGTGTTCCAGGGTATTACATTATTATTGATGTCATCTTTGGTGGAATAATTAAACCAGTCTCAGATAGCTGTCCAGGTAGAACTTAACATTCCATAACACTCCCTGGTTATGATAGACTGTAATTTCCAAAAGTCTGTGACCTAGTGCTGAGCATATACCGGCTCCCTCATTAGCTTACAGAATCACTTGTACACCAGCAGCATCTGGCTCATTGGAAAGCACTTTGGGTTACTTTAAGGAGATGAAAGACTGAATAAAACAAATTCTATTCTAATTCTAAAAACAACTTGATACACAACAGGAAGCCAATAGTAAAACCCACAGGGCAAAAGTAATATACGAAGCCTGCTTTGTGCAAGTTAAAATTGGAGCACAAGCATCCTGCTCAAGTTAAAACCCTAGTCAGAAGCTTCATTTTATATTTCAGTCTAGGCCACAAACACAAGGCTAATCTAATATAGAGATTATAAGAAGCTCTGTACAAGTTCTGAAAGCATTAGTTTGAAAACCTTACTTGCATCCATGATATAGCCTTTCTTGACCAGATCAGAGCTTGTTGTTTCCCATTACTTGGCTAGAGTATGAGGGTGAAGTTAGGTAACTGCGTTGGCAACACTTAGCCCTCAGCACTCCACAATCCACCTAAGCACATAGTGGGATTGTACAGGTATCACTCAGCACTACCAGTTGCTATTCCTGCCACAACCTCCTTGGACCACTACTGACTGGTTTCATAGTATGGGCTTAATATGGGCCAGGGCCAGTAATATAAAATGGGTGGATTGTGGGGGAGAAGGGAACACGGCATTAATGCTCTTTTCCTTTCTGATTTCTAGGTAAAAGTTTGTATCCAATCAGGCCGGCCCACCACAAGCTATTTTTATTTCTGGTTTCCCTCCTCCTCCCCAGCAAGTGAATTTTAATAATGGTTTTCCTGGAACAGCCTGGAAACCTAATGTGGGCTATTTAGACACACACCAAGTACAGCATGAACAACATTGTTCTGCCTACTCCCCTCAAATATCACTCAATACACTTTGGAGGGGTCATCACAAGGAATGAGGGGCCATCTTGGTCTGCATGTCTGTTCATTTACTACTGAGGCCATCAACAAAGATGGTGCTTATCCACTAGGCCTTGAGACCTTTCAATAATTTCAGTGAAGCTGCTTTCAAATGGTGATAATCATAGTAGTAATAATTTATGAATAACACCCTGCACTAATATATGGTAATATATGGTAATACTTTTCACCTCAGACTTCCAAAGGCTTCACAAGCTATAGAATCCTTTATTTTAAATAGAAATGCAGCCAATTATTGGAAGGAAAGTGGCAGCTGTTTAATAGCACACTGGAAAAAAGAGTAAACAGTTAGGTGGCAAAATTTGCAGATGATAGAAAACTTCTCAAAATAGTTAAGTCCCAAGCAGACTGCGAAGAGCTACAAAAGGATCTCACAAAACTGGGTGACTGGGCAACAAAATGGTAGATGAAATTCAATGTTGATAAATGCAAAGTGATGCACATTGGAAAACATAATCCCAACTATACATATAAAATGATGGGGTCTAAATTAGCTGTTACCACTCAAGAAAGAGATCTTGGAGTCATTGTGGATAGTTCTCTGAAAAAATCCACTCAGTGTGCAGCGGCAGCTCAAAAAGCAAACAGAATGTTAGGAATCATTAAGAAAGGGATAGATAATAAGACAGAAAATATCATATTGCCTCTATATAAATCCATGGTACGTCCACATCTTGAATACTACGTTCAGATGTGGTCATCCACCTCAAAAAAGATATGTCAGAATTGGAAAAGGTACAGAAAAAAGCAACAAAAATGATTAGGGGTGTGGAACAGCTTCCATATCAGGAGATATTAATAAGACTGGGACTTTTTAGCTTGACTGGTGTGGAGAAAGTAAATAAGGAAGTGTTATTTACTCCTTCTTGTAACACAAGAACTAGGGGTCACCAAATGAAATTAATAGGCAGCAGGTTTAAATCAAACAAAAGGAAGTATTTTTTTCACACAACGCATAGTCAATCTGTGGAACTCCTTGCCAGAGGATGTTTTGAAAGCCAAGACTATAACAGGCTTCAAAAAAGAACTAGATAAGTTCATGGAGGATAGGTCCATCAATGGCTATTAGCCAGGATGGGCAGGGATGGTGTCCCTAGACTCTGTTTGCCAGAAGCTGGGAATGAGCGACAGGGAATGGATCACTTGATGATTACGTGTTCTGTTCATTTCCTTTGGGGCACCTGGCATTGGCCAATGTCGGAAGACAGGATACTGGGCTAGATGGACCTTTAGTCTGATCCAGTATAGCAGGTCTTATGTTCTCATACAACAGTTTAGGACAATAAGTGAAGAAGAATACTCTTATCTTTTCAAATGTCAGCTACAGCTGACCTGTTTGGGTTTCATATTTGGAAAGTATCTTGCTACCAACTGGGTCATCCAGTCCCCAAAGCGTTTGTAAAATGTTAGATAAAAATGCAATTGGGTAGTATTTTTATTTAGGATCGTATATGTCCTCCATCTTGATAGTGTCTAACCATCTCAGAAGTATAATGATATCTCCTTGCATTAGACCTGTATTGTGAGGAAGGATTATTATCCCCATTTTACAGATGGGGAACTGTGGCACAGAGAGAGTAAGTGACTCTCCCAAAGTCACAGACTCAGATCTCCCAACTTTCAGGCCATTGTCTAACCACAAGACCATCCTTCCTCTAGAAAGCAAAGGACTAAAGCTTATTAGAAACTGATCACCAGGAAGAGAGCAATGAAACTGAGTATTATGTGCATAAAAATGGTAGTTCCAACCAACCTGAAGGAAATTAAAGCAGTTGGATTATCAGAAATATTTTTGTTACATTTATTACCTCTTGTTTGTATAGATTTCCATTTGTACATTATAGCTACTGATAACACATCTGATTCAAACACTGAGAGTGAGAATAGATTTTATAAAATGCACACTGAAAATACCCCAGACTTACATTTCTTGAAATGTTTCAAATTGTTTGTGAGCTCTCACCATCTCCCATAATTTCTGGGCATTCATCCCAAGGAACATGAGACTACAGTGGAAGTCATTTCTTCTAGTCATTCACAGAAGCAATTTTTTAAACACCATGGAAAAATTATTCTTGTCTTAATTTTTTATTTAAAAAAGCCATAATTGGCCTTAAAATTGACACTGAAAAATAGGAAACGATAATCACTATAAACATAACTGCCTTTTTGCATATCACAGTCTCTTGTTAAAGGATTATGTTTGAGTAAACTTGAAAGGGAATAAAATGAATTTGAGGTTTTATTTCTCTGTATTTCTCCATATCTCTTGTCTTGCATATACTTATTCATTTTGCAGATGACCCTTTCCAAGATTGGGGTTGGGGGAGATGTTTGAATCTAGGATTCTGGTTCATTTCCATCTCTGGTTCTTTAAGGCTCTCATTTAGTTTTGTGTACTAAGTCCAGTGTATCTGTGCAATTTCAATCAGAAGCAGGAAATGTTTATTCAAGTTCTAATGGGTGGGACAGTTGCTGCAGTTTTAGGTAATTTTAAACAAACTGTTTGAGCATCCTGTTTAAATAGAGTTAAGTAATCACAGTTTTGTGCTAGTTGGGAAAGAGTTTAATACACTCATGATTTGAATAAAATATCATCTTACACAGCATACCAAAGACATGATGTATTTATCTGGCTTCTTGTGTATTTTGACTTTTGTATTGATAACAAGCTTAGTATTGTTATAGCACAAAAACACTCTGTCATTTAACAGAAGATATAACTCATGTATGAGCTATTTTTGTGTGTTAAATTTACTCTTAATCAGCACACATTCCTAATTTTTCTAGCGTGATTTTGAAATATTTTTCAGTAGTGTCTGGAAAAATCTGATTCAGATGTAACTTTCTGATACTGTTTCTTAGAAAAGTCTACTGAGACCATGAACTTAGTTTAAGGACTTAGTGAGAATCAGGAAGAATTTATTCACACCCATTTGTATGAGAAACATAAAAGAAGGAAAAAATGGTACTTGGAGAATGCTGATAAGTCTTATCAACTGAGAATTCTATTTGAGAAGTATATGTTTGATACCTTTCCTGATTTCTGTGCTTTGAACACTTGCAGGATAGATCCTAGAGTCTAGGGCTTTTAGTGAGAAGATTGCTTGCCTGGCATATAGCACGGATACACGTCTTGGATATGAAACTGGAAAACAGATTGGATAATTTATTTCTGCTTTGTGATATTTCAGTTAATTTGCCTGTGTTCAACTCCATGTGGGGTCACACAGCTCCTAAGGTCACTTGGGGAAAGGTTTGTATTCTTGAGCTTGCCAGCAATAATTGTACTTATCTTTGTGATCTACGAATACATTTTCATTACAGTGTGATCTCATAAAATGTTAAGTGAAAAACAAACAAAGCGTAGGGTGAATTAAGGGCTGATATAATGATAATAAATTCTTAAAAGTGGTAGGCAGTGATCATTTCTCAGTTGTAAACAGTACATCAAAAGCTGTTATTCCCAGTCTCAATTTTTGTTTGGGATTTACATGGAAGTCTGATCCCCAACGATGGTATCTTTCCACATTTAAACAACTAATAGGTTATAGAGAATCACGTATCAACACAAAACTAATTGGCAAGAATATCTAGGAGGAGGTTCTTGGTCATCAATCACACCTCTTCAAAGATGACCTAGGATGGCCCAGTTATGTCCTCAAAGATTATTGCTATAGCTCTACCACAATAGAACGCTGTCCTCGGGAGCCAAAATTTTTTTACCGTGTGATAGGTGATCTGCCGGAGTGCACAGCCCTGCCCCCAGGGATCACTGCTTTACCGCATTATATCCAAATTCATGTTATATCGGGTTGTGTTATGTCGGGGTAGAGGTGTATTTATTTCTGGAGGCGACCACAGTTTTCGCAACAGAAAAGAAGGCATGATCTACGCCTCAAAGAACTTAGTCTAAAGAGAGACAGACAAAGATGGCAGAAAGAACGAGAGTAGTATATATACTGCTAGACTAACAAAAATGTCAAAAACTAATGTGGGGGTCTATATCTGTAGAGAGGAGGCGGTGATAGGAATCAAGACAGGAGATAATGAGGGCTTGGATGCAAGCTTTTGCTGTGGAGATAGAAAATAAAGGATGGATCTTAGAAATATTGAGGAGGGTGAAGAGGCAGGATTTGGGCACAGCTTAAATGAGTAGGATAAGAGAGGCTGAATCAAATATAGCCTCAGTTGACAGGCTTTAGTGGGTGAGAGGAAGGTTGTGGTGCTTAGGGTGACAAAGAAAGAGGATAATTGAGAGGGAAGTTAAGGAGTTTGGTTTTGCCCATGTTAAGGTGAAGGTGACAGTGAGACAACCAGGAGGCTATATCGGTGAGGTAGACCAAGATGAGGGGTTGGGACAAGTCAGGACAGGCAGATTTGCAAGTTATCACAAGAGATATAGTTGAAACCAAAGACAGGAAAGGTTATAGTACCATGGAAATTCAGATTAAAGTTGAAAGCTTTTGTTATTGTCTTCCAAATCCTCTTTGCCCTGAAACACTGTTACCCACAGTCTCTGTTTTAGATTGTTTTCATTTATTATTTTAAGTGTTTTCATTCCACCATAACTTCTTAGAATTCAAGGGAGAGAAGGTTAGACTAAGGGAGAAACAAAAACCCTTTAAAAAATCTTTACTGCAGAAAACATATTTGCTTATTTTATAGTCCTTTGCTTTTTGGGGTTTTGCATAACAGATGCCAAGAGGGGATTAATCTATAATGGCTTGTTTGAGATCTATCCTTTTATTTTAGTTTATGTAATTAAGGAGTTCCCAGACTGCTTCACATTTTTTTTGTTCATCAAAACATACTTCTCAAATGGTATGGATATGGAATCCAAAAAATAATCCAAACCAGTTTTGTAACAAAATTGATTAATAAGACCATATCTAATACTTAGCTGCTCTAGGTACTTGGTTGTCAATACTGTACAATACTGTGTTCTGTCCACTTTGTACCCTCCTCATTTTAATTAATCTAATGAATGACACATCTAATGAATGACATGTTCTCGGGTGTGCCTCAGTTTCTGTACAGGGAAGTGTACGATGAGGGCAAAATCCTGGTTGTATTTAAGTCCATCGGAATTTTGCCATTATCTTCAATAGGCCCAGAATCTCATCCTGAGTGTGTGTGTAATGGGAGAAAAATAGGAGACAAAAAAAGAATACTTATGTTCTTAGGATTAGGATCCCAAATTGTGGGTGCAAACGGTTTTAATGGAAGTATATAGCAATAATTTTTTTTCTCAGATGGTACTGTAGTGATGGGAACCAGAAAAATACCTAGGTAAATAGATTTCTCAAACAGAGTTTGATACAGATGCCAACACATGTGGTCCTATTTTAGTCTCTATTTATGCCCGTTCCAGATTGAGCAGGTCCTTTCTCTAGAGCATAGGAAAGGAAAAGCCACACAATGGGTTTAGAAAAGCAGGGTGTCATAAAAATACAAGAATCCTCTTTTCTCCAGGAAGATGCTCTCTGTGCCAGTGCTGCAGTATTGACAAGATGTGTCTTATTACAATTGATTATACAAATTGATATTATTCTAAAATAAAAAATCCTCACCTGAAGTTTTGACATAAGGAAAATATGATTTTCAAGGACACTTCTGGCTGCCAATTCCAATAAAACTGGCTGTAATACACAGCTGGGAAAACTAGGAAGGCTGTTTGAAATGTAAATGTATGTAGTAGGAGAGTGTAACCTACAGGAGCGTTTTGTAAGCACTTAATGCCATGTCAAACAAATATCACTGTAGGATAAATTTATCCACAGTGCTGAAAGTAGTTTGGGAATAGTACCTATGATTAAGGATCTCATCCAAGCTCGTCTTAAGTAACATACAGAAACTATTAATAGGTGTGTGTAGCAAGGAGGGTTCTGCTGAGATTTCTGCATAAGATTTGTTGGGCATCCTCTCTGCTCAAATCAGAGTCAAGAAAGTTGAGCATTTTTGAAAATAGACTGGGATTACAAAACTTCTAGTGTGTACTTCTGTTCATATAAGGTAAGAGTATCCAAAGGTCATTAAATTTTAGCCTGCAATAAAACCAAGGTCAAGGGGGCAGTATAGGCAGCTTAGGAAATAAATATACAGTCGCCACTCTTGGGAGATAGTGTCTCCAGCAGTATCTCCCCACTGAAGAAAGAAACCATAAGCACTGTAATTACGTGTCTTCAACTGCTTCCCTTATCTTCATCCCACAAGGAAATTACTCCAGAGTTCCTTCACTCACAGTACGAGTAGTGTGGAATAGGCGACTCGGCAGTCTCATGACACAGAAAGGCTGTTCCTGCGAGATTCTCTATAGCCTAACAAGGACAATCGACAGCATTTTGTGCATTTGATGTCTGAGTCCTTTTGTTCTTATGGTGTAGACACATCCAATGGGTTGCATTTTTGGGAATCAGCCAGCATGTCATAGTTAGGTAGAAATGCTGACCCCTTTCTCCCACTGCCTGATCATCTTGCTGCGCAGTCATGCCCAGATTCTACCAACTTTGCAGAACATAAAATGCTACAGTGAAAAGCCACCTGAATGACATATACTGTGACCTCTCATCCCTATCATATTTGTAATGTTTTACCATGCCCTCTCCAAATGGGAAGTTGTAACACACAGTAATGCTGGAAATTGGTTGTGTGCCTCTCCCATGCCGATCTTCAGAGGCATTCTGCCTGCAGAGCATACAGGCATGTACTACTCTTGGAATAAAGGTTGGGAATGTGCTGAAAACAGGTGCTTGCATCTCCTCTTTTTGGAGGTATAGTGTATTCTTGCCCACATCTCTGCAATCCCTCAGTTGGCAGTGTTGCTAAGTCTTGTGATTTTTATCGTGAATCTTACAATATTTGTTGCTTTTTTTAATGCTCCAGTTTCTGGAGTCATGGGATTATGTGAGAATCTCATCTTTTTTTCTTTCTTTTTTTTTTTTTTTTTTTTTGGTCATTTTAAAGCAAGGTTCTATTCTTCTTGGTTGCAGAAAAAAGTTGAAAAATGTGACCTGAGGATCAAAATAACCTCACATTTATTATTTTGTTTGGCACAAATATCATGAGGATTTAAATCTAATGATTTTTGAGACTGTCTCATGATTTTTGAACATTTAGGATTGGCAATAGTGAGTCAGTCTGGAAGGCGGCAAGGCTATAGCCTATACCATTCCCTTTGGAGCATCTGTTACTTCTAGCAGCAGTAATGCTATTGTTTCCCCAGTCTTTCCTCTCAGGAAAGGACTATGATGGTGCCTGTCTGGTACCAGTCACTGTCAGGTCTGGTCTATGCTTAATATTTAGATCGTCTACCTGCATCACTCAGGGCTGTGAAAAATGTCATGCCCTGTGTGACATAGTTAGGTTGATGTAACCCCCAGTATAGTCATGGCTAGGTTGATGGAAGAATTTTTCCATCGACCTAGCTACTGCCTGTCAGAGAGGTGGATTAACTACAGCAATGGAAAACCCCCTCAACTGATCTACGACGTCTCTACACTACAGTGCTACAGTGGCACAGATGCAGCACTATAGCTGTGTCACGGTAGCAGCTGTAGTGTAGATATGTCCTCAGAGACAGGATGCTGGACTGGATGGATCTCGGAAATGATCCAGTGTGGCAATTCCTATGTTCTGATGTGTACAGTTGAGGTACTTGCATTTTCTTCCTCTACATCCTCCACCTGTGACCTTTACTGGGCTAAGCAAATGTTTCAAGCCCCCTTCAGGAAAGCATCCACATTCAGGACAGCACTTAAGCACATGCTTAATTTAAGTCAGTGGTGTTTAAGTGCTTTACTGAATATCGCAAAAGGCGAAAGCGTAAGGGGGTAGGGCTAATGATATAGTTAGGCAAAATTCTAAGGATGGGCAAGAAACCTTTAGAGAAAATGGGACAGAGATGATAAAAATGTGTATACCATATTCTTTGCCTGTGCTTGATCTGCATTGTCTGTTTGTTATAAGCTCTTTGGGTTGGGGACCTTTAAAATGCCTCATTCACATTTGGTTTCTCAGTGTTGCCAATTGCTGCTATTTTATATTGTGACTCTTACAATATTTGGTGTTTTTCTGAAAGCCCCAGCTCCCAAAGTCACATCATTGTGTGAAAATGGCAGCTGCCACTGAAAAATGAAGAGGGTTTCTATCCCTCATTGCTATGGAGAAAAGTCTGAAAAAATGAACCCTGAAGATTCAAAAACCAGAAGACAATTAAAAAGAACCCCAAATAGATTATTTTAAAAAATCTGATTATAATTAAGCCAATCTTATGATTTTTTAGAAAGCCTGACTCGTGATTTTTGACTGCTACTGACAATACTGGTTTTCATATAAATAATTATTAATAATATGTATTGTGACGTTATAATTTGGAAGAAAAGGCATTTTATAGACAGAGTAGCTTATAATATGTAGGGATAGGGAGCCAGGTGCACAGGCAACCTGCAAAATTGTCCTGCCCTTCAGCAACTGACAGAATCAACATTGTCTTGTAATATTTATATTAAATGTTTTTTTTAAACAGCATGTAAATATTTCTTTAAAAATACAAAGTTGATTGTACTATTTTAAAAATCCTTAATACTTTTAAATCACATTTTAATTCTCTTCCTTTTCTCTTTTGTTCGCTCTTTCTTGAATCAGTTTTCCCTGGATTTTTTTGTTTTTTGGTTGTCAGCTTTCCCCAGTTCAGAATTGTAGCGTTTGTTCTTCAGTTTCTTGACGCAAATCCTGCTGTCGCCTAATGTGTAGTTTAAAGCAGCCCTTTGTGTGGCTGAAAGAAATTAGCTAAATAGCACTGTTTTAATTAATTACAGGACCGCCTCTTTTTCGTCATGGAATATGTAAATGGTGGAGATCTAATGTTTCAAATTCAGCGCTCACGCAAATTTGACGAGCCTCGATCCCGCTTCTATGCTGCAGAGGTCACATCAGCACTCATGTTTCTTCACCAGCATGGCGTCATCTACAGGTACTTTTTTGATTAAGAATAAAGTATTCTTGAGACTTGAGGGTGAATTTGGCTGAAAACCTCTGTCTCTTAGCAACCAGATTTAGATTAGTTGTTTGTTCCTATTTGCTTACATAGAACTTTTTTTGGCAGTTTATCATTCAGAATGTTAACATTTGAATAGTCTCTGCAGCAATCGCCAGCTGTGTGTGCCAGTTTTGTATTATAGTACAAATAAAGCTTTTTGAAAAGCTTGGCACATTCTGACCTAGGGGTGAACTTTTTGCAGATCAGCGCAATCTCTTCACTTTCCTCTCTGTGCCATAGATTTCCTCTCGCTTTCGAACTCCCTGCCACTTCCTGAGTTTGTTTGTCCTAGTTGTCTCCAGTCTGATAGAATCAGGATAGTAGTTTGCAATGGCCTTTCTTCTTAACTGTTAGGGTGAAGTCTCAATCCCTAACAGGAAGTGGCTCTTTGCAGACAATTTGGATTTGCTTGTTACTGCCCAAAGTTCCCATCTGAACAAAAACTAAACTAAATCACTACCCTTCCAGTTTAAAATAAAACAAAACAAACCAATTTATGGACAATTTTGTTGTGCTGTGAAGAATGCATTTAAGAATAAATATTTATTATTAGAAGTGAGGAACCACTTGAGAAATTTTCACCCTGTTATCCATATGTTTATTAAGTCCTTTATCTTGTCGTTTCACCCTTCCTCTCTTTTTAAATTATTTTTGGCAGCCTGTCACCACTTGCGATAAATCTTGCCTGCCTGTAGCAAGCAGCAAGCAAGACCCATAGGTTTTGGGATATGGGTCTTTTAAACCTTATTGAGATCTCTAAGTCTGTTGTGGGCCATAGATATATATTAGAGTTTCTGAAACTCCTACTCCCCCTCTCAGATTTTCAATCTGACTTATTTTAGGGGAGTGAAGGAAGGAACCTAGATTTTTTTATGTGAAAAAAATTTAGCTGAGGACGAGTCTAGCTGAGGCCATTTAAAAAATTGATGGACTAATTTTTAAAGATGCTGCATTAGAGCTGCTTGGAAAATGGAGTCAGTAAGAGCTAGAGATGGCCAACCCTAGGACTGGTCAACATTTTTCTGTCAAAAAACTGTTTTTTGATAGAAAAATGGGTTTTTGACTTAATGAGCATTTCCACAGAAAAGTGTCTACTTTCCATGGACAATTTCAACTTCTCATCAAAAAGTGGAAAGGTTTCATTTTTTGATGAAAAATCAACATTTTCCATGGAAAGCAGACACTTTTCTGTAAAAATGTTCATTGAGTCAAAAACCAGTTTTTTGACAGAAAAATGTTGACCAGTCCTAGGATTGGTCATCTCTAGCTGCAGTTGGATGTCTGGCTGATCCATAATACTGACAATCAGGTTGAAAGTCTTGCAAAAGTAAAATCAGTTCACCGGATCCAATTTGGACCCTTTCCAAACCCTCTTCTTCTGGGGTTTAAATGGTTCTAAGTGCTCACGCCCTAAATACCTCTTACCTTTGTTGCCTGTGTAAGGACTCTTCCACCCCCCTTTATTTATTTCCCAAACAACACATCAGTAAGGGTAGGTAACCCCTCTCTGAATGTGTCAGAATTTCATAAATTGCCTTTTTGGGGGAGGAGTTTGGTGTCTTAACAAGTGAAGGATTTTGAGGATTATTTCTTCTAAATAGGCTAATGTTCATTTCCCAGCACTGGTAGCTGGAATTTACACCCTGAGTAATTAGCAGTTAATTTACTGATTTCAGTGAACCAAACAAAACGGTCACTTCTGAGACAAATTACCCGCAGTGTGAAGAAAATCCAATTTGATAACATTACACAACACCTTCCTTATATTGATATGTATAATAACCTTTCCCCTCCTCCTTCTCTCTCATATGTAGAGCCATTGTGCTTTGGCTCTGAACTACACTGGATCACTGTGTACACACTCATTCTAACGATGCCTTTTTAGCACACTCTAAATGCTGATGAGTGAGCAATGCTGCAACTTCTGACTCAGTAGCCTATACTGCCATAGCTCTGGCACACTGTAGTAAGACATGCTGTGGTATTAAAATAATTGTTGGTGTATTTGTACTAGGGCTAGTTTCAGAAGAGACAAATGAGAAGAAAAAATGTGGGTTCTGAGATGAAAGCAAGGAAAATCAACTCAGAACACATCCTTTCCTGCTGCTTTATTTTACTACAATTTCATTTTACCTGGACATTGTTTTATTCCTAGTAACTATTAATTTCTCACCTGAAGGTCACCAAGAACCTTAACAACATATAAAATGTATATCTCCGTTACTTTACAAAAAACAATTGATCTATAATCCATAATATCATCATAATCATTGACTTATAGAAATGTAAGGCTGGAAGAGACCTCAAGAGGTCATCTAGTCCACCCCCCACTAACCATCCCCTGCAGTGAGACAGGACCAAGTATGCCTAGACCATTCCTGACAGGTGTTTGTCTAATCCAGGGGTGGGCATACTTTATGGCCTGAGTGCCACATCTGAGTGGAGAAATCTGAGCAGGGCCATGAATGTAGGACTGGGGCAGGAGGTTGGGATGTGGGAGGAAGTGTGGGGTGTGGAAGTGGGTGAGGGGTGCGGAGTGTGGGAGGAGGCTCAGGGCAAGAGGGGTGTGGGGTGCAACGGGGGGCTCAGGACAGGGGGTTGGGGTGCAGGAGGGGGTGCAGAGTGTGGGAGGGGGCTCAGGGCAGGGGGTTGGGGTGCAGGAGGGGGTGCAGCAGGGGGTGCAGCAGGGGGCTCAGGGCAGGGGGTTAAGGGGCTCAGGGCAGAGGGTTGGGGTGCAGGAGGGGTTCGGGATGCAGGCTCCGGCCCGACACCACTTACCTCAAGCAGCTCCGGGGTGGCAGCGGCGTGCAGCAGGGCTAAGGCAGGCTCCCTGCCTGCCCTAGCCCCGCGCTGCTCCCGGAAGTGGCCAGCATGTCCGGCAGTGGCTCCTGGGGGAACGAGGTGGACCAGGCAGCTCTGCCACGTGCTGCCCTCACCTGCAGGTACCACCCCCGAAGCTCCCATTGGCCACGGTTTCCTGTTCCCGGCCAATGGCAGCAGCGTGGGGCGGTGCCTGCAGGCGAGGCAGTGCACAGAGCCCTCTGCCTCCCCCTCATCTCCCCCCTTCAGGGGCTGCAGGGATGTGGTGCTGGCCACTTCCAGGATCGGCGCAGGGCCAGGGCAGACAGGGAACCTGCCTTATCCCCGCTGCACCACGGGGCTGGCAATTCCGTGGGCCAGATTGAAAGCCCTGACAGGCTGGATCCGGCCCGCGGGCCATAGTTTGCCCTCCCCTGGTATAATCTGTTCCCCAAAACCTTCAATGACTGGGATTCCATAACCTACCTAGGTAACCAGTTAGAAAGATTTTCCTAAAATCTAAACTAAATCTCCCTTCTAGCAAACTGAGCCAGACTTCTTGTCCTGCCCTGACTAGGCATGGAGAACAATTGATCACCATCCTCTTTATAGCTGGCTTTTACATATTTGAAGACTGTTATCATGCAGCCCTCTTCTCTAGGAAATATGCCCAATTCTTTCAGCCTTTCCTAATAGGTCATGTTTTCATTTTTGCTACTCTGGACCCATATGTTTACATCTTTCTTAAAGTGCGGTGCTGAAAACTGGACACAGTACTCCAGCAGGCCTTGCCAGTGCTGAGTAAAGTAGAACAATTACATTGAGTCTGAAATATGACACTCCTATTAATATATCACACAGTGACACTGGCTTTTTTTTCAACAGCAACACACTATTGGCTAACATAATATACTATAAGAAAAGGTCATGATTCATACATGGTGTGATAAGCCCTTGAGGAATGCTAAAATGTTTGTTAGTATTTAACATGCACCAGAATGCAGTCATCTTTCAGGGAAAAGATCCATCATCATTGTTTGAAACATTGCACTGACTCACTGGAAAGAAAAAGGCATTTGGTTCTAATTATTTCATTTATATCTCCAAAGTGGTGGGGTGAGCTAGCAAAAGTTTAAAAAAAAAAAAAAAAAAAAAAAAAGTACCATGTCGCCTTGATTAACCACCAATCAAAATGCCTACCCTACCCTCAGACACTCAAATGAAGTAATACACACTTCCTGTATAGTGATAGCTCTACCAAAGACATTGTGATCTTAGGGAACAATGGACATAGAGTGCAGTATTTCTCCAATACACTTCAGCACCATTTGAACAAGTCAGGAGGGCACTCAGTCTGAAACAGAAGATAAGAAAGCTGAACAATCACAATGACAGTTCACTTTAAAGGGGTGAGGGATGAGAAATATCTTAAATAGGTGTCATTTTTGTAGGTTAGTTTATTCTTTTACTTAAGTTGTAAGTAGGACTGTCAATCGATTAAAAAAATTAATTGCAATTAATCGCACTGTTAAACAATAATAGAATACCATATATTTAAATATTTTGGGATGTTTTCTACATTTTCAAATATATTGATTTCAATTACAACACAGCACTGTTACAGACTAGGGACCGAATGGCTAGGAAGCAGTTCTGCAGAAAAGGACCTAGGGGTTACAGTGGATGAGAAGCTGGATATGAGTCAACAGTGTGCCTTTGTTGCCAAGAAGGCTAATGGCTTTCTGAGCTGTATAAGTAGGGGCATTGCCAGCAGATAGAGGGACGTGATCGTTCCCCTCTATTCGACATTGGTGAGGCCTCATCTGGAGTACTGTGTCCAGTTTTGGGCCCCACACTACAAGAAGAATGTGGAAAGAGTCCAGCGGAGGGCAATCTCTTTATCAAGAATGTTGAACCTACAAATGTAGAATTATGTACAAGAAAACTGCATTCAAAAATAAAACTGTAAAATTTTAGAGCCTGCAGGTCCACTCAGTCCTACTTCTTGTTAAGTCAATCGCTCAGACAAACAAGTTTGTTTACATTTGCAGGAGATAATGCTGCCCGTTTCTTGTTTACAATGTCGCCTGAAAGTGAGAACAGGCATTTTTCATGGCACTGTTGTAGCCGATCTCGCAATATATTTACATGCCAGATGTGCTAAAGATTCATATGTCCCTTCATGCTTCACATGGGGTCTTGCGTCCATGCTGATGATGGGTTCTGCTTGATAACAATCCAAAGCAGTGTGGACCAATGCATGTTCATTTTCATCATCTGAGTTAGATGTCACCAGAAGAAGGTTGATTCTTCTTCGAGTAGGGTGACCAGATCACCCAAGTCAAATATCGGGACGCGGGGGGGTGTGGCGGGCGGGACAAAAAAAAAACCACCCTTCCTCCACAAGTGCTGGAGGGAGGCCCGGGAGACGCAGGGGAAGCGCGGGGCCAGGGTGAGTGAGAGTCCGGCCTGGCCCCAAGCAGGCAGGACTCAGTCGCGGGGTAGTGTTGGGGTCCACTAGGCATAGCTACCAGGTAACTCGGGAGAGTAGAAGGCCACAAGTGCCGATGAAGCTCTTTTGCTCTGGGTCTGTGAACCACAGTGACTCCATCTTGGGAACTCTCACCTACTTCAATGCTAACTGCTTACATGCTCTGAAGTAGGTTGAAGCAGAAATGTAATGTCAGCTTTTTAGCAGATGGCTGCAGTTTCACTCACACTAGCAGAAATAATAGAGATAAGAAGCGAAGTAGTTAGTTTACAGGCGTCTAACTCAAAGTCGCAAAGATTGAGAAAGTTTTCTCACAAGCTTATGTAAAGCTTATTGTAACAGTTGTCTGGAAAGGAGGGGTAAGAAGAACAGCCAGACAAAGAGATGTATGCAAACAGTTTAAAGTATAAAAGGTAAAAATTGTTTGTATTTGTTGCACTGGATTTGAGACATGCTGGTCTCCTAGTGCCATTTCAGAGCTCTGAAATAAACTTGGCTTGCTTTCTCCCCTCGGTGTCTTTATTGGTGCCAAGCACACCGGGCGACAGACCATTGTTGTCCCCTCGAGCCCCCAGGGCAGGCAACAGTAGGGAGAGTAGGGGGGCGGCCTGCGGGGCCAGGCAGCGGCTGTTCTCCCTCCCTGGACAGCGGGACTCGGGAGCAGCCGCTGCTGCAGCTCCCACTGCTGCAGGGGGAGGAAGCGGCCGATGGCCAAGCTCGGCGGCTGTGGCTCTGGCGCCCGGGCCTGCTGCGGGGACCCAGCAGTGCACACGCTGCGCCCAGCCCAGCCCCTGGCCAGTCGCGTCTGGGCTGCTGCCCAGCTGCTGCTATCCCGCGGCGGCCCCGGAGTGGGGGCAGCAGGCCCCAGACCCCCCATCCCACCGGGCCCCGTGGCTATCCCAGTGATACCAGTGGGCACCATGGCCTCCACCACAGCCCCGGTGGGGGCTCACTCGGTGGCCGGAACCTCAGAAGGACCTTCGGCCTCCTTCTCCAGACCTCTGAGGAAGGAGTCGGTGGGACATACATCCTCGCACCATGCCTGGAGACCGACCAGGTGGTGGACCCTCTGGTGCCAGTGGACGCCCAAAGTACTGCGCTGGCCTCTTCGCCCGCCTCGGATGAGGCGATTACGGCCCTGCCTCCCTCTGTTCCGCAGGAGGACTTTAGGGCCCACCAAGAATTCATAAAAAGGGTGGCATCAAGCCTCCACCTTCAAGCAAAGGAGATGGAGGAGCCCTCGGACTCCCTGTTTAATGTGCTGTCCTCCTCAGCATCAGGCAGGGTGGCCTTGCCTCTCCATGAAGGGGTGGCAAAAATTTCAAATGCCCTGTGGCAAACCCCGGCCTCATTGGCCCCCATCTCCAAGAGAGCAGAACGCAAGTGTTTTGTACCCACCAAGGGGCATGCATAATTATACACACACCCTCCTCCTAACTCCCTGGTGGTCGAGTCGGTCAACCACAGGGAGCAGCAGGGCCAGCCACCCCTTACCCAGAAATATAAAGATTTGCGGAGGCTGGACTCTTTGGAAGAAAAATTTATTCGTCCTTGAGCTTCCAGTTATGGGCCAGTATGAGTTCAATCTGTGGGGCTCCCTGCCCAAGTTCGAGGACTCCCTCCAGGAACGCAACAGGAAGAAGTTCAAAGCACTGGTGGAGGAGGGTACAGCGGTCCAGGGCCTCAGCGGTGTCCATGAGAAGGGTATCGTGGCTCCTGCTCTCTGGACTGTCCAGTGAGGCGCAGACCTCCCCGGAGGACCTCCCGTTTGACGGCAAAGCTCTGTTTGTGGAACAAACGGATACAAAGCTGCATGGCCTGAAAGACTCCCGCACGACTCTCCAGACTCTGGGTCTCTATGTTCTGGCTCCGGCTAAACCTAAGTTCAAGCCGCAGCAGACTCCTGCTCAGGCCACCCACCCAAAATATGAGACCGCTCCTAAGAAGTTGCAGGACTATAAGAGGCGCCCACAGAGGCAGTCTTGCCCTTCCCTCCAGCCTCTGTCCTCCAAGGCAAGCAGGCAGGGAAAAGGCAGTTTTGACAGGATGCTCGGGGGTGCCCTGCGAGTTCTCATCAGGGATCTACCCCCAATAAAGTTTCCCTTCTCCAATCAGTTGTGTGCTTTCCTCCCGGAGTGGTCGCGGCTGACCTCTGACCGATGGGTCCTCAATACTATCTCCCGGGGCTGCACCCTCCAGTTTACTTCCTCCCCGCCCAACCACCCCCTGTCCCTCCTGGGGGACCCCTCGCACAAGGCTCTGCTCGAGCAGGAGGTGGGGCGGCTCCTTGGTCTAGGATGGTGGAAGCAGTACCCGAGGAGTTCAAAGGCAAGGGGTACTACTCCCGCTATTTCCTTATCCCAAAGGCCAAAGGTGGGGCTCGGGCCCATCTTGGACCTGCAAGGCCTGAACCAGTACATGATGAAGCTTAAGTGCCGCATGGTATCCCTGGCCTCCCTCATCCCCTCCCTGGATACCAGGGACTGGTACTCTGCCCTCGCTCTGCAGGATGCGTACTTCCACATTCATATATTTGAGGGCCACAGACGCTTGAGGTGTACAAGATTGGCTGAACAAGAAGTAGGAATGAGTGGACTTGTAGGCTCTGAAGTTTTACATTGTTTTGTTTTTGAGTGCAGTTATGTAACAAAAAAAATCTACATTTGTAAGCTGCACTTTCACGATAAAGAGACTACACTACAGTACTTGTATGAGGTGAATTGAAAAATACTATTTCTTTGTTCATTTTTACAGTGCAAATATTTGTAATAAAAATAATATATACTTTGATTTCAGTTACAACGCAGAATACAATATATATGAAAATGTAGAAAAACATCAAAAATATTTAATAAATTCAATTGGTATTCTATTGTTTAACAGTGCAATTAAAACTGATTAATCATGATTAATTTTTTAAATTGCAATTAATTTTTTGAGTTAATCACGTCAGTTAACTGCAATTAATCGACAGCCCTAGTTGTAAGCCCTTTGGGACTGGAACTGTCTTTTCCTTCTGTATTTGTACAGTGCCTAGCACAATGGGATCCTGATCCATGACTAGGGCTCCTCGGTGCTATGGTAATACAGATAAATAATAACAATATTTCAGTGTGCCCAGGTAGCTTATTTCAGCTTTTTTGGGGTTACAGTCCCAAATGCATTCCTCCTAAAGTTGTAGCCTGGACACTTTCTTCTAATGAATAGACTGGTTGTGATGAAGGACACATTAGCATACTATTAAGAAGAATTTGAATATAAATATGCTTGTGCCACTCCCTGTGTACATCAGGGATTTTTTTCTTACAGAAACTGTTCTTTAATGCTCAGAAATTACAGTAGTTAGGATGTTGATTGATTATTTCCTTTGAAGATCAGCACTTTCTCTATCAAGGCAACAATATGTAATGATGCACATCCAAGTTTCTCAGAGAACAAGTACCTCAAATTAAAAGTACTTTTGTTGGTGTTTTCTTTTTACAAAGCGCAATATTCAGAAAGTCTGACTGCAATTGTGGTTGCTGTACAGTTCAGTGCAGCCTAGACAATGTAATGCAATTATATTTAACACCAATGAAAACACTTTATATCCAGTGGCCACCATTTTCAAAATCAGCAATTTCCAAATTACCTCAGTCTGATATTTTGAATGGTAGCAACCAAATAAATTGATTCAAAAGTATTCCCCAGATTTCTTTGCATATTAACCTGTAGAACTATAACTCATAAAGAACATGAGTAGGAAATACAGTAGTTTAAATCTACTTTTTACTATATAAAGAACATTTAATGCATACATAAACTGAAAAAGAGTGAGGCATTCAGCATGTTATCTCACTGAGGGCTAGATTGTCTCTTGATCAATATGGCCAGAAAGAGGAGTAAGAGGGCTCTTACACTGCACAGGCTACCCAGACCTTTTGTCTAGGCACACCGAAGTAAGTAGGTACTGTGCACCTCCTACATACTTCTGCTGCCCGCCCAATGTATTGTCCATCACAGCCGATCTGATTTGAGGGTGTCTTTGCTTCTGGCTTAGACCGGTGTAACAAGTGGCTTGCCCATTGGGCATGGGACCAAACCAACCCTGATTAGAGACTGAGCCCCACCTGAGGGGAATCAGGCAATTTCCTGGAGTGAATGGGTGTGTGTGAGTGTGAGAAAGAGAGAGAGAGTGTCTCCTTTAGGGAGGACTGTGAGACCAGGGGAACTGTTCCAGCTAAGAAGGGCTGGGACTAAAGTGCTGAGGCAGGAGGGACTCTGACCAGGGGAGTATGGGCTGTACCCAGTGGAAGTCTGGAGGGAAGACTTTCATGTTTAGTTTTGTGAATTTTAAGACTTTCGTGAATTTTAAGTTAATAAATCAGACCCTAAGGAGGGCTGTTGTGACTGGACTGGAAAAATCCTGTGTGGACTTTATTTGGGGATCCAAGAAGGGAAACTGAGCTGAGGAGCTGCATGCAGGGCTGCCCTGAAGCCATCAAGCAATGCTGTTTGGTGCCCACTCCTCTACAGCTGCCAGCAAATTGTTCCTGTCACCCCCAGTGCAAAGGGGAAGGAGGGAGGGAATTGAGCTTCCTGTGGGTGTGTCAGTCAGTGTCTTTTGGGGCTACTCCTAGGATGGTGCAATTTAGGTACCGTTCGTATCCTTGAAACACATTCTAGCCCTAAGTTTAGGAGTTTCAGTCTCCAAAACTGGAGGATGATGGCTGAAGGGGTTTAATATCCTGGATTCCCAGCCTCTCTACATTCTCCCTCTATTGAATCTAGGCAGGTCAGCAATCCCTAAATGAAGGAATGAGGAGGATGCCTCCTTGCAGGAAAAGGCAATGGGCTAGCGTAGAGAGAAACAGGGCAGAGAAGAGGTGAAGTGAGAAGAAGTGTTGGTTCTCATGGTTCTGGCATTCTGTCTGAAAGAGTCCACCTTGCCATCTGCCTAGCTTATGTACTGTGCTGAAGACTGCTGTTATGTAGGAGAACCCTTTAACAAGATTTCCAGCTGTGGGAAAGAAGAGAAAAGACTGTGGGAATAGGATATAAACCATGTGGTCCTTTCAATTGTAGAATGTTTTAAAATTTTTTCCTGGTTTTGGAACTTAAGAAATTCCTCAGTTTAGATGGGAAGCATCGGGCTTGCAGGAGAATTGGGTATATAAGGGAAGACTAATGGGCATATTCTTAGGCATATTCAATGTTGCTAATCTACCTTCTTCTTAATGTACGTTAAGAAGAAGGTAGATTAGCAACATTGCCCTAACTTTGGGAATGGTATGCTGTTTCCAAAAGGAGTTCCCAATGGGAAGGTCAGCATCATTATTTTTTTGCTCATGTTTATTTGGTGCAAGGTTTTCCTTGTTTAATGCCCATTTTTATAATGTTGCATTATGTAAATAAAATTGCATCCCCTACCTTCCAATTATCGTATGGGAGTGAGTGAAAGTTAAATGAGAGAGGGTGGGAGGGAGTGGGAGTCTGCCAGGGCTAATGCCAAGTTTACATTCCTGGGAGGGCAACCATGTTCCTGCAGACAGTGTAGGAAGGGGAACAGCACTTCATGACAGATAACAACAGCAAAACCTTATTGCTCACAGGAAGTATGAAAAAATATTTATTTTCTGTTTTGAATGTCAATTATTTTAGGATGTTTGGTATTTCTGTTTTTACTTTCATAACAGGAAAAAATGTGTATTATCTTCCTGCACTTGATAAGTAGACTTTAACTAAGGGATACACATGTGAAATAAAAATCTACTATATCACAGCACATGCTAATACTATGGTTTATAGAAATCACTCGGTCCCTGCAGTTTTCTCTACAACATTGAGAAACATCTTTGTTGTGTCAATGGAAATAAATATATAAGTCCCAATCCATTATAATTTTGTGGTCAATTTTTTTCTGAACAGTGAAATGAGAATAAATTTGATTTTATTTTTCATTGCATTAAAATCTTGAAGATAGAATCCTAAATTTAAAACCTGGGCATTCGAGGGCTGAGACACAAACTGACAAAAGTAAGGGAAATCAAAGTTAAAGCTGGGTGTCCATAGGGCCCTACTGCTTGCTGCAATCGTTGCATTATATTTTGAATGAGGCTGTGTCCTCTGGCATACTGTTGAATGCTCTTTCCAGTGTTCCATGGTAATATGTGGAAAAGGGTAAACTTCTTGGGTGCTGTTCCATATATCACCATGGCACATTGGCACTTCAAAGGGTTTTCACCATGCTGTTAGACAGAAGAGTGCAGCAGAGAAAGGGATAACTCAGTGTCATTGTTGGTCCAACATGTTTAAGCAACTCTAGATTTAAGTTGTTGTTCAACAGAGCAAATAAAAAAAAATTGATCATGTTTTTTGGAGGGAACATGGAGGTCCAGGGGTGTAAAATATGACCATTTAAAACATGGTTATTTTCATGAAAACATTTTGATAGTCCCAATATTTTCCGTGTTTTGACAAAAATCTTTTAATATTGTTTAATATTTTTAGTTTTCATTTTGCATTTACTTTTTTTTTTTCTTTTTTGTTCTTGGGTTTTTTCATGGTCAGTTTTGATTGGTCGACTTAGTTACAGGGGATTCAGTCTAACAAGCTGTTAGGCATGTGCTTCACTCTGTGCATGTGAAAGTCTGTTTTAACTCAATGAGACTACTCACGTGCATAAAGTTAACCCCAGGCATAAATGTTTGTAGGATTGGGGAAATGTCATTTGTGAATATTACATTTTTTTAAATACAAAAAAACTGCAGCAAATTTTGGAAAATGGAAAAATCTGTCCAGTTTTGAAATTCAGATAAACAAAACAAAAACAATCACTGAAACTTGCAGCATTTTAATTTCCAGTTTAGTTGCTCCTCAGTGTTTAAGTGAAGAAAACGAAAATTAATTAATTAGGAGGTGGACTAAAATGACTTGATGTCACAGAATTTAGTTGGTCATCATCTGGTTAATAAGCCTGACAGGTTTTAAGGTGTTAGTACTTTCTGCTCTTTCTAACATGATTTGTACCTTGGTATTGAACTGTAGCCAACAGTATCTGCATCTATTAGCTGTTTCAGAAGAGATCCATTATGCCAATTCACCTGAAAGCAAAGTACCAACCATGCCAATAATCAAAAGGAAAAGATGTAATAATAACTAATAAAAGAGGAGAATTTGCATTCCTCTGTAAAAAGCAGAGCTAGAAGCCAGACAAGCTGGCACCTAATTTGGAACCAGAAAGGTCAATGCCAGAGGGAAAGCCGAACTCCAAAATAACCAGAAGGATTACAGAAGAGGAAACCAGCCAGTAAGAAACCCAACATTTTTAGCAGAGCATGAAAGCCAACACCACAATCAGAATAGCCAATGCTAGGACTTCACCAGGAAGACCTCAGATAAACTATAACCAACCCTGATGGGAGAACCAAAGACTGAAACAAAATGGACTCACTGCCAAGATTGTGCTGAAAAGTGATAAGGCCAGAATATCTCGGGATCACTTAAACTAATTCTGGTCAAAATTAATGTTGGCAGAAAGAGAAGATAATTTGCGATCCACTAGGTCAAACCTGAAAGCAATTCTCTTCAAAAAAGAGAAAAATAATTAAAACAAAGTGGTAAAATGTATTGGTATCACCAGAAAAGTTATTAGAAAAGAATGGACCAAAACAAGTCACTAGTGTAATAAAAATATTTTTTCGTGTACATTTTAGATTAAATTACTAAAGAGAGCATTAAAAGAAATAAAAACCTTGTCAATTAGCTAAATTTACTTACAAGTTTAATAGGAGGTCAGGATCTATAGGTCAGGGTCTACAGTAAGTGAAAGGGAAATAGAATTGAAACAGACTATGTGTATAACTGGTAACTTGTTTTGGATTTAAAGAAATTCACATGAGTATTGTTTGCCACATGGTGAGCTGCCTGCTTGACCATTTTTCCTACAGTCTTTTCATCAGACACATTGACCTCTCCTTGACCACAAACTAGTAGAACTTAGTTACAATAGCAGTCTCGGAGGAACAAGAGTGAGTGAGCATGGAGATAACATAAATATACCCATACAGATGCACTTTTTACACCAAAGACCACTTTAATCCAGTACTACCTTTTATGTGGAACTGAAAGAAAAATTGCCCCTGCCATTCTCTAGATCTCGTCTCCAGAGAATCTGTGCTTAGCTGGAGGATTTTAAAGAGAGAGAATTATGTTTATAGGGCTTCTACTCCTATCATCATCACCGCATGTCAACTATAGACAGTTATATGGCCGTTAAACATCTTGAGAGACAAAAGGAGATGCGACAAAGTCAGTCCGTCAGTAGTGCTTAGCAATGGCATGGGAAAAGAGCCCGATGCATGAGCAGCAAACCTTCCCACATTGGCTACAGGTCCCTTCACCAGATAGAGGTTGGAGCACACTCTGCTTCCTGGCTCACCTGCGGCCTCAACCTGGGCTCTGATGGCTCTCCACCGTGACTACACCAGTCTTAATCCGGCTTCTCCAAACTGAACGATTGTGAGCAGGATTTTCCCAGTCGTCAGTGGGAATGCTGAATTTATTGAGGCCTTGCTTGACCTTGTTGCTGTATCAGAGATTTGGCCTTCCTCTGTGTCGCAGGCAGTTCTTACGTTGGCCATAGAGCACAGCCTTCAGCAGATGATCTTGAGGCATGCGCTCCAGCAAAGCCTGCGAATGTCCAGCATAGTTTGCAGGCCAGTTCTCACAAGGATCTTGTTATTGGTGATCCGTTGGTCCCAAGTAACAACAAAGATTTTTCTAACACAGTGGAGGTGGAAACTGTAACCCAGCTTTCACAACTGAAAAGGAGGGTACTAAGGACACAAGCCAGATAGGACATACAAAATATATTTATTCACATGGCCAGCCTGAAGCACCAGCAAAGCAAATCTGTCATTGAATGTACTTATATGGTGCCCAATGCGATAGTATCTGATTACCTCACAATCTTTTAAAGTATTTATCCTCACAACACCCCAATGAGATAGGGAAGTATTATCCATATTCTACAGATGGGGGACTGAAACACAGGGAGACTAGGTGACTTGCCCAAGTCAGATAGGAAGTCTGTGACACAGCAGAGAATTGAACCTGGATCTCAGCTGAATGATATTCTATTTGACCATATGCAAGCTGGGAAGCTCATCTCATGCACACTTAACCGGTAATAGGCTAACTCTATTATGTTAACAAGTCACAGACTTTTTCACCATTATGTCCACCCACCTTAGAATGGGAATGTTGGAGCACCGAATTACAACAAATAATTCCTCTCCAAAGAATAGGGAAGAACTATGGCAATCTCAGATGCTACTGTGTGGCACAAGTCTCCAGTTGCTTTTATAAATTTCCCTTGCCTACCTCTGAACGTCCTGCTTACTCCCCAGCAATAATAGAGAGAGCAACAGATCAGCAAAACTATATATTAAAACCCAGGTCGAGTCATGTTTTGAGGACTCTGTGCCTGGAGGTGAACTCAGAGGTAACAGCAACAATAGAATGGATTATCATCAAAAGCATTTAGTGGTACAACAGCACCTGTCAGCTGGTTGTTAGAGACACCTGGTCAGAGCCAGTGTCAGGCATAAACAGACAAGGCAAATGCTTAGGGCCCTGAGCAGCTCAAGGGGGCCACCTATTAATTTTTAGTATGTGTATTTTTGGGGGGAGGGGGAATATACCTGCTTAGGGCCCCCAGTGGGCTAGCACCGGCAATGCAGCTGGTGTCCAAATGTGCCGTCTAACACTGGGAGTCTAGAATGGCAGTGGAGGTGACTACAGATACCTCGAGATCACAGAGCCAGTTATAAGCTCTTACTAAAGATGGTCTGAGGGGTGAGAGAGTGGAGTAACATCAACTGCAGGCCATCCAACTGATTTTCACTTTTGTAACAGGTTTACAATATCCCAGGGTTAGACTTATTGAAGACTTAATTCAGTAATCCTTACAGTGATTCGAAGTTTGGTTCATTTCATACTCCTGAGGGCATTCTGCACCAAAAAAATCAAAAATTCTGCTCACAATATATTTTAAATCTGCAAAATTCTGCAAGTTTTATTTGTCAATATATACATGCAGAGGCTTCAGCATGGCAGTGGGGAGCACAGGCCACTGGCTGCACAAAGGTAGGAGATCACCCTGCAGACTCCCCACCCTGGAGACATGGACTCAGTGGTGATGCTGCACCCGACCCTGATACAGCACAAGTCTGGGCCTGCCCTAGAAACACCCTGGGGCCCTGCCCCTCTGCACCAGGTGCACCAGGTGTGGGACAGGCAGGCTCAACCAGGCAGGATCCAAGTGTGGAGGGGCTCAGTCTGGGGCGATCCAGATGTGAGTTGAGAGGATTCTGGGTGCAGGCAGTTCAGTAGGGGTTCTAGGTGTGAGGGGATCTGGATGCACAGAGGCTCATTGCGGGGGTTCCAGGTGCAGCAGCAATGGGACTCTGCAGGGGCTTCCAGGGGAAAGTGGTTGGGCTCAGTGGAGGAGTCTGAGTGTGGAGGCATCAGCAGGGGGGTCTGGGTGCTGGGGGAGTGGGGCTTGGTAGGATGGGGGTCTGGGTGCAGCTAGTTGGGGGTCAGTGGCATGGGGGTCTTGTTGTGGGGGCTCAGGATGGTGCAGGGGTGTGGGGCTCATAAGGGTGGAGGTTTGAATGTAGGGAGCTGAATGGGGGGTAGTCTGGATGCAGGGGTGGGGGTCTGGCGGCAAGGCATCTGGGCACAGGGGGATTCCAGTTGTAGGGGTTGAGGGTCAATACAGTGGGGTTCAGGCATGGAGGGCTGGGGGGTTCTGGGTGTATGGGGTGAGGCTTGGTGGGGGTGTCTGGGTATGGGAAGTCTGGATGCACGGGGGTTGGGTGGATGGGGGAGCAGCTCCCTGTACAGTGACCCCTCCCACTGCAGCTGAAGAGCAATGGGGGCAGGAGGATGCTGAGCTTCCTGCAGCTGGAGGAAGTTTCTGGGGGTGGGTCTGACACAGCCCCAGCCACTCCTTGCAGGGGAAGAGGCAGTCCCGTCCTCTCCTGTCTCCAGCCCAGCCGGGACTAGCAGCTCCGAGTAGGAGCTACTGGCTGGGATGTCCCCAGCCCTGCTGCGATTTACCTCTCTGCCAGCTGCTCTGGGTGTCTGAAACGATGTACTTGAGCAGCTAGGGTGTCGTGCATGACTGCTCTTGCAGCTTCCCTTTGCTTCCCTGTTAGAAAGTCATTTTTCTGCAGGGAAGCAAAGAAATCTGTGGGAGACATGAATTATGCACATGCGCAGTGGCGCAGAATTCCCCCAGGAGTAAAATTTCAATGTGAGTTTTGCCTCAGTAGGGCTGAATTATGGCCCTTCAGAATCAGCGTGTAAAAGCACCAGAAAGGACATTGAAATAAAGGGCTTCATCTCAGATACTTATTTAAGCTATTCCAGCTAGCTCTTCTTGACTTATTATTCTGATTTATTATTAATAATATAACCCCCTTCTCTCATATAAGCACTTGCAGAACCATGAAACAAAATAAAACCAAATACAATATAATACCATCTTCTCAAAATATGAACACACAAAAATAATTGAAGAAAAGGGCTGAAAGGAGGGGTAATAAATAGAGCTGACAGTGGTAGTTCTTAGGTTTAGCATATCGTTTGGCAAAAAATGCTTTTGGGATGAAAAATGTATGCAGTGTAGTTGTAGCCATATTGGTCTCAGGACATTAGAGAGATAAGGTGGGTGAGATAAAATATTTTATTGAACCAACTTCTGTCAGTGAGAGAGAGAAGCTTTCGAACTTACACAGAGCTCTTCTTCAGACCGGTCGGGCTTGTATCTCTCACAGACAGAAGTTGGTCCAAGATATTCCCTCACCTACCTTGCCTCTCTTCGGAAGAAAAAGACTGATTCAGGGTAAGTGGGAGGAGAAGCAAAGTATTCCACATCATAGGGCATGTCACAGCAAGAGCAAAATCTAGGTAGCAGCTGGTGTATGAGTGCAGATACCTATCAGTGGAAGGCTCAGTGCCAGTGTGGTATGTATCCAGGGCCAAGATCATGTAGAAGCAAATGTCCTGAGAAAACCTTGGTCACGAGTAACCTAAACTAACTACGGTATCTGGTTTCTCCAAATAGATGGTGGTAAAATTAAGTATGAACAGGTAAACACTATGGCATCCACAGTATTTATTTAGCTGAAACAGCATAAGGTTTCCAAGGGAGATTTTATGGTCTATTAGGTAAATAACACCCATTTTGAAAAAAGTGCCTAAATATATCCTGACAAACATAATGACACAAATGGAATTGCTATGGTCAATTAGGGGAATAATGGATATTTAAAAGGTTCCAAACACACACTGAAGCAATAAATATGAAACAGTTCTGAAGGAGTCCTTGCAGTAGGGAAATAATATGCACTTAAGAAACCGCCTAAATACATATTTACCTCAGTTAACCCAGAGTAACAGGTCATAAGCCTTTGTGGTGCTGTATATTGAGGACAGAAAAAAAATGCCTAAATACAGAATATATTTAGGGGATAAATTGTAATAACTCCAGAGGCACAGTGTATCATGCCCTATACATATTATATAGAGGTCCTGATTCTCATTTGCACAAAGGCCTTTTACACCTTTCTTGTAGTGAAAAGGGGTCTTAAAATGACAGCAGCCACAAAATGAAACATTCTCTGCAGAATGTTCCTTTCCCCCACAATTCTATGGAAGCCTCCCCAACCAAACTTTGTAAAGTCGGGGCTCTGCAAATCGGGGAGAAGGTGTGCTGAATGGCAAAGATGAGGACATAACCAGTCTCCACAGCAGCTTCTCCCATCAACATTATCTTATATGAATTCCACTTTCACCCATTGAAATTTCTCTGAGGAAGAGCTGAGGGAAGCTTGTGGCAGCCACCAGCAGCAAGGCCACAAGTGTAGGACTCAAAAGGGCAAATGTTGTTGCCTATTGTGGATACCATAAGAGATGTGGGATTTATCTAAGGTTCTTGGAACATCAGCAGGTTTGGTGTGTATTGTTCCCCGCCTATTCCATAGAGCAGTGGTTCTCAAACTGTGGTCTGTGAGCTCCATTCAGGTGGTCCGCGGATAGTTCCCTCTAAGGTGCGCGCCTGGGCGGCCACATACAAGACAATGAAGGGCCACCCACCTAATTAGTAGAGCCGCACAGGTGTGGCTCCACTAATTAGATGCTTGGACCCTGGAGAAGATGCACATGTAAGGTGAGGTGGTGGCCTTGGGGGGAATAGGGGATAGGTGGATGGGGGAAGTGGAGTGAGAAGAGGGAGTGGGGGGAATTTGGGACATGCCGGGCTGTGGCGGCCAGAGAAAGAGATGCCTTTCCCCAGCTCCAGGGCTGCGGCTTCTGGGGAGAGATGGCCTGCTGTGGTGGGAGAGAGACCTCAGTCCTTCCCTGCTGCAGTGGTAGAGAGAGGGCACATCCATCGCATTAGAAAGGTAAGACTATTGATATTAAAATATGAGTTGTGGGCTTTTATTTGTAGAACAAAAAAAGTTAATTATTTTTAAGGTTTTTTTATATAGTGCTTTTATCCAAAGCACTTTACAATAGTTAGCTAACAGTACAAACAGCATTTGGAAAGATCACTAAGTGGTCCGCTGAGACCCTCAGCAATTTTCAAATGGTCCACGAAAAAAAAGTTTGAGAACCACTGCCATAGAGGATGGAGAACCCTTGCCTCCGCAGAATGAGTTGAAGGAACCTCAAAGAGTTTCCTGGCCCTTGCATGGGATTTTCCAATGCACAAGATGCTGTGGCTCTACTCAGGCTTGCTCTACACCTAAAATTTAGGTTGACCTAGCTATTTTGCTTAGGGATCTGAAAAATCCACATGCCTTTGAAGCATAGTTAAGCCAGCCTAAGCCCAGTGTAGACACGACTAGGTCAATGGAAGAATTCTTCTGTTGACCTAAGTACCACCTCCCAGAGAGCTGGATTAACTACAGCAATGGATAAACCTCTTCTGTAAGGAGTGCCATAGTTGTGCTGCTCTTACATCTGCAGTGTAGCCATAGACTCAGACTAGAATGAGCTACAGCTTATAAAAGGGTCTGAACAGGTGGTTGAATTCAACATCATTTATCTTGACTGATGATGATGAATGTTGAGATCCATATTATAGTGCACCCTATGAACTAACCTGTAAATAAAGTAGTAATAAGATCAACTTTCAAATAATAATAAAACAATTGGCTTCCAAGACTGTAAACTGATACCCCCACTTCTGTGAGTGCTAGACAATCTAGGTGTCATTCAAACTTCGATACACTGCATTGCTCTCTTTTGGATGAAGCAAAACTTCTGTGGCTTTTCTTCTCTAATTTTCTTAAAACAGAGTGTTTTCTTTATTAAAATGTTTGTTTCTCAAATTTCCCGGTTTCATTTGATTACACCTTTTCCATTTGGAACCTGCGATTTCACAAGACACAGTAGAAATATAAATATGATTATGAAAAGACATGGCAGCACATGGACAGAAGCTGCGTACTGGAGTTTAATATCCTGGCCATTTAACTCAAAGGGCCTGATTCTCATTTACATTAAGTCCCCTTTCTACTGCTTTGGCAGGGTAAAGTGGCCTTAAAGTAGGAGTAAATTCCAGTTACACTCACTTTAAGGCCACTTTACAGTGTCAAAGTGGTGTCAAGCAGGGGGTCTCAACCTTTTTCTCTCTGAGGCCCCCCCAACATGCTATAAAAACTCCACGGCCCACCTGTGCCACAACTGTTTTTCTGCATATAAAAGTCAGGGCCAGCATTAGGGAGTAGCAAGCAGGACAATTGCCTGAGGCCCCACGCCCCGGGGGCCCCACAAAGCTAAGCTGCTGAGGCTTCAGCTTCAGCCATGGATGGGGGGGCTCAGCGTCCAGGGCTTCGTCTTTCTGTCCTGAGCCCCAGTGAGTCTAATGCTGGCCCGGCTTGGTGGACCCCCTAAAATCTGCTCATGTCCCACGGGGGGGGGGGGCGGACCCCTGGTTGAGAACCACTGGTGTAAAGGGATCTTAGTGTAAATGGAAAATTTTATAGAACATTATGAAAAAACAGTTCTCTGGAAATCTGTATCATTGTTTCGTGCAGGAGTTAAAACCGATTGCCAGTGTGAGTTTCAGAAAGTTTAATAGGATAATTACTGGCCTTACCAACATTTAGCAGGAGGTTTGTGAAATATTACATTAATAGCTAGCCACTTGAATAGACTAATTAACCCTCCCCCAACCAACACTCTCACCCCCAAAGAGATTGTTGCTGAGTACTTCAGATTATATCACTTTAAAGTTTTAAAAATATATGTAAGGCTCAAACTATATGGTTTGCATACTAAAGAAGTTGTTTACGAACAGTTCATCTTTGTGCAAAGTTCGCCCTGTAATCCTGCTGAGGTCAGTGTCTGCATGGATTAGCTGCCATGTAAATACCAAAAGTTACAACTGTCTGCATTTTTACAGTTTTTACTTCTCCCAAGTTTTGCATTCATGAATCAGCCTTCGTAGAACCATTTTCTTTTTTTCTTTTCTTTTTGTCTTCTGTTGAACTTTCCAACAAATACCGGTGGGTGTAGCTCTGTGGATGAATTTTCATGTTGGTAAATGTATATATCCTGTAATTAAACAAGTCATGAGGTGTTGTTTTTCATGAGTGACACTCCTACAAATCAGCTTTCCATAACATGTATAACAATTAAGAATAGTGCCTTTTATTATGTATGTAGGTTGTTAAACATAGTAGGTGAACTTTACTTTGTGTTTTCTTATATTAATGACAGCATCCCATTGATGGTGCTAGAGTTAAGGTTGTATTAGCTGTTCAGTTTAAACCCTTTATTTTTCATGGGTTACCACAGTGCATATAAAATTACCTTGAAACTAAAATTTACTCACAGGCTCTTAATCTAGAAAAAAAATATTTGTAAATGTTAATAAAACACAATTGAAGCCTTTATCTGTGAGCATAGGAAACCATAATGTTGATCTCTTTATGCACCTGTAGCTGAAAATGGCCAACTTCTGAAATATAAATACACCTCTACCTCGGTATAACGCTGTCCTCAGGAGCCAAAAAATCTTACCGCATTATAGGTGAAACCGCATTATATTGAACTTGCTTTGATCCACCGGAGTGCGCAGCCCCGCCCCCCCCGGAGCGCTGCTTTACCGCATTATATCCAAATTCGTGTTATATCAGGTCGTGTTATATCGAGGTAGAGGTATATTTGTACTCCATATGTAATGATCCTTCACCACAGCCTGTAGTCAGGCTTTGAAGCCAGGATCTCATTGCCAAAGCAAAGACCTCTACCTCTTGAACTACAGAACTAACTCCATTACCTGGTAGCAGTAGAAGGCTCTTATCTTCTATGCAGACCAGCCACTAGAGGGAGCTGTCACCCACATTTTTCAAGTGGATTACATGTAGAATTCTGTCTTTTGTTCTTGAGGCCACTACCAAATCATGTCACCTTTAAGTCTTGATAGTGCATTCCTTGTGCACCCACAACTCCATTTGACTTGTTTAGTAGTGTGGGGATTACAAGAAATGCAAAAGAAGTTCCTTATTTCATGTAATAGTTGTTCAAGTTTCTTTGCAGTGACTGTTTCTAAAATAAACAAAATAATAGTTTTCTGTCTGATCATAAAGTTAGGTGCTATCAACAGAGTCTGAAACATTTTTTATGTTATGTTATAGATCAATGACCAGGTTCTTCTTAATTTTGCCAGAGATCCTCCGTTATGAAAGTGTCCCATGGAATTTAATAGAAATGATAGCCTTTGTAGAACTTCTGAACCAGAGAATTCTCTCTCTGCTACAGAATACCATCGGATGGTTTAAAAACAAACTCTTCTCTCTCCCCACAACCCTAGAAAAGATCTCATTCTCTATTAAATTCTATAGGTTTTTGGAGTAGTTTCTTCAGAACCCTATTACATCTCTGAGTACTGCTGCTTTCATCCCAATTAAATGATATAGAGCTATTTGAGGGCTAGAAAAGATTTTCAGTTTAAGAGCATACATATCCTTCCCAAGTTCAGATCACATGGTTGTGTAAAAACAAACTTAGGCATGTGAACTATGCTATTGAAATCAGAATGGAAGGAGAAATATTAAAACCTTTGCTCCAGTGATTCCATATAAGTAAACATTTTGTTAGGAAACAACATTCTTATGGGTCAACATAAATATGAGTTAATCCATTTGTATGTAATACCATGTACATTAGCCTGTGGAAAGGCTTTCCATAAAAAGACCCAAAAGGTTTCACTGAGAGCAGAGGGAGCTTGCAAAAATCTGTCTATATCAATGTTCCCTGCAAAGTTGTTATTTCTAACTTAGAAAGCATTCTTCTCAATGGAAACTTGACATGGGGCTATAATAAGAACCTGCTTGAAGCGAGGACTCATATTTGTTCCCTACTAAAGACACCTTTGGGAGCAGAGTGGGGAGAATTTTGAGGCATTTGTTTGTTTTATAAAAAGAAGCATTGTGTATAGCAACCTGCAACAACACTCCTCCATCGCACAGTCTACACACCATGAATTTGCAGAGTTTTTGCGTTGTCCAAAATGGTACAAAAATACAGGATCATGCTAGCACTTTAACGGTTTTAAATGCAATCATCCATCTCATGGTTACCTGTGCCAGGGGATTTTACTCTATATTCTGTTGCAGTTGCCAAACTGGAATATTTATTTCTTGGAAACTTTATTTAAAAGGCTACATAAGGTTAGGGTAGTAAAGGAAATGATAGAAACGAAAGGTGTAGGCTCAAATCAAACTCCCAGGTCCAAAAACCGCCAAACTTTTGAGAAATCTGTATCTGAATGTGGTGGCTCAACACAAGCATAAAGTGGGGACTGTGTTACTCAGGGAGTTCAAAGGTGGTCTGCGTGTGTAAACAGGGACAGATTGTGGTGAGCACTTACTCTAGTGAGTAGTCCTATAGAAACCAATGGGACTATTTGACTAGATCAGGGGTCGGCAACGTTCGGCACGCGGCTCGCCAGGGTAAGCACCCTGGCCGGCCGGACCAGTTTTATTTACCTGCTGACGTGGCAGGTTCGGCCGATCGCGGCCCCCACTGGCCGCGGTTCGTTGTCCCGGGCCAATGGGGGCGGCAAGAAGTAGCGTGGGCGAGTGATGTGCTGGCCGCGGCCTCTCGCCGCTCCCATTGGCCCGGGACGGCGAACAGCGGCCAGTGGGGGCCGCAATCGGCCGAACCTGCCACGTCAGCAGGTAAATAAAACTGCTCACCCTGGCGAGCCGCGTGCCAACGTTGCCGACCCCTGGACTAGATGCTTGGCAAGATGAGTAAGGAGTCACAATATGGCCTTTTGTGGGTATTCCATTCTGCCCACATCATTAACAACAGGCCTGGATGCAGAAACGACTGACTCACTAAGGCCACACCTCTCCTAATGTTTTGGCTTACTTCTTACGTAGGCTCGTAAAACAATTAGCTACGTTGCTCTTTCACACACTAGGCCTATTAAGCTTGAATTGCTTCCTGAGCTCATGTATAAGTGACTATACAAAGTAGGGTGACCAGATGTCCCGTTTTTAAAGGGACAGTTCCTTTTGGGGGGATTTTTTCTTATACAGGCGCCTATTACCCCCCACCCCCTGTCCCATTTTTTCACAGTTGCTGTCTGGTCACCCTAATACAAAGCAGACTCTAAAAAAGAGACCTAGAATTTGGGTTACCAGTCATGTTTGTTCTCCACATTTCTCTTTTTTATCTGTGTTGAGTATGGCTTATTTTCCATTACTTTCATGATTTGTAATCTTCAAAGAATGGAGAGGCTGTGAAAGATTGTTTGAGAATTGTGAATCCATAAAGGCAAGTTAGTAATGAGAAGAGGATGAACAAGTCTGAGACTTCAGACCTAAGAGTGTTTTGGGCTTAGAACTTCCATTGACTTCACTACGAGTTCCATTCATTGAACACTTTCAGGAACTGCCCCTACTAGCTGCACAAAAGATTTTTATGGCAAACTCTTATATATGGGGATTGTAGTGCTGCTGACATGAAAGACCCTTAGTGTCTCACTGGGATTTTTGCCAATCAACCTATGCTCAAATGGATTAGGAAGCAAAAAAAAAAAAACCAAAGATCTGAAGTTTATTTTTTTTAAAGAAAAATATGGAGAAAACATTTAATTCTAATAAGAGCATTGGTGGCCTATAAACAGGGTTGGCTTTAGGCATGGGTGACCTAAGCAGCTGTACCAAGTGCAGTCAAATTCAATGGCATGGCTGGATTCATAGATTCCAAGGAAGAAGGGATCACTGTAATCCTCTAATCTGAATTTCTGTATAACACAGGCCATAGAACTTCCCCAAAATAATTCCTGTTTTAACTAGAAAAGCATCCAGGCTTGATTTAAAAATTATCAGTGAAGGAGAATCCACCACCACCATTGGTAAATGTTCCCAATGGTTAATTACCCTCACTGTTAAAAATTTACACCTTATTTCTAGTCTGAATTTGTCTAGCTTCAGCTTCCAGTCATTGGATCATTAATTTATACCTTTGTTGGCTAGATTTTAAGAGTTTATTATCAAATATTTGTTCCCCTTGTAGATACTAGTCATCCCTTAACCTTGTCTTTGTTAAACTAAATAGATTGAGCTTCTTGAGTCTATCACTATAAGTAGGCTTGGAAGGATTAAATTTTTATTGGTAAATGTCAATTTCATGTTACATTCACAAACCAAGGACAAATATTTCCATTAATAATAATAGAAATGTACATGTAGCTGAAGTAAGAAAAATGCTGCTTGAGGACTTATTAGCATTTAAGGAAATTGACATGTTGACAATTTGTGTTTTAACAGTTACAAAGCTTTAACTTTTGGAATCTCAATGTCTGTTGTCATTAAATAATTGTTGTTTGATGCTCTCCCCCCATGGTGTTTCCCACAACTATGAAATTTTAAATTGATACAAATAAGAAAAAATGCTTAGAAATAAACATCGTTATGTTCCATTAAAAATCTAATTCTGCCAAGCATAGCTATAAGGCGTGTTTTCCAACCCTTTAATTATTCTTGTGGCTCTTTTCTTAACCATCTCCAGTTTATCAATATCCTTCTTGAATTGTGGATGCCAGAATTGCATGTGGTATTCCAGCAGCAATTGTATGGATGATGAGCTAGCTCTCTGCCTTCTCCGCCTCATACTTGGGCTTACATTCTCCATCCAACTGCGGGATTAGTGACCAAAAGCATAGGATTTTCAGGATTTTCCACCCCCCAGGCCCATGATATGCTTGGAGATAGACCCTGTCTAGCCAGGAGGTAACATTTTAACCTGCTGCCAACAAAACTATTGTTTGAAGCCTGTGAAGAAACCAGATTTTACTTCTAGGAAAAAAATAGGGAACCCTAATTTTAATTCAGTTCCCTCTCCTTGTTTGATTAAAACAAGAAAACTGAAGAAGAGTCAAAAAAGCTAATGAGGGGGAAGAGGAAGGGGGAGTCTTTTAAAGCAACAATAACAACAAGGAGTCTGGTGGCACCTTAAAGACTAACAGATTTATTTGGGCATAAGCTTTTGTGAGTAAAAACCTCATTTCTTTGGATGTTAGTCTTTAAGGTGCCACTAGACTCCTTGTTGTTTTTGTAGACTAACACGGCTACCCCCTGATACTTAAAGCAACAATGTTGTTGACTACACTACAAATTCAACTCCTACTCAACTGGAGCAATGGCTGCTTAGCACGTTTCAGGATCAGGCCCCAAATGCAAAGTGTGAGCGATTTAAAAAATATAATTTCAGTAACATTATTGGTTAGGTGTAAACGAATATTACTCTATGCTTTTCTTAACTCTCCTTGTTCTGCCTAGTTATTAGAACACATGAGGCCCTTTATGAAGAAGGCTGCTGTGGGTGAACTAAGTTACTATGGGCTATATTGCTTATTTTTCTCTCAGTGTACATGCACAAGTTCCATGATTAACTGAAGCTATTTATAAGTATATAGAGAATATACCTCCATCTATTTTACACTTAGGCACAATGGAGTGGCGTTAACATACAACAGTTGGTCAGTTCATCCCTGGTGTAACTACATTGACTTCCCTAGTCTACCCTGATTGACAACAGGGCAACATAATTGAAATCAACAAAGTTGCAGTTGAGGGCAGAGTCTGGCCCTGCATCATGGTCATAACTGAAAATCTCTGTGTCCCATTGTGCTTATCTCATGTTCAGATCATATTGGAACAGGGTTTGTTTTTTCTACGTAATATAATTAATGTACTGAATTTAGGCTAACGATGGCTTTTAGGTGATGGGAGTGGTGGAAAAGCCTGACAAGCTAAATAGTATTGAAGGAATTGTAAATGTGGAAGGATTTTCTTTTCTTTAAATGTGACTTAGGACATAAGATTATGGGGCCTGAGATGAAATCTAGATTCCAGCTGCTAAAAAGAAGAGCAAAGTAGTTGATTCATTTGACTAAAGGCATAATTGGTCATGTTTTTCTCTGGTGTCTTGACCTTAGTAGAGTTCACTTGGTATGTAATGGAAAAAAACCCCATTTTGATAGCAAAATACAGGAAATGCCTTCAATTATGGCTGATTACAGTAGCAGCTTTTCTTCTGTTATTTTTGTTAGAATGGGGGAGAGGGAGTAGAGTTTTTTTCTGATTGCCTGAAACAACATAGAATAATGTTGCTTTAGAGCCCACTTTTCTGTGTCTAAACAATGGTATTAAATCTATGGCTAGTCTCTGAAAATGTATATATTAATGGTGTTAGGTGTTTTTCCACTTATATAGTTAAGCATTATAATTTTGACATATCTCAACTTCAAAAGCTAGATAATTTGTCTGAGGCTTATCTTATAATAATCCACTCATGTTAATCAAAGCAAATGAAGACTTTTTTTTCTTTTTAAATTTGATTTGGGGCGGGTGGCTTTATCCTGCAAAAGTGGGAAATCTTCCATTGACTTGAATGGGAGTAGGATCAAGCCATTGGTGATGGAAAATCTACATAAAGAGGGGAGCACTGAAATTGACTATATATATACAATGCTGTCAAATACATACAATAAAGATAGTGTGAAAATAAAGGAAAATATTTTTCTCTAATCTTTTCAATAGATAAAAAACTTTTTGGATGGAAGTGTCATAGGTTAAGAGGACACCATCCAATCAATCTGTCTCAGTTCCCTATCTGCAATGCAGGTACTATAGAAGTAGAAAGCACTCAGTGGAATGGATATTTATGTTTGTGGGGGGGGGGTTCTTTTCTCCTCTGCCCAATGAGATCCTGACTGTAAAAACACTAAGAATGTTTGTACTTCTGTTATCTCGAAAAATTGCTTATGAAATCCAGTCACTGCTTTCCTTTCTGTTTTAATTTTTCATCATTACTGTTCCATTGCAAAATAATGGTGGGTTTGGCATTTTACCCATATATACATTAAAAGCACCACAAAACAAGTGTGAGTTATTTCGTAAGTCAAAGTAACCTATTGGATTGATCTGAATGTAATCCTTAAAGATAATATGTCTATGGATAAATTTCATGTCTAGGGACATGTTGACATTTTTAGGCATTCCACTATCAAGACTTGATCTGATTTGAATTTCCTAGATTCATACCATCCTTTCAGCATCTTTCATCAGGTGTTTTTATCAAATAATGGTTAAGTGTTATTTTGATTTAAAAAATTAGGAGTGCACGAAGCAGGCAGTTTTAATTAATACTTGGCTGTATCTATGCTAAAGAGCCACATAAATTGGAGGAGTGTAGATTGCATTCCCTAGATGTCAGGTGGGCGCTAGCCTTCTACATTAAAAGGACCAAGCCATTCCGCAAGTCAACACAATTGTTCGTCACAGTGGAAGAACAGCAGGATGAAAGGTCATCCAGTGTCCGCTCAAAGAATTTCTTCTTGGATCCACTGCCTGCATTCACTCCTGCTATGATGAGGCAAAGGTGCCAAATCCGGCGATTGTAACTGCCCACTCAACCAGGGCGCAAGCCTCTTCGGCAGGTTTCCTGGCCCAAATGCCTATCCAGGATTCTGTAGGGTGGCCACCTGGTAGTCTATCCAGACATTCACGTCCCATTGTACACTTATCCAGCAGGCCCAGGACGATCCTGGCTTCAGTAGAGCAGTGCTGCAAGCTGTTAGACTGCGAATTCTGAGCCCACCTCCGAGGATACTGCTTGTGAGTCACCTAGAATGGAATCGACATGAGCAAGCACTCTAAGAAAAAAAAATGGTTACCTACCTTTTTGTAATTGTTGTTCTTCGAGATGTGTTACTCATGTTCATTCCATTACCCATCTTCCTACCCCTCTGTTGGAGTTGCCGGCAAGAAGGAACTGAGAGTGCATAGGGTCGGCAGCGCCTAATATATCAGTGCATGAGCGTGGCACTCACGGGGGTGCTACAGCCAACCCTGTGGATACGCCTAATGCAAAAATCTCCCAATGACACAGCTAGAATGGAGTTGACATGAGCAACACATCTCGAAGAACAACAGTTATGAAAAGTAGGTAACCGTTTTGTCCCCAATTCCCCTTGCTAGTCTTTGAGACCATTTATTTATAGGAAGAGGAGATCTCAAGCCTGTCAGATCACCAACAGCAAGAGGACAGGCTGGGGTCATCAGCATGACCAGGATCACAAGCTCACAAAGAAAACCACTCAACCCCTCTCTAAGACCCCCTGTCAACTGAGACCTTTATCTTATGCACAGGCCTCTGTCAGGGCTTGCAGCTCCTCTGTGTTCGGGTCTGCAGCAGCCTACCAGCTCGGGAGCAAACAGGAGACGTCTGGCTCCTCCGGCGGTTGCATCCCTGCTGAGTTCTCCAGCCGGCCTTTTGTACTTCCGGGCCCTCCCACTGATTTCCGGTGGGAGGGTTGAGCATGGCATGGCTCCGCTCACTAGGGTTCAATGAGGGACTCTTCCCCCTCCGGGTCTGTGGGTCGCCAATCCGCCCCACTACACACACACACACACCCTCAAGTCCAGCTCCCGATCTTCGGGGCTGGTCTCTTGATTCCCTCCTAAGCGGGAGAAGAAATCAATGTTGTTCGTTCTCCTTACCTGCCCGATGCCTGACAGTAAAGGTGTACTTCTGGAGGGTAAGGTATCAGCGCATCAGCCTGGCGTTAGAGTTCCTTATGGTGTTCAGCCACTGCAGGGGTGCATGGTCAGTGATCAGGATGAAGGGGGCCCCCAGAAGATAGTATCTGAGCGCATCGATCGCCCACTTTACGGTGAGGGCTCCTTTTCGATGACCGAGTATTTGCACTCGCGAGGAAAAAGCTTGCGGCTGAGGTAGAGGATGGAATGTTCTTCTCCATCCACCTCCTGGGAGAGGATGGCCCCTAGGGGCCATGAGGGGGGCCACGAGGGATGCAAATTGGGGCACAAAGCACCGATAGTATCCAGCCAGGCCTAAGAACTGTCCTACCTGGCACTTTGTTGTCAGGGCCGGGCACGCTTGCAGTGCCTGGACCTTTCCTATGAGGGGGTGGACGAGGCCCCAGCCAAAGGTATAGCCCAGGTACGCAGTTTCTTGCCAGACGATTCAACATTTTTTGGGGTTGGCTGTGAGCCAAGCCCCTCACAGGGTCCAGAGGACAGCGACCACCTGATTTTAATGTTCCTCCCACTGGTGGCTGTAGACCATGACATCATTAAGGTAGACCGCGGCGTACTCAGTGTGGGGGTCCAGGAGGTTGTCCATCAGGCGCTGGAAGGTTGCCGGGGCTCCATGGAGGCCCAAGGGCATCTGAGTGAAGTGGTGGAGCACTCTCGGCATAGCGAACTTGGTCTTCTCTTTGGAGCTCGGGGTCCAAGGGGATCTGCCAGTAGCCTTTTGTGAGGTCAAGGGTCGTGATGTATTTGGCAGTCCCCAGATGATCGAGGAATTCATTGATCCTGAGCATCGGGTACACGTTGAACTTTGATATCGTATTCACTCTTCGGAAATCTATGCAGAATCGGAGGGTCCCATCGGGCTTCGGAACCAACAAGATGGGACTGTGCCATTCGCTCTGTGATCATTCCATGACTCCTAGCTCCATCACCACTTGGACTTCCCCTTTCAACAACTTCACATGTCTGTCACAGGAGCGGGCGAGTGGTTTCCCAAATCACCTCCCCGGGTTCGTCTTAATGGTGTGCTGGACGATGCTCGTCTGGCTGGGGAGGGTGGTGAAAGTTGTACGAAAGGTAGCCAGCAGGCACCGAGCCTGTTCCTGTTGTTCTGGGAAGAGGGTGTCCCCCAGTTGAGGTTCCTCGGTCTTGGCCATATCCAGGACCTGGGGACCTAAGGCTGGCTCGGGTGGGCGAGGAGTAACTAGCAACCCATCCCATGCATGCCAAGGCTTCAGAAGGTTACATGGTAAATCTGCTTCTTTCTTCTTCGGTCTGGTTGGTGGACTTCATACGTGACCGGCCCCACTCGCTGGACCAAGTCAGAAGGACCCTGCCATTGGTCAAGCAGTTTTGACTCTTCGGAGGGGAGAAGGAGGAGTACTCGGTCGCTGGGCTTGAAGGTTCGGTCTCAGGCCCCCTGGCTATAACACCACTCCTGGGTCCCTTGTGCCGCCTGGAGATTCAGATGCCCCATCACACATTAGTTATCTGAATGTTATGGGGGACAATGAATATGCTTGAAGAACTGAGGTTTCAGATAATTATGCCAATAGTGTTAATAGATTTGGGAAGACAGAATCCTCTTTCAGATTATGACATTTCAGACAACTGAGGTTCTGGTGATCAAGGGATAACGTTTGGCTAACGTTTAGATGCAGCACCAAATAAAATGACAGAAAATTATGAGTTTGTATCAGGTACCAGACAGGCTCATTAAGCCTTAATTCAGGAAAGCATCCATATTCTGGTAAGCATGTAAGCATATGCTTAAATGAATCTGGGCCTAAATTCCATAGATGTGGAAGAATCAGGTTTGTTGACTAAGAAAAATAATTTCAGCTTGCTACCTAGTTCAGATTGTTAATTGCTGTGTGATAATGGGATAAAGAACTCTTATGCTTCCAAACGCAAACTCTAGCAGTTTAGAATTGTTCCATTGCCTCGTCATGGCTTGGAAGGGGATGTTTCCTTCCCTTCCACCTCCTGTGACTCCCTCCCTGAACATCATGACCATTCAAGCTTTGCAGTGGAGGCCAGGTTTTCCCATAGAAGAAAACAATGTCAATGAATATTATCTCAGGTACACTGTTCAAGGGGTTTATTATAAACAAGAGTGGCAAAATAGAAGTTAAAAATTATGAAAGACCTCAGGATTCTTTTATATAGCCTGCTTTTCTGAGCAGTTCAGAACAATTAAAGAGTAAATATATACAGTGCTGCTCCCTTTTTTTACATTACTGCCAGCATTTTACTCTAGCTTGGACATTCTTTACACACTTACAATAAGTTATAATCCTTTATTTAACTCCCAACTTTGCATTTAATTCAAAAATCAAAAAACAAAACAAACAAACAAACAAAAAACAACTGATCCTTGCCTCCAATGCACTGATTAGCCTCTAAAATAAATGCATCTCTGGGCTCCTGGAATCTTTTTAATCCAGTGCCACCCACACTGAAAATTATATGCTTTTTGGTTTTGTTCTTTATTTTGAAGTTAGAGTAGAAACAGCTGCTGTAGATATATATTCTTGTAAAATGATTGTTTGCTTAAACCAGTACGTGACCGTGTTTCTTAGCTACTTGATTTTGTTGTTCAAATTTAGATTTATATACAGGAGCTCATGTTTACCCTGATTCAAAGACTATAGTATGTGGTATTTGGCAGACATTCTGATGTTACTGGTAGAAACCCATTTTGGTTATTTAAATGCATCTGCTTTGCCTTGTGGAAATATAATTATCTGTGTTAGCTAAATAAATATGTGTGAGACATTCTGGTGGCTATACAAATGAGGTACTTATAACACTGGCTACTGGCTAATGTCAGGTTATAATAATCCAATCCTGCATGATAATCTCAACTCTTACTAGAACTGAGGGTACTCAGCACCTTTGCAGAACTAGGCCCAATATGAGTGGGCACTGTACAGATTCTCATCCCCTCCATTGGTGGCCTACAGTCCGCATGGCGTCTGTCCATGCACCTCTGTTCTGACCTGCACCAGCCTTGCTATTATAGGCCTGGATCTCTCTCGAACAGATCCTTCAATCATGCTAGCTTGCATGGTTATTTGTCATGCTGGCAAGTGTTCACAAATCAAAGCCAAGGCCCAAATTATTCTATTTAATGCTTCCTGAAAAAAGAAATGTTGAAAAAGAGCATATTTTCGGTAGTCAATTGCTGAAGTCAACTGAACTGTGTCTGTACAGTAGATTTTGGCACACTAACCAGGAAAAAGAGAGCTTAATATATTTCTACTGCATTCAGGTGACTTGGGCATTTTCCTGGCATGACTGGTTGGGCTGTTTGCAATCCTCTCATGTTGTGGGGTCTCATGTTGCCAGACACAGATGACTTTTCTTAGTCCCCGAGAATAGAATGCAAAAGGAGAAAGAAGAAATCTAATAGACTGTTGTCACTGAGCTACCCCATACTATATCATTTGGGAGGTTCGGATTTAGAGGAAGACAGCTGGCATTAATACTGGGAAACAAAAGACAGAATGAGTCGTTTTGTGTAGACAGTTACTCTAAGTTGCAGAGATTGATGGCTATTTACTCACTATCCAAATTAACAAAATAGTTGGCTGTTTCTTGGAGCAGTTCTGGGGAAACACAGGCCTTAGCACTGTCAAAACTGCTACCCCCTTTCTATGCCTATTTTTTAAAAAAAACAATCCAGCCAGATGCAGAATATCTCCAACTCCCACTGAAGTTGAAGGGAGTTGAGGAAGCTCAGTATTTTTAAAAGAGCTTCCTTAAACTCTGTTCTAAGTATAATTAAAACTATACTCAAATAAAATAGTTCTTTTCAGCATCCTCTGTTATTGAGTTTGAACACGTTTAGTGAACACAGACAGTAGAATAATATTACAGTAACAATTTTCATGGCTGCACAATCAGAAGTTATTGCTCTAATTGTATATTGCACAGCAGAGGGTACTGCATATTTAAACAGAAGTGTTTTTTGGAGCAGTGTAGTTAGGAGAGAGAGAATTTGGTTCTGTACGCAATTTATATGGTAAATCTGTACAAATTAGTCCATTGGCTTGGTTGGGACCACTTTACATTGTCACACAAGAGACCTTGGATAAGAAGTGATGTGGGCCACATCTCCCACACCTCAAGCAGGACTTGGGTTATCACAAAAGTGGGGGAAGCCACAGTATATACAGCTCTTCTGCAGCCATAATTCGTTGCATATCAGCTTTTCTGTCTCCAAGGAACATATGCAAAGAGCACCACGTGTTCACTCAAGTAATGTACAAATGTGGTGGTAGTGTGAAATAGGTATAAAGTAATAAGAGGGAAGAAATTAGACTGGGGTGACATGACGGATAACAGAGCCTTGCAGTTGTCCTGCTAACTCTCACACACACACACACACACACACACACACACATTTTTCATACACTTAAGGGAAACATTCCTAAAGAAAATACTATCCTCAGCTAATCAAAACAAAGAAGAATATACTATACTACTTTTCTAAGGAATGAAAAAACGTGGCACTTTTTCTAGTGGGGTGGTCTCTCTTTTGAATTCTTGTCCTCCTGGGATGCTCTTTACTTGCTTTCACTTTCTTCATTGACCGCAGTGTGGTGCAAAGATATGCTTCCTGACCATTCTTTTCTGTTATACTCACTTTGTTTCTTCATCTTTTCTATGTGTGACAGGGTGAAGTGCCTTAGCCTACCAGCTCTCTTACCATATGTCCGTTTAGTCATTTGATTTTTTTCCCCAGGGTTGCATAACTATTTGTTTTTTAAAATGTGGTAACTGTAAATTAATCAAATATTCCTCAATGGTTTCAGGTACAGAAGGTGTTGCAGCCTTGATAGATTTTCATTTGACTATTCTAGCTATGAATTTTGGCATTTTGTTAACCTCAACTTCCTACATGTTTGGCTATAGGAATTGTGCTGCTATTGTTTTAAAGTCTCTTTCAAATTTCTCCTAATTTAGTTTAACTCCAGTATATTTTTTGCTTATGTTAAGAATAATTTTAAAGTCCATTAACATATGGGTTCTCAACTGGCAGTTAAGGGTTGCAAACCCTCCAGCTGTCTTTTTGACTAGACGAAGGGGTCCCAGAACTTCTTTCTGTGAGGGTCAAGTGAGAGGAAGATCTGGGTGACCTGGAAAACTGGAGTAATAGAAATGGGAGGAAATTTAATAGTGCAACATGCAAGGTCATGTACTTAAGAACTAACAACAAGAGTTTTTTCTGTAAGCTGAGGACTTATCAGTTGGAAGCAACAGTGGAGGAGAAAGACTTGGGTGTATTGGTTGATCACAGGATGACTACGAGACACCAGTGTGATGCGGCCATGAAAAACGGCTAATGCAATCCTGGGATGCATCAGGCAATGTATTTCCAGCAGAGACAGGGAAGTGTTAGTACCATTATACAAGGCACTGGTGAGACCTCATCTGGAAAATTGTGTGCAATTATGATCTCCCATGTTTAAGAAAGATTCATTCAAACTGGCACAGGTGCAGAGAAGGGCTACTAGGATGATCAGAGGAATGGAAAACCCACCTTATGAGAGGAGACTCGAAGAGCTTGGCTTGTTTAGCTTAACCAAAAGAGGGCTGAGGGGAGATATGATTCCTTTCTATAAATACATCAGAGGGACAAATACCAGGGAAGGGGAGGAGTTATTTAAGTTAAGCGCTAATGTTAACAAAAGAACAAATGGATATAAACTGGCCACCAATAAGATTAGGCTTGAAATTAGACAAAAGTTTCTAAAAGCCAAAGGAGTGAAGTCTGGAACAGCCTTCCAAGAGGAATAATGGGGGGCAAAAAATCTAACTTGAACTTGATAAACTTATGGAAGGGATGGTATGAGGAGACTGCCTACAATGGCATGCAACTGGTCTGCGACTGCTAGTAGCAAATATCTCTAATGACCGGTGATGGGACACTAGATGGGGAGGGCTCTGAGTTACCACAGGGAATTCTTTCCTAGGTGTTTGGCCTCTGACTCTTCCCCACATTCTCAGGTCTAACTGATCGTCATATTTGGGATCAGGGAGGAATTTTCCCCCAGCTCAGAATGGCAGAAATCCTGTGGGTTTTTCACATTCCTTTGCAACACAGGGCACGCATCACTGGCATAGTGCAACTGCTGGATTCTCTGTAACTTGAAGTTTTTAAATCATGATTGGAGGACTTCAGTAACTCAGCCAGAGGTTCTGGGTCTATTACAGGAGTGGATGGGCAAAGTTTTGTGGCATGCAATGTGCAGGAGATTAGACTAGATGATCATGATGGCACCCTCTGGCCTGAAAGTCGATGAGGGTCACAGTTTGGAAAAGGTTCAGAATGTAGCGTGTGTAGGATTTCAGATGATGCCCAAAGGTGTGGCTTCTGCTGTAATGCGAGTAGTGAACCTGGAAGCCTAAGGACCTGTACTGACAGTAAGCACGAGTGGAAAGGCCTAAGTATAGCTTGACATAAATAAATGACAGACAACAGACCTCAAGTCACAAGTGTGAAGTATAAATAAGTGCAGTAAGATGAAGTAAGAAACAACAAATATGAATTACTGATATTTTAGGTATTTTTAATGAATATATATCACAAGTCACAAGCATTAACTGCAGTAATGCCATAGCAACTGTTATTGTAAATGATAACAAGTATGAAGTAAATGATGGATTAACCTATAGGAATTGGGGCCCCCAACATAAGAAGAAAAGGTAAATAAAAGGTAAAGAAAAAAAGAAAATGTATATGCATTATGAATATGCATAGGCTAAAATGGGCACTATCGTCACACGGTATAAGAGAGAGTGGCACCTAGAACATAACTGGGAAGATCAGGATGACTAGATAGTGGAAACTAGGATGTCACACACTCTCCTGTTTATGGATTTCCCCACAAGGGACCATGAGTATACAAGTTTTTTTTTTGTTTGTTTGTTTTTTGTTTTTTACTGTCCTTTATATGATTATAATAGGTGTTGAATTCTTGGCTAACTACAGATTTTTTTATTCATCATGTGCATCTCAGGGATCATCCATTTAATGATAACTCACATACTTTAGCTTTTCTAGAGGTGAACCCTAATCAAGTAAATATTAACTGTTTAAATTAAGAAGGCTACAAGAATCACTGCATTAATATGGCTACAAGAATCACTGCATTAATATGTGATGATCATTTGCAGGTAGGTTTAAACTTGTGTGATGTAAATGTGATGTATTCAGAATTTTCCTGTCTATTAATTATCTTAGAGTCTCTATCCAACTTGCCCATTACAAATGTCTATCTACCCATAAGCAAATAAAACCAATGATTGCACCACTCTGCCTCTCCAGCACATGGCAGCCTGGTGCTGTTGTGTTTTATTGCTCTCTAGGATTTTTTTAGATTAGAAGATCCTTGGGGTGGTAATTATGTATTCATCTATTTTCTATTCATTGTCAAGCATGCTGCTGGCTTTTACGAAAGGTTAAACAGTAGATGCTAGCAGCTGCCAGTGTGTCCTCTGCCTGCACTGGGAAATCCCCAGTTCCAAGGTCAGAGTATTAAGCTAAAAGTTAAGAAGAATAGTTAGCTTCTGGGATCAGTCTTATCACTACAAATTCCAGAGTTTCCAGTTTTCTGAGCTGTCACTTGAATTTAATCAATCCTCTATCATAATTAGCCACATTATGACCTTCTTTCTCTTCTTAACTTCTGTTTTGATACTAGCTGGAATTGGTTCCCAGATTGTGTCAAATGTAATCATGCTATGATTGTTTGACCCTAACAGCTCAACTTTCTAATTCAGCTTTTACTATTCCATAGGTTGTGGGGATTTCCAAATTTGGAAGATTAAAAAACATCTACAATTATAAGCTTGTTTCTGAACCTCCACCTAGAAGGTTTAATTTCCTGGCAGCACTGCTTTGGTGCTGTAGTTGACCCCTTTATTAGCTCAGCTAGCTTAGCCTGGAACGTAAATGGTTTCACAACTCTCGTCAGAGTGTTAGCACACAGTAGAAATTTCCCAGTCTTCAAGAGTCCAGTCTTCTCTTTGTTAGGCCTACTAAATGATGTCACAGTGTTGTCTGAACACACGCCCTTGTGTGTGTAGCATTCGTGAGTCAGATGGAAGCAGTGTCTCATGGAGGGCTTGTGTGGTTTTTGGAGTTAACTCTCTTGTTTTATTTATCCCCTCCCATTGGCAGGGTAAGATTGAGCTAGTTAGTATCTGTCTCCTATCTATGACAATGAGAGATTTTGTAATTGGGGCTTACCCAGGATGGTGAGCAGAAATGGTTGACCTACTAGGTTGAAAGGGTTGGTGTGTGGGGGGGGATTTTTTGTTTTGTTGTTGTTGTTTGTTCCTAGAGGTGGAGCTTTTTTTCCAGTGTAATTCTGGAATGCACTCAGGAGGGTGCTTACATTGGTATTGGGACAGTACCACTTTGTGGCCTGCCCTGGAGGACCTTATGTGGGTGGTCAGCTGGGGCTCTTTACAGTTGCCAACAGAGTGCAGCAATGCTGCCTGAACTGAGAAGAATTGGTATGAAGGGATTAGCTCACGTGATCCCTGTAGTTGTGGGTGGAGGGACACAAGGAGGGGCAGACTGTTTCATAAAGTGTAGACCAGATTCATGAAGTTAAAAATCTTGATTCTTGTGACTTTGCCTTTAATTATTTCTTGGATGGCTGAGTTGTCAGTGGATGAGGATGCATGGTTCATGCTGAAGGAAGGTTGGGGTGATTTGACTAGGAATGAGGTCCTCAGTTAGCAAATGTAACCTTTGGGTGGGCTACAGTTCACTTCATTGCCCTTCTCCAGTACCTAAACCCCCCCCAACTCCCATAGAAAAGTAGCTGGAGACCCAGAATTGAGTTTTTAAGGATTTTCAGCAAGGATTGCACAGGGTCAACCTCCCCACATTCAAGTCCCAACAGGAACAAAAGGAATGAATTTAATTTATAACTTTATAAAATCTTATGAAACAATAAATAATACAATAGAACCTCAGGTGCCACAAGTACTCCTGTTCTTTTTTCAGTGTTATAAATACCTCAGCAATATAGGTTTTTTGTAACTTTGAAATGTTCGTAACTCTGAACACAACATTCTGGTTGCTCTTTCAAAAGTTTACAACTGAATATTGACTTAATACAGCTTTGAAGCTTTACTGTGCAGAAGAAAAATGCTGCTTTCCCTTTATTTTTTTAGTAGTTTATGTTTAACACAGTACTGTGTTTGCTTTTTTTGGGTGGGGGGGGGTGTCTCTACTCTTGCCTGATTGTGTACTTCCAGTTCCAAATGAGGTGTGTGGTTGACTGGTCAGTTCATAACTCTGAGGTTTTACTGTAATAATTTAATTTTAGAACATAACATGGCTATTTTATAATCCTCATACATTATCTTCACAGTAAGACATAAATACAGAAAACTAATTAAAACTAAACAGGTCAGTCAAAAGCAACATCTTCTCTCCATTTGCTTGTAGGAATCTTCAGCTGGAATCCATGCAGATTCTTCCTCTTCTGAAATCACTGCTAGCCAGTCAGCTAACTGATTAACCAACTACTCGGTTAAATATACAGAATTTTTTAAAAACCATTATGAGAAAATACAGAACTGAGAATAGCAAAATATAAATGATTTTTTTCTCATTATCACATTTAAAGAGAAGTTCGTGAATCAAACTAATTGAGACAATTTAACTGAAACAATTTGGCTAAAATCAAACAACATTCAAAGTATTCAATTAAAATAGAAGAAATGATTTTTCCCTCCCAATTTCCCCTTTCTATAATTAACATTGGCCATGCTTCCCTATTGGAGGGTTAACAATGTCATTAACCTGCTGCAAGATGCTTCAGAGTTAGGGAAAACAGCCTCCTTTCTGCTCCTTTCTCCCAACTCACACAGGGCACATGGCCTTTTGTAAAGCAGTTGCTCTGACCGCTTGCCCTCATGGAGTCTGATCCCAGCAACAGGGAACCTATTGGAGCATATCCAAAACTACCAAACCCAATTCCAGAAACTTCTGGATGGGGAGTGGTAAATCTGCCTAGCAACAATGACCCAGACACAACTCACTCCTACCCCCACCCCTTATAGGTCTCTTAAAGAGATACCTCCCTATTAGGCATATATGTATACAAGTATTGCTGAAATGTGGCTGAATGATACTACTAAGTCTGTTTTAGCATAGTTGGCTCCAGCTGGTACAGTGTGAACATAGAGTGGGATTTTGTTCCCTTCCTTGCCTTAGGAAAAACTGCTATTTTTCATTTCTTTCTTTCTTTTTCTTTCTTTTTGTCTGTATTTGTTGGCTTGTGTTTTTAATGTATGGCAGAGGTGTTCAGAGCCCAGACAGACACTTCTTTAAGTTTTGTATACATTGTTTCTTTACTTGTTTGCTTTTTCATTCGAGTGTTTTTCTACCCCTCTTGGTCCAACTTAAGGCAAGTGACAGGTAAACTAATGGTGCACAGTATCCACTGTATTAAATCATGAGATAATCATCAACAGTATTTTTAGAAAATGTATAAATACTATGCAAGACAGGAAAGGTGGATATCCCTTTCTCAACATGTTTTTGACCCCTCCCAATCTAGTAACTGAGAGTTGGGTATTTTTGACATAAACACATTCATGCTAAGAATGATTAGAAACCAGCTGCTAGGATGTGTTGTGCTGCTCTTTAACAATGAATGTGTTATATTCCTGTGAGATTATTTCTGAACAGTTTTTTATGCAAAGAAAATAATGGGGTATTGCAAGGCTGGGAGCTTATCCTCCTGAGTCTTATCTCTCATTGGAATCAGAACTTTGAACTAAAATTCTAGTATAGGATCCCAATCCCATATTTTTAAGTGACTGTTCATGCACATTATGTTAGGATGTCTTCTTCCTGGATGTATTTGACAACTCTTGCTTATAACTCCAGCTCTGAGGATTCTGTTGTTGGCAGTACTGTGCCCCTCTTAAAATCACAGATTGCAGGACTGAAAAATACGCCAATTTTAGAATCTGCTAAGTGTTACATTTAGCACAATGAACAGAGTGGCTTTAAGAGACGCTCTTTGAGTGCTGGAACAATAAAACTGTCCTTATTTGACTCAAAAGTCCTTCATATTGTAGTGTGTTCTGTGTGCACGTTCAGCCTAAAAGAATATATAAACATTGCCTTAATGTGTGGAAGATGGATTATTGAACATTGCTCTCTAATTTAAGTATATTGGATATATATTATTTATAATTGGTATTTTGAGTTAAATCCATGCCGCAGATTATTATTATTAGAATAGGCTTATTGCTGAAGGTTCCCAAGGCACGCCCTGGAGCAGGGGTGGGCAAGCTTTTTGACACCACCAATCTCAGATCTCGCTAGCCTTTGGCAATGGTAACTTCCTACCAGTTTTTGAGGCCAGATCCCCAACATGCTCTGACTCTTTGCACCACTCCAGCAGCACAAAGGAAAAGCAAAGCCTGCCTAGCCTGCCTCTGGAGGAATCCTCCAGTGTAGACAGAACCTCTGAGTGGGGTCAAGCTGGAGTAATAGTTTGGTGTCTTTCTTCTCGCATGGCAAAGGGCTATGTCTGGAGCAACACGGTGAACCCTGATTGCTAGAATGGCTACTTCTATTTTTCTTAGCCTCTGTTTACATTAAGGGATTTGTGCTGATGTAATTACCTTAAGATGACCAGATGGGGGGCGGGGGGTGCCCAGCAAAAAAAAAAAAAAAAAAACCGCTGGCGGATATTGGAACAAACATCGAAATATCGGGACATCTGGTCACCCTAGATTACATCAGTTAGGTTACACACCAGTGCAGACTCCTAATATAGACAGGCTGCAGTGGTGCAAAGCACGGTTTATTGTAACTCAGTAACATGCCCAGGTAAGCATGACTGGGGTAAGCCTCGTTTTGCACTGATACAGCAGATCTACATTAGAGTTTGGCACCAGTATAACTTCATTGTTAGACTTTGTCCACTGTGAATCTCTTTTGTGCAGACAGAGCTTTAGGTGTGATGGAATCTAAAGTGGCCTCTGGCCAGGCCTAGGTTTGGGAATTATAAAGGGGGAAGTCTTTTCACACTCATCTTTGATACTGTGCTGAGTATGGCTGGGTTGGGCTTGAGGCTTGTGCTTTTATGCAGCTGACAAAAGTTTAAGGGCCTAATCCTACAAAGTGCTTGCTACCGTCAGTTTTCTTGTTACACCAGAATCACCCCTTGAAACTCTACATACACATAGCGAACAGCTGATTCTGTTTGGTTTTGCTGTGCACTTATCTGTTTGTGCTTTCCTATAGTTTGTGGGTCAGCTGGGGGCCATGTACTTAAAATTTTTGCAGTGTGTGGCCTGTTTGAGAAAAAGGGTTAAATATTGAATCTTATACCTTTTTATTATCCCAGAGACCTGAAATTGGACAATATTCTTCTGGATGCAGAGGGTCATTGCAAGCTGGCGGATTTTGGAATGTGTAAAGAAGGGATTCTGAACGGAGTAACAACCACTACATTTTGCGGAACACCAGACTACATAGCTCCTGAGGTATTTTTTATACCAGACTTCACATACAAATATTGCCAGTAATCATAATTAACCGTGGTACACATGGATAACTGTATCTGTTGTATGTGCAAGGTGAAAAAAAGATTCTGTCATCTGCACTACTTGAATAATCCTGTTGAAATCTGTGGATCTCTACAAGGAGTAACCTACTCAGCATCAGTAGTTCGCAAAATCTGGACCTTTGAGTGTAAGGGAGGGGCAATGTCTGTGATTCTGTACTTGATAGCTATTGAAACCTTGCTTTTAAAAGTTTCCTGTACTGTATTTGATGGCATTCTCTAGTAAATTGTTTAGCTTTGCTGGTAGCTGGTTGTCTGTCATTCTTTCTTTAGTGGGTAATAGTGTATTAGGTTTTCCCACTGAATATTTGCCCATTCCATGTTACCTTTCCTTTAAATTGAGTAGTCATTCCATATGTCAAAATACCCATGTCATACACTCCTTGCTGCAACTACCAAAAGACTCGAGCAGTTAAACATGCTCAACTTTTGCTCTTTTATCATCTAGTCTTTTGTCTTGTTCTGTACTAGAAGGTGAAGAACAAAAATGTCAAATTGAAGCTAAAGTGACCAGTTTGTTATTGCATGATGTTGTCATTTAACATTTTCCTCTAACACATGTTCCTGGCATATTGCATTATTCTTCTTCTTGTCCACATTTATGACCCTACTGCTGCTTTGAAGGTGTTTCTAAATCTTTCAGATGCTAGATGTAATCGGATGCTCCCTCCCAGCAATGACCTGTACCCAGGCCTAAAAACAGGGATGTGTTCACCTGTGTAATAAGACTTACATAGATGTGATCTGACACAATGTAACATACTGTAGGTATCATATTGTGTTAGACCTGTATGGGAGTATCATTGTTTCTCTGCTCTGAGGTACTGCTGAGTGACATATAATATCAGAGGGGTAGCCGTGTTAGTCTGAATCTGTAAAAAGCAACAGAGGGTCCTGTGGCACCTTCCACCCCGGTCACACCACACGATCCATCATCTACAGCCAAGCACTGAGGTACAATCGCATCTGCTCCAACCCCTCAGACAGAGACCAACACCTACAAGATCTTCACCAAGCATTCTCAAAACTACGATACCCACACAAGGAAATAAAGAAACAAATCAACAGAGCCAGACATGTACCCAGAAGCCTCCTGCTACAAGACAGGCCCAGAAGAGAAACCAACAGAACTCCACTGGCCATCACCTACAGTCCTCAGCTTAAACCTCTCCAACGCATCATCAGTGATCTACAACCCATCCTGGACAATGATCCCTCACTTTCACAGACCTTGGGAGGCAGGCCAGTCCTCGCCCACAGACAACCTGCCAACCTTAAGCATATTCTCACCAGCAACCACGCACCGCACCATAACAACTCTAACTCAGGAACCAACCCATGCAACAAACCTCGATGCCAACTCTGCCCACATATCTACACCAGCAACACCATCACTGGACCTAACCAGATCAGCTACAACATCACCGGCTCATTCACCTGCACGTCCACCAATGTTATATATGCCATCATATGCCAGCAATGCCCCTCTGCTATGTACATTGGCCAAACTGGACAGTCACTGCGCAAGAGGATAAATGGACACAAGTCAGATATCAGGAATGGCAATATACAAAAACCTGTAGGAGAACACTTCAACCTCCCTGGCCACACAATAGCAGATGTAAAGGTTGCCATCTTACAGCAAAAAAACTTCAGGACCAGACTCCAAAGAGAAACTGCTGAGCTCCAGTTCATTTGCAAATTTGACACCATCAGATTAGGATTAAACAAAGACTGTGAATGGCTATCCAACTACAGAAACAGTTTCTCCTCCCTTGGTGTTCACACCTCAACTGCTAGCAGAGCACCTCACCCTCCCTGATTGAACTAACCTCGTTATCTCCACACTGATATATACCTGCCTCTGGAGATTTCCATTACTTGCATCTGAAGAAGTGAGGTTCTTACCCACGAAAGCTTATGCTCCCAGTACTTCTGTTAGTCTCAAAGGTGCCACAGGACCCTCTGTTGCTTTTGACATATAATAGACTCCCCTGTTCGTCCAAATGGAATGGGAAATATGCAAATTTATGCATGGATGGATTTGGACATAACTTACATTCACATAGTGGGTGATATTTGGATAAAAAAGATGACATAGCACTATGCTATTTGTAGATTACCTAGATTTTAATACCAGGGATACATTTTCAAAGGTCAGTGCCTAAGCTGAGTCAGCACCATTTACATGGATTCCCTTTACAAGTACAGGCATTGGTATGTGCAAAACAAGTTCTGTACAGATTTGCCCATTCAAGTTTAGCCACCAATCCTTGAAAATTTTGTCCTGTATGTAACCCCCCTTTCTTCCCTGGGTTATTCGGAACAGGCAACACTCACCTTTGTGCCTGGGTGCCTGATGTTGTTGACATTAAAGGAGACTGAGTATCCCAGTGGTGATGTTGGATAGGTGGGAATCCTTTATCCACCCCTCTGCTGCAGTCCCTTTATACTAAAGAATTTACAATTGGCAGTGCCTCCACCTGGTTGGCCCCTGTACACACTCAATGGCATGCCTTGGGAACCTCCAGGAATAAACCCCTTCAAATAGTAATAATAACAATAACAACAATAATAATAATAATTAATAAATAAATCTGTGGCATGGGTCTAACTCAAAAATACCAATTATATATAATATACGTCCACTATACTTAATTTAGAGTTAACACACCTTTACTTAACAAGTTAAAGAAACAGGGTATAACAGTCTAAGATTACACTGGTCTACAATTTTTGAGATGTCGTCTGCTTCAGAGATAAAATGTGCTATTTATTATGTATTTTGATGTGCTGAATTCAAATATGACAATTAAAACAACTGATTGGCTACTGTTTCTAAGATATTTAAGTTTTTACATTTTATGTCTATGTATATTGTGTAGATAGTAGAGTTTTAATCATAAATTGTAAACCTAGGTCTTTTCATGTGTTTATGGTTGCTTTACATGATAATATTGCACCTGTCCTGTTTATGTAACACTTTAAAAATCAGCAAAAAGGTTATATAAATAAAATGTATTATGAAACAAAAGGCAAAAAACTATTATGTACATAGTTTAGTCCTATTCAGTGTCTACTCGGCGCTTCTTGGCTTATCTCTTGTATTCATTAAATGGAGCATCTCTTGTCACTGTCCAGCAATAGTCTGCAAGCATTGATGGGCTCCATTTGCCCTGATAGCGTTTCTCCATTGTTGCAATGTCCTGGTGAAATCGCTCGCCGTGCTCGTCGCTCACTGCTCCGCAGTTCGGTGGAAAAAAATCTAGATGAGAGTGCAAAAAATGTATCTTTAGTGACATGTTGCAACCAAGGCTTTTGTATGCCTTGAGGAGGTTTTCCACCAACAACCTGTAGTTGTCTGCCTTGTTGATTCCGAGAAAATTTATTGCCACTAACGGGAAGGCTTTCCATGCCGTCTTTTCCTTGCCATGCAGTGCATGGTCAAATGCATCATCTCGAAGAAGTTCACGAATCTGAGGACCAACAAAGACACCTTCCTTTATCTTAGCTTCACTTAACCTTGGAAATTTTCCACGGAGGTACCAGAAAGCTGCTTGTGTTTTGTCAATGGCCTTGACAAAGTTCTTCATCAGACCCAGCTTGATGTGTAAGGGTGGTAACAAAATCTTCCTTGATTCAACAAGTGGTGGATGCTGAACACTTTTCCTCCCAGGCTCCAATGACTGTCGGAGTGGCCAATCTTTCTTGATGTAGTGGGAATCTCTTGCACAACTATCCCATTCACAGAGAAAATAGCAGTACTTTGTGTATCCAGTCTGCAGACCAAGCAAGAGAGCAACAACCTTCAAATTGCCACAAAGCTGCCACTGATGTTGGTCATAGTTTATGCACCTCAAAAGTTGTTTCATGTTGTCATGGGTTTCCTTCATATGGACTGCATGACCAACTGGAATTGATGGCAAAACATTGCCATTATGCAGTAAAACAGCTTTAAGACTCGTCTTCGATGAATCAGTGAACAGTCTCCACTCATCTGGATCATGAACGATGTTGAGGGCTGCCATCACACCATCGATGTTGTTGCAGGCTACAGGATCACCTTCCATGAAGAAGAATGGGACAAGATCCTTTTGACAGTCACGGAACATGGAAACCCTAACATCACCTGCCAGGAGATTCCACTGCTGTAGTCTGGAGCCCAACAGCTCTGTCTTACTCTTGGGTAGTTCCAAATCCCTGACAAGGTCATTCAGTTCACCTTGCGTTATGAGGTGTGGTTCAGAGGAGGAGGATGGGAGAAAATGTGGGTCCTGTGACATTGATGGTTCAGGACCAGAAGTTTCATCCTCTTCCTCTTCCTCATGTGACTCAAGTGAGAATGATTCTGGTGCATCAGGAACCGGCAGTCCTTCTCCAGGGGGTACTGGGCATATAGCTGATGGAATGTTTGGATAATGCACAGTCCACTTTTTCTTCTTTGACACACCTTTCCCAACTGGAGGCACTATGCAGAAGTAACAATTGCTGGTATGATCTGTTGGCTCTCTCCAAATCATTGGCACTGCAAAAGGCATAGATTTCCTTTTCCTGTTCAACCACTGGCGAAGATTTGTTGCACAAGTGTTGCAGCATATGTGTGGGGCCCACCTCTTGTCCTAATCTCCAATTTTGCAGCCAAAATAAAGGTGATAGGCTTTCTTAACCATAGTGGTTATACTCCACTTTTGTGGTGCAAAAGTCACTTCACCACAAACATAGCAGAAGTTATCTGCACTGTTCACACAAGTACGAGGCATCTCTGCTCACTTTGGCTAAACAGAAATGTGTCCCTTTGCAAAATCAAACACTGACAAATAAGAGAGCACGACACTGTATGATTTCTAGAGCTGATATAGGGCAATTTGTTCAGCAGAGTGATGTAAGCTTTGTTATGATTGCATCATCCATGACTTCTAGGAATAACATGATGCAATTCATATAATCTATGACGCAATACCAGCTTCAGATTGCATCATTCATTGTTTTGCCTAAAAAGCAAGTACCGTCCAAACCCAGTCATAGATTTATTCATAGATCCAGTCAAAGATGTATTTTAGTCGTTTCTGGTTTAAATTGAGATCCCTTCCCTTTATAACTCACTTATCCTCTGCCATTCCCAAGTCAAGGGTCGTATATACTGACCCAATAGCATATCTTGAAAACTAGAGCCAATCAACAATTTTAAGCATCATTTTCGTTCTCAGTGACCCATAATTAGTAAAGTTTGACTACATTTATTTCAGAAGCATTTTGGCTGTAGAACAGTGTTATATGTCACTACTAATTTAAATCCACAGGGGGCAGTTGAATAAAATCAATTAACAAATATAATATATAGTAATAAATTAATCTTATGTAACTGGCATTTGCACTGCCACCATTTACCCCACCCCACAGTGTACACTCCCCTGGATTTCAGAGTCCTAGACACTTGCATGGGAGCGCTTGGAGATCTGCAGCTGGAGACAGCACGCTGTTAGTTCTGTGTATCAGTCCAGCCAAGGCAACAAGCTGCACAACCCCTCTGACCACTGGAGCTGGCTTCACCACATGTCAGCAGCTCTGGGTCCTGGTTCGATGGGAAGATCACTCTGCCTCTCTTCAGACTCTCTGCTGTGCCCCTTCCCTTTCCCAAACCAGAGTGAGGGTTACTCACTCTGCCTTCACTGCAGGCCCACCTCATTCAGCTCCAGGCACAGCAATCATCTCTCCCTTGGCTCCAGTGAAGCCACCAACCTACCTCTGAAGCTCCCTGCTCAATCAAAGCCACAGCAGGCTCTCAGCAGCAGCTTCTGGCTTCCTAGCAGCAGCTGTTGGTATGGTCAGAGCTCCACACCAGTAATCTGGCTCCTCTCCCCAAAAATGGAGCCCACCGCCTGCTCTCCCTGCACTGCCTGGAAGAGCAAGTCTCTCTCTCTTTCCCCAAGGCATCATGGGAGTTGTGGTCTCTAAGGCTGGATTGCAGCGCACAGGATCTTCCCAACTGGAACCAGGGCCGGCTCCAGGCACCAGCCTACCAAGCATGTGCTTGGGGCGGCACGTGGAGGGGAGCGGCGCTCATCCGGGGAGAGCGGAGCCGCAGCGGGCTCGCCACCCTCCCCCGGCGCTCCAGTTGGTTGGGGAGAGCGGGGCCGCGGCCGGGCTCTCTGCCCTCCTCCCGACGCTCCGGCCTGGGTTGGCAAAAAAGCCAGAGCCAGCCCTGACTGGAACATTCCCAATAAAGTTCAGAGGCCCCTCTAGTAAAGGTGGCCTACATGTATCTCACACATATTGCATTTGTGCTAAGGATGCTGGGCAAAAAGTTATATCACCATTTTTTTCATCAAACATTATTTTGCAGGGGGAAAATGTTGGTTGCTAAGTAAAGATAAAGTGTAAATCTGTAGTTTTAGCACTAGATGATACCAAGTATTGGTAAGTGCAAAGGCAAGGGAACTCATTTTAAAGCTACATAATTTGTGCTAAGGTGGTTTACGCAGTTTGAGAGAGCACTCCAGTAAGAAAAGGAAAGCAAAATGAGTTTGTGTAAGGTTTTGGCTTTGTGAACATTATTTCTTTACTCCACTAGAAAAAAGAATCAGAACTTTGTGGATTCTTTTATAAATTTTTACTAAATAAAAAGGCAGTACTAAACTCCTAGACATTTTCAGATGAAAATTTGGGCCCATTGAAGGTGGCAAAACTCCCATTTTCCCTTTTTGTTTGTTTCTCACCATTCCTTTTCCTCCAGCTTTCCTACTGCTTTGTCCTCTTGAGTCACCACTATATCGTTCATGTTACTTTTGATTGGCAGGATGCCAAAGCAAAAATGTGAAATCCAAAGATCATTCCCACACCAGACCATGGAGAAGTCCAATTCTGAGGACAACTTTGCAACTGACATTTCTGTAATGTATTTCTATAATATCACAAACCAAAACATAGGGTCCAACCACCTACAAATTTTGGGGACATTTAGATCTGGATCCAAGCACTATGATTCAAATCTTAGACCAATACCTGCGCTTATATTAATATTGGATGGGTTTTATATATACAGTACAATCAGCATTCACTAGAGCTGAGTACAATAATCCCTACCCAGAGGATTCCAGCTATAATGCTAATAACGTTTGAGTGTGTGTATGGTGGTTGCCATTACAGCTATCAACCTGGGGTCATAGTACCTTTTCTTTTAACCTGTCACCTTCTTGTGTTGATACTTTGCAGCGAAACTGCAGACTCCTTTCCAACAGACTAAAGTCAACAATTAAGCTTGTTCCTCGAATAACAGTAGCCCTGGAGTAATATAATAATAATCACTCTAACCCATCCGAGGTCTCTGTTGCAAAGTTGGATTTGCTTGTGTCACACATTGGAACTTGCTGCCACTACAAGTAGAAAACCTGCCAGTTTTCCCAAGAAGCAAAGATAATTAAAGCAAAGTCTACAATCTTTAGTATAAAACAGTGGGGTTGATGCTGCATGAAAGGGTATCATGTTTTCCTATTGTAAACAAAATTCTCAAAGGAGGATGCTTTTGGCTTCCAGTATTCATACTAAAAGGATTATTATAAATCTTAGCAGATCTCTGTGCAACAGGACCAACTACATCAATGTACAGTGTTCAAGACAGGGACAATGAAAGGATGGGTTCTAAATTAATTACCACTCTAAATCTTGAGGTCTTGGTGGATAGTTCTCTGAAAAGTTCAGCTCAACATGCAGCAGTGGTCAAAAAGGCTAACAATGTTAAGAACTATTAGGAAAGATATAGACATTAGGATAGAACACGTCATAATGGGACTATATAAATCCATGGTACACCCACGCTTGAATATTGTGTCCAGTTCTGGTCACCTGATCTCAAAAAGGATATCATGGAACTGGTAAAAGTTCAGAGAAGGGCAACAAAGATGATCAAGGATATGGAATGGCTTCCATACGAGGAGAGACTGAAAAGATTAAGGCTATTCAGCATAGAAAAGAGATGACTAAGGGAGGATATCATAGAGGTCTATAAAGTCATACATGGTGTGGAAAAAGCGAATAGAGAAGTGTTATTTACCCTTTTCCATAATACAAAAACCAGGTGTCATGGTTTTAATTTAACAGACAGAAGATTTAATACAAACAAGACGTAGTACTTTTCACGCAACACACAATTAACCTATAGAACTCATTGCTATGGAATCTTGTGATGGCCAAAAAGCCAGATGGATTCAAAAAAGACCTTAGTAAATTCATGGAGGATAGGTCCATCAATGGCTATTAGCCAAGATGGTCAGGGATGCAATCCCATGCTCAGGGCGACCCTAAACCTCTGACTGCCAGAAGCTGAGAAAGGAAGGTGGGAGAGGATTACACCATCGGCCCTGTTCTGTACACTCACCCTGAAGCTCTGGTATTGGTCATTGTCAGAGACAACATACTGGGCTAGATAGGCCATTGGTTTGATCCAGGATGGCAGTTATGTTCTGATTTTACATTTGCCACCAATTTTTTGCATATGCAGTATACTTTTCCCCAACTTGGTTTAAACAATATAGAAGGCTATACAACTCTTTTACTCATGAACATGCTAGGGGAGACCAATAAACTTGGTTAATGCTTCTGAGAACACTACTGCAGGTTGGTTTTCAGTGCAACACATTGAAATTTAGCCATATGATTGATATTAATAGGAGCTGCACAAGTAAAAAACCCACGCCTACTGCCATTGAAGTCAACAGGATTTGGCCTCTTTGAGACACTGTAGTAGGATAAGCATCTTGTGTCTAATCAATAAACATGCATCTGAAGGTATCACTCAGGTTGCCTATTAAATCTGACCTCTCTGTTTCCCTAACAGATCCTCCAAGAGTTAGAATATGGTCCCTCGGTAGACTGGTGGGCTTTGGGTGTTCTGATGTATGAAATGATGGCTGGGCAACCTCCTTTTGAAGCTGACAATGAAGATGATCTCTTTGAATCCATCCTTCATGACGATGTGCTCTACCCAGTCTGGCTCAGCAAAGAAGCTGTCAGCATTTTAAAAGCAGTGAGTCTTCCATTTCTCCTTCTCTCATTCTTCCTTTTTTTCTTTTCTTCTTTTTATTCCCTTGCTGAAAATCGAATTTACCTTCAGGAGTTCAGAACAGTCACCACTGGAAGTTCAACCACAGTTCAGAGTGCTACTATTAGGATAATGGGTCCTGGGATAAATTACACTTCTTGTGGGAAAGGAACAGAATGTTTGTGTTCCTTGCGGTTGTATGCTGTATAAATCTAGGCACAATCATGTTTCAGGGAAAATCACAATCAACTAGAGCTGTGTTATCACTCTGACACTTTACACACTGCATGCTCACTAGGAGCAGGGGAAGCATTATGTAATTAAAGAAACAGTGTCAATGTTTTTATTAGCAGCAAAAAGTCCTGTGGCACCTTATAGACTAACAGACGTATTGGAGCATGAGCTTTCGTGGGTGAATACCCACTTCGTCAGATGCATGTTTTTATTTTAATCCACATATAAACTTTGCCACCCTGCTGCCTTTTTTAACATGTTGTCAAAAAATACTTTAAAGCTGCATGTTGTTTTCCTTACTTGACACAATGGCATTTTTAAACAGATGTTCCCACTATAATGCAAGTAACTTTGCTTTGGTCCTTCACCCCAGGTGAGCTGGGTGATTGACAGAATCTTGTCAAATCCAGGTGGGTTTTGCTTGTCAGGTGGCCAAAACATGTCACCAGGTAATTTTGGACATTCTACTTAATCATCAGTCCCGTACTGCATCCCAGTGGTAAATTTGGGGCTTTCAGTTTGAGAAGAATTTTAAAGGTTGGGTCTTACCATAATAAGGTCTGTATAAGGCTTCATTCTGCAAGTGGCACAGAAAGCTGGAGTGAACATTGACTTGGACAGCACTGGGACAAGAAGCATCATTCAGTGACTCTTTTTATGCGCCTTATTCTTGTCCTTAGCTGAAACAACTCTTTCATGTCTCCTATTATGTGTCATTGCATTTATTTTTCACAAAAATGTGTCACTTATACAATAGCCCTGATTGTGCATCTGGATTTGTGAGTCTTCAGCAAGGTCCGGGCACAAACATTAAAAGCTAGACATCTAGCTGACTGTTTGCACCACAAATGAGATAGACAAATGTAAATCATATGACTCCTAAGAGAGTGAAGGATGGCTCTGAAACTGAACATTTCATGATGAGTTATCATGGCACTTTCTCCCTACCACAAGTGTTTCCATGACAGGGGAGAATATATAGTCCAGTAAGATGTGGATTTTTAGGGAAAGTCCTGGTATAGAGTCATGGGACCAGATAGTTCATGTGGGCATGAACCAAACCCTCAAATTCTAATAGCCCTGAACTTTAGAGAAGCTGAGATGCAGATCTGACTTTTGACAGTGGCCCCTGTCCATAATTAACCAAACAAAAAGCTGGGGCCCAACACCCTGATCTTCATGAGAGTTTAGACACTGATCCCAATGTTACAGCTCAGGTCCATAAATCTTAACCACTCAGAGAAAATAATTCACAGGCCTATTGTGTAAGCTACACATTTTTGTGAAAAATAAATGCAATGACACACAATAGGTTGGTTTCCTGTAATGCTGTTTTGTTGTCAGTTTATAATTCTGGTTAGTCTGTTCTTCTGCCAATATCTTTTGATACTAGCCATGCTTATTTTTACCTTACTGTGATCCCTTGTTGATGTCTTTCTGTTTGTAGTTTGTGCCACAGGACCCTCTGTTGCTGTTTGTAGTTTATCATTAATGCTCTTTTTAAACTCTACAAAGAGAGTTACAACCATAAACCATCTTTTACATTTTACATTTTAAAAAGTATATTCCTGGTTGGGCCAGTTCCTCAGCTGGCGTAAATCAGTTGAACTCAATGGAACTGTGCCAGTATACACCAGCTGAGCATCTGGCCCCTTACGTTTAACAATCTGCTTGTGTCTATGTAGTTATTGTCTGAACATTAGAAACTTGTGATCTTCGTCTAATACTTTAGCCACATTGTCAGATGAAGAACAGGAAAAACAGAGGAAATAGAGAGGCGTCTATGTATTTTACTGCTGAATACTAACAAGGGATTAGCTTTGGAACAGTTTATTTCCTCACATTGTACTCTCAGACATGGGTCTTGTTCTTTAGACACTACATTTTCACAGCCCTTCAAATAGCGTTTGGGGAAAGTTTAACAAAACGACATACATTTACCTCAAATGTAATTTTCAGTTCAGTGTTTTAAATTTTTTAAATTTTTTTGCAAGAATCAATTTTCCATTTTTAATTCCCGCAAAAAAATCCAAGGACAATTTTCCAGTAAACGTTACCAACAGCATGTTACTTATCCTACAAGAACAGATCTTTTTAGGCCTGTTTCTATGAATGTGCAGGAGATGCTATTTAAAATTCCATGCTGTCATGTGAGAGAGACAATTATTCATTGAAATGAGACTATTTACTGCTGATAGTGCTGGAATGCATGATAGATTGTGTAGCAAGCCAGATTGTGCCCAGCACTGTGTTTGTCTGCAAGAGATGGAGAGAAAGGCTTTATCTATCTAGCATACTGCCAGTGTGTTTTGCATTCCCCTCTATACCTGATCCACCGAGGATACAGGTCTGCTCCAGCTCTCAGCCTTGGAGCCTGGTGGTTTAGCTCAGGCTGTAAAGATTTGGAGGTCTGGAGGTCCTTAATTCAATCCACAGTATGGCAGCCATCACATAAGTGGAATTTGGGATTTGAGCTGCTGTGGATTTCAGATGCTTGGGATGAGTTACCTCTAGTTTCCACTGTCTGTGGTCAGTGTGTTACTGATCTCCTTCTGTGCCTGACCATAGAGGATGTGAGTCTGTTTCAGTCCCCTGCTACTGAGTCTGTCTGCTTAGTTCAAGTTGTAGAGATTTGTGTTTAGCACTGGAGGTGTTTAGTTTGAGTCCTGGATGAGCTCCTACTTGTGTGATGGCCTGACATCTTGGCCAACCCCAGAGATTGAACTGGGCACCCCCAAAGCTAAAATTACAGATGGGTGCTGGTAACAGATTCATATAATCTGTGACTCAGGCATAGAGGCAGTCATGTAACCTGCACTGACCAGTGGGTTATAACTTCACTAGCCTTTTTGGGAAAATCTCTATTCTAATCTGTATAGGTTCTTATGACATGCTCATCACCGTAGTATTTGAGCTTCTTCTAGTAATGCGCTAAGCAATGTGACTAACATCTATCACATGTTGTTTGTTTACTCATCCTCTCCACAGAAGGAAAAGTATGTGCTGTTGAGGTCATTTGGGTTTTTAAAAAAATATATACATGTTGCTATGTGTTTGTTAGAGAAGGCCAGGTCAAAGAAATTCGCCTTGCACTTGGAGCAGAAGGTGGTGAGGTTTTGATGGTCCTTAATTCGTGGAGGTGTTCATTCCACAGTCTCAGATTGTCCCCAAGAAACTTCTGTCTCCCACACTGATGAGCTTTACCCTTATTGTAGCAATCTGCCTTATTCCAGAGGAGCAAAGTTGCCAACCACCATTTTCATCCTGGAGTTTTAAGCGGTCTTTTAGATATGCTGGGCCCAGGCCTTTGAGTGCCTTGAAGATAAAGACCAAGACCTTGAACTTGATTCTGTATTCTATGGGAGGTCAGTGTAGAGAACGAATGACAGGTTTGATGTGTTTGTGGTAGGAGAACATGTGCTGCAGTGTTCTGATTCTATACTACTGGGAGTTTCCTAAGTGCTGAAGTCTTCATGCCCAGATATATTGCATTACTGTACTCCAGCTGAGAAGTAGTGAAATGCATGAATAAGTGGTCAGATCATCATCCACCACAATGGGATAGAGTTTCCTAGCCAACCAGAGATGATATAGAAAGCATTACTCATGAATACAGCTATGTGAGAGCTCAGAACCAGCTCCACAAGTACACCTGCACAATGGACTGAATTTTAAACAAAGACTGCTAAAGTGGCTGTGAACTCTTCAAAGTGTTTCCCTCTGTCCACCAGTGTCAACTCTCTATTGCTGCTGTTCAGCTTTAGCCAGCCGTTCTTCAGCTATAAGCTGATCTCATCCAAGCACTGGGCCATCTTGATGCTAGGTCATAGCAGTATGGTCTGATGTGGTGAAGGATAAATGATGTGGTGATAAGCTTACAAGAAGTGGAAGATTGGACAAATGACCAAGAAGGAGTATAAAAATATTGCTCAGGCATGCAGGAGTGAAATCAGGAAGGCCAAATCACACTTGGAGTTGCAGCTAGCAAGAGATGTTAAGAGTAACAAGAAGGGTTTCTTCAAGTATGTTAGCAACAAGAAGAAAGTCAAGGAAAGTGTGGGCCCCTTACTGAATGAGGGAGGCAACCTAGTGACAGCGGATTTGGAAAAAGCTAATGTACTCAATGATTTTTTTGCCTCTGTCTTCACAAATAAGGTCAGCTCGCAGACTGCTGCACTGGGCAGCACAGTATGGGGGAAGGTGACCAGCCCTCTGTGGAGAAAGAAGTGGTTTGAGACTATTAAGAAAAACTGGATGAGCACAAGTCCATGGGGCCAGATGCGCTGCATCCAAGGGTGCTAAAGGAGTTGGCAGATGTGATTGCAGAGCCATTGGCCATTATCTTTGAAAACTCATGGCGATCGGGAGAGGTCCCGGATGACTGGAAAAAGGCTAATGTAGTGCCCATCTTTAAAAAAGGAAAGGAGGAGGATCCAGGGAACTACAGGCCAGTCAGCCTCACCTCAGTCCCTAGAAAAATCATGGAGCAGGTCCTCAAGGAATTAATTCTGAAGCACTTAGAGGAAAGGAAAGTGATCAGGAACAGTCAGCATGGATTCACCAAGGGCAATTCATGCCTGACTAACCTAATTGCCTTCTATGACGAGATAACTGGGTCTGTAGATGAGGGGAAAGCAGTGGATGTGTTATTCCTTGACTTTAGCAAAGCTTTTGATCCAGTCTCCCACAGTATTCTTGCCAGCAAGTTAAAGAAGTATGGGCTGGATGAATGGACTATAAGGTGGATAGAAAGCTGGCTAGATCGTCGGGCTCAACGGGTAGTGATCAACGGCTCCATGTCTAGTTGGCAGCCGGTTTCAAGCAGAGTACCCCAAGTGTCGGTCGTGTTCAATGATCTGGAGGATGGCGTGGACTGCACTCTCAGCAAGTTTGCAGATGACACTAAACTGGGAGGAGTGGTAGATACACTGGAGGGTAGGGATCAGATACAGAGGGACCTAGACAAATTAGAGGATTGGGCCAAAAAAACCCTGATGAGGTTCAACAAGGACAAGTGCAGAGTCCTGCACTTAGGATAGAAGAATTCCATTCACTGTTACAGACTAGGGACCGAATGGCTAGGAAGCAGTTCTGCAGAAAAGGACCTAGGGGTTACAGTGGATGAGAAGCTGGATATGAGTCAACAGTGTGCCCTTGTTGCCAAGAAGGCTAACGGCATTCTGGGCTGTATAAGTAGGGGCATTGCCAGCAGATCAAGGGACATGATCGTTCCCCTCTATTCGACATTGGTGAGGCCTCATCTGGAGTACTGTGTCCAGTTTTGGGCCCCACACTACAAGAAGAATGTGGAAAAATTGGAAAGAATCCCGCGGAGGGCAACAAAAATGATTAGGGGGCTGGAGCACATGACTTATGAGGAGAGGCTGAGGGAACTGGGATTGTTTAGTCTGCAGAAGAGAAGAATGAGGGGGGATTTGATATCTGCTTTCAACTACCTGAAAAGGGGTTCCAAAGAGGATGGATCTAGACTGTTCTCAGTGTTAGCAGATGACAGAACATGGAGTAATGGTCTCAAGTTGCAGTGTGGGAGGTTTTAGGTAGGATATTAGGAAAAACTTTTTCACTAGGAGGGTGGTGAAGCACTGGAATGGGTTACCTAGGGAGGTGGTGGAATCTCCTTCCTTAGAGGTTTTTAAGGTCAGGCTTGACAAAGCCCTGGCTGGGATTATTTAGTTGGGAATTGGTCCTGCTTTGAGCAGGGGGTTGGACTAGATGACTTCCTGAGATCCCTTCCAACCCTGATATTCTATGTTTCTATGATAGGTAGAACTGTGTGTCATCCACATATTGCTGGCACTTGAGTCAATGTCAGCTGACCAGTTCACCTACTAGTTGCATGTAGCCACTGAAAAAGACCAGAGAGAATTGATCCTTGTGGGACTACACAAGTCAGGGGTCTATTGGTGGAGGTGCAGTTTCCCAGTACTACTCATTGGGTGCGTGCCTCTAGGAAAAACTCAGACCATTTTAATGTATTGCCCTGTACCCCTGCCCACCACTCTCAGGCAGTATGGTCAGCAGTGTCAAATACTGTGAGATCCAGGGGGATGAGAATGAATGTCTGTCCTCTAGCCTTTGATAGGAGGAGATCATGCATCAGTGTCCCTAAGGCAATTTCAGTTCCATGTCCTACCCTGAAACCAGATAGTGCCAGGTCTAGAATGTTAGCTTCAGTTAAATGAGCTTGTAAATGGCCTCGACTAGCTTCTATATGAGTTTGTTCAGAAATGGGAGGTTTGACACTGAGCAGCACTTGGCTAGAATCAGTATATCAGAATATTGTGTGTTTGAAGGAGAAGGGGAAGGTTTTTTGCCTGAATGACACTTTGGCTATTTCAGTCAGGAGTTGCACCAGTTGGTCATGACTCTCTTTCACAAGCCAGGAAGGGCATGGGTCAAGTTCACAAGTCTTGGGTCAAGATTTCTTTGGGATGTCCAGAACTTCTTAATAAATGGATGTACTGAATTGTGAAAATGCATGTGGTCTATTTGTTGGTGAGTATAGGTGGAACAGATCCATGCTGCTTGCTGCTTGAGAAGGCTTCTTGGGTGTGTGTGATCTTTTCAGCGAAGAAGGATGATAGTTCTTTACAGCACTTGGTGCTCAGTTCAGATGCAGGTTGTAGGCACTCAGCACTGGTGAAGTGGTTTACCACCCTGGATAGCATTTTGGGTCAGGATTTGGCAGCCTCAGTGGTGGTTGATAGGAAGGTTCTCTTAGTTTGTAAGACAGCCTCATTGTAGGCTTTGACGAATTTGTTTCATCTTATCTGAATCAGCCTTTTTCCCCTCACCATTGGCACACAAGCTTCTGCTCCACTCTCTTCATCCGGTGCAGGGTGTCAGAAAATCACTGAGATCTGTATGAGCAGTGGGGAAGAAGAGGCCATTGCGGAGCCAGTGTGTCAATGGTTAAGGCTAGTATACAATGATAATGAGTCACTTTACTCCTTGTCCTGTGGGTGGAGTGCTGCTGTCCTTTAGCAGTCATTGGAATTTGTTGGGAGTGTTGCATGAGTCTTCATGGTTGAATCAGGATCATTGGTCTTTCGTGTTGCCTCAGATACTTGTAGTAACACCAATAGAGCTCCACCAGTAGTAAGAAGAGTGGTAATGCCTGTGTTGATGGGACATGGACATTTTTACAGTGTCCCCTAGACCAACTCAGAGGCCTGTTTCTCTACCCTTGCTCAGAGCAGGTCTTGATGACATAGTGGTAGACATACCAGTGCTCTGTCTACACTAACACTCCCACCACTGTTACCACCTGAGAGCTGCACCAGCTGTAGTGTGGCTGTGGGAGCTGTGTCACCTTGCACTCGTTTACAGGAGTTGGGCACACTCAGAAGAACTACACAGATCTGGCACCCCAAGTAGTGCTAGATTTCCCAAACAGGGTGCCTCATCCCCATTCCCCTCACAGTTGCCAACAGAGTGGCCCCACATGGAAAGGAGAGGTGCACCCTATGGAACGATGACACAATGACCGTGTTCTCCCTCTGTTCCAAGAGATCTGGTGCCTATCTATAGCCCCCTAGGAACTTCCACTGGAACAGTGCATCTCTGCACCCTACTGCTGGCTGTGCCTCAATATACCAGCTGAGTCATAAATGTTTACCAGCGTCCATATTATTCCAGCAAAGGTCTCTATTCCTTGCGGTGACTATATAGGAAGCACTTTTGTTCTCCTTGAATGACAAAGTATGAGATTCATTCCTTCTGGCACTCAGTACTGGTCTTGCAAATTTCAGGATTCCCAAGCTGCTGGTCAGGTTCCTATGCCACCTTCTCTGTGTCTAGTATCTAGTATCAGAAGAGGGAAGCTGACTTGCTGCAGTCTCTGCTCCTGCAGAGGGAGGGGATGGCTGAATGGGAAGCTGTATTGTGCGCCTTATCTCTGGGTCACCAATGTTGGAGGAATAGGGCCATGAATCGCTGAGTCACTACAGAACTATGGAGGCCTATTAATCTGTCTTGCTTGTGTTTAAAGCTGGTTCTAGAAATTAAAAGGAGACGATCAGATAGTTTCAGCTCCAAATTTGACCCTACTTTAAAATTGACCTGATAGAAAATATTCTTCACATTCCAACAGTAAAATTTGCAAAAGCACCTAAGGTACATTTTCAAAAATGACCCGAGGCCAGATTTTCAAAGGTATTTAGTCACCTAAAGCTGCAGATAGGTGCCTAGTCGGATCTTTAAAAGCACCTAAATAGTTGATCTCAATGGAGGTAGGCACCTAATCTGCTGAGATGCTTTTGAAAATCCCACTGGGTGCCCATCTGTTTCTTTAGGTGCCTAAATACCTTGGACAGTTTGGCTGTTAAACACCTAGCTGCCTAAGTCTCATGACCTACAACATCAGATTCTCATTTACACTACGACCCCTGTACACTGCCAGAGTGGTGCAAAGGTGCTTCAATGTAACTGAGCATTGGGCCCGTGGTATTAATTTCAATTTACCACTATGTCAGCAAGAGTCCAGTCCTGCTCCCATTTAAATCATTGCGAGTTTTGGCATCAGCTTCACTGGGAGCAGGATCCAGCCTCAAGAAATTAAAATAAAAAAGCAATAGCTATAACTAACACATGATCCTGTGACTTGTTATGACTTTTTATATGGTTCTCCTGCTGCATTGGCACCATCCCGCCAGGTGGCAGTTGATAGGAAGGTTCTTTTAGTCTATAATTGTATTGACAATTACATCATCAACGATGCTTTAGCAAACTAGGAGCTAAATAATCTGCACTGGCTTGTACTCCATAGAAAATAGAGGGGAAATGAATTGATATTTATCACATGGAAAAAGGACAAAAGGGGTAGTAGGATAATGTCCATTTCAGCCTTTTAAGAGATTACAGACTATGGCAAACATCAAAAATACTTTTAAAATATTTTCATCGGTATCATTTCATCAGGTCTCTTCACCGTCAGTATCTACATATGAGTCCTATTAGGTTGTGGGGTAGAATACTAAACTACACTAATTAGTAGCATCTTAATCCCCTGCACTTTAAAAAAAAATACTTGTGCTGATGTCTTGGTTGCCTGCAGCCTGGCATGAGGGTAGAACCAGATATAGACAGAGACCAGCTTCTATTGCTTTGATATCTGGATTACACAGTACAAGAAGCATATCATATGGCTTCCATGTTATTCTTCTCCAGGGTGCACTGTGGCTGGTTCCTGGTCTCCTCTCTCTCCCAGTCACTTAGCTGCTCCTGTGTGTAAAATAAAGCAGAGGAACCTAGGAATGCATTTTATGGTTTTCTCAGTATATCATCATCTTTTGACAAAGTCTCTTTCATAAAAAATGTTTTTATTTCCCCTAGGAGAAAATACAGGCAGTTACTGACATCAGACTTGCCTTCTATTGGGGAACCTGGAGAAACAGTGAAAATAGCTCACTTCAATTTAAGACTAAGCTGGAAGTGCTGTCCTTGGGATGGCTGATGTGTTGTTTGGAACCACAATGTACTGCACGGAAGACGTGCACTGTACCTTTCAGAAGATAGTAGGTTAGACTCCTATCAATTGCTGATCCAGCCATGGGTCACATGTTCATTGGGAGAGACCATTTTATGGGCTGCAGTAACTGCTTATTTAGCAGCTGAAATAAAATTTACAGGAAACAAAACAAAACCCTACCAAAACAAACTTCACTGCACACACACGTCTCCCTGTGGAGAGAGAATGAGAGAGAACAAACAGCACGTGACAGATGTTAGTCACATGGCTTAATTCACTACTGGAAAGTGCTCAGATACTAGTTGATGGAGGCAAGATGAGAATCGGTGTAGAATAAAATAGTCACTTTTATATTCTTATGATCACTGTTCTGAAGCAGATAAGCTGTCTTCCATGTGAGTTCATTGTGAGGTAGGGTTGCCAATTTTGGTTGGATAGATTCCTGGAGGTTTCATTTTATGATGTAATCTTTCATTAAAGATTAATCTTTAATTCCTGCAGACTCCAGGACAATCCTGGAGGTTTAGCAACCCTAATTGTGAAGCAGTCTACACAGATTATCCTGTAAAAAAACAATGCCCTATCCTCTATGGAGGATGTTAACGATCCCACTGCCGTATTTGTATGAATATTTGTTTGCTCCAGGGCCCTTGGCCAATTTTTCCCTATCACTCATGGTTATGGAATATGCTGTGCAGTGGTCAGTTGTCTTCCTCCACTGTAGAGGCTGTTTTTCAGTCATCTTGCAGTTTGTGAAGCACTTTGGATGAAAGGCATGACAGGGATGTAAAATATTACTGCTCTTTCAAGAGAAAGGCACATGGAAGTTCTCATCCTAGTTCAGACAAGTCAGCAGTCTAGTCCTATCTGCTGTTTCTGACAGTGCCCTGTACCAGTACTTAAAAGGAAGGTGCAACGAAAAACAACATGCACCTGGCCAGCTGTGTAATACTATGCTGTTGGGGGAGGTTTTCCTCTCCCTTGTTGGTGATCGCTCAGCATATTTCCTGAAGCATGTGAACAGGTAACCTGGTAGCTCAAATAGTTTCAGATACACTGTTTATTCGTATCAGGGTAAAACTCTCTAAACCTCCATGGAGCCTGAGACTTTATATGTGGCTGTCCTGCTTGGAGGTGGGTGGGTGTATATGCACTCATTTGCAAACTCCAGCCCACATCTTGGGGGCATGAAATGGGGCTGCACTGCCTCCACTCTGCAGCTGCTATAGCATCTCCTACCTATAGGCTAGAACAGCAGCCACTGCACTTTCTTTGTACCTTGCAACTGGATCTGCGTAAACAGAGATCCAGAGGCCCTTCTTTGTGGCTTCCCCTGACAATCTTCTCCATACTAGCCTGCTTCCAATATAGAGTGGAACTTCCCAGCGTAACAATGGAGTGCTTCTGACCTCTTGACCACTGTGCCTTTCCTTCTGCCTGTAGCTCCCATGCATCCTTTCCACCACCCCCATTCCTCTCACTGGCACAAGGCTACCAGGTCGGTACAGCACAGAGGGATATTTCACCCACACATGCCCAATACTTTCATCAGTCCTTGCTAAGCTCTTTGCTTCAGTAATAAGTGAAAGGTTGGGACTTCTCAAAATGCTCATTGTAAAGGGTTATTTGAAATTACTGCTTTATCTGTGGGGTCCACTTTCTCTAAGTTAACTAGATCGCTCAAGGTAAAACTACACCGTATTTATGGGAGAAGCCACAGGAACCAATAGCTGGGGCACAGATGTTTGTGTAACTTTGCCCTGGCCAGCATACTGGAGATAAGGGAAAATGTATATGTGCAGCTTTCCACCCGACATAACCACGTTTGTCCTTGGCTGTCCAAAATAGTCTTATGTGTATGGTACAAAGAAACAATAAAACCATATTGTTGTGAAAATGTGTTGGTCAAAGGAGAAAGATATTGAAAGGATTATATGAATTAAAACCTATTTTCCTTGGGTATGATTCTGCTGTGGGATCTATTCTGGCTAAGGAAGGTTGTTGGGGCAGAAGAATGAGCAAAGGTCATGGCTTTGTGCTGGCAGAAAATGCAAAGATTGTAACCTTAGTTTTAAAATAGAAGGAAAAGTCAATATGTTAATTCTCATTAAGTTTATTTTCTATCCGAATACTGTTAAAAAGCTGCAAGTACTGGTTTAAGAATTTGTAAAGATAACAAAGCACCAAAATACCCATGAAGCTGGTTGTTTGCCATTGGAAATTATGAGGAAGGATGCTCTGGTAATTGGAAAAAATGCAAAACTCAAAGATTTGCAATTAATAATATTTAACTAAAAGTGTTAAACTATTTTAAAACCCTGATCACTCTCCCATACTCAATTACACTGCATCTATAGAGAGACAAATTTGTAAAATTTCATGGAAGAATCTAGCTCACTCACATGTTGGCCAGAGTGACAAACTCCATGGGGCCTTATTCTCTCCAGTATCATTTACAGCCACACAGAATTTGTTTTGATAGTGCTTTATATCCACTTTACATGAGTGTGACTACATGCAGTGCATGACTTTTTATGGGAACACCCGGAATCATATTGTTTTCATAGACGTCATGGTCATGAAATATTTATTATCTTAATTATGACTCTTAGAATCTGGCCCTTATTGGGAGCAAGGGAGAGAGGGGTAGCACCTATGCAGAGGCCTCCTGGCAGCATTATACCTGCAGAGGCCAGGAGCAGGTATAATGACTCAAGAGGCACTGAGTAGAACTCACTATCGGCAGCTTTTGCTACACATGGAGAGAATAGTCATAGGCTGTGTTCTCTTCAGCCAAGTCTCTTGTGTACTGGCTCTTGTGTAAGGGCGGTGCAGAGCCAGGCCCCAACCCACTCCAGGATGAGACTACACTCCCTCTGGCAGCTGCTTAGAATGTGACTTAGTGTCCTCCAAGCACTGCCAGTGCAAACAAATACATTATGCCTACATGCTTTGTGGGAACTTTGGGAACTAAGGACAAGGTCCCTGCACCTTTTCTTCCATCTCCAGCATGTGTGCTAGAGCATCTGTATTGTGATCCTATGTATTCAAGAAAAGCAATTGAATTAACAGTTAAAAATCTAAAATCATATTTATGGCAGAGCAAACCAGAGTGGCTAACATAATAGCCTCCCTGAACTTTTATCCTTAAGATGACTCTGGAGGGTTTAATAGTTTGTTGCTGCATTTACCAGTTTTGTCTAACACTGGAAGTTGAAGTAGAAATCTGAAAGGGAGTCTATTCCCAGCCAGGTGAAATTAGGATATTCCTGAAATTTTTGAGGGAGCCTTTTCCCATGAGATTTACAGGTAGGAGTCTCAGATGAGTTTGCCTGGAACCTCTAACCCCTAGAGGGAATCCTGTCACTCAGGCAGGAAATGCAGCCCTTTCTAGGAGAGTATCCTTAAGGAGCTGCACTGAGAATGTGTGGTTGGATTGCAAATAATTATCAACCATATGTCACTAATATTTTGTAACTTCTCCTTTCCCCAGTTTATGACAAAAAACCCAAATAAGCGCCTAGGTTGTGTGGCGTCGCAAAATGGGGAGGACGCGATTAAACAGCATCCGTTCTTTAAGGAAATTGACTGGGTTCTTCTAGAACAAAGGAAAATCAAGCCACCCTTCAAACCTCGGATTGTAAGTAGCAGTTTGAGTAAACTCTGGAGATAACTTGGTTAAAAATTGTTGGTTTCTTTTGCTGTATTAAGAAACTATGCACGTGGTGCAGAAATTAGAAGTTGAAATAACAGAGTAAGTGCCTTGCTGAAGAGATTTCCCTGGTATTGGTTCCTCTGAAGGTAAGTGTCAGATTAGAATACACTGTAACATTTTTCTATTCAGTCTCTTTGCAAACTGAAGAGAGCCCAAGATCCTATTTTGAAGATTTTCCTCAGTTTCTATGGATATCTCAGTCTGAAGAATGTGCTTCAAGTTATATACATTCTCAGTAGGAACTATGCAATAGTCCCACCTTGGTAAACCTTTGTGGTTGTGGTGTTTGGGAAAAAGTTCCTGATTACATCAAATAAAAAAATATAAAAAACAACAGGACTAAAGGACTAAAACCAATAAAGGAAAGAAAAATGTTTAATGGTCTAGTTATGTCCAGATACCTATCTAAGTAATAATAAAGTATCATATTTTAAATTAACAAATGTAAATAAACATCCATCTCTCTTGCTAAAGCAACCGAACCCAGGCAAAATAGTTTTCAGTATTCTTTTCTTCCTCTAAATGAAAATCACCAAACAAATGAGATTTATTTATATTTTACAAAAATGTCAACTTTTGGGCTAAGAATATGTATGGCAAATTTTATGATGAGGTATTTGAAAACATTGGCTTAGAGTCTAAAGAAAGAACAGACTCTTGACTATAGCACTGCAAGTATGGTACTTTTGTACCTAATCAGACAATATTATTTTCCACTGGGTGCCAAAGCTTTGGAAACCCTCATGCTCCTTTTAATTTTGTTCCCTCTTTATTGTACTGTTTGGTCTTGTCTGCAAGTATGATCAATGTTCTGTTGGTGTCTTTCTTCAAAGAGTTTATGAAGATATTAAAAAACATTGGGCCCAATGAATCCAAGTGTCGTAAAAATTAGGTGCAGAAAAGACCTATTAAGTCATCTAGTCTGTCCCATTTGTCTATGCAGAATTTTCCTCTGTGGGATAACAGTGAGGGTTCATATATCCCAAGTGACTGGGCTTTCACCACTTCACTGGGAGAATATACCACTACCTAATAGATTTCACTCATAGGAATATTTCAAAATCTAAATCTAAATCTTCCCTTTTCTAATTTCATCCAATTTAGTCCAAGTTTTACCCCCTTGTACTCTCCTCCTTAATTTCTTCCTATTCATTGTTCACACCCATCAAATATTTGTAAACTGTTAAGTCTTAGTCCAGGTTTAGCCAACCTATATATATCTAGCTCTTTTAACATTTCCACATAGACGTGTCCTGTCATCCCATAATCATTTTTGTTGCTCTTCTCTAAACCTGTCCTGTTTGTCAACATTTTTCTAATAATGGACTGACCAGAACTCAAGGTAAAGTTCTAAATGAATCCACACTTGCTTTACCCCAGGCCACCAATATCTCCCTATTTCTCTAGAGATTTCTGAAACTAATTGCCAATGATCCAGTACTTCTGTCAGCTATTTTCCCTTAATACCTCAGGATGCATATTACCTACTGGTAGTTTTTCATACATTCACATTTTCCAGCTATTCCCTTATCTCTACGTTATCAATAGCCATTTTGCAAGATCTTCATTATTTAATTGTCCAAATGAATTTTTGTTTTTCTTCTTCTTAAAAACCAAAAGGAATTCAGTATCTCAGCCATTTTGACTGATCATTGATATAATCCCTCCTAATATGTTAATGGGCCTTCTTTCTTTCTGATAATTCTTTCTCTCCTAATATATTGCAAAAGCCATTTTTATTTCCTTTCACACCCTTTTGATAGCATTAGCTCCTTTTGCATATTTGCTCCTTTTTCCTTACATCACTGTTAATATTTTTGTTTGGTTACCTCTTCCGTTTCCATTGAGATTTGTTGGTGGTCTCTAAGCAGTTCCTTGTAAAGCTAGGTGTCAACTGGTGGCTACTGAAATACTTACTTGTAGGGGTGATTGTATGTGGCATCTTAATTATGCTGGTTTTTATGATCCTTCAGGCTGCTATCACAGTGTTGGATTTCCATACTTCTCATCACACCTTATTCACCAGCTTTCTTAGTTCTCCAGACTTTGCCTTCCTGAAACCTAGTAGCCTTGTATAACTGCTTTCTGTGAAACCTTTCCTTACAATGGTGAATTCAAATTTTTTTTAGTCTGGTCTATTATTTTCTCGTTCTCAATCTGTTCCTCCCTCTCAGTAAAAAGTATATCAAGGATAACTTCTCTTCTAACTTGTCTCTATCAATTCTTATAGTTAGCATCTCCCCACTCTGAAAGTGCACCATGCATAATTAATTACACTATGTGATTATTTTGTACCGGCTCCATAGGTTTGCACCTGTTTGGTTTTCCCCGTTTTAGTAGAATCCCCAGGCAAGATCATCTGAAAGTTTTACTCCACCTCTTAATCAGAAAAGTGATATCATTTGGAAAAGAAAATTGTGACTTGTATTGAGTGTTGACAGAAGGGTTACACAATGAGAACATAATTATAAACCGTGCAACCTCAAAGTCGGAGGTACATCCAGTGAGATTCAGATGGGTCAGTGTTGGGCCAATAAAATTTAATATCTTCATAAATAATCCAGAAGAATATTTTATATGGACATCAATCTAGGAAAAATTGCACATACATTCAATAAAAGATGAAAGGGAGAAAGTACAGAAGACTAAAACAAATGGAATGGAAAGTATATAGAATTCCTCTTTAAATTTGATTCAGTTTAATAAACTTGATTGTTTTCAACCCTGACAGAGGCACACTTGAAGTGCTCTACAATGTTTAACTTCTTGCAATTCTGTGAAGGAAATATTGATTGATTAAGAATGTCATCTAAAAATGTAAAAGGATAAAAGGGCTTGATATACAACAGTGAGGTTAGGAAGACTTAACATAGTGAGAACACCTTTGAGCCAAGAGGCCTGATTTGTAGTCAGAAAATAGGCACACATTTACATGCACTGTGAATGCACATAGCTGCAAATGCACACAACGCCTATCTAGTCATGTGTGCATCAAAATTCCAGATTTGCATGCACATATATAGTTGTGCCTATGCAAAGGAGGCACATATTTACACAAGTGTGCAGCTGTTTTCTGACCAAGACCTAAGATGACTAAGGGGGATTTTGCTATCTACCTGTGTCATAGATACTTGAGGAAGTAAGAAAAGAGGGATATTGATTTAAGTGAATTATGGGTAATAAAATTACAAATAAAGGCCTTAAATTTAAAAAAAAAAAAAAAAAAAAAAAAAAGGGAAACTTAAGACATTAGAAAAAATGGTCAGACACTGAGGTCAGTAGAATAATCTGCCAAAGGAGGTGACTGGGGCATCAGCATTAGAACTAATTCTGACTAAATATCTAGAGTAAATTCTGACTCAGTTATATCTATGTTACCCCAGAAATCCTAGAAATGTGGGAGAATTCCTGACAATCCTTTCCATCCTGTGATACTGGAGTGGGAGAGGGGAAATATATAAGCCCTAGGCTAATTAAAGGGTGGTTCCCTGTAAACTAGGGAGGGTTGCTATAAAACCTCCTGCTTCAGGCAGTCAGAGCAGGAGGAGGAAGGAGAGAGGACTGGAGCTTGGAGGTGTGTGAGATTTGAGAGACCAGATAACCGAAGTAAAGGAGACCCTTCCCCGGCAAGGCAGGGAGACTCCCTCCCCCAGCATCTAAAGACCGAGGGTAACCCCACCCAAGGAGGAAGAGGGTAAGAAACCTACAGGTGTTAAGAGGGGCTGGGACTCAGAGCGAGGCGCAAACCCAGACCCTTCCCCCACTTCCCTCCTCTACCACCTTCCTGGGCCAATAGCGGGGCCCTCGGTGCCCAAGAGCAGTGACAAGGTGTGGCTTCTTAGCCCCCCCACACCAAGAAAAGCACAGAACCCACCAGATGAACATCGGCCCAACTTGTCACAATCCATACTGGCTTTTATTCTTGATCCAAAACTCATTGATATCAATGCCAAGAGAGACTCCCATTGAATCTGTTGGGCTTTGGATCAGTCCCTGTTTCAAAGAGGGCAAAGATCCCTCTGCAGAGTGATTGAGGAAACCATAGCAGCTATTAGAAAGGACAATATCTGGTGTAGGCAGTAATGGTCATGCTCCCAATCTCTTCTACATTGGTCCAGTATGTCACTTTCAGCTCTACCAGACATTAGAACTGATCTTTGAATCTTCCACTTGGATTTGTAAGAAGCAGCTGCATGGCTGTTCATTAGCCAGCCTTTCTGTATTTACACCATTACAGAAAATATGATTTATGCTCGTTACAAGCAACTCCGCAACTTTCATGGAAGTGCAGCTTCCAATGAGGTTTATGAAAGTTTATTCAGCCAGTGGTTGTACCCAAGTAAATTACCTTTCTAAATTAAAAGGATATTGTCAAGGATTTTCCATCATTTTCAAAATGAGTTATTGATTCTAATGATCCCTTGGAAGCTTAAAAACGCATATCTCTTTCCTAAACTATCGCTGGCTTTCAGCCTTGGGATGAAAATCATCCAGGCACAGAAGACCCTTCCAAGTCCATTTGCACAGGGGGAGCCATTGGCAGAGCAATATAAGCGAAGGGCTAAGCAGCAGACTACTAAGAGTGACACAGAGTGTAGCATAGTTGTGGGTCAGGGAAGAGCAATGGGATCCACGCTTATGCAGGTGAAGTGAATTCCTTTAGTGTGCTTACTGTTCTAGTTCTCTAGGTGCTTCTCTTGCATAGGGATGCTATAAGGTTTTGTTTGTTTTTAAAGCAAAAATAGTATTGAAGCATTTGTTTGGGGGAAAATAATAGAAATTAAATGGATTTTGCAAACTGAGGTAAGGAGGAAGGGTATGTTAAATCTTGGGCCTGGTGACCTTGATAGTGTCTCTTAAGGTTTACTTCCATTATTCTTAGAAAGCTTGTGCTTGAGTTTCAAAGAACTTCTTGAATTTTCTTGTGTCATAGAATTCATCCCTGCTGCTTTTCATAGAGAGACAAATTAGATGATTATAATTGCACTTTCAACCTTAAACCCTGTCCTCCAGAATAAGTGCTAAGGGACAGTTCACCCCACCAGGCACAATACTCCCATATTGTGTTAGCGAAACCCTAGGATTCTTCCATTTGGGGAGGCCAAGTTTTCTCCTATCTCCAGCCGTAGGGTGTTATTGAGGCTTCCAACAATGAAGCCCCAAGAACCACAAAGGCCTCAAGTATCCAGGCTGGCTTTCTGCTCTCCATCCCTCTCTAGCTGCATGGCAGCATGGCCTTTGCCCACTAATCTGATTTGATTAGATCATTCCCCAAAAGGAGGGGTCTCCACTGTGAATGAGAAAATTGGTGAAAAGCATTCATTTGTCCGCAAAAGTCGCATGGGTTTCCAGTGTGGTTGCATTGCTGACCGACCACCTCCCACACATCAGTCCATCAAATAGTGAAGCATCCACAAAGGGATTTTTGTGTGTCTAGGGGAAAGGAAAGAATGGTACTATGATCCAGGATCCACTCTAGCCCAGTCCCACTTGCCCACTGAAGCTGGGGGAAAGTTCTAACTCTAAATTCACAGCTCACCTGGGTGAAGTCAGTTGGAGCTTCAGATGTACAGCATCTCTGAAAATCAGCCCTTTATTCTTTCTTCTTTTTCCTGTATAATTAACATGAACACAGTAAAATTACTACTTAAGTAAGATTGGCGTTTCTCAATCACTGGGTCACAGCCTCTGGGGGATGGGTCACAAAAGACAATCAGGGTGGGTCGCAAGTTGTTGAAAGTTTTGTTGCAATCTAAAGCAAAGAAAAACTTTCCCTCTCAGATCACATACTGTATATACTCGTTCATAAGTCAAATATTTTTGGTAAAAAAGTGACTCATCAAAGAGCCGGGGTCGGCTTATAAACGGGTCTACACCAAAATTTGATGATTTAAAACTCTATGGAATCATTGAATTGAATATTGGCTGGGGGGCTCTGTGCCTGTGAACACTCCAGGTAAACAAAATATCCCGACCCGCTAGCGGCTTACCCTGATGGGCTGGGAGCCAAAGTTTTCCAACCCCTGAAATATAGGTTCGGCTTATGAAAGAGTCATACAGTTTTTGCTATTTTTACTTATTCATCTTGGGGAGTTGGCTTATAAATGAATGGGCTAATGAACAAGTATAGACAGTATTCTCTGTCATCCTCTCTAGACACATCCACAAATAAATTGTATAGACTTACCATGGTTACCCCTTAGACTTTTTTATCCCTTCTTTTAGAATACATTTAAGAGGGTTGGAAAAATTTTACCTTCGAATAAGGGGTCACCACCCTGAAAAGGTTGAGGAACACTGAGCTGGACACTACTACAATGCTTAGTAAACCAAATATTTACCCTATGGAGTATCTGTTTGGCAATGAAACCAAAGTATGGTACTGTGATGGTTTTATCAGTGCCTGTAGCAACCCATTTTTATTGTGGCTGTATAAAAATGGAGCTAACAAAATAATTGTACTATGGTGATTTGCTGTGAACACCCAACTTTCACAGAGCAACACATTGTTTTCAACCTCCACACCTTTATAACTTCTAACTTTACCAATTTAAAAGGTTGCTGTCATCAACTCTGTTAAGCTTCAGAAGTGATCTGCAGTCTTAGAATCATAAAAATTAGAGATGGGAAAGACCAGTTGTATTCTCTTGCTTTGCTGTGGTAGGATTGTAAATGGCAATATGGAATAAAAGCAAGTGCTGCCAAATGTGAGTCTGGTTTATCTGATCTGAATCTCCTGCATTTTGCAGGCTTACCCATTACCACCATTGTTGTGTTGTTGAGAATATTTTTCCCAATGCCTGTCTGTTCAGTCTGTAATTCTAAAGGCTCTGGGAGGCAGCACTATGTCTAGAGTTTGGAACGAGAGGTCTGAGAGAAGATCTAGGTTCCTTTAGCAGCTTTTCTACTGGCTAACTGTGTGACTGGACAAATCACCTAGAGTTTCCATACCTCAGTTTTCATATCTGTAAAATGGGGCTAGTAATACTTACCCACCTGTATAAGGCACTTTGATATCCTCCAATGAAGGGGCCATATAGTTGAGAAATATTGTTATTAAATTATGTATGCTCAATTTGAATCCAGTTTTATATTTTCTTAATGACAACACTTGCATCACTTCCCTTGGGAGACTGTTCTACGGTATAACAGACCTCAGTGTTAAGAGATTTCTCTGGCTAGCCGAAACTTTCCCATGCTCATTTGTACAACCACCCTAAAGAGTTGCTATCACTTCTTAGTATCTGCAACCTTGAAATAATCATAAGCAGTTATCATAGCCCCGACCCCCATAGTTATCATTCTCGAAGTCACAGTATATATATTACATTCTTTTAAATCTTTCTCCCTAAATCTATTCCTCCTTATAAGTCTTGTCTTAAGGATGCCAGCAATGTATTTTGTTTTAATTTTGTGCTGCAGCAAAGATTCAAAATAAAATTACCCCACAAATACCAAATTTTAGAACTAGCCAATGCACTTGCTATGACTGGAGAAACTGTGCATGAGTGATTTTTTTTTCACAAGTGAAAAGTTACTAAAATCTTCAGCAGAGCTTCATTAATGCACCTGTGAATGTCCAAACACTTCTCTGCATGCCCACAAATGTGTGAAAATTGGGTAATAAATGGTGAATGCAAGTAGGCCCTTTGCGTATGCAGTTACCTTATTGCACATACAAACATGCAAAGTTGCACATACAAAACATGCTTATTTTGTAGGTGCCTCAATGGAGAGCCGCTGAAAATTTGTTCAGTAAGCCAGGTGTATGTTTATTTTTAAATTGCTGCTGCAAATGTCAGGTTACAATGAAATGTGGCTGGAATCCTTAAAGAGGGACTTTCTTTCTGGAAAAAACTTGCAAATATATTGGACTGAAATATAAATCATTTTAATCTTCCCATGTTTTAGATTTATTTCCTTACATTGATTGCTAATGAGCAAAGATATTTGTGCTTTTTAATGAGGGCTTCTTGTCCTTCTGCTGTCAAGTTACAATGCTGCATTGCTGGCACCACTGTAATTTCCATGGCAGTGGACTGTGATGTCATAAATGCAGAATTATGACTTCACTGTAGGGCTTTGGGGAAGAAAACCCTTCTTAAAATGCAATATCCTTAAATAATAGCAAAGGGAACACAGGAAATTATTGGCCAAGTAAATTTCTTTTTGTATAAATGTTCTCTCTTTTCAAGTTTGCTTCAGTGTGAATGTCCCTCTTTAAGGTAAGGCCTTCAGTATGGGGAAAATGTCAAGGTAGGTCCATTTTTAGGCCTAATAACCTTGAGGTATCCTTCAGTCTCATAATATATTTCCATTCAGTCATCCTGATGCATGGCAATCAGCATTTAGCAGAGGGGAGTGGAAGGGGCTATACTGCATGCTTTTGCATGAAATGTTATTGCTAAGATCAAATACTGGGTAGTGGGCTTGAAACCTCAGACACTCATGTACCATTGTTAAAGCACTGTTGCATTATGTACTCCCCACCTCCCTGCTGTCCTTTCAGGATTCTTTAACTAAGGAGCTCTTTTCTCAGAGTGATGCTGACATTATGGACAATGCTGATGTACAAAGAGTTTGGGACATTAAAGATTTAATACCTATCTTTTTTTTTTAAACTGTGATAAATTTATCTCTGTTAGAGAGCCTGAGAGGGAAATGGAGGAAAAAACAACTTTGGGTTTTATCTCTGGGTGGCTAATATTTGTTAGCATCTACCCATTTCTCATTTCTGGTGTAACCCAAGATGTACGGGACCCTACCAATGAATATAGGTGAGAGTTAAATGTTTAAGGGCAGTGGAGTGGCTCCACGATACAGCACTTTCCCTCCTTTTTAATCACTGGTTCAAATCCCATGCAGGTTTACAGTGATTGAAAATCATTACCTGCTGATAGATACGTGGTAAAATTACTTGGTAATCTCAGTTTGGTTCCCAGGTGACAGCTGCTGCCACCACAAAAGTACTGTCATAATTGGCAGCATCAACAGAGTTGGTCTGGGTACTGAATGACTTGAAGATCAAACTTCTCATTGTGGTCACTTCAGAATAGGGTTGAGGCATATTGGAAGGGCAGTGTGGAGAAACTTGTGTGGCTTCTATCTGTTCCCTTGGTAGACAAGAGGGCTTAGGTCTCCAAGACTAAATAATCTGGAACCTTGTTTTTAAACCACTATATTCTTTCAGAATTGAGGGATAAATCTTTTTAGCAGGTTTTATCCAAATAATTTGATGCCATGAAGTATGATGTAAAAAGTAGATCAGAAAATATAAGCAAAATGATGTTTTAAAGGACTCCACTGTTCCTTGGTTAGGTGAACAAGGGTCCATTTCCCCAGCGGTTGCCCGTTTGTTAGTCTTCTGGTTTGGGGCTTTGTTTGTTTTTGTCTCTTATTCCACTGAGTGTCAGTGCCTAGGACAGCTGTCTTTGGCTTTGATACCACAACACTGTAGAATAACAGAAGTATTAAAGCTACTTCCCAACACTGCAATTTCCCAAATATTTATAAGTTAAACAATTATTATAATGCTTCTTTTGACTCTGTTCAAAGAGCCCACTAGTGTTTGTTTCTTTCCTTTTGCATATTCATAGTCTTGTAATATTAAAATATTCTCATTCTGAATAATTAAATTCAGTTCATTTCTTCATTTAACTTTCTCTTCACGTCACATTTCCAACTGTGCCAATTAGGATAGAATGATAAGCAGCAGGAAGGTTCTAGCTTTGCTTTGGGGCTGCCTCAGAATAACATTGATTCTAGTTCACTTTTTGGTCTCTTAAACCCCCAGTGCTATTTTCAGAAAATGATATGAACCACAGATTCTTATTACTGTGGCCATTTCCAGTGCATTCTTGAAGCACTCACACAAACATATTTATATTATTATGTTATATTATAACATATTTATATGTTAACACAGATGATAAATTATCTCCTTTGGGCCTGCTCCTGGTCCTGTTGAAGTTAATAGTAAAACTCCAATTGATTCCAAGACGAGCAGAATCTGGCCCTTTATCCCCAAGCCAGATAGTGAAGAGGAAGTCATTGCAAGGGGAGGAGGGAGTTAGAGTACATGACACAGAGTCTTTCCTTCACTGACTCTGCTGCAGTCCCCAGCTGGGAACTAGCAGATAGAGAGTGTAGGCAAAGCATTTACTTTTGCCATAATTCATGTGGCTGCACCCATTACATTATCAAAAGCCCATTCCAAGAGTCAGAAATTTAAAATCTGTGAGGAAAAACTACAGCTTCCACTATTTCCCAGACATTTTAACCAGAGCCATTGTAGGCTGATATGCAGGGCTCTCACTTGAGGAGGAACTGGTAGAGAGAGAATATGATTCTGTTTATTAAAGTATGTGGGGGCTGAATGTTAGAGGTGCTGTGTCCCACCAGTTCTTATAATCAGACCATTAGTTTAGTAGATATTTGAAAAGGACAGGAGGAGAGAGTCATTACTTATTAAATGTTGCCCTTGCAGTGTCCTAGAGACCGCACTCCAGCCCAGGACCAAAAAACTACATCACAATTAAACAGCCCCTTAGCCTGAGCCCCGGGAACTCAGGTCAGCTGCCATGAGCCAGCTGTGGGCTTTCAATTGCAGTGCAGACATACTCATAGCATGCTGAAGCTGCAAGGGATGTAGCAAGGACTGGAAGCAATGTGCAGTGATGCATGATTGTGCACTGAAGTTTTTAAAATATCCATTAACTTTTGGGGTGAACATGCTTGCTGGTAAAAGCTGAGTGGTCTACCAAATCTGTATTTTTTTAAAAAGAACTCACACTTCATATCTCCTTAATATACTGTGACTTTTACTAACCCTTAGAAATTATATATTTTTAATAAATGATGAATAGAAGTTGTTAGCATGTTACAGAAATGAGAAATGTTACAGAGGTGGCTGTAAGCACATCTGTTGAAGTACTATAGAGGCTATAGTAATAATTTATTAACCATATATTAAAATATCTATAACTAAAAATGTATGGTTAATATAAAGTGTGACCTGCAAGTTGCCAGTGCTGCTGCCTGGAATTAGTGATGCGCATCCCCTCCCACACCCCAAACACCTGCCCCAGCCCTGAGCCACCTTCCATACCCAAACTCCCTCCCAGAGCCCGCATCCCGAACCCCTTCCCACACCCCAACTCCCTGCCCCAGCCCTGAGCCCCCTCCTGCACTCTAAACCCCTCGGCCCCAGCCCGAAGCCCCCTCCTGCACCCCAAATCCCTCATCCCCGGCCACACCCCCAGCCAGAGCCCTCACCCCCTCCTGCGCCCCAACCTGGTGAAAGTGAGTGAGGGTGGAGGAGAGCCAGCGACGGAGGGAGGGGGATGGAGTGAGCGGGGGTGGGGCTTCGGGGCAGGGGGCGGGGCAAGGTTGTTCGGGTTTGTGCGATTAGAAATTTGGCAACTAAGGCTGTCAATTAATCGCAATTAACTCGCTATTATCTCAAAAAAATATTCACAATTTTAAAAATTAATCGTGATTAATCACAGTTTTAATAGCACTGCTAAACAATAGAATACCAATTGAAATGTATTAAATATTTTTGGATGTTTTTCTACATTTTCAAATATATTAATTTCTATTACAACACAGAATACAAAGTGTACAGTGCTCACTTTATATTATTATTATTTTTATTTCAAATATTTGCACTGTAAAAGTGATAAAAGAAATAGTATTTTTCAATTCAGCTCATACAAGTACTGTCATACAATCTCTTTATCATGAAAGTGCAACTTACAAATGTAGATTTTTTTTGTTACATAGCTGAACTCAAAAACAAAACAATGTAAAACTTTAGAGCCTACAAGTCCACTCAGTCCTACTTCTTGTTCAGCCAATCACTAAGACAAGCAAGTTTGTTTACATTTATGGGAGATAATGCTGCCCTCTTCTTATTTACAATGTCACTTGAAAGTGAGGAAAGGCATTAGCATGGCACTTTTGTAGCTGGCATTGCAAGGTATTTACGTGCCAGATATGCTAAACATTTATATGCCCCTTCATGCTTCAACCACCATTCCAGAGGACAAGCTTCCACACTGATGATGGTTGTTAAAAAAAAAACCATGCATTAATACAATTTGTGAATGAACTCCTTGGGGGAGAATTGTATGTCTCCTATTCTGTGTTACCCACATTCTGCCATATATTTCATGTTATAGCAGTCTCAGATGATGACCCAGCACATGTTGTTCATTTCAAGAACAATTTCACCGCAGATTTGACAAAACGCAAAGAAGGTACCAATGGGAGGTTTCTAAAGATTGCTACAGCACTCAACCCAAGGTTTAAGAATCTGAAGTGCCTTCCAAAATCTGAGAGGGATGAGGTGCTTTCAGAAGTCTTAAAAGAGCAACTCTCCAATGTGGAAACTATAGAACTCAAACCACCAAAAAAAAATAATCAACCTTCTGCTGGTGGCATCTCACTCAGATGATTAAAATGAACATGTGTTGGTCCACACTGCTTTGGATCTTTCTTGAGCAGAACCTGTCATCAGCATGGACGCATGTCCCCTGAAATGGTGGTTGAAGCATGAAAGGACATATGAATCTTTAGAGCATTTGGCAGGTAAATATCTTGCGATGCCACTGTGATGGGTTGGATCACAGAAACCCCCTTGGGGCTGCCAACTGATGTGCCAAGACTACTTCTGCCCCTGCTTTCCCTACCAGCTTGGGGCTCTAGGACCCTGTCTTGTTGAGCCAGACATTCCAGTCTGCTCCAACACCGACCCAGGGTCTGAACCACGTGCCCCAAAGCTGCAGACTTAACTGAAAGCAATTTAAGAAGTCTTCCTGTCTTTAACACTCAGATGCCCAACTCCCAATGGGGTCAAACCCCCAAATAAATCCATTTTACCCTGTATAAGCTTTATACAGGGTAAACTCATAAATTGTTCGCCCTCTATAACACTGATAGAGGGATATGCACAACTGTTTGCCCTCCCCCCCCCCAGGTATTAATACATACTCAGGGTTAATTAATAAGTACAAGTGATTTTATTAAATACAGAAAGTAGGATTTAAGTGATTCCAAGTAATAGCAGACAGAACAAAGTGAATTACCAAGTAAAATAAAATAAAACATGCAAGTCTGAGTCTAATTCAGTAAGAAAACTGAGTACAGATAAAAACCTCACTCTTAGAGGAATTCCAGTAAGCTTCCTTTTACAGACTAGTCTCCTTCTAGTCTGGGTCCAGCAATCACTCACACCCCCTGTAGTTACTGTCCTTTGTTCCAGTTTCTTTCAGGTATCCTTGGGGGTGGAGAGGCTATCTCTTGAGCCAGCTGAAGACAAGATGGAGGGGTCTCCCAGGGGTTTAAGTAGACTTTCCCTTGTGGGTGGAGACCCCCTCCTCTCTCCTATGCAAAGTCCAGTTCCAAGATGGAGTTTTGGAGTAGGATGACCAGCTGTCCTGATTTTATAGGGACAGTCCCGATTTTGGGGTCTTTTTCTTATATAGGCTCCTATTTACCCTCCCACCCTCTGTCCTGATTTTTCACACGTGCTGTCTTGTCACCCTATTTTGGAGTCACATGGGCAAGTCACATGTCCATGCATGACTGAGTTTCTTACCAGCCAAGCCACATTCCTGGGAAAGCTCCGATGTGGTCTGGCATCTTCGAGTTCATTATTGGCTTAAGTGGTTCTTGATGGGGCACTTAATTTGCACGTTTCTTTCTCAAGAAGCTGACCAAATGCTTTACTAAGGCTACTTAGAAATCAAGCAAGTATACAGCCAATATTCCTAACTTCAAATACAAAAATGATACATGCATACAAATAGGAGGAGTGTATTCAGTAGATCATAACCTTTATATAGATATATTACACAGCATATATAACATAAAACATATTCCAGTTATATCATATATACATTCATAAGCATATTCCCATGAAGCCTTATGGGGTACACCGCACAACCGGCTACAACAGTGCCATGCGAATGCCTGTTCTCAGTTTCAGGTGACATTATAAACAAGAAGAGGGCAGCATTATCTCCCATAAATGTAAACAAATTTGTTTGTCTGAGTGATTGACTGAACAAAAAGTAGGACTGGGTGGACTTGTAGGCTCTAAAGCTTTACATCGTTTTATTTTTGAGTGCAGTTTTTTTGTATACAATTCTACATTTGTAAGTTTGACTTTCATGACAGAGATTGCACTACAGTACTTGTATTAGGTGGATTGAAAAATACTATTTCTTTTGTTTTTTACAATGCAAATATTTGTAATCAAAATAAATATAAAGTGAGCACTGTGCACTTTGTATTCTGTGTTTTAATTGAAATCAATATATTTGAAAATGTAGAAAACATCAAAAATATTTAAATAAATGGTATTCTATTATTGTTTAACAGCACAATTGATTACGTGATTGATCACAATCAGTTTTTTAATTGTGCAATTCATTTTTTTAATTGCTTGACAGCCCTACTGGCAACCTACCTGCCACTAGGTTGCATTGCTGATCTATGACCACTATTGCAGCCCAAAAGAATGGTCGATTGGTATGTGTAGTCGTCATTTTCCTAGTGTAGAGCAGTGCTGCCTCCTCTACATATGTTCCCTGCACAATGACACAGCAGGAGTTTCATTGCATTAGGACCATCTGTTGCTGGAAGAGGGGCACAGAAACAAGAGTTTGTTAATATGCGGTTACACCTTATGTGTTCAGAAGTGTATGTACATGTTGTGAAGACCCTACTGCAGGCAGAGCAGAAGACAGGAAGTGTCCACTTTCAGCGTTGTAGTCATGGAAATGCTTCAGATAAGAGAGATGAAGTGTTTACTAGCGGCATTTGCTTCAGGGTTATGTTTGATACTATTTTTGCCTTTGTCGTAGTTTAAGCCATAGAAGGCAGAATAACTCTTTAATGTTCAATTTTTCCCTTTAAGTGAAAAACACAATAGCTTGCATTAATAGTGGCCCAGCATCCAGTTGTTGTTTTTCAGATGGTTGTGCTTAAGACTTGTGTTGTGTTTAGAAATCACAGGAATATATGGGAAGGCTGACTGAAGATTATTTTGGAATGAGGTGTAGTGTAGGCCTTAAATACACTTAATTGCAATACTACAGATGCAGCTGCATTAGTAGGAGCAGCTACAGGACATGGGAGCTCCAGTGTAGACAGGGTTTGGATGGCAGCCAGAGATCTTATCACTCTGCTGGCAAGATCTGCTCTGAGCAGGGTTAGATAAAGATGCCAGTGCCCTGTTTACACTGTGGTGGGAGATGTGAAGGGGCGAGGGGACTAGTATAACATAGACACAGCCTGGGAGGATGAGATAGCATATTGAAGTTCACAGCATTTTTCTTATGTCAAAGCTCTCTGCTTACAAAATAAATGAAGTTATTCTGGTGTCAGATGCTTTTTGGTAGCTTGGGTAATTCAGATTTTATTATAAAATCTATAATTTGCCAAGTGAGTCTAGAATATAAATCTAAAATTAATTATGTCAACTTTACATAACTAATATCTGTGCAAGGCAACTACTTTTGCCTTTTTTTTTTTTTAATGTGCCATGCTCATCAGGAGAAAAGGTTAAACAGTTTCCACCTATGCTGTTTACATCGCATACTCAACATCAAATGGCAAGAGAAAGTCATCAACACAGAGGTTCTTCAAAGGGCAAATTTACCAAGTGTGACAGCCCTGCTCAAGCAAAGACAACTGCGCTGGCTGGACCATCTGAGTAGGTTGGAAGACTGACACATACCCAAGGACATGCTATACAGGGAGCTATCAGAAGGAACAAGAACAACAGGACGTCCCAAGCTTTGCTATAAAGACACGTGCAAGCGAGATATGAAGGAATTTGCCCTGACCAATGGGAAGTCTTGGCAAGTGATCGCAACAAGTGACACCATCGTCTCCATCAGGGTATCAAAGTCCATGACAGGAGCTGGCTCCTGCAGCTTGAAGAGAAAAGAGCCCATAGGAAGCAAGCAGCTCCCAACCAAGATACATACATTTGCAATAACTGCCAAAGAGCACGCAAATCTTGGATTGAACTATTCAGTCACACGAGGCATTGCAAACCATCTACGTCATAGGCTGGAATTCCCACCATCTCTCGACGAAAGGATGCCAACATGTCTATATTTTAAGTGTAGACATGCCATTTGTCTTCCCTGCCAAAAAAAGGTGTGTTTCTTTACTGTGGGATAACTAATGTGCATTAACTTTCCTTCTGTAAAATCTTAGTGGAGACAAGGCAGTATAGGTTTACTGTGAGGTAAACTAAACTAAATCAACCACAGATGGTAGGTATACTGTTGATCTCACCTCGCTACCTCATCGTAAGAACTACAGGTGCCTTGTCTCCATTACGATTTTACAACATAACTCTCATGTGTGTGTTATCTCACTGAAAAAAACAAAACCTTTTTTCCAGTGCTGGCATAGCCTTAGTTAGTACTAAACCAATGCCACAACATGGTGATAGGGAATAGTGATTCTGGAGGGTGGCATCTAATGAGTGAGATGAATAACCAGGGCCGGCTCCCGGCAGCAGCCCAGCAAGCAGGTGCTTGGGGTGGCCAAGGGGAAGGGGCGGCACGTCGGGCTCTTCGGTGGCAATTCGGCGGCGGGTCCTTCGGTCCCTCTCAGAGGGAATGACCTGCCGCCGAATTGCCGCCGAAGAAGAAAGCGGCGCGGTGGAGCCGATTGCGATCGCGGCTTTTTTTTTTCCCCCGCCATTTGGGGCAGCAAAAACCCTGGAGCTGGCTCTGTGAATAACTAACCATACAGTGATCATGAAGGGTCCAATGGCATTTTTGTGTGGGTGCGCAAGAGTTAGAGCTGTTAAGTTTGGTGCTGTGGCCATATTCCAGTTTGAGTAGTTTTAGTACATTCTTATGAGTAATACATTCTTGTGTCCCTTTAGTTGGATAGGGTATTTCCCTCCACTTTCTGTTGCATAATGTTCCCACTCCAGAAGTGGTTACAGTTTGTTAGAGGGCCTTGTTATACTTCTTAAAATGCAAAATTCTGTAAAGTTGCATGATGCTAAAGAGAGGTGCCTGTGCATTGGTAATTAATATTTGAATTGCATAATGCAGCATGTCTTAAGTACTTGAGATTCATGCTATTAAAACTTTTAATGAAAGCAGTTTCCTTTTCACTCTCCATTTGTTCCCAGTGAAATCTGAAATGGTCATTTTTTTTCAAAAATAATTTAGGATCAGAACACAAGGTTCTCAGATTAAAAGCAAAGGATGTTAGCATAGTCATAAAAACTGGGTACATTGGTTCAAAACCTTCCCTGGTGATAACCTTTAGTTGAAGTCATTGTGATAATGATTGTTTAAGAAGTATGTGCCTGATTCTTGCAGCCCTCCCACATGAAAAGATCAATTGACAGACAGAAAATTCTAAATTCAGAAAACTATTTTGTTTAGCCAAAGACAATATATTTCATATTTTATAGTTCCCAAAAAGAAGATTTTAACAAATATTTGGATTTTTTATACATGCAAATACTTTTAAAAAGCATCAGAGTACTCAACAGAAAGCTGAGCTTGTGTTTTTCAGCCTATTTTTCATAATACTCATACCGAATCTTCTGTATATGTAGAATGAGTGAAGTGTGAAAATAACTGCTTCTTTACAGCTATTACTAACCTTTTAGAAACTACTTTGCATTGGTGAAAAGAGATTTGGATTGGTGTAAAACAATCCTCTGACAGCGCTGCTGTTTTTCCTGTCACACAAAAGAAAGGCGAATGAGAGGGCATTGGTACGTGAGGTTAGCCACAGTACATTATGCTTTGCACCGATCTGTTTGACTTCTGTAGCTTCCATTACTCTTGAACAATATCATCTGAAAATATTGGTGAGAAGCTATTCAGAAAATACTGAGAACACTGGCTTAATAGGTCTTGGCTACTCTTCTCTTAGAGTTACTGGGTCAAACCCTGGAGTCTACAATAATTCTCACTCAGGCAAAATTCTCACTGAAATCATCCAGGTACTTTCCATTAGGACTTCAAGAGATGGGGACTGACATTAGGGAAGATGTTCCTTGATGGTTCAGTATTCTCTGGTACTTAAATGAAAGAGGCTGAGAATAGAAAGGAAATTGGCTCTGTCTGGTACGCTAAAGGATTGTGTCTTTTGTGCGACGTTAATGAGATTCTTATCTGAAAAAGAAGTAATAAGCTACAGGATTTGGTCCATTTTTAACTTATCAAGAGCTCAGTCATATGAAATGCTGAGACCCCTCAATTCCCATCAAAGTCAGTATAACCACACCCAACCTTTGCAACAAAAAATCTAACCCAATCATTCCATGTTATTTTATCTCTGTTAATACCAAGAACCTGGATAGGATCCTTTTAAATTGCACAAGGATATGATATACACTGAATGGTGCAGACGTTCCTGCCCCACCTATTCCTGTTGCACTGACTCCATGTGCTCCTGTGGTTGCACGCTGGGAGTGTAGGAAGTAGCTCTAAATTCAGTGCATACATCAATATTCTTCTTGGCATGCTGCTGCCATACCCACATACAGCACTAAAAAGGTTTCATGCTATAGAGCCTCAAAAGAGCTGCAAACTTGAGGAATGCACTTTGGTCTGAGAAAACTTGGGAGGAGTCAAATATTGCTGTTGACAGAAATCTGCACTGGGGTGGCTTAAATTATACTAAAAGTTTCACTGAATGTCTACACTTATAGCAGCTGTCTGCATGTGATGGGCAATGATGGTAACATGTCAGTCTACTAGGGGCATGAAAAAGCTTACTGCATATTTCTGTACACCAGACTCTCCCTACCCTAGAGGATTGTGGGGTAGTGTCTCTCTTCCCCGTAAGCAGAATCTGCATTTGTTCGTTTTAGTGAGTGTTTCTGGCCACTTATTTCCACTTCTACACACATTGGGCCAGAATTTGCTGACATTGCAAATCTTGACAATCTTGCCATTGACATCATAGGATCAGGCTGATTTTTTTCTTGTCATGTATGGGCCGATATGTGTTTACTTATGCAGCATGTTTTTATGGTACATTTGTTCAAATCCTAGCTTTTTCTGTATCTTTTCATTTCAAAGGGAAACATGGGGCATTCACAGTTCAGATTTGCCTCAAATGGATTTGGGGAGAAGATTGAATGCAAAGAATTTTAACAGTCTTACTATATTCTCATGCCCCAGAACTTCAAATAAGATGAGGTTTTTATTGTAGTTTATAGCGAGAGTTTCATATTTTATTGACTCTCAGTTTATGATCATCAATGTTGTATGTGCTGACAGGTAATCTTTGTCCCTGTCACTTGAAAGTTTGTTACATGTTTGCATTTCTTTTGTTTTTCTACACTTGTTTCTGTGACTGGAAGTAGAAAATTCACTGTTCACCTAAATGGCAGTACAGTACAGAAAGTGAAAATAAAACCAATGCAATAGTCATGGTGCAAATAATCCATGTTCAGTGCATGCTCATTAACGTGTACTGAAGTTCCTATTACTTACTTACTAACTGCCTATAGACAGTGCTTAAAATGGTCGGGGGAAAAAGTGTGTTAGGGAGATCTTTCAGAATCCCAGCCAAAATAAATGTTCATGTACTTGGTCAGACAATGCTTAAAGTGTGTCCTTCAGCAACCCAGCTCAATTAAAAAAATATTTTTTTCCAAGGTCTGCGACCCTTTGTGACCCCCTCCATATATGACCTGCCTATAAAGATTAAAGACAAAAATTAGCATTTTTAAACATGAAGTGGGATTCCCTTGTGTAAACCAACACACACCATTGGAGACATCTGACTAACAACAGTGTTCCTTGAATGAGACAGTCTTTTAACAATTCTGTTGTGTCTGTGGCCTTTTGAACAGCACTAGTAACTTTAAGTGAAATTAAAAATGGCCTTCTTGCAAATGTCATCTTAACTTACAGTCAGTTTTGTTCATTAGTTTATTAATTTGTAATGTTATATACTTGCTCAGGAAGTCACACCACTTTGAGCTTATCAAAGGGTAAACAGGGTCACTAATGTGGTCAGTGGTTGGCTGTGAGCTCTTAAGAGCATATGTGTTACAAAAAGGGATGATGGTGATTAAGCAGGTGGCACTCTTCCTTTGGAATCAATACCTTTTTCAAGGTAGAAGAGGCACTGTGCTTCTGGAGATGGCCTGGCCACCTGTGGTCATTAAAGGTCACAAGACACTTTTCATAAGAATAAAGGTGTTAATGCTGGGCACGCAGTCAATTCAAAATGGTTGGCTACTTTCTGCGCATCCGCAGTTTCATCAGGGCATGGTATCCTTCACTTCCTGTCAGAAACTGTTGTGTAGTTGCTCTGTCTCTGATTCATTGGTACAGTTCACTTGGTTGGACACACACATTGTCCAGACAACCCAGAAAAAATGCAATTTCTGAAACCAAGTGGACTTTTCTTGTGACATATGCTATATGGGAAGTCAGTTTGCATGGACTGCTGTGTTCCTCTTGGGCTTCCCCACAGAAGCCTGATTCACATTCCATGCCACCTGCCAATTCCTCTGTGACTTTCAGTACCCTACTGGCTTTGCTGCCTTGGTAGTTCCCCTGAGAAAATCCCACTGTTGCCAACTCATGATATTATCAGAATCCTGTGATATTAGGTGTTTTTCTTAAAGCCTTAGCTCCTGGAGTCATGTGATTATATGATTTTTAATCCCATCTCAAGATTTTTTTGTAACCCTACTCATGAGGTTTGAATGCTTAGGGTTGGCTCTACTGGAATCCCATTCCCTTCATATACTTTTCGGTTACATCTACGCTGCAGGTAAGGATGGGATTCCCAGCTTGCATACACAAATTTGTGTGAGCTCTTATCAAGCTAGTACGAGTATAAATAGCAGTGTACCTGCAGTAGCATGGGCATTAGCAGCGGCAGCCGCTTGGCTTAGCTGTGCCAATTATGTACCATGGTGAGTAAACCATGCCACTGCTGCCACTGCTTATGCTACTGCAGCTACGCTACTGTTTATCTAGTGCAAGGATGTGTTTGCAAGCTGGGAATCAAGCCCCTAGCTCATAATGTACATCAAGTCTTAGAATCTTTCTCTCTTGCCGAGCTCCCTTCTACCTTTCAGGATCCTTTCGGGTGACAGCAGCAGCCCTTGCTGCCTCCCTTCTGTGCTCTGGTTCTGCAGCTTTAAAATTGTGCATGCGATGGGCCTATGCAGTACCCAGCACGCAAGAATTTTAAAACAGGAAAGCCAGGAAGAAGCAGAAATGCACTCAGACTTGTTTGTTCACAGTGGATGGGGCCCTGCAAAATAGAAGGGGCTTCAAGAAGACATGGCCTAAGAAGCCAAATCTCAAATGAGGATTTCTGTTTAAAAGAAGCAATGGTTATGCTTTTTTCCTTGGATTACTTAATCTATTCAGTTTTGTTTGTGCCCCACTCATTTTTGTCTGGTTTGAGTAATTGCATTGTTAGAGGGCTGCTAGGGTATGTAATGCAGGTTGCTCTATGCTAGTCCTATTATATCTATATTTATATCTATGTTGAAAAGTAGATAATTGCTTCCCTATCTAAAACAGTGAAAAATTCTGAGGCTCTTCTTCAGTCTTTACCTAGACAAAAGTCCTATTAAATGCAATGGAAATTTTGCCCACATTAGAAACTCAGTGCCAGATTTTAAAAGGCTCCTGAAGATGCAAATAAGCACCGCATGGCATTTTTAAAAGCGCCCAGGTGCCTAACTCCCAGTGAAAACAAGATTTGTTAAAAAGTCAGTGGGAGTTAGGAGCATTTTGAAAATACCATTTCACACCTATCTGTATCTTTAGGCCCCTAAATACCTTTAAAAAGTTGGCCCTCAGTTTGCTGGGCAAATGATTTATTATGAATGCCTGTTTGACGACTTTAGCCTCTCTTTTTGTTTGCAAATTCCCAGCGAACAAACCACACTCCTCATGAATATATTCAATGAAAATTAGTTCTTGAAAAAAGTCTTGTTCTACAACTTGTCCACAGATTATTGGCTGTGAGGATTCAATGCTCAAAGTGTGAACATTGGACAAGGGTTCTGGTGCATATAATCCTTACTACAAATTTGAAAGTCACTTTCTGAAAATACTTACTTGCGATTTTCTGCTTTGGTGAACGTGTCTGACAATGAACTCATTTGCTAGAATATTTGCAGAGAGCACACAGAAGAGGGATGTGAACACAGTCAAAAGCAAATTCATTTAAAAATTCAAATGATGGTTTCCCCAATATTTTCCCATCTGAGTAAGAATTCACTAAGGACTTTAAAGCCCATTGTTTTTAAACTGTATAGAATGGAATCCTTATGTACCAGTTTAAAAAAATATGTATCAATTTTTTTCACTTTAGCATTTTAAAGGCAGTACATAAGGTGTTATAGTATCTTCAGAAATCCCATTAGCAAGTAGGTGGATTTATGCATGTTATTCACTGCCCATCACTTAGAAAATCCCGTAGTGCACAAATCGTAAAGATACTCTTCATTTAAGTAGGGGAGTTTGCTATAACAGATAAATTATATAAAATCTATGCAGCCAAAATAGATTATACTAGTTACTATGACAATTTTACAGATATGAGAAAAGTCAGATATGTGAAATAAAGAAAAATATTTTTCTAATGCATCAGTAGAGTTGATCAGCTAAATAATACTTTGATTATTCTTGCATTAGCATTAGCAAGAGTTATAGATATGTATTGAAAGGAGATGCATATACCACTTTTGTATGTAAATATATTTAGAATATGATATGACACAGTACATTGTAAGTCAGGTTGCTACTGTATTTCTGGTATCTTAATCTCAAAAATATCTGTCTGATTTTAGGATTGATACTAAACCAGTTTTAAAATGGCAGTTTTGCCTCATTGAATATTGTTTGGTTCAGCTGTAACTATTCTGAAATGTTTCATGAAACATAGCAAAAGAATAGACAGCTGTAAAAAGTCTAAACAAATAAAAATGCCTATTCCTTTCAACGACACTGTGCATACCTGAAATATGACTGCATTAATGTGTAATGCAAGAACACTGCCGAGCTCAGGAAACTGGTAATGAGAGATGGAGCTTTTTACCTGTCAATCACATCTTCAAGTCACTTCTGTGTGGGTAGTGACTGACCATAATCACTGTCATGTGGTTGTTCAATGACTTATGTGAAATGAGTTGGTGTTCTTAGTCCAGCGCCTACTTGGTAGATATCCAAATCACAGCGATTGCCAAGAAAAGACCAAGGACTAAATGGCCTTGGGGTCTTAGTGAAATCTTGTCCCTATTGAACTCAATGGGAGCTTTACCCCTGATTTTAATGGGGCCAGAATTTCAGCTGTAGATCATATTAGCAGGGCAGCATGGGGAAACTTGAATTGCCTGTGCTGAGCCTTCAAGATGTTGAGTTTAGGACCTGTCATGAGCTCTACATTTACATTTTAAACACAAATGTAACCAGCTCAGTTAGGGCTGAAGTTTGTCTTGTGGGGAAGACAATTCACTTTAACCCTCTCAAGTGTGATGCCATTAAAACCATAGAAAAATGTAAGACTAGGAAACGGCCATACTGCTTACCATACCATTTCTTTTATAATGACTCTTAATCTCAGCTTCCTGCTTTCTCATCATATCACTTCCCCTTCGCTCTCCAGAAACCAGTGGGGCGCTCTGAAGTCACTATAATATTTGCTTCTGTGGCCTCCCTTGGTAGCTTATCCCATATGTTTGTTATTCTTTGTGTGAAATAGCTTTTATCATTTCAGAAAATTCTGCTTATTTCAGCCCCCCGCCAAAAAGCAGTTTTTATGTTTATTGGTTTTAGTATATTATTTCATTACTCACTTACCTGTTTATACTTTCCTCCCCAGAAAACCAAAAGGGATGTAAATAACTTTGATCAAGACTTTACACGAGAAGAGCCAGTATTAACGCTAGTGGATGAGACAATTATAAAGCAAATCAATCAAGAAGAATTTAAAGGGTTCTCTTATTTTGGAGAAGAGCTACTGCCATAGTCAGCAATGGGCTGCTAGATGAATGATGCTGCAAGAAGTGGTCCTAAGAAGATCCTCCAGTTACTGAGACTCACTAGATCAAGAACTACTTCTCTTACCATGAGCCCGTATCCCGATTTAAACTATATATTTATTATTTTCCTTTAATCTTCTGATCTGAAGGCACTCTTAATTTCTGTCTCACAAACAATGCAAAACAATTTTCTATCAGAAATTGTAGATGTAACACACTGCCGTGCTTTTGCAATTTGCAACCTTTCTGTTACTCATAAGGTCTGCCAGAAAGGACACAATTTGCATCTTTTCATGAAACAAAAAGAGCCATACTGTTTTAAAACAGAGATTTAGCAGATTTTATTTCTCATCCTACAATAGTACATAATTGCCATACATCTTTAATTAAGAAAGAGAGCCATTTCTTCTGCATTGGTGATTACAATGAAGTTTGTACTCAGATGTGGAGAAGACAGTTATACACAGTTCTGTGGTAATTGAAAAAGTCTACTTTCTTAGATTTGCAATTACTGATCACATATGCTTTAACGTACTGGGGTGCAAGCATAATGTAAAAATATCCACCAAAAACAGGCATAGCTAATTTTTCATGATGAGTAGTTAGGAATATAAGGAATCATGAAGATAATGTAAAAAGTTGCTAAATATAGGAAATCAGATACTCTATAGACAGGTATTAAAGGGCTAAAGTATAAGAATCGATCAATTCTCCAAAAGCCTATAATAGCTTTAACGAAGCTACATAGGTTTACTACAAATTTGACAGGTAATTGGGTAAACATTACTTTTCTTTCTTAGTAAAAGTTTGTACCCAAAGCAAACATTGGCAGGCATGGAGGTGTTTTAAATTACGTGTTTCTAAAAAATAATAATCCTTTGTATTCAATTTGAATGATAACAATCCTGCTTAATTATGTGTATTTATTTTTCACAGCAGTGTGTTACTTTTGCACACTTTTACAAAACCACAGTACTACTGTTTTTAATGTTTAAAATCTAATATGAAATCTGTGCTATTAGAAAAACACAAAACAAAGCTTAACATGGATTATGTGAAAGTGTGTTGAAAGACTGAAGATCAAACATTCAAAAACTGACATTATGGAAAGATGTAAATTGATTTTCTTGTGTATTAATTGAAGTGGTAACTCATGTGGACAATATTACTAATGTGAAGTTACCGCCTGTAGATCTGCTAACAGTGTTATGTACTTATATTTCCAGAAGTACCCTGTGTTTTTTGTGTACATGTATCGCTGAGGTAATTTTATTATATATTTTACTGGACTGAGTGAGCAGTTAATGGAATCCATTTTAATTGTTGCACATGGATTTCCAGCTGCACAAAAAATATATATACTTGTTCCTGGCAAAGTGGCACTTAAGAAGCTTTTTTGCCTTTTGTACAGGTGAGATTTTGTATATAGTGTTTGCTGCAAGGCCTGTGGAATTCATTGAATATAGAGGTATCAACTGCTGCATGTTCAGGCATATTATAAAAACTTTAGTCTATGAAAGAATAATTATAATAATGTCCATGTGCAATACTCTGTATGTGTATTGGTTCAAGTTACTGTCAGAGAGATGAGGGTTTTTTTGTTATAAAAGATGTAGACATATATTAAGCTATACTAAATCTCTTTTATAGTTCTTTTCAACTCTATGATATGATAGAGCTAGGAAAGAGAAAGGAATGTTACAAATTGTAGTGGACAAAGTGCGAGTCATTGGCTTTAAGAGATAAATCTTGGTCTCAAGCAAATGAGTTAGTTTGTGTCAATTATGCGTCTGGCTGCTCATAGCCTTTGTAACTGATGACAACATTCAGTTCCATTTTGTTTTTTTAAAAACTCAGGTGTAATTATTATATATATTCTTATGATGATTTCAAAATATTAAATATTATGCTATATCAATTCATGTGTTGTCTGGCCTACAGGTGTAATAATGGATCGAATCTTTAGATTAATTTAATTTATCTTCAGTAAATTTATGTACTGGGAAAAGACTAGCTTCTGGAGTTGAGTACAAGCACAGAAACATTTTAATGATTACATCATCTCATTTTTTTTCCAAGGAAACTGTTGTAACATTGCCCATACATTTTCATGTGTCACTACTGGCTCTGTGTAATTTTCACCACCTATAGCTTCTGTCATCCGGGCAAGAACTGATCACAGTGCTAAGTGTTCTTTTACATAGGTGAATAGAATGAAGAAAAACTATTGCATAGTGCACTACTGTTTGTAAAATTAGAGGCCTTTATACAAAATTATTAGCGTTTGCTTCTGGGGAGTAAATACATTCCACAAAGCTTTTGTGAGCAAACTGTTTAGATCAATCCTGTTTTTAGTGTGAAAATCATTAACACACATTTCTATTACAAGAGGCCTTGGCACCTGCATTTGTTTTGTAAAGATGCTAAGTGAGGAGTCAAGGAGGTAAAACTTTTGCATGGGCAGATGTTTCTTCAATACAAGTAAATAGATCTTCTGTATGGGGTTTACATTAGGAGGTTTGTCTGTTACCTTGAACATTTTTTTAAAGATAATTCTTAAAAATGGACATGCTGTTACATTTCTGTAAAATCTTTCCTGATCTTTTTTTGTAAAATGAGTGCAAAATGCCAAAAAAAAAAAAAAAAAAAAAAAAATTCCACTGTTTCTTGTTTTTCTTCCATATAGATTTTATAAAAAGTGGAAACATTTTTTCCATAGAGTGAAAAATAATGAATTCTCTCCAAAAAGCTAAAAAATTACCTCTTTTTAAATTATGGGCAGAATAGCTCTCGTTAAATATAAAATGTATTCAGTTTTAGAGTTGGGGTTGGTTGGGTTTTTTGGTGAGGCTTTATTTGTACAGGATTTCTTTTTCTTATGGATGTAATTTGAATCTCTTGCCATTCATTAGTGTTATTTCATCGTAAACATTATTACTGTGCCAAATGTACTGTATTCAAAAGGATGTGAATGTGTATTGTTTCAGAACCTAATAAATACAATGATGTTAAATCTTATTTTTTCTAAGTCTTCATGACAAATTCCAATGGAAGAAGAAAACATTCTTTACAAGGCCGAAGAAAAAATACTTTTTCATTATGCTGGGATTTTTTGTTTTGGTTGGTTGGTTTTTATGGGGGGACATTTTGTAAAGGGGGATTTGATAAATAAGGGTCCAATCCTAAGAGGTACTGAGCACCCTCAAGTCCCACAGATCTCACCAACATGCTGGACAGTAAGGCCCCAGTCCAGCAGAGCATTCAAACATGAGCAGGTGAGGAGTTGTTGGCTTTAATTAGATTACTTACATGTTTAACATTACACATGTTTAAATGATATTCTAGATTGGGGCCTAAGAGCCTGCTTGAAATTTTTTCTAGTTATCTAATTTATTCCTTTAAAATTTCACAGCCTGCAAAGTGTAAAAGTTGAAAAGGCAGCTTGTACTGGTATACATGAATGTTAATTGATCTTGATTTGCATTAAATATAGTTAAGTGGTTTGTCGGCCTAGAAAATACGCGTGAAGGACAAATGGCAAATTCTAAGCTATTTCTCATTTCCACCATGTATGTAAATGTTCAGCCTCAGCATGGTGGCTACCAGCTCATTGTCTTTGGCAGAAAGTTTTTCAACCGTTTTGAACTACAGCAAATATTAACTAACTTTAAAACAGCAAATTCCTTACGTTTCATTCCAATATCTCTTCATTCACTCCCTTCAGCTTTTCCATATTATCACTCCAGTTTGTCCCTCACACTCAGCCCCCTTAGTACCACTGAGCCTCAGTGACCTTGGCTTTCCAAGGACATTAATTAACAAAGCCTGTACCATAACACATTTTGGCAGCTAAACAGTTATCAAGCAACTTGATATTCTGGATATACAGTTGGAAGAATATCTTGTCTTTTCAAGAGAGACAAGGTTGGTGAGATAATATATTTTATTGGATCAACGTCTAGGTTGGAGGTCTAGGTTGGATATTAGGAAACACTATTTCACTAGGAGGGTAGTGAAGCACTGGAATGGATTACCTAGGGAGGTGGTGGAATCTCCATCCTTAGAGGTTTTTAAGTCCCGGCTTGACAAAGCCCTGGCTGGGATGATTTAATTGGTGTTGATCCTGCTTTGAGCAGGGGGTTGGACTAGATGACCTCCTGAGGTCTCTTCCTGCTCTTCTATGATTCTATGAACGTTTGTTGGTGAAAAACAAGCTTTTGAGGTACACAAAGCTTTTTGGGTCACTTTTTTTCTTTTTGAGGCAGTTGTTCAAAACCCAAGCATACAAAGAATGTAACAGCCATCTTACAAGGCAATAAACTTCATTATTCCCCTAGTATATTAATCCATGTCATGTTTTCTGTCCGTTTTTACCCCTCCCACTAACTTTTCACAGGTCTCTAAAACATAAATATTTAAAAAGACTTTCTTCTTTGCTGGTGAATTGTAAGGTGCTGAGAGACTGCTGTCTGATGGATAGAAATGCAACTCATTCTGATTCACTGTACATGCTGGGAGAGCTGTACTCAGCACATGTATATTTCAGAAGGATAGAATCTCTGTCAAATAGAAACTTTGAATATATATACCTACTTATGTGGCTCTCATCACCATAGTATCTGAACACCTCATGGTCAGTCATGATTTTATTATCAGAACACCACAGTGTATTATCCTTGTTTTAACAAATGGTAAACTGAGGCACAGGGTAGATTAAGTGACTTACTCAAAGTCACATTAGAAGTCTGTGAAGTTATTTGGTTTATGTGTGATGGGAAACCCTTTCTTTAACAAGCTGCCCCAACATGAAAGGGGTATAATAACCCTGTGCACGCAGACTCTGGGGGATCGGACAGTTCGCGTGCAAGTCAGTGTTAATGGTCAACGCACATGCAGAGAGAGAGGGAGAAAAGAGAGAGCTCTGAGAGGCAACATCTCTACTACTTACCTCCTGATCGTGAGCTCAGTCCTGATCCGGCTACTGTTGGTCTGAGTTCCTCCTGTACTTCCTGATGTCCCTGAACACAGTGGCAGGTCTGGATCCAACCTCCCAGAGTCAAGGCAGAAAACCAGAGGAAACCCTTTCTGAAACTTTTGATCTGTAAAGTATAAACACCTCCATATATTATACCTCAGGCGGAAAAGGAGTCTGGGCTTCACGCCCTCACAAGCCTCCAAGTTATATCTTTATTTATCTACTTACCCCATATTTAATAAACCACTTTCTAGCTTGTTTAATTTGTTCCTTATTAGTCTTTCACAGTAAAACCAGCAGGTGACAGATCCTGACTGGGGGATAATCCATGCCTATGTCTTTAATATATTTTTTCTAAATTACCCCCATTACACAGGTGCCTTATCTCCAGACCCTTCTGAGTTTGTCACTTTTTTCTCATTAAACGGAAAGTTTTAAATATATAGGTGCATGCAGCTAATTTTCTATTAATATTTACCTGGGTAGAAATAACGAGCACATGCCTTAAAAGCCTAAGCGTCCAAGTTTTGCATACGTTAAATGAGTGCAAACCTACCAACATTCATTTGTCTTATAATATAATACAAATTAATCTGTTATATTTTCACTGTGTTTTCTGTGATGGAAACAATATGCTAGTTAACAATGAAAGGGTGATAAATTATATGTTATTATATAACCAGTTAGTTCAAATTACAGTAATTTGGCCAACCATGCTGCTTCAAGGCAGTTGGCTGTAACAAGAGGAAGATGGAGAATGGATATGAGCTTTGGAAAATTTTGGAAAATATTTTCACTTTGAAGTTTTTGAGAAGAGCTGGTTTTGAAAATTTTTATGACATATTTGCTGAAGTTTTTCAGTTTTTCTTTTTTTCCTCTTAGAATCTTTTTTCCCATTTAAAAAAATGAGAACATATTGGATTTCTGTTTTCATCAAAAAGCTCAGAAATTTTGAAAAACAAAAATTCTTCATGAAATGTGGCGGGCATTTCCCAGCAACAGAAGCCCTGGATGACTGTGCTAATGTGGGTGTGAAGGAAAGCAGTCAGGAGGCAGCGTGGAAACATAGGACCTTTGTCTTCCAGAACCTGCAGATCTTGGGTTCCATCAGCAGTATTTTGATATTATGTCATTTGAATTTATGCAAAGACACCCCAAGCTTGGGACAAGAATTTGTCTCTGTTAAATTAATTAAATAAAATAAAGCCTGACGTTTCTGGCAATGTGTTCCACCCTGGAGGAGCCTACATTTCAGGAGTGGGTTAATGGGCATGAGTTTATGTAAAGTGCTTTGGGATGCTTTTGAAGGAAAGATGCTGCATAAATCCAACTGAGTCACACTCTACTTGGAATGCGACCTAAGCCACACACCATATGTCCATATTCAGAAACTGGCATGCGTTTCAATGGTGTCCCTAGCCTCTGTTTGTCAGAGGATGGAGATGGATGGCAGGAGAGAGATCACTTGATCATTACCTGTTAGGTTCATGCCACCTGGCATTAGCCACTGTTGGTAGACAGGATACTGGGCTGGATGGACCTTTGGTCTGACCCAGTATGGCCGTTCTTATGTTTCTTGACTGCCTGCCCTGGCCCTGGCCCCGGCCCCGCGCCGCTCCGGGAAGCGGTTGGCACCACGTCCCTGCACCCCCTGGGGGAGGGGGTGCAGAGGGCTCCACGCGCTATGGGTACCTCCCCCGAAGCTCCCATTGGCCGCGGTTCCCCATTCCTGGCCAATGAGTGCTTCAGGGGAGGTACGCACAGGCAAGAGCAGTGCACGGAGCCCTCTGCCCCACCCCCTCCCCCAGGGGCTTCAGGGACGTGGTGCCAGACGTTTCCCGGAGCAGCATGGGGCCCACGGCACCATGGGGGTGGCAAATCCGTGGGCCGGATCCAGCCCACGGGCCGTAGTTTGCCCACCCCTGGCCTAGTACAATGGGGCTCTGATTCTTGAATGGGGTTTCTAGGAGTACTGTAATATTGTGACAGGATGGACCAGGATCCTGCCATACCAGTCTCAAGAAAGGAGCAGTGGAGCTAAGTCCTCCAAATTAGCCTACAGAGACAGTGCAGGAAGCAGCCAATCTGGGGGAGGCTGCAAGGGGCTAGCCTATCAGAGGGTTGCAGGCTAGTATATAAGGAGCTGCATTGCAGACCAGTCAGTTCTTCACTGTATCCAAAGAAGAGATGGTGCTCCTGGCACCACAGACAGCTCAGTCCTGGCAGTGGCTGGGCGAGTGAGGAAGACCATACTAAAAGAGTAGTTATCAATGGTTTGCTGTCAAACTGGGAGGACTTAACTAGACAGTGGTCTGTCCTTAGTCTGATAATAGTCAATATTTTCATTAATGACTTAGATAATGGAGTGGAGAGTGTGCTTATAAAATTGTGGATAACACCAAGATGGAAAGGGTTGCTGGTTCTTTGGAGGACAGGATTAGAATTCAAAATGGTCTTGACAAATTGGAGAACTGGTCTGAAATCAACAAGATGAAATTCAATAAAGTGGAAATTACTACCAAAAAAATCTAATGCACAACTACAAAATGGGAAATAACTGGCTAGGCATCAGTATTGCTGAAAAGGATTGGGAGTGTTATAGTGGATCACAAATTAAATATGAATCGAGCAATGTGAGACAGTTGTGAAAAAGGCTAATATTCTAATGAATATTAACAGGTGTGTTGTATGTAAGACATGCACTACTTGGCTGATGAGGCCTCAGCTGGAGTCCTGTGTCCAGTTTTGGGCACCACACTTTAAGAAATGTATGGCCAAATTGGTGTGAGTCCAGATGAGAGCAACAAAAATGATAAAAGGTTTAGAAAAACCTGACCTATAAGAAAAGTTTTTAAAAAATTGGTCATGTAAAGTCTCGTGAAAAGAAGGCCTGATAACAGTCTTCAAATATATGTTAAGGGTGTTTATAAAGAGGACAACAGCAATTGTTCTCCATGTCCATGGAAGGTAGGCCAAGACGTAATTGGCTTAATATGCAGCAAGGGAGACTTAAATTAGATATTAGGAAAAGCTTTCTAATTATAAAGCATTCGACTAGGCGTCCAAGGGAGGTTGTGGAATTCCCATCATTGGAGGGTTTTAAGAACAGGTTAGACAAACACTGATCAAGGATGATCTAGGTCAGGGGTGGCCAACCTGTGGCTCCGAAGCTCTTCAGAGGTTAATATGTGGCTCTTTGCATAGGCGCCAACTCCGGGGCTGGAGCTACAGGTGCCAACTTTCCATTGTGCTACAGGGTGCTCACTGCTCAACCCCTGGCTCTGCCCCAGGCCCCAGCCCCACTCCACTCCTTCCCCCAAGGCCTCCATCCCTTCCCCTGAGTCTGCTATGCCCTTGCTCCTCCTCCTACCCCCCAAGCCTCCTGCACACCACAAAACAGCTGATTGCGGCAGGCGGAAAGCGCAAGGATGGAGGGTTGGAGATACTGGGAGGGGGGGTAGCTGACAGGTGGCTGCTGATATGTTCCTGTGGCTTTTTGGCAATGCACATTGGTAAATTCTGGCTCCTTCTCAGGCTCGGGTTGGCCACCCCGATCTAGGTTTATTTGGTGCTTCCTCAGTGCAGGAAACTAGACTAGATTATCTCTTAAGGGCCCTTTAGCCCTACAATTCCATGAGTCCTTCTAGGGCTGGCTCCTGAAAGCTTGCACTGAGATTGTTGGGCTCTCCCATCCTATTCAACATTTATGTAAAACTACTAGGATAAATGGTGAAACACGAAGGATTTAAACACCAAGAGTGTATGGAAGAGCCCCAGTTCTACAGCTCTTTCACATCAGATTGGAAATAGCACCATCTTTCTGATAGCTTAGTGCCTAAGGAAGATCAGTATATGATGAAGAGCAGCTGGCTGAATGTAAACCCAGCCAATGTAGGAATTATACTGGTGGGTAGTGGGAAACATTGGGAAGCACTAGCTAAGCCACACTATTCACACAGCATGTCAGATCAGCCTCATCCCCCACTCTCAAACTTGTCTAACCTCAATCTTGTGTCAGTGATTCCAGCTTTCTGGAATTTCACCAATCTCACCACTGGGATCTCTGACTTTTTGATCAGCTACCAATATTGGCAAGGATGATGAACATGGTCCTTCTCCCCCTTCCAGCCACGACCTGTGCTTAGGTCTCATCCACCTCCTCCTGTGAGAAAAAAAGGGAAGGGAGCACCAAGCAGCTTCCATGAGATAAGAGGTGTAAGTTCCAGCCACTGGTCCAGCAGCATAACTACCTGCAAACTGCTCAGCTCTCTGCTGAAGGTGTGGGGAGAAGACCTGGACTGGGGAGTCCTGGCTGTGGAGAGGGACAGAGCTAATGCTGAAAACATTACAGAGCTGACAGCCAGATTGCAGTGAGTTTTTATCAGAAGCAAGAACCAAAACATAGGAACTGTATACCAGCGGTAACCTTAAATAAACAGTAGGACATTGCTCGCTCATGTCGTCTTCTGCTGGAATTTTAGCAACAATGAAGTTTTCCAGCACATTAGGAAAACTAATCCATCCATCAAAGCAGTCCCCACACTATCCCTCCTGTTAATACATGACCCATGAGGGAGTAGGAGCTGAAGGGCCCAGCACAAGGTGGAACACAAGCTACAATACTACTAAAAATATTGTGAAATAATTACACCAGACCTTGTCTGAAGTTTGGAAACGCATTAAAGCATGTTCAGTTTTGTACACAGCTATTTAATCCTTGAGAAAGACCAGTCCAAAAGATAGCCAGTGACCCTGAGTCTGTTGCTGAAGTGGGCACTGCATGAACTTGGCATCAGGAACTGCATGGTTTTGGTAACAGGAGATTGTAGCTATCAAGCAGATCCAGTGTTTGCCCACTGTGTTGTCTCACATGCTAGACAAGGTTAGCTGAAGCTGAGAACGATCATGATGTATGCATCTACGAACAGCAGTCAGTACTAGGCTGAGACCAGTGTCTGCGCCAATGTACTTTATCACTGCAGTAAGGTGAATACGACAATTTTTTTATCCAGAGAAGCACTCTACATTTGGTTGTGAGGGAGACTTTTTAGGGTCTTTGTGAGATGGTGCCTTGGACAGAATAGGGTCACTGCTGAGGTGCTCCCTAACAAGATCATTTTATCCATAGTGTGTAGTGTTTTTGAGTTTAATTTAAAAAATTCAGTATGAAAGTCATCCCTGATGTACATCCATTATTGTCAGTGATTACATTGACTCAATCTGTTGATTCCATATGGTCCTGGCTTATTTAATACAGTATGTGGTGTATGGCACATGGGGCCCGAGCTGGTGTAAATCAGCATACCTCCAATGGCTTGTGGCCCAGGGTTTTCTTAGAAACCAGGAGTTCATAAGCTAATCTTGAGGAGCCATGATTAGTGTGGAAGACAAAGTCATCTAGGACAATAAACCCAAAGCCACAGAGGACAAAAATGTGACCAGTGTGAGTGGGAGATTCACAGTATAATGGGATGGCCTGTATCCTACCATTAGGGACACTCTGAAAATAATGTGATTTTTCAGGACATCAGCCTTGGGGAATAGGTCACATCTCCTTCTATGTCCTGTACAGTACTGAGCTTAGTGACAATGTTCAATAAACAAAGCTTTGTTTAAGCACACCTCCTATGGGGACCCCGATACCAGATGCCTGGTATGGTTAGAATCTGAAGCTTCTTTGGCTAAATATCAGAAATGGAACTAAAACCTTGTTTTTTTATTTCTCATTTTTTCTTTTTAAAAATAAGCATATTTGCATCAACAAATTGCTGTCTTCTTACTACTGTAATATTTTTATCTTTTGGCACATTTCAAACTGTACTGTACTGAATGCTTTTTATCTGTACCTCTCAAAGCACATTACAAAGGAAGGCTAGACCATTATTCCCATTATCTGGATAGGCAAACTGAGGTATAGAAAAGTGAAGCGTTTTGCCCATGTTCATGCACCAGGGCAATGGTAAATCCGAGAACAGAACCCAAGAGCCCAATGCCCTACTCACTGGCAATGATGCCTTTATGAGAGCAAAACAATTCTCACATGGCACTTGCTAGGGGTCTCTGGTGAACAAGCTGGTCATGTGCTAATGGCTGTATTGCTTCTTTCTAGTTGCACAATCACATTAAAAGGCAGCTTAAAATATATCACATACTTTTGCAATATTACTTTGCTGTGCAAGCAGTTGCTGTAGTTGCCACAGGGATTTATTTGATTGCAAGTGGAAGTGGGGTGTGTCATGACTTTGTAAATGGAGAGGGAAGGTAACTATGATAAGAGCACCTTATTAAGACGTGGTCCACACTCTGAAGAAGCTTAAGGACCTCTGATTCCTGTAAGCTCTATGAAATGTATTTTTGCCTGTGTTGGTGTAATCTCTGGAACGTTTTTGTGTTGATTTTTGGTTAATGAGAAGTGAGGAGTGGTCGAAGGTCTCTCACCCTTTGAACCCGTACAGTGTGTTCTAATAAGGTTGATTAAGTTAGATGTTGTGAGGTGAAACAGATAAAGGTTAAATGGATTATGCAAATACAAATCCGCTCACTTGTGTGTACGTTCATGTTGGGATGGGGGGGAGGGGGTTGTCCTATTTAGAGACAATTTTAAGACCTTTAAACTTTATCTGTCAATATGACGTGGAACCGCGTGGATTGACAATGTGCTAACGCCTTGCCTGTGTCTGCATTCTAACTGCACCGAACAATAACCACCCCTCCCACCCGCCCCCACACACAAACTCTAACTTCATTCTCAGCCACAGTATACGTCAAATGTGTAGCCTTGCTCACAGTAAATTGTGCTGCGGTACTGCAGACAGGTAACCTCATCTGTAAATTCCCTACCAGCACCTTTCCCAGCTCAGCCCCTCTCTGAGCTGCTAAACCCTTCTGCAAGCCTCCAGGTGCCTCAGACCAAATCCTTCCAGTGTGTAGATGTAACCCATGTGGAAATCACTGTGGCAAGGGTTAATGATCCCTAACCACTCAGGGCTGAATTTTTAGCTATTTGCAGCATAGAATGCTACAATGATGCTATATAGTCAAGCCTTTTCTATACCGTGTGGGGTCCTTCCATACGATACAGAGTATCCAAGGGGGAACCCTTCAGTGTGTCAGCAGTGTTCTCTCATGTAAAAATCATCAGCAGGGTCGATCAACAAACCCACAGGCTATAAGTGGGGCCTACTAAATTCATGGCCATGAAAAACACGTCACGGACCATGAAATCTGGTCTCCCTCCATAAAATCTGGCCTTTTGAATGCTTTTACCCTATACAATACAGATTTCATGGGGGAGATCAGCGTTTCTCAAATTGGGGGTCCTGACCCAAAAGCGGGGGTCGCAAGGTTATTTTAGGGGGATTGCAGTATTGCCACCCTAACTTCTGCCCTGCCTTCAGAGCTGGGTGGCTGGAGAGTGGCAGCTGTTGGCCAGGTGCCCAGCTCTGAAGGCAGTGCCCCGCCAGCAACAGTGCAGAAGTAAGGGTGGCAATACCATACCGTGCCATCCTTACTTCTGTGCTGCTGCTGGCAGTGGCTCTGCCTTCAGATCTGGGATCAGATCAGGATGAAGTTTAACAAAGACAAATGCAAAGTGCTCCACTTAGGAAGGAACAATCAGTTTCACACATTACAGAATGGGAACAGACTGTCTAGGAAGGAGTACGGCAGAAAGAGATCTAGGGGTTATAGTGGACCACAAGCTAAATATGAGTCAACAGTGTGATGCTGTTGCAAAAAAACAGCAAACATGATTCTGGGATGTATTAACAGGTGTGTTGTGAACAAGACACGAGAAGTCATTCTTCCGCGCTACTCTGCGCTGGTTAGGCCTCAACTGGAGTATTGTGTCCAGTTCTGGGCACCACATTTCAAGAAAGATGTGGAGAAATTGGAAAGGGTCCAGAGAAGAGCAACAAGAATGATTAAAGGTCTTGAAAACATGACCTATGAAGGAAGGCTGAAAGAATTGGGTTTGTTTAGTTTGGAAAAGAGAAGACTGAGCGGGGACATGATAGCAGTTTTCAGGTATCTAAAAGGGTGTCATAAGGAGGAGGGAGAAAACTTGTTCACCTTAGCCTCTAAGGATAGAACAAGAAGCAATGGGTTTAAACTGCAGCAAGGGAGGTTTAGGTTGGACATTAGGAAAAAGTTCCTAACTGTCAGGGTGGTTAAACACTGGAATAAATTGCCTAGGGAGGTTGTGGAATCTCCATCTCTGGAGATATTTAAGAGTAGGTTAGATAAATATCTATCCGGGATGGTCTAGACAGTATTTGGTCCTGCCATGAGGGCAGGGGACTGGACTCGATGACCTCTAGAGGTCCCTTCCAGTCCTAGAATCTATGAATCTATGAATCCCGGCCATCAGCCACCGTTCTCCACCTGCCTAGCTCTGAAGCCAGCACTGCCACCAGCAGCAGCACAGAAGCAAGGGTAGCAATACTGCAACCCCCTCCCTACAATAACCTTGCAACCCCCCCCCCAACTCCATTTTGGGTCAGGACCCCTAAAATTACAACAGATTTATTTAAATAGCTGAAATCATAACAAATGATTCATATTCATAACAAACATGAATAACAAATTTCAGATTTGAATAGCTGAAATCATGAAAATTTATAATTTTTAAAATCCTATGACCATGAAATTGACCAAAATGGACTGTGAATTTGGTAGAGCCCTAGCTACAAGTGCTGACAGAAATTCCACACTGCAGTGAACGTGCTGCAGAAGACCTTTGTCTTCTAATGTCAGAAGGCTATTAGGAGAGACAGCTTGTGTCCACACATTGCATTCATTAGTTAATAATCTCAGACTACTTAAGTGAATATGGTGAACTTGCTCCAGTAAAAAATGTCTGCAAATTCTGTGCTCACTTTGGTCATTCTTTTCCTGATCATTAAATTTTATGAGTCTGACAATGAAGTGATCTGTCCCTGCACTAGCTCCCATAAGAAAGCTCCAACAGGGGGCTTGATGCTGCACCAATTGAATATGGCTACTGGCTTCAGGAAATGGGCCACAGAGGGAATTCCAGCTGGAAGGATTCTAAGAGCAGCAGAAAGCTCTTAGAATTTTGTTGTACTATCAAAGAACAGACTCATACCACTTTCTCAGCACAGTCTTGCTGAAAGCCCATATAACATCCAGGGCCAGCTCCATCATTTCTGCCGCCCCAAGCAAAAAAAAAAAAAAAAAAAGCCGCGATCGGCGGTGGCAGTTCAGCGGCAGGTCCTTCGCTCCTAGAGGGAGTCAGGGACCTGCCGCCCCCGAATTGCCGCAGGTGCCGCCCCTCTCCCCTGGCCGCCCCAAGCACCTGCTTGTTAAGCTGGTGCCTGGAGCCGGCCCTGGTAACATCATTCATTATTAACCTTTTAAGGAGGATAGTACCCAGTGGTAAACCACCAAGATGCTTGAGGCTGCAGATTATCCCTTCCATTTGCTTTGCAGTTATTAATAGGCTGCTGCATTTGTTTGACACACATATTAAGTATCAGAGCTTATCCCATAGTTAGGTTTTCAGATCTTGCTAATGCTCCTGACCAGGGATAAGAAAAGGATGTTGTTGATCGAGAAGAAAGTTATTTTGCATTTACTCAGGCTGTCTAACAATAATTTATATTGCACACTTAGCTGAACAACTTAATCTTAGAGCCAGAAAGCATAGCAACACTGAGAACAATGCTAGTCATCTAACTTAGCTGCTACGCATGGCAAAATTCCTGTTATATCCCTCAAATGCAAGTAGAAAGTGATTCTACAGCCTCTGACCCCTGCTTGTAAACAACAGATTCCAGGAATTCTACTTGGAACTATACAATTCCAAAGCAAAATCAAACTTCAGCAATAAACATTCTTTCCTAAGTGACTATTCACTTAAGAAACTGGAAGTGGAAGAATGTGAGGCCTTGGGATGTGACATTAGCACATAGCTAATGTGCTAATGTCTGAGGAAATAGCTGAGGCCATCTCCTCCTTAATGTCTGGGAAAAGACCTGGCCCTGATGCGCTCCCTGCAGATATATATAAACTACATATGGATATAGTGTGCGAATGCCTCGTTAACATGTTATCAGACATTCACAGATGGCAGCTGTGCAGGGCCTTGAACGTATGGACAAGGAGTTTGAACCTGATATGGCAAGAGGCAGGAAGCCAGTAAAGGGAGAAAAAGAACTAGGATGGCATGGACAGAGTGGAGGGAGAGGACGGTTATTTTAGTGATAGCATGTTGGAATGATGGAAGGGTGAGTTAGAACTGGGGAGATGGAGAAGGAGGAAGAGGAGACAGTATCCCAGATGAGAAGGAACCATGGAATGAACCAAGGTTTTAGAAATCATAAAGAAAAGCAAAAGGATTATTGAAAGCAGGAGCGGCTGTAGCTTTTTTGCTGCCCCAAGCACGGCAGGCAGGCTGCCTTCGGCTGCATGCCTGCAGGAGGTCTGCCGGTCCTGCGGCTTTGGCGTACCCGCCGTCGAATTGCTGCCAAATCCATGGGACCGGCAGACCTCCCGCAGGCATGCTGCCGAAGGCTGCCTGACTGCCGCCCTCGCAGGGACTGGTAGGGCGTCCCCCGCGGCTTGCTGCCCCGGGCACGCGCTTGGAGCGCTGGTGCCTGGAGCCGCCGCTGATTAAAAGGTAATTAAGCCAAGAAGGATGAGGCTTGGGTAGGCCTGAATGAATCGAGAGAAGGATAGGAATGCGATAACGATAACCCGGGCTTGACTGGGACAGAGAATACACCACACATTAGTATTTGACAGCAAAGAACACACCCCAACCTTAACTCTGTCCCAATAAGAATGCCAGCCTCCCACCACTTCCTTCCTAAATTCCACTTTCCCATCTGCACTGCATAACCCTTACACCATCCCTTCTGCACACTCCTGTAAAACTACACAGCTTGAGGTTTGGAGAAGGTGATATTGGTTTTCACAGATGTCCTAGTCTTGGATGAACCAGCAGCTACTTCAGTGGTGATCTTCTCTGACACAACACAAAGCCTGTAGCCTAATAAAATCCATTCCCTATGATCTCAATTTTGGATGCAGAGAGCATTACCAAGGGCATATATCAAAAGGCAGTTTTTTATTCCGTGGAAGAAATCAACATGGAACATTTTCTCCCTCAGCTAACGAGGGTGCAGAAGGAGCCACTTATGATGATTAAACATATTTTTTTCATTGTTAATGACATCACCCCAGATAGACCACCAAACTCTGACTTTTTACAATCCATCGCCTTTCTGCTTTTTCTTACCTTTCATCTGTAGCTCTTAAGTTAGAGGAGCCTAAAAAAGCATGAGACTCAGAATGTGAAAAAAATTTTTGGGAGGAGGCACTTTTTAATCAATGACAACTTGGATATTAACAGATTTTCTTGAAACATCTCAGAAATTAAAACTTTTCTCAGTAATTGTGTGCTGAAAATTTGGGACAGATACTATGGTTTTCCTATAAGACAAACAAATGTGAATACCTGCAAACCAGAAGACAACCTTAACTATCGGTGTCTCAATGACTCTGGCATAATATCTAGCTATCTATTGTCCAACAAAAAGCTTAGATACCTTGGAGTTATATTTGCTCATTCTGTTTCTACATAATGCAAACACAAAAAAACAAGGAAGTAATAAGTAACATTCACATAAAGTCCAATCAACTATACAACACACACTACTAGAGAAAACCAGACACACACATTTCTTAGGAGACACCTATGTGCTACAAAAAGCAGTGTTGATTATTCAGCGAGTGGCACTCTTTCCTGAGTCAGTACTAAGCCAATGCCTCAACGGTGCATTAGGGGGCGCTCTTCAAATGATATATAAAATGACCGTCCTGAGAACCAGAGCTGGGTGTGACCTGGATTTTTTAATTCTTGAGAACTCTGCAATTTTGAATTTTTTTCTGTTCCAATATGGAGCAAAACCTAAAATAGTCTAAATGTCCTGCAACTGAAATTCTGCTAATTTAATCTTGGATTGATAACACTGAAATGTTTTGTTCCAATTTCAAGGTTTTACTTATTTCATTTTTTTAAAACTTTATATTATAAAATATGAAAAATCTTTTCAAAATGGAAAATCAAAAGGCTTCTTTCAAAGTTTGTATACATGAAATTTAATAAAAAAATCGACACACTTCTGTGAAATATTTTACTTTTGACGAATCTGCACTTTTCAATGGAAAAATATTGTCAGGGATTGTGATCTATCTCTCCACCCTAACACCTGAAGGTACTCCATATTCATGCTGACGGATTCATCCTACATTGCTGACAACTCTAATCAGGCTTGCGGGTTCAGGTCCACACAGCCTGTACAGCCTCTTCATCTGCCATTCAGCAGGGGAAATCCTGCCCTCTCCCTCCTGCCCCCCAATTCAGACCTCAGGAGAATTGCTACCTCCCTGTCCATCACTCACCAGCTCCCTCATGGCCAGATATGACTGCCATTGAGTGAAGTGTGGACTCTTTCTCCTGGGGAGGGGTATGAGCTAAGCAGATACTGAGGAGGGTTTTTCCCCCTGCTCAGTTATTTATTTGTATTGGGGTGGCACCTAGGAGCCCCAGTCATGGGCCAGGGACTAGGTGCTTCACAAACATAGATTCCATTCTCCTCTACACTTCTGGCCCTCACGCATAGTGCAGAGGTAGGTCAGGATCTGGTCTTTTATTTGCGGTGGGTGGGTGGAGAGAGTATTGCATTCTGTGGATGACAAAGTATTGTATTAGAAAACACTTGTTACAAGCAGACTGTGTGTGACAGTTTTTTTTCCAAACAGCAAATCCCAGATATAACAGATTGACATCTACAGATCATCAATGGCGGCCCCTGCAACAATATTCAGTGCCAGTCAGTAGTAAAATTAACCAAGCTGAACACTGCACACTGATGAAAATGACTGCTATTTCACCGCAGGAATTGTTTTCTGTTACTCTGTGTTTGGGAATGGTTGAGTTCATAATACTTAATGTCGACAGTTGGGAATGACTAGTGGCCTATGGGAGTTGCCAGCACTTTCCAAAATACCAGCCTACAGCTCCACCAAATGTGATGGAGGCTGAGGCACAATTCTGAGGTGATGGTTGAATCAATTAGTTTGGAGACCTGTTGTGTGAGGTGGTTAGCATCTTTCAACACCCATTGACTTCAAATGGGAATGAAGAAATAGAGACCGTCGGGAGTTAGGGTTCTCAGCACCTGCAACTCAGCATTTCCCAGGATAGGGACCTTACTGAGGCACACAGAGCAACTGGCATCCTCTTCTGCTAAACATCTTGGAAGTTTGAAAGTTACCAATCAGCGTATTTTGCTTCTCCAGTGACTGTCCAATTGGCTGTCTATGTCTCTCTCTCTCTGCTGTATTTCTGGCTATTTTCTCACTGACACTATTCATTTATTTTCTTTTCATTCTGGTTGTCTCTCTCTTCTTTTCAGTTCAGGTCAGTAGCTGGAGAATAACTCAAGCCAGGTTCCTTCGTGCAGTTACTGAACAGTTTTATACACTGATGTGGTACCTTCTGTAATTTTGACTAGCATAATATAATTCACTCCGTGTCATTCACATTAGGAGAAAGAGCTTCATTGCCGGAGCACAGCAAAACCATAACATTCCCCCTCTGGGCACTGGTTATGGCTGCAGCCAAAATTTAGTGTGGGGGAAGTAGGTGAATGTACTGTGCCATCTCTATCTGTCAAGGTGCTTCCTGAGGGGTGGGGGGGGAGAGGCAGACATCCAATGTGGTGCACTGATAGTTGCAGCAATCTGTGATCCAACAGTTCCTCCTGACCCATCAGAGATTCACAGCCCCCAGGTTGTGAATCACAGATCTAATGGCTTGTGAAGTGATGCCAGCTTAATTCCAGCCTCTGTGTTAGTGAAAAGAGTACACCAGACTCCAGAGACAGCAAAGTAATTCATCTAATTAATTTTGCAAAATATTTCAATAGGTACAAATGTTGGCTGAAAAAAAGGCTGGCAGTCTGACCTGTTTGTTTTCCCCTCTGCCCCTGCCCTCCTCCCCCCCAAAAAAGTTTGATGACACTAAAGGGAAGCAGATTTATCAAACAACAATCCTGCATGTGACCCGGCAAGTTATTACAGAGCTGCAGTTTATAGCATGTACTCTTGGAACATAACACTTTGGATATAAAAGAGAGATTTGATCAGGATGCTAATGGGCGTTCTAAGCTTCAACATTTATCCCTCAGTTTGCTTTGAAAGCTAGTCTCCATGTACAATACAAGTACACTTTTGTGTACCATACACTTTTGTGTAACTGCTATCCAGTATCCACAATGAGTGATTCTGAGTGAAAGGAAGCACTGATTCAGTCAGTCATCTTCTGTCACAGGTGCCCGATGGCCAAACACTAACTGAATCTTTGAAATCTTGTTCAAAGGAGATCTATCCAAACTGAAAAAAAAAAAAAACATGACTTCAAATACTTGGGGCTTTGCCTGTTGCTGTCGTGACTACTGATCAGGCCTTCACTATTCTCTGGAAATTGGAAGTGTATCTGGGTTACACAATGAACAAGGACAGATGAATTGGCCTTGCAAACCTAACCCCAAATCAAGAAATCCATATTGATTCTGAGGTTACCAGTGAAAAGCCGCATTGCTGGAATTTTGACCTGTAATGCTACTGTTCATCATGTGACTGGTAAAGAAAGAACAGGTCAGATTATGCTTTCTGGTGGATGTTTTTATAACAGTGGTATCAAGCTGTCTGGAGTGGTTCATGAATGTGGGTGCCAACATCAGGGCAGACCGTTACAAGCCAGGGCAAAAACCCCAGACTGGTTGTGTGTTCTATAATTAGATTTCACCAACCAAGTATCAAGTGTGAATTCCTCAAGCACTAGAACTGCCTTAACATGGAGTCACAGACAATCCCCTTGGGCATTCCACTCTCTCTTGCCACCCAGGGAAGTCTGCCTTTGTTGACAGATGGTCCCTTACACCAAACATCACAACAATATTCAGGTTACTCCCAGTCCCAAATGACCAGTCACTTCCCCCAGGTCAATTGTACCTTAGATTTCTCACCAAAGACAATGCTTATAGCCAATCCTGTAATAAATTAACTAAAGGTTTATTAAGTAGGAAAAAGAAATGCAAGTTATTTACAAGGTTAAAACAGGTAAACATACACACACAAACAAAGAAGTTACAGTCTTACTTTTTGGAACCTAATAGAAACTGCTGTAATGTGCAAGCTCTATATGTTCTTTAGGGGTAACCCAAACTATGCAGCTTGGGGATCCTTTACTTATGCTTAGAAATATTGCCTTTTCCAAAATCCTAGCAACATAGTGATACAGAGCCTTCTGGTGAGGGATTTTTCTTCCCTTCCCCTAGAGTTCAAACTGTGAGGGGATGAGGGTTTGCGCACACCCTTTCTTTATGGGTGTGGGGTGGAACAATCAACAAAGTCTTTTGTCCACTGATGTTCCACAATGGTTCATCTGGTGACACTAGACCAGCTGAGATTATGCCTGGTAAACAAGATAAGGGTTGAACCAGAAATCAGTGAACCAAAATTGGTGGGTCAGATATTAGGCCTAACTATTCTGTCCATCACTCCCTTTGGGCATCCTTAAAGAATGAGATTTGGGGGATCCTTAAAGAAAGAGGCCCTCTTTTGTTGGGCAGGAAATGACATGTCTTGTATTTCACACTTGGTAATGCTTCTCTCCTGATTGTGGGGGTTTCCAGTTTCATAGCAAACACTTTTATAGTTACAAAGCAAACTCTTAAATATTGCCATATAGCAGGTGTGGCCAAACGCTTTTATAGTTGAAGTGCAGCTCGCAAAGACCCCACGTTGCCCCCCATTCTCCGCCTAATAGACTGTGGGAAGGAGCTGGGTGGTGGGGTTAGGGGTTTCTGCCTCAGGGAGGGCGGGTCTCTAGGCTTTAGCCCAGCAGTGGGGAGTGCTGGGGTTTGGGGCTTCAGAAGGTGTGTCCCATGCCCTGGCAGGCGTGCCGCATGGGGATGAAGCCCCAAGCCCCGGGAGGTGTCACCCCGCAGGGCAGGTTATGAGTGTCTTGCAACTCTCGAACTTCTGAAGATTATTATATTTGGCTCAGAGGGTCAGTAAGTTTGGCCACCCCTGCCATATAGCATGGGATAGAGATATTATAAATGAGATTGAAGCATGCAGCAACTTACAAGCATTTCATAAAGTCCAAACATTAAACACATATCTATAAATCTAATCCCTATTTTAACAATACTAGTGCACAGGTGAGCCAGACTGGTTTCCAGCTATGCGCGGTCAGTGTTCAGTGAGATCTAGGGGCCTTGGTATGAGCTGGCACCTGATCTGCCAGTGTCACAAGTGGATCAACAAGACTGTGTGATTACCTCAGACTCTTGGCTTAGAATTTTATACAAGGGACTCTGAATTACAGTTGCCTTGGGTCCTAGCATATGGTAGAGGGGATGTTCTAGGATCCTGCTGTGTCATTCACAGAAGCAGATTACACTCAGCTTTACTCTCCTCCTGGCTTATGGGAGGAGGGACACTTTATGCTCTTTCCCCTTGCTGGAAAGCGGTGGGCACTCTATCTCTTCTCCCCCCCCCCTCCTGATGTCCGTTGGGGGTTGGCTTGTGTGGGGGAGTCAGAGGCCCTCAGCTCTTGCTTGCCCACTCCTTGTTCTTTGAGGTGTCGGTGGCTAGTCCCCAATAGGGGTGGGTTGTATGTTCAGTTGAGCATCTAAATCTAGTCCCCCTCTGGCTTGTAAGCTCCTTGGGGCAGGGACTGTCTCATATTGTGTGTAAAGACAGTATGTGGGAGAATGGGGCCTTGATCTTGGTTGGACTCTCCAGGCACTATTGTAACATCATAAACAATGATAACACAATTCCTGCTTGGTGCGTGGCTCACCATTGGTGCAGGCTTGGCTTTGACACCAACAGCAGAGAAATGCTGTTCTGCATTCTGGAGTGAATGGCCAGAGACTGACATCTATGAATTGTTTGTGGCCCAGCTCTGTCCTGTGCTTTCTTCAGCTTTCTGGAAAATATGTCTCAGGTGGAAAAAGGGGAACTTTACAAGGCTCTCCATGTACATGACTTTCCCCTTTGACTTACTACTTGCCAGTTTTAATATTTCCCACATCTATCAAGTTTCCTTGTTGCTTGGTGAATATGTGTGACTCCCTTTCCTGAGAGTAACTGCAATGACAGATGGTTGCATTGTTAGGTGCACAACAGACACAAATACACTGAAAAAAAGTGGCTGACATCTGGTATGACAATAAGTTTTAAGAAAGCATTTGTTGTCATTTCCTTCTCTAGTCCCCACTTGTCTCAAGTGCTGTGTAATAATTAGGAGTTGCAAAGTGAGCATCAGTTTGACTGTGGGGTGATTCAGAAATTTGTTTAGTATAAGAACCACCTAGAATAAGATAATATATTAAGTATTATTCAGCTACTGCTACGATGCATCTTCTTATTATGTCTGAAGTAGTAGGCTAGAAATGCCACAGCAGCAAAGGAACCATTATTCATATGGGTCAAATCCTCCAGTCCTTAGTCAGGCAAAACTCCCATTGTCTCCAATAGGAGTTTTGCCTGGGTACTGGCCCTTACTCTGGAAATAGCCCAATTTAGTTGTTTTTCGTGCTTCATTCCTTCTTTCCACTCTACACCCATCCTATTCCATCCCATAGTGCAAAGTGTTGTTTGTTTTTCATACCAACAGAATGCCACACTAGTGAAAATTACACTATGCTAATCCCTATGTAATGACTTATTTGCATATGATGTGTAATTTCTGTCACAGGTTACATCACTGCTAACTTTGATTCATAGGTCCCATTGGGAAAACTGCAACAAACCCAGACAAGGTGGATAATGTACTTATGCAATACCTACTTTGAATATTATTATTATTAATAATAATGATGATTCTTTATTAAACAATTACAATAGGTCAGGACCCCTTTGTGCTAGGTGCTGTACAAACATATGGTAAACACAGCTCCTGCCCCAAAAAGGTCGCAGTCTAAAAGAGTAAACAGAATAGGTGGATGAAACACATAGACAGGTTGGAGTGGAAGATGGGGACAATATTAGGATGTGCGATGTTCTTAGCCAGCCAAGAGCAGTAATCACAGCTCGACACCTGCCAGGCTGTCATTGGAATACAATGTGCATTGTGGAAGAGGTGAGCTTTGAGGAGGAACTCAAAGGAGGATAAAGAGGTTGCTTTACGGATTCTGACTGGGAGCTGTTCCTACTTGTAAGGGACACTCTAGGTGAGAGTGTGAACGTGCTTGTAAGAGAATCAGAGAGTCAGGTGATAGAAGCTGGCACCATTGGCAGAGCAAAGGCTGGGGCTGACCTTGCTACAAGATGAAGATTATGTAAGTGGGTGGAGTGCACATTGTGAAAGGCTTTGACACTAAGGATAAACATTTGATGGAGACGTATATCCTCTTTCCCATCTTTTCCCCCACCTGGATAGTAGGAGTGTGGAGCTCCATCTATTTTAGGTACTTCTCCCATCACCAGGTTATCTGAGTGCCTCACAATCTTTAGTGTATGTATCCTCACAGCTCCCCAGTGAGGTAAGGAAATGCTATTATCCCCATCTTACAGATGGGAAACGGAGACATAAAGAGACTGAGTGACTTGCCCAGAGTCCACCAGATGTTTGAGCAGGAAGCAAACCCACACCCTCTACTCCCCAAGCTATTGCTTTAACCAGTGGATCATTGCTCCTCTCACACAAATGGATAATCACTATCTCCTGCATCGGGGAGGCACTCTGTACTCCTGGCTCTTTGGAGGGTTGGTAGGTTGTGTGGTCGGGGGATATGTAGTCCCCCTCCTGGTTTGTGTTGGTGATGGGGACTCAGCAGCTGTTTCCTCCGCTATCTTTTTGTATTAAGGTGTCTTTTATTTTTATGTTAAGGTGCTTTCTCCAGTGTCCTTTTCCCACTATGCATTCAACAAACCCTTCTCTCATCACACAAGTCAGGGGGAAAAGAGGACTTGCTTCACGGTCCCAGGTCTTGGAGTGGAGCATCGCTATGCGAGAGACGCCCACAGCAGGCATCATAGGAGGAGTCCTTTGATCAGTGCTCTATTAGCCATTCTGTGTGAGCGAGTGGAGCACCTAGTAACACTGTGGATCAGACCAAGTTCTACAGTCCGGTGCCTGGGGGGAAGCAGTGTTGAGACCTGAGATTAGGTCTTTCTCTGCCACTGACTTGCTGTAGTGTGATGTGTTTGAAGGGCATGCTCTTGATATAGCAGGGGTTATTTCACCTATATTGGTTATCTACTCTCCATATACATCCAGGAATTCCACTGTGATAGAGAGTTTTAGGGTCCAATTAATTATCATTATTATTTGTATTGCCATAGCAGCTGAGAACCACAGTCCTAGACCAGGACCCCATTGTGCTAGGTGGTGTGCAAACACAGAATCTTCCCCTGTTATTTTTGTGATCCTTTTTCTTGTCATACAAGTTTTCCTTTCTGTATTGACTTTGTGTTTTGCTTGCTGTGTTCTTTCTGCGTGGGAAGAGGGTGGGGTAGGGCGAGGGGGCAGAGGCAAGCGGGCTTAGTCCCTTTATCAGTAATGTAATGAAATACACCCATTATATGACTGAAAAAAAACTCAAGGTGAGTTCGCTGTTTGGAAATTATACTAGACTTAAGCATAAATTGGATGTATAGGTCCAAGTTCTGGTCTCAGTTTTACCAAGATGCTGGCCCACAGTCATTCTTGACTATGTATTCTGGTTTGTATGCTTATTTTTAATCCAGAATGTAATGATACTTTCTTTACAAATGAAAGGAAGAAAGCAGTAGCTAGAGGAGAGATTATTGTCTGATTGTCAGGTCATAAAACTGTGAGTGAGGTATGCATGAACTCTATTTGCAGCTCTGCCACTGAATCACTGTGTGACTTTGGTAAAATCCCTTACCCGCCTCAGGCCTATTCCGCTTGTTCTGCTCAGTTTCAGCAGTGTAAATAGGGCAAAATCTGCCCTAACAAGTCAGATGGGGATTCCCCAGCTGCTACAAGGCCAGCTTAGCCTTACAACACCCAGCTCTGGTGTAGGGGATGAGTTGGGGTGTGGCTGGCACACTGCAGTGATTCCTTAGGGCTTAGAGCAGCCTACACAACTTAGAAATGCAGACCTGATGAAAAGCCTATTGTGATATATAGCTATATCCCATGTGTGAAATAAGTATATGCATTAACACTACCTTCCAATCTCATGTCAGAATTGTTAATCAATCTTTGTAAAGTGCTTTGGGATTGATGGATGAAAGTTGCTATATAAGTACAAAAATATGATCAATTATCACTATTCTTGTTAGCTATATGTAACAAAGAGCTTTAATTAAGACCTAAATTAAACTACATGTAGGAGAGCTGGAACTCAACCCTGTCCTAGAAAATCTCCACCGGACAAAGTGTTAAAATAGGATACCAATTTACAGATGTAAGACAGAGAATTTAGAGGAACTCTCTGTGCTCTCTACTGGGGAAAAGGGAAAACAAAGCAGCTCTGGACTACTTCATTTGCATATTATTTACCCATAATTCTACCAGCTAAGTGTTGTTTAGGTTAGAATTGGTTTAAGTTATAATGCAAATGTGTGATAATATTTATCCTTACTATTTAATGAAAGGGGATAGGAATTGTGCTAAATGGGTCCTGGATGAGGAACCACCATCGGGTAATAAGATTTGAACTAAGGTTGGATAATGAAGCTTGTGCCCAGCAAGCTGAGAGGGAAAGTGTTCTCTTCTAGTGATAAGGAGTTGGGACTGTATCTAAAAAGTCATATTGCTCTTGGTTTCCCAGTTGAACATCCTGAAGCTTATAGAAGGAATACATAGGGTTGGACTGGTGGTGAAGTGGGGACAGACTCCACAACTGGACTGGTAGAGTGGAATGGATACTATGGTGGGTAGACCAGCAGAGGAGAGCTATCCCTACCCTAGAGAGTGACTCAGCTGATGAGTGGGGTTTCAGAGGGTGAGGTTTGTGGTGGACAGAGTTTTGGATCTCCATCAGATGTACTTTTATTGAGCCATTGGGGAGGGAAGGTTGACCAAACTCCTGGTTTGTTGACTTAAGTTCCTTACATTTTTACATGAGATTTCCATGTTCTTTTGATGTGTTTCCTTTCCTGCCAATAAAAGATTATTCTTCCATATTCAAAAAATGCTTACAAATGGGAAAAATATTGTATGCAAAGGTGACCCAGGGAAGATTTATTTTCCAAAGCAGACATAAGCGTGGGTCTAGGGGGAAAGGCCTACGCATTGTTTTAGTTATTTTCCAAGAACTAAACACCTTGAATCCAATGTTTCTTAGTGCACTTTGCCGAAAGAGTACACAACCATGAGCTCATGAGAATAGTCTCTCATCAGTAGGCAGGAGAGAGTTAAAGAAAATTCTAAAATAAAGCAAAAATTGTAATTAAAATTTGTCTCTTCCTCTCTTTCTGTAAGGCCTGGTCTATACAGTTTTTGGACTGGTTTAACTATTTCAATTAGGGGAGTGGTTTTATACCAGTATAGTTAAATCAGTACATCCCCTTGTATAGATCCAGATACATAGGTATAAAAGTTCTTATACTGGTATTGATTATTGTCATAAATTTACTGAAATAAGCAATTCCAGTATAAGCACCTTTATGCTGGTATAACTGCTTCCAAACTAGGGTTATTTTTCCTCTTCATCTATATCCATTTCTAAATCTATATACCATATATACTCGTTTATTAGCCCATTCGTTTATAAGCCAACCCCCCAAAATGGATAGGTAAAAATAGCAAAAACTGTATGACCCTTTCATAAGCCGACCCTTTATTTCAGAGGTTGGAAAACTTTGGCTCTCGGCCCATCAGGGTAAGCCGCTGGTGGGTCGGGACGTTTTGTTTACTTGGAGCGTCTGCAGGCATGGAGCCCCTCAGCTCCCTCCGGCCTCGGTTTGCCGTTCCCAGCCAATGGGAACGGCGAACCGTGGCCACCGGGAGCTGAGGAGCTCCAGACCTGCAGACGCTCCAGGTAAACAAAACTACAATGTATTAGATCAGGGATCGGCAACTTTTGGCCCGCGGCCCACCAGGGTAAGCACCCTGGCGAGCCGGGCCAGTTTGTTTACCTGCCGCATCTGCAGGTTCGGCCAATCGCGACTCCCACTGGCCACGGTTCGCCAGTCCAGGCCAATGGGGGTGGCGGGAAGTGGAGCGGGCCGAGGGATGTGCTGCCACGCACATTGGCCTGGAGCGGCGAACCACGGCCAGTGGGAGCTGCGATCGGCCGCAAGGGATGTGCTGGCTGCCGCTTCCTGCGCAACAAATTGGTAAGCACCCTGGCGGTCTGCATGCCAAATGTTGCCGAACACTGTATTAGATATTCAATTCAATGATTCTATAGAGTTTAAAATCATCAAATGTTGGCATAGACCCGTTTATAAGCCGACCCCCGCTCTTTGATGCGTCACTTGTTTACCAAAAATAGTCGGCTTATGAACAAATATATACGGTAGGGTTACCATAAGTCCAGATTTTCCCGGACATGTCCGGCTTTTTGGGCTCCAAATCCCCGTCCGGGGGAAATCCCAAAAAGCCGGACATGTCCGGGAAAATCGGGACATTCGGGGCCGGCGGTGCCGGGCCGGGGGCCGGGGGCTGGCGGTGTGGTGCCGAGCCGGAGGCAAGGGGCCGGTGGTGCTGAGCCGGGGACTGGGCTGGCGGTGCGGTGCTGGCCGGGGGCCGGGCCGTCGGGGCCGAGCCGGGTGCGGTGCCGGCGGTGCGGGGCCGAGCCGGGGGCCGGGGACCGGGCCGGTGGTGCGGTGCCGGGCCGGGGGCCTGGGGCCGGGGACCGGGCCGGTGGTGCGGTGCCAGGCCTGGGGCCGGGGGCCGGGGGCCGGGGACAGGGCCGGCGGTGCGGTGCCGAGCCGGGGGCTGGGGCCTGGGGCCTGGGGCCCGGGGCCCGGGCCGGGGACCAGCAGTGCTGGGCGGGCCGGGGGTGCTCAGCCGGGGGTCCGGGGGCCGGGCCGGGGACCAACAGTGCTGGGCGGGACGGGGGTGCTTGGCCGGGGACCCGGGGGCCAGGCCGGGGACCGGCAGTGCTGGGCGGGACGGGGGTGCTCGGCCGGGGGCTGGCCCAGGGCCCGAGCCGACCCAGGCTGGAGACGCCGGGGGGGCCAGACTGGGACGCGCCTCCTCCCCCCACTCCCCCTTACCTGCTTCAGGCTTCCCGCGAATCAAATGTTCACGAGAAGCAGGGGAGGGGGCAGAGTTGGGGCGGGGACTTTGGGGAAGGGGAGGAGTTGGGGCGAGGCATGGGCGGGACTGGGGGCGGGGCCAGGGCCCTGTGGAGTGTCCTCCTTTTGGACACTCAAAATATGGTAACCCTAATATACGGTAGTTAATGTGCTACAAAAACTGTGTGTAGATAAAGCTGAAAAGGCAAAGTCCCTCTCTAAGTTTCCTTTCCTGATACGTATGCACACATGCGGGCCTCTACCTCAGTTACACTATCCATTCCTCTTTCCTCCCTTTCAACAGCAGCATCAGTTCATTTCCATGGGGTAGATCTTTTGCTCACATGACAAAAATAATATGAAGACACCAAATGGGCACAGCTGAGTCCCAGACAACCCTGTTTACTAAATATATAGAAACATACCAGGCCTACCTACATGCATACTACTGCCCTGACTGGTTTCTGGCAGCATCTAGAACTGAACATGGTGAGCATCACAAATTATTTAAAGGGATACTACCCTATTTCTCTTACTTTTGTGGCTTTTGCTTTTTTTTTTCCTATTTCCATTTTTTCTCTGAAACTGCTGTTAATTAATAATATCTAATATTTATGTATAGCCTCCCTGTGCCCTAAAACCTTTCTTTCTCCCCATATTCTTCCTTTGTCTGTTTCTTTCCTGACACTCAGGGCCGGCTCCCGGCACCAGGACAGCAAGCTGGTGCTTGGGGTGGCCCATGGAAGGGGGTGGCACGTCTGGGTCTTCGGAGGCAATTCGGTGGCGGGTCCCTCAGTCCCTCTTGGGGGGAAGGACCAGCTGCTGAATTGCCATGGAAGAATGAAGTGGCGCGGTAGAGCAGCCGCTGAAGTGCCGCCAATCGCAGCCTTTTTCTTCTTCTTCTTCTTCTTCTTCTTCGCCGCTTGGGGCGGCAAAAAAGCTGGAGCTGGCCCTGCTGACATTTTCTCTTTCAATTTTCTCTCCTGTCTTTCTGTAACTTATTATGAGAATTGGCGACACTGGACATATTTGGTGGGTTTCTTCAAGCCATAACTCCTGAAGTCATGTGATTATGCAAGACTCTCAGCTTTCATCAAAAAATAGGGACGTTTATTGCTGTCGTGGTTTGGGAAACAGCCTGAAAAAGTGACCTCCTAAATGCTCATAAACCAGCAGGAAAAAAGATCCAAAAAATTATAATTAAAAAAATCCTATTTTTTAAGCCAGTCTCATGGTTTGAGGGGTCGACAGTCCTGCATTATTCCTTCTCTCTCTCTCTCTTTTTTTTTTTAAGGAGTGTATATTGCATGTGTTAAAGTACTTTTCTGAATTGGGGCCTTAATCCCTGGTTGCTTCTTACCTTCTCCTTGCTGCTCTGCTCCTTCGCCTTTCCAATACCTCCGCCCCCACAAGCCAAACAGCAGCACAGAGTAATGGGTGAGCACAGAGAGGGAAGATCTGAAGAATCTAGTTGGGTGACTGAAGTGTGGTTCAGAGCTTAGCTTCTTAATTAAACATATGAATTTCTCTTTGGGGCTGCGTGTGGAGTCGCGTGGGTGCAGGAAGTACAGAGCAGGGCAGCAGTGCTGGCTCTATCCCCCCGCCTTCCCCCTATGTGGCTCCACAGGGAGCAGCAGAGGGCAATTGGTGAGTATAATTAAGAAGCTGAGATCTTAAAGAGCTTAATGACACTGTGCTCACCACCTACTCTGCTCTTCCCCACTCTGCCGTCTGGCTTGAAGCAGTGGAGGTCAGGGCTCAAGGAGAAGCAAACTGAGCTGGGTCAAAACACTTCAATAAAAGGTTTTACCATTAAAAAAATGCTGATTCATTGAACCAAACTATTTCAAGAAAGTGTATCAGGTTTGATGAAAATTTTGTCAGGAAGGTTTCTCTAGATCAGGATGGAATTTCTGGTCAAAACTAGAGAGCCACACCCAGCATAGCTAATAGCCTGGTGATTGAGGTGCTCACCTGGGATCTGAGAGATTTTGCTTCAAGCTCCTGCTCTGTCTAATTCAGAGCCAGGACTTGAACCCATGGCTCCCACGGGAGTGCTCTGCTCATTGGGCTAATGGCAACACTGCAGGTTGGTGTCTCATAATTTTGTATGAAAAATTTCAAAGGGTCTTTTTTGTTCCAACAAAACCAAATTTTGAAACCTCAACATTTGTCATGAAATAGAATTGTTGGTGTTTGGCCAGCTTTAAAAGTAAGGCAGGCAGGAGGTGCCAACAAGCTCCCTGAAGTGGGCAGCAGAGGGCTGTGTGGAGGAAGAATGGAGATTTGTGGAGGAAGTATAAGTCCATTTATCCTCACATACCACCCCAGCACAGGGAAGCAAAGAAGAATCTGTGGTTCCTTCTTGATACACACTGGCAATCCGTTCATGACCAGGAGCGTAATGTTTGATCATCTTTATCTTGGTACAGTAAGCTACAAATGTTATTAATGGTCATAAATTATCCAGCCCTCTTGAAAATCAGGTCACACTGGATAAAATAGCATTTCTTTTGGTCTTTAATATACTGGCCATTAACCTAACTGAGCATCACCTTGTACTCATATTATGAGACAAGATAAAAGAGAGGACTGATAGTTTTGTCACTATATCTTTCATAGTTATCTGTATATCTCACCACGGTACACTCTAAATCTCCTTTCCAGGCTAAATGCTCTTTTGTTAATGTTATGGAGCCAAATCCACCTTCACTCTGTGCAACCCCACTCTGCTCAACGGGGCAGCACAAGATGCATGGCCAATTGCAGAATTTGATGAATTGTTTCCAAAAAGACTAATGGAGCAGCATGACTGATCATTCTCACACCAGCTAAAGCCTTTTCTTTCAACACCAATGCTAATGGCTGGACTGGGATGTTAAAAAAAAGTCTGAGGCCATTTGGAGACCAAATCCCATTGACTTTCAATAGCAGTTGGGAATTACCTTACGCACCTTTACAAATCCCAGGCTACATTATTTGAAACCTTGAAAGCTGAGGGTGGGATTTTCCAAAGCACCTGTGTGACTGAGGACAGGTCTACACTACGGGGTTAAGTCGAATTAAGTTACACAACTCCAGCTACGTGGATAACATAGCTGGAGTCAACGTAGCTTAGGTCAACTTATTGTGGTGTCTACACCATGCTCGGTCAACGGGAAAATCTCTCCCGTTGACTTATCTTATGCTTCTCATTCCAGTGGAGTACCAGAATTGACGGACGAGGGAACTGCAGTCGATTTAGCCTGTCTTCACTAGACCCGCGAAATCAACCCCGGGTGGATCGATCACTGCAGCGTTGATCCACGGTAAGTGTAGACATGCCCTTAGAGTCACATGTCCCATGGAAAATAACACAGTATGCCCAGGGACTTTCAATAAGGTTTGTGCTCCTCAGGCACATAGGTGCTTTGGAAAAATCACACCGAGTTTTCATTAGACCACATTATGATTTCAATATGTAAAGGTATGCCCTATGATTGACTAAAATGAAATGGAATATAAATATTTAGATGTCTCCTTTAAGGATTATTTATGATTATACAAGCCAAGTCCCGTAGTCCTTACTCAAACAGAGCTACCGTTGATTTACAGCATGTAAAGCTACAGTGCTGCAGAGGTATGCAACATTTTACAGTATTCAGTATGCAGAAAACAAGGTCCCTGGCAAGATGAGAATGGATTTGTATCCAAACACATAGTGGAAAGTAAACAGAGATAGATCACCTAATGCTGTTGTGGTCTCAGCTGCCAAATCCAGCTTTGAATTAGTAGATAATAAAGTAAGATTACTCTACCCTGACTACGTCTGAATAAAGTTTAGTGGATTATGGGGCAAAGTTCTTCTTGTAGTAAACAATGTGGCACTTCCATTGTGGGATACAATATGCAGTGCATCACTAGAGCAGAAGATATTCATCAGACTGAAAGGCTACCAGGCTGGTTTTACGAGTGTAAAGGCTGGTTTAGGAAGCTATTAAAATAGCTCTGGCATATTTCAGTATCTCTCTGAGACACCATCATAGCCTTGCACAAACCATGGTCAGCAAAAATGATTCAGTAGAATTATAGAAATGTAGGGCTAGATGGGACCTCTAGAGCAACGTTTCTCAACCTGTGAGTTGGGGCCCAAAATTGGATTGGCAGACTGTTTCAAAGGGTGGCGTGGCAGCTCCTGTCCCTGGGGGCTGGCTGGGCTCACCTCCCTGCTCCAGGCACTGCAACCACTGAGGTCCCAGTGCCACTCAAGTTTAGCCCAGATGTCATGATGACAGGAGTCTCGGAAGACCAAATCTGAGTGAGTGTCACTGCACCCCCAAGAGCCAGGTCATATCTCCACTCACACAAATTTGGTTCAGTCAGGGCAGTGGGGCCAAACCTGAGTGGTGCTGCAACCCCAGAGGTTACAACACCCAGAGCGGAGAACCAAACCCAGCCAGCCTGACAGCATAGGAACTGTCGCTGTTAGGTGAATATTGGGCAGGACCCAACCTCTCACCCCCTGGGGCAGGGCGGGGGGGGGGGCAGGATCTGACTGAAACCACACTATTTACTGGGTTGGGACAGGCCATAACATTTACAAATGGATCCTGAGCCCAAAAAGTTTGAGAGTCACTGCTCTAGAAGTCATCAAGTCCAACCCTCTGAGCTGAGGCAGGACCAAATAAACCTAGACTGTCCCTGATAGCTATTTGTTCAACCTGTTCTCAAAACCTCCAATGCTGGGAATTCCACAGCCTCCCTTGGAAGCCTATTCCAGAGTTTAACTACACTTATAGTTAGAAAGCTTTTCCTAATATCTAGCCTAAATCTCCCTTGCTGCAGATTAAGCCCATTACTTCTTGTCTAGTCATAAAAGACGTGGACATGAAGAGCAATCGTTCAGTCCTTTTTGTAACAGCCCTCAGCATGTTTGAAGACTGTTAATAAGTCCTCCTCGGTCTTCTTTTCTCAAGACTATACATGCCCAGATTTTTAAAATCTTTTCTCATAGGTCTGTTGTTCTCAGCCTCTTATTATTTTGTTGCTCTCCTCTGGGCACTTTCAAGTTTATCCACATATTTCCTAAAATGTGACTCCCAGAATTGGACCCAGGACTCCAGCTGAGGCCTCACCAGTGCCAAGTAGAGCTGGACTATTACCTCTTGTATCTAAGGCCTGGTCTACACTGGGGACGGGGGAGGGGATCGATCTAAGTTACACAACTTCAGCTACGTGAATAACGTAGCTGAAGTTGTCATACTTAGATCTACTTATCACGGTGTCTTCACTACGGTGAGTCGCCTGCTGACGCTCCCCCGTCGACTCCGCCTGCGCCTCTCGCCGAGCTGGAGTACAGGAGTCAATGGGAGAGCACTCAGGGATTGATTTATCGAGTCTAGACTAGACACGATAAATTGATCCCCATTGGATCGATCGCTGCCCGCCGATCCGGCCAGTAGTGAAGATATACTCTTACATACGAAACTCCTGTTAATACACTCTAGAATATTAGCCTTTTTCACAACTGCACCATGTTGTGATCCACCATAACCCCCCAGATGCTTTTCAGAAGGACTACTACCTGGCCAGTTATTCCCTATTTTGTAGTTGTGCATTTGACTTTTTCCTTCCTCAGTGAAGTACTTTGCACTTGTCTTTATTGACTTTCATCTTGTTGATTTCAGACCCATTCTCCAATTTGTCAAGTTCATTTTGAATTCTAATCCTGTACAGTACTCCAAAGAACAAGAAACCTCCCCCAGCTTGATGTCATTCACAAGTGTTATAAACATTCTCTCCATTCCATAATCCAAGTCATTAATGAAAATTTTAACTAGTACTGGACCCAGGAGTAGGAGCCATCCTGGTGAATAAGGGTGGTCTTTTATGACGATAAATTGTGTTATGTAATGGAAACGGCCCACTATACTCAGCTAATCATAACAAAATGTAGCATTTAACAGGCTATAAGGCAGTTCAATGTGATAATATGTATTATGTAAGGATGTGACAAACCCTCTTTTTGGAATTTGTTGCACATCAAGCAGCACAGCAAGCCTTGCAGTCCACTGTATGCCAACTACAAATCCAGGTAGTAAAATAATAGGTATATTTGGTTAAAAATAAATATCTCATTTATTCTTTCAGTGCTTCACAAGCAAAATATATAAAATTACACGGCATGTCAAATATAGCATATAATCAGCAATGTGTCCTATAATCAGCCTATTTATACTGATATTAAGTTAGCCATTGCCAGGTGGGGACCAACATTTTGCTTTGTCTGCTAGTAATTTGTATCACATTGTAACATTTGCTGGAATGATGAATATGATTTTGGAGCCAGCTCAGGTATAAATTAAAGTATTCACTGAGCATTGGAAGGTAATGGCATTATTAGGTGTCTTTCCTTCTGCTTTCAGTGATAGAACCTTGCTGCCTTTAGCAATCCTGTGAATGGATAAGTAATTTAGCTTTAATTATGTAGTAGTATTTCTGCACACAACAGATCAGTATTCTGTATCAAAATGTTGAGCGGTGTTGTGGGGAGCGGGAGCTCTTCCTGATGATAGCTGCTGCCCAAATATCTCAAAGGCCCAGGACTTCTGTCTGGAGGTGTAGCAGGCCAGGCAACAATAGAGCTCTGGTACTTATTTTGACTACGCCCCCCGCTTAAGAGTAATCAAAAATAGTGAGAGATGTTGGCCATGGGAACAGAGGGGATTGGAATCTCCATAGCCTTGGCAAACCAGGGTGGAAGTGGCTTAATAACAGAGACAGTTGACATTCTGTTTGTAGAAGAGACTCATTCTCCATTGCTACACACCTTCACTCTTATTTACAGCTGGACCAAATAGCTATAAAACTATTGCTCCCATTTGGTAGAATGTTACAGTTCCTTTGGAGAGGTGTAAATGTGCAAGGTAGTGAAGAATCAGGCCCTTCATATGAGCTTGATCTTCCATTAAACCTTTAGTCAAGAGAAAAGACTGGTATCATAAAAGAGATAGAAGCAAAGGAAAACCTCAGGTGATGAAACAATGAAACACTTGACAGAAAACCTTTGTCCTAATTCCCTGAAGGCTTTTGAGCCACAGAAATAGTTTCTTCACCCCCAGAGGAGTATGGGATGGAATGCTGTGAGCAGGAGGCGTCTCTCAGGCTGCCTTCAACTATGCCGGGGGGAGAGGGAAGGGGGGAGAAGGGGGAGGAGGGGAGAGGGACAAGTCTACTTGAAAGCACTTGGAGAAGTGAAGATGAATTAACTAAAGATGTGCAGTTAAAGCACATTAGTTAAAGTTAAACCCCTATGTGGGTACTCTCTTCAGAAGTAAAGTAGCCCGAGTACTTCACAAATATTAATTCACCTTCACAGCACTGGGAGAATTTACAGATGGGAGAATTATGTCAGAGGCCTAGTTCCTCACAGGTATTTATGAACCTAACTCCCATTGAAATCAATAGGAGTTAGGTGCCTAAATGCCTGTGAGGTTCTGGGCCAAAATTGCCAAAAGTATCCACTAGTTTTGGGTGCCAAATTTAAGAAATCTAGGACCTGATTTTTCAGAGTACCTAACATTTTTATAGCACTTAAGATATTCAAAGCACATCTTCAATTTACTTTAGTTGCAGTTGTGACTGCTCAGCACTTCTGCAAACCTGACACCAGATTCTCAAGTCAGGACCCCAGAAAACGAGGAACACACAAATAATGGCCACCTGTCAAAGTTTCAGTTTAAGTGACTTGCCCCGCATCACACAGGAACTTTGTGACACAGGCACAGGTAGAATCTCTTTGTCTAGTGTGGCATTCAAGTGACTTACCCGTGAGACCTTACCTACCCGTGAGACCATCTAACTTCTGTGACAAATGAGGCAGGGGTTCTACAAAAAATGGCTTCCTTCACTACACAATCCTGATTCATCCCCAGGGCCGGTCTGACCTCTGCACTGAATGAACTGAAGAACAGAAATTCCACCATGTGGCATCAGACTGAAACCCACATGGATCATCAGCAGAGTTGGAACCTTTAGAACCATTGCACAGACCTCTGCTGCTTGAGCTAATGGAGTAACAACAGTACGTTGTCATCCTCTCTGTGGACCAGCTTCTGGAGGGAGATGAAATGCACACTTTGTCAGTGACTGACAGCAGAGGACTGTTGAGACTAAAGATTCATGACCTCAGTTCCAGGTTCTGGAGGGGAGTTTTCTTTAGTGGTTATAGACCCTTCTGCCCCTTTCTCCTCCTTTCCCTGCTTCCCACCTGAGGTCCTGTCCCTGTCCTTTCATGTGCTCTTGTCCCCTCTCCTCCTGGATGCCGCCATGGTCCCATCTTCTGTTCCTATCCAAGCCCGCATTAACCGTTTGTGGACCCCCATGGGGGCAATGGGGTATGGTACAGGGGTGGGGATTGATCCCCGGAGCGAGGGGCTGGCCAGGGACAATGGGGCATGGCACGGTGGGGGCAACCCCGCTCTGCCCAGCGCAAAGGCACTGTTTACAAAGTGGCAGCCGCCTAGGGTGACCAGATGTCCCGATTTTATAGGGACAGTCCCGAGTGGTGGGCTAAGCAGGCAGCACAGCTGGGGCCAGACCCGCGGGAGCGGCGCGATCAGTCAGGCTGGAGTGGGAGCAGGGCCTGTCTGGGCCAGGCTCCCTCCGGACCCACTTGCCTGGCAGGGCCCAGCCAAGCCCCCTGTGCTGCCCTTCTCCCCACTGGCCAAGACCAGACCAGCCTCTGCACCAATCCCAGGTGGTGTGGCCCCGAGGAGATAGGCGGGGCCCTACAGGTGGCAGTGAGCAGAGACCGCTTGGAGCCATAGCCATGCTGGGGAGTGGGGCAGACCCCCGGGGACATGACCCCTGAAAGCCTGCATGGCAGAGCCTGGGCGCTTGGCAGCAGGCCCCCTACAGGCGAGTGGTATCTGCTGACTAGGAGCTGCTCACACAGCAAGGCCTCAGTGCTGGACTGCCTCTGGCGAGGGGACAGACCTGGCCGTGTGGCTGAGTTAGACAGGTCTGTAAGGGCCCCTTCCCAGTATGCCATGGCACCATTGGCACTATTATAAACCCAGTACTGTTCCTATTCCCCTAGCTCTTGCTAATGTCCTGCCGACCGTCAGTATCCCTGTGCCTCCAGCTACTGTCCACACAGCCCCCACTGCTTCTCGCCTTTTGCATTCAAGTCAGGCAGTTTCCTCCTTCCTTCCTGCTGCCTGGGCACCAGCAGGGGTGGGGGTATCAAGAGGACACGAGTGACCATCTCCCTGCTCTGCATTCTGATGCTTGTGCTACATCTGGCAGCTGAGAACAGAAATTACCCGGAAAGTCTTGCTCAGCCCTGGGATGAAGCATGCTCAGTCACTTTGTAGGGATGGCACCTGTGAAGTCTGATGATACACAGGAGTTTGAGGGGTGGAGCATGTTCAGGACAGAAAAGCTTCAGAGAATTTTAAGTCCCAAACTATAACAAACCTCTACTGAACATGTGCAAACTGCAATTTTGAAAGGGTTATAGCTTGGCCAGATTGGGTGGATTTTCACAGGAATGAAAAAAAGCACATCCTTATCATCTTGCTCAAATTTCAGTTTGCTAATCCAAAGCATGGAGGCATGAAACAGTTGTAATAATTTAACATGAACAAAACAATGGATTTTCCCCACTCTCAATCTCAGAAACAGCTGAAAAAATTGAGCTTAAACTTGCTTTTAAAAAATCAGCCTGAGGCAGACACCCAGCATGGGAAATTTCAGCCTAAACAGTTAAAGTTCGGCAAAGTTATAAGCAATCGAAAACAGGGTTTTATAATGGAAAGTACTTAGCAATGGTAACTAATAATTAAAACTGAACATTCAATTGTTCTTCAAAAATTTTCAGAGAAACAACTTGTTTTGCTTTTTAAATATTCTCTTTAGCTAGATAAGGTCTGGATGGGTGGCTATGATCAAATTCTGAGAAAATAAATGATCAGATAAGAACAAACATTGAGGTAAAAATGTATAAACAACAACAATCAGTCAGAGTTATTTGTCGGTGTGTTTTATTGAGACACTACTGCCTGCAGGACTCTATGACTGGCTCCAAAGAAGCTTGCAAATCCAGTTTGCAATGCCTAGTAGGAATATGAATATTTTACCATATTGTGGCCTTACAAATCTTTTCATAGAGTGCATAGATTGTTAGTCCCCATGAGTCTGAGCCTGCTCTGTTTGAATGAGCTGAACTTCCTTTCACTCTGCTGGCTTCTGATAAGCATGCTCTGAGCTGTATAGGTATTGAGGATTTAGACAGCTTTTTGTCTTTATCTCAGTCATATTGTATGAATGTGGTTGGTGTCTGTCTATATCATTTGAGCTAAAGCTGGATGAGTGGGGTAAGAGTCTGTTCTCAACCAGCTTGCTGAATTAAACCCCATATTTCAATTCAGTTGCTTAGGTCTCCCTTTTCATTCACTAGAAAAAAATTAACTTCACCGCTGTTTTGTTTGTTCAGTTTTATAGTGAATTATGGGCCAGCAACTGAAGATTACTTAATCAAATTTAAACAAATTCATTTCTTGACCAACAGAAATTTGTTTCCACACAAAACAAAAGTAACTAGTTCATCCAGTCAAGAAACGGAAATGATACTATGTAACTTAGGGGACCCAGTCACAACACACAAGTAATACATTTCTGAACAGTGGACTGAACACTCACTATGCCCAGCTTGCAAATATTCCATAACCTCAGATACGTTTATAAAAATTATTTGAAAAATTTCAAATAATGAGAAAATTAATCAAGACCCATGATTTTCTCACAGAGAATTTGCAAAGAGAAAAAGGGACAAATTAATTAAATAAAATCATTCACAATGAATAGGCCAATCAGATTTCATTAATTATATTTTCTATGCCATTGCTTTACTTTAGGATAATTAGGATTTGATTAGAAAGAAGGGTTTATTGGTTCCTAGACCTTATAGACCTTATTAGTATTCGGAAATAACTCTGATTTTGTTGCCCTCTGATACGCCTTGTGGTTGTGAAAAGTACAGGACTATTCCTTGATTGACCAGGCTTGGAGATCTGACATGCTCCGTGCTGAAGCTAGGGCAAAGAGAAATACCATTTTTACAGTTAGAAGACTCTTAGAGAGACTGGAAGCTTTCAAAGGGAGTGAATCCTGTAAAACAATGTTCAGTCTCCAGGATGCTCACTTGCACATGTGACACTGGGGTTAACCAGTGATGCTGCTTTGAAAAATCATATACTGTAAGGCAGTAGCAACCATACTGGGTATAACCCCTAGACGCCTTGCTGCCATTGCTTATACTTGAAGGACTTATTCTAACAACATACACAAGAGTGCTCACATGATGCAACTGTGCACACATTTGTGGTAATTGTGTGGGCATCATATGCAGACAGTTTTGCACACACACACACAGTTATAACCTTCTGGCCTGAGAATGCCCTTTTTAAATCCTCATGCCAGTGATTCCAATGCCAGTCCTCCAGGCTCAGTAGTGCTATTAGAATTACTGTGGGCTAGTCTTTTGAATGTATACCTTATTTTTGGTATCATCTACATTTAGTAGGCCCTTGCTTTCTGCTTCAATAACACTGAATTTGCTGCTAGATCCTTCAGTCTTATGAAATACAATATCTGGACACTTCCTAGTTCAAGCTCAATACAGAAACGTTACTCTCAATTATCCATGCTTGGCGGTCATTAGCCAGCAAAGCTGTTTGTGAAGGCTCCATGCCCATAACTGATTGTTTCCTGCTAAGCCAGTCTCTTCTGCAGCTGAGCTAGCCTTTGAAATGTAGGTCTTCAAGTCATGGAATATTTGACTACTGAACATTTTTATTGCTTCCCTGTGTAGTTCTGTTGTTTTCTTCTGTCCCCTTGTTTGTTTAGGTAAGAAACTAGTTGTTCTGTCTGACATTATCATATTATCAGATAGTGCTTCCCTTTGTACCAGAGTGTTGGGATAGTTTCACTGCTCTCATTTCCATAAGACTGAGGCTCTTTGATCTCTCTGTTTGTGACTGGGTTTCTTGAATCCCTGGGCCTCTCCACAGTCTCATACAGCTGTTAGCAACATCCTCTTTGCTTAACATATCCTAATCCCATTGAGGGCCAAACTGTGATTCGTGTAATCACACAGAAAAAGCACCTTGTGAAATCATATTGATGTAAATAGGATTACTCCAGGAGTAAATTACTAATCCATGTGTTACAGTCTGGCCCTTAAGATTTCCTGGGTGTCTTCACCATTTTATTTATCTCTAGAGACTTCAGAATTAAAAATTACAGAATACAGGTGAGATAGAAGAAAGCAGAAATGCTTCAGGGGGCTTTAATGCAACCTTGTTCATGATGGGACACATCTTCAGTTGGTGTAAATCTGCATAGCGTCATTGAGGTCTATGGAGTTATGTTGATTTACATCAGCTGAGGATCTGGCCCACTATGACTATACAGAGCACAGACTTGCCTAATAAATGCATGATTTATTGGTGCAGCTTGGGAAGGAGATAGCTGGCTCCAGAGCCTTGGTTGCACCAAGCTGACATTCAGCACAGCTGAGGAAAGCAGAGGGAGGGAAAGATCTTTCTTATTTTTTCCACCCTGTGTGATAAATATAACATGAAACAGATATTGTACTTTTCAGTTCCCCCAGACTAGCTTTTTGGTCGGATTATTGTCAATACTTTTGTGTCTGATATACACCTGATGTGGGGGATGGGATGGGGACAGTCAGGCTCTGCAGTTTCTGTATTGAAACTTGTATGTGAGTCTAAGGGAAGGTATCCCATTATCTCTTTTCCACTTATCTAGAAGCACTCTGTCTTCTTTACTAATGCTGACACTGTAAGTATAGTATTTATTAAAGCAATCATAATTATGCCATTCTTTCACCACCAGACAGTTGTTGGAACTCCTCACCTGTCGCCTCAAGGGCAGTTCCAACTTGATTTCTCAGATTTTTCCAAGCTCAGGGTAGGGTGAAGTGTTCATAGAAATGTGGGTATGTTGCAGATAAAAGGGCCAAAGTCATGCATTGTACCTCTCTCTGTACTAAGTGAAACATTTGAGGGTTGACAGCAGACCCTACTGTTACACTAGTCTGAAGAATTCTGCCTACCTAGACAAAATGAGTATCTTCAGATCAGTACATAGATTGCATTTATAGAAAGGAACAGTACTGCAAAAAAGTTAACATATACCATGCCCTTTACTGAGAGGCAAGCTCCCTCTCACATTTAGTTTAATCCACTTCCATTCTACTATGTTGTCTGGTGTTCATGGGCTTTCAGGACTGTCACAAATCCACACTTGGCTTTCAGAAGTGCTTGGAATCCCCTGACTTCAATTGCTAGTGATCATCATTTCTAGTAAAAAATGAAAATCAAGCCCCTAGTGAGCCTGATTCTTCCACCAGAGGATATGAACAACTTCTGGGCATGGCTCATATCCTGAAGTTGGGGAAATAGGCCCCTGATATGCTAGTTTTCACATCTGAACCTCTGGTTTAGCTGAAATGAATGTAAAAACACCTGAAGACAGACAGTTGACTACACAAAGAAGGAAGCCTACAGAGCTCAAACTAGAGGCTCTGCCAGTTGATTTTTGAGCCTTGTCCACATGGGAAAGTGACACCACATTAAATTAAATTAGGTTTCAAACCTATTCATTTAAGCCAGTTTAAACCATTCATGAACACTTCTCAGTTTAGGAGTGACTTATTGCTGTTTAGCTCAAGCCTGTTCCCAATTGACTTAAGCTAAATAAATAAAAAAGCCACTATTACATTGAACATATATTCCACATAAGTTTGCTCTACTGTAACTAAATCAGTTTCAGTTAACACCCATGGTTAAACAGGCACAGCTTTTTTCCTGTAATGAAGCCTCGCTCCCAAATGCTGGCTTGGATTAAAAGAAGGGGAGGGGTGTCACAGGGTTCCACTCACTACTAGGGCACTTCCTCCTAGCTGCTCTGGGGATTAGCTCCTTCTAGGTCCAATGCCCCCTTCAGCTGTTTGTTCAAATGCCCTGCTGCCTCTCTCTCTTTTATGGGTTGATCCTCTGGCCAGGTCCCTGGACTCCTTCCTAATCTCTGGGGTCTCCCTATCTCTAGATTTACCAGCCAAAACATCCTCCCTGCAAGGAGGAACTGCAGACTGCTTAACTCCATAGCCAGAAAGACACCTCCCTTCTCCCAGGGAGTAGCTATAAGCTACTCCTCTTGCAGCCCCTTTCTACTGCCAACTTCCTGGCTTTGTACCAGACCCACGCGTTCCTTCTCAGCTGGGCTCAATCCTCAATCAGGCTTTCAAGCCCTGGCTCTCCCCCAGGCACAGTTTATCAGGTAAATTGAACTGCTCACCCCAACACCAGGGGTGAATGAATAAATACATAAATAATAAATAGAATAAACCCCTATCAGGATCAAATCCTGCAGTAATTAAGACCCGAGTGTGGCTGCCCCAGGATGGGTATGCATGAGGGATTAAAAGATTCTTCCCTGCCATTCAGCCCTGCACAGGGACAAACCTGTATCTCTGTGGGGAATGGAGACTCCACTCTGGATTACTGCCACCAGTTGAGATAGCCTCTCAAAAAGGGGGCAGGGCTGGAGTGAGAATGAGTATGTCTACACTGCAATAAAATGTTCATGGCTTGCCAATGTTAGTTGCTTTGGGCTCGTGGGACTAAGGCTGAAGCGCTATAAAGTTGCAGTTTAGACATTTAAGCTCAGGCTGGAGTGCAGAATTGGAGACTCTCCCCCAGGCTCCAGACCAATTCCAATACACTGCAATTTTATAATCCCACAGACTGAACCCTGAGCCTAAATCACCTGACATGGGCCACCTGTAGGTGTTTTATTGCAGTGTAGACATATCCAATGAGGCCTTGGTCCTGAACCGATTCAGTGGAGCCAGCCGACACTGTATCATTGCAGAATTCACTCTCCTGGTGCTCTGCTTGGAGTTCTTGATAAGTGTTCTAGAGCTTCTGCTGAGTGTTCTAAACTGAGTTTCTGCTGCAGTATTATCCCCCAGGACTCTCCCACCTTAATGCCCTGCAAATGCAAGTTACAGCTTTAATGTCACCAAGGTGGCCCTCAGTTTTTACTCAAATGCCCAGTGAAACCAGTGGGGATTTGCCTGAGTAAAGACTGAGTAAAAATAAAACCAGGATGTAAAGATTTGGCCCAAAGTGAAGAGAGATGTTTTTTTTTTTAATTCAAACCTTTAAAATGTTTTAAACATTTTCCTGCAGTGTAGTGAATCCAAACACAACAGCAATGAGCTAGTTCATGGGAAGTGGAAACTGAAATGGATGAGAAAACAACATCCTGGAAAAATATGCTGGATTCAGTTTTTTTCATTGCTATCGGAAACAAGTGACCTTGTGCTGCCAAGTGGGTCTAGGGTTACAATAAAATGGCCTTAATGAAGCAACCTAAATACACAGATCAAGATTCTGTGTTCCATATAAGTGGCTGTATGATTATATAATATCCCCCATCAATATATATCACTTATTTTTCAATGAAGAGACAAACAGAACTAGATAAGTCTTTATATTTCTACCCATGATTTGTAACTATTACCTGTTTCTGAAGGAAAAGGAGTAAGAAAAAATATAGTAAAAAAAGGAAAAACAGATGAGGACATAAAACTTCTGTGCAAATGGATGCCAACAAAAAGAGCTGGAGGCAAGTTTGATGAAGAACTATTCCCACAGACATCATAAATGGCAGGATATAATATGCAGAAAATGAAAGTTACTATATTTGTGTATCTATGTGCCATAAACTTGCTATATGCCAAGTTTTAGACAAGACCACAATTACAGCTTATTTTAAACTGAAGTAAAAGTGCAGGAAAGATTGCCAAGTTTCATAGAGACATAGAAATAAGAAATAAGCTGGAAAAGACTTATTAGATGACTTAGCCCATCCCTTCTGTCAGTGCTCCTTACAGGACATTTGCCAATAACTTTTCCAGTTTATTTATGAAACATTTAGTTTTTTTTTTTCTAAATAATAGAAAAACAAATTGAAAAAGGAAAAAAATAGATATGAATTGAATACAGCAGTCAATGTTATTGATGAGAGGACATAAGAATGCAAATATACAGCTGTATTGTTTCATGAATGTTTAGGGTTTTTTTTAATTCCCAAGAAAAGCCCAATTTATGACCATGCTGCTCAATGTATACTAGTTACAACTGTAATCTAAAAAAAACGTTAAGTAGAACATCTTGTACGCACCATGTTATGTCCCAACTGCATTAATGCTTCCATGTGACACCAAATTATACTGCATTTTCTCTCATTTTGTCACTTATATAATGTTATTTTCTCCATTACAGTGCTGTTTGACAATTCTTTCAACTGTTCTGTGTAAACTGGTGGCATCTTAGTGTAGTGAAGTGATAGGCTAAATAAATAAAATATATGGAGATATACCTATCTCTCAGAATTGAAAGGGACCCTAAAAGGTCATTGAGCCCAGCCCCCTGCCTTTACTAGCAGGACCAAGTACTGATTTTTCCCCCGATCTCTAAGTGGCCCTCTTAAGGATTGAACTCATAACCTGGAGTTTAGGAGGCCAACATACAAACCACTGAGCTATCCCTTCCCTTATCATAATATATTTAACTGGGTTATGTAGAGTATTATGGGATGTAGCTATGCTTCATTCACCCCCTTATTTCCTGTGTTGTAAGTGGGAATTCTCCCCAACACACACATACACACTCTCTCTCTCTGATGATGCAGTTGAATAAAGCAGCAAGTTCCCAGCTTGCAGTCTGGGGAGTAGAAAGCTTGTTTTTGTTGAACTGAGCAGTCACTTTACAAAAGTTAGATTTCCATTTTCTGAGTATTACACATTTTGCTACCAATAGACACATCTGTATCCGGTGCTTGATGTTTGCTGGATGTTTTAATTCAGCTAAGAATTCCAATATGCAGGATTCCAGAGTGAGGCAGATTTTTGTATTCAGATCTATGCATATATTATTTCATTACATTATAGCAGAATGACTACTCTACTATAGTTAAAGTTAAGACTAGCCTTCTGTTTAAAGCATGGCTGTTCTAAGTGCTCTAAAGTTCATACAGTTAATCAGATTGCCTTTAAATCTGGTTTGCCTCATGGCGGGTGTGGGGGCAGTGATACAAATTTGGGGCCATTTGACTAAGGGTTCCTGAGATATAGCCCCTTGAAAAAACAGCTTTTCTTAAAGTTGACACATTCTGACAATGGTTTTTGCTTATAGATAGAGATCAAACCAGGGCTCAGATCATCACAACATGGTCTCAAATGCTTGAGGGTTAGCCCAGCAGAGTGCATGGCATTTGCCAGCCATTTGGAGGAAATCAAATCAAAATGGTATTTGAAAAATAGTTTCTTCAGCTAGGGGTGCTACAGCTCATGTGCCTTCATCTGTCTCCCATTGTCCTTTGTGTCTGCTTAGCCAAGCTGGACATATTTAGCTCTTGTAGTCTTTCCTCAGAAACCAGTTCCTCTCAGACACACGATTATTCTTGTTTCTCTTCTCTCAACTCCCTCACATTTGTCCTGGCTTTCTGAAACTGATATGCAGAGAACTGTTGCTTCTGTACTCTCACTAAAGCCTTGCAGAGAAGGACTATCCCCTTCCCCTCTTTGCTCTATGCCTTTGAAGTGTAAACATGCATTGGCCATTTTGTCTGTCACATCACATTGCCAACCCATAAATCATTTGATGTCCACTCTCACCCTAGGGCCCAGATTTGTCCCTGCTGAAACTTCATTGATTTAAGCAGAGTTACAGAAGGGATGAATTTAGGGTTGCCAGCCACCTGGCCAGTTTTTAACCAGACTGGCTAGATTTTGTACTGCCTTGCCAATTAAAAGATTTAATTTGCCATTGTTGTTTTTTCCATTTGGGACATGTTAGAGCGCTCTGCAATCAGACCCCCTGTAGTCTAGACTGCAATGGCATGTTAGGATAGTGTTAAAAAAAAGGATAAAACAACATAAAATATATAGACTGTGTTAGTGTGTGTTTGTCTTTTTCTAAAATGGTTGTCTAAAACATTTAAAAAAGAACAGGAGTACTTGTGGCACCTTAGAGACTAACAAATTTATTAGCGCATAAGCTTTCGTGGGCTTATGCGCTAATAAATTTGTTAGTCTCTAAGGTGCCACAAGTACTCCTGTTCTTTTTGCGGATACAGACTAACACGGCTGCTACTCTAAAACATTTTAGTAATAGTTGGCTATAGTTGAACTAGGAACCTATTTGTTGGTGGTGGCATTGAGATGGCCAGGGGCTGGATTTTGTTGGGGAAGGGGGCTGGGGATGGTCAGTGGCTGTTTTTTTTCTGCATCTCAGAGGGGGCAACCCTGGATGAATCTGGCCCTGATTTAGACTTTACAGCTTTCTAGGTTTCTGTCTTTCAGGGAATATTTATATTTCAGATTATTTCTCTCCAGAGGTGCCACATTAGTCTGTGTTTTTTAAATTATATCTCCATTCCATTTTCTGCCCATATTTCTAATCCTGTAGGCCATCTTCCTTCATTTCTCTGTCCTCCCCTTCCAGTGTACTATCATCTTTGATTTTTGTTAGTGTATGAATTACCCTCACTTCCAGGTAATTAGTAAAGAAACTAAATAGGTTTGGACCTAATACCAAGCCTTGTTATATCCCTATGGATCAGATTAGGTGTGTGTGGGGGGGGGGAAGTAAGTGATGGTACTCTTCTGAGCTCTGCTCATAAAATAAACTCCACCCACATGAGTCACCTCTACTCCAGAGAAAATTGTGTAGATGTTCAGACATGATCGCTCATGCTCTCTAGACTTGACTCTCTCTCAGTGAAGTTCAAATATGCTCAGGTGCTCTGCTAGGATCCTTGGGGTTGCCTTCTCTCACTGAGGTTTAGATCCCCCACTGGGCTTTCTGAGCTTGGTTCTACTGGCACCCGGACATAGAAACCAAAAACTGGACTGTCCGGGTAAAACCCAGACTGGTGGCAAGTCTAATTGAGGATTCATAGATTCATAGATTCATAGATTATAGGACTGGAAGGGACCTCGAGAGGTCATCGAGTCCAGTCCCCTGCCCGCATGGCAGGACCAAATACTGCCTAGACCATCCCTAATAGACATTTATCTAACCTACTCTTAAATATCTCCAGAGACGGAGATTCCACAACCTCCCTAGGCAATTTGTTCCAGTGTTTAACCACCCTGACAGTTAGGAACTTTTTCCTAATGTCCAACCTAGACCTCCCTTGCTGCAGTTTAAACCCATTGTTTCTGGTTCTATCCTTAGAGGCTAAGGTGAACAAGTTCTCTCCCTCCTCCTTATGACACCCTTTTAGATACCTGAAAACTGCTATCATGTCCCCTCTCAGTCTTCTCTTTTCCAAACTAAACAAACCCAGTTCTTTCAGCCTTCCTTCATAGGTCATGTTCTCAAGACCTTTAATCATTCTTGTCGCTCTTCTTTGGACCCTTTCCAATTTCTCCACATCTTTTTTAAAATGCGGCGCCCAGAACTGGACACAATACTCCAGCTGAGGCCTAACCAGAGCAGAGTAGAGCGGAAGAATGACTTCTCGTGTCTTGCTCACAACACACCTGTTAATGCACCCCAGAATCATGTTTGCTTTTTTTGCAACAGCATCACACTGTTGACTCATATTTAGCTTGTGGTCCACTATAACCCCTAGATCCCTTTCTGCCGTACTCCTTCCTAGACAGTCTTTTCCCATTCTGTATGTGTGAAATTGATTTTTCCTTCCTAAGTGGAGCACTTTGCATTTGTCTTTGTTAAACTTCATCCTGTTTAACTCAGACCATTTCTCCAATTTGTCCAGATCATTTTGAATTATGACCCTGTCCTCCAAAGTAGTTGCAATCCCTCCCAGTTTGGTATCATCCGCAAACTTAATAAGCGTACTTTCTATGCCAATATCTAAGTCGTTGATGAAGATATTGAACAGAGCCGGTCCCAAAACAGACCCCTGCGGTACCCCACTCGTTACGCCTTTCCAGCAGGATTGGGAACCATTAATAACAACTCTCTGAGTACGGTTATCCAGCCAGTTATGCACCCACCTTATAGTAGCCCCATCTAATTTGTATTTGCCTAGTTTATCGATAAGAATATCATGCGAGACCGTATCAAATGCCTTACTAAAGTCTAGGTATACCACATCCACAGCTTCACCCTTATCCACAAGGCTCGTTATCCTATCAAAGAAAGCTATCAGATTGGTTTGACATGATTTGTTCTTCACAAATCCATGCTGGCTATTCCCTATCACCTTACCACCTTCCAAGTGTTTGCAGATGATTTCCTTAATTACTTGCTCCATTATCTTCCCTGGCACAGAAGTTAAACTAACTGGTCTGTAGTTACCTGGGTTGTTTTTATTTCCCTTTTTATAGATGGGCACTATATTTGCCCTTTTCCAGTCTTCTGGAATCTCTCCCGTCTCCCATGACTTTCCAAAGATAATAGCTAGAAGCTCAGATACCTCCTCTATTAGCTCCTTGAGTGTTCTAGGATGCATTTCATCAGGCCCGGGTGACTTGCAGGCATCTAACTTTTCTACGTGATTTTTAACTTGTTCTTTTTTTATTTTATCCGCTAAACCTACCCCCTTCCCATTAGCATTCACTATGTTAGGCATTCCTTCAGACTTCTCGGTGAAGACCGAAACAAAGAAGTCATTAAGCATCTCTGCCATTTCCAAGTTTCCTGTTACTGTTTCTCCCTCTTCACTAAGCAGTGGGCCTACCCTGTCTTTGGTCTTCCTCTTGCTTCTAATGTATTGATAAAAAGTCTTCTTGTTTCCTTTTATTCCCGTAGCTAGTTTGAGCTCATTTTGTGCCTTTGCCTTTCTAATCTTGCCCCTGCATTCCTGTGTTGTTTGCCTATATTCATCCTTTGTAATCTGTCCTAGTTTCCATTTTTTATATGACTCCTTTTTATTTTTTAGATCGTGCAAGATCTCGTGGTTAAGCCAAGGTGGTCTTTTGCCACATTTTCTATCTTTCCTAACCAGCGGAATAGCTTGCTTTTGGGCCCTTAATAGTGTCCCTTTGAAAAACTGCCAACTCTCCTCAGTTGTTTTTCCCCTCAGTCTTGATTCCCATGGGACCTTACCTATCAGCTCTCTGAGCTTACCAAAATCTGCCTTCCTGAAATCCATTGTCTCTATTTTGCTGTTCTCCCTTCTACCCTTCCTTAGAATTGCAAACTCTATGATTTCATGATCACTTTCACCCAGGCTGCCTTCTACTTTCACATTCTCAACGAGTTCCTCCCTATTTGTTAAAATCAAGTCTAGAACAGCTTCCCCCCTAGTAGCTTTTTCAACCTTCTGAAATAAAAAGTTGTCTCCAATGCAGTCCAAGAATTTGTTGGATAGTCTGTGCCCCGCTGTGTTATTTTCCCAACATATATCCGGATAGTTGAAGTCCCCCATCACCACCAAATCTTGGGCTTTGGATGATTTTGTTAGTTGCTTGAAAAAAGCCTCATCCACCTCTTCCACCTGGTTAGGTGGCCTGTAGTAGACGCCTAGCATGACATCTCCCTTGTTTTTTGCCCCTTTAAGCCTAACCCAGAGACTCTCAACACTTCCGTCTCCTATGTCCATCTCTACCTCAGTCCAAGTGTGTACATTTTTAATATATAAGGCAACACCTCCTCCCTTTTTCCCCTGTCTATCCTTCCTGAGCAAGCTGTACCCATCCACACCAACATTCCAATCATGTGTATTATCCCACCAAGTTTCAGTGATGCCAACAATGTCATAGTTGTATTTATTTATTAGCACTTCCAGTTCTTCCTGCTTATTCCCCATACTTCTCGCATTTGTATATAGGCATCTAAGATACTGGTTTGATCTTTCCTCCCAGTTTTGTCCTGACTCTCCTTTCTCTCTGCCAATATAGCCCACACTCCCTCTTGTTTCCGACTCATTTCCCCGGTCTCCATGTTCCCCACTTACCTGTGGGCTTTGCTCACCTGTCCCCGTCGAACCTAGTTTAAAGCCCTCCTCACTAGGTTAGCCAGTCTGTGTCCGAACAGGGTCTTTCCTCTCCTCGAAAGGTGAACGCCATCTCTGCCTAGCAGTCCTTCCTCGAATAGCGTCCCGTGGTCTAGGAAGCCAAAGCCCTCCTGGCGACACCATCTTCGCAGCCAGGCATTCACCTCCATGATGCATCTGTCTCTGCCCGGGCCCCTACCTTTGACAGGAAGAATTGAAGAGAATTCTTCAATTCTTCCTGTCAAAGGTAGGGTCCCGGGCAGAGACAGATGCATCATGGAGGAGGAGGAGGCCCCTGAGTTCTGGTAGGCTCCTTGGACTTGACTGAGAGCCTTCTTGGCTGTGAGGTGGAAAAAACTGTTAACAGTGAGTTAACCATCACATTTTCACTGGGTTTCTGAATTAGCACATACTGAGATGAATGGGGCATTTCACACTTCTCAGAGCTGCAGTTCTGCAGAAACAGGCACATTTCACTGCATGTTACACACTGGTCATGTTTCCTTGTTGGAACCTGTTAGCATGTAGGCACTTTTGTTTCCAGAATTTCTTCTGGGATCTCCACTGTCTGCTACTCTTTCTGTTAACTGTTCACAGAGTTCACCGCGTCATGTGCCTTTAATTGCCTCTGATCCATCTTCTCATGAGCAGTAATAGCTCTCAGTCTTACACAGAAAGCATTCAGACAAACAAAACCAAAACAGAACTGGCTCCCTTCTTGTTTTCTGTCATTCTAAGTACAAGGAATTGTAGCTGTTTCTATAGCTTTCCTCTGAAATCTCATTGTTTGCATCTTTCCCAAGTCAGAGGCTTTTATACCTGCCTGAGCTACACCCTTGTTTGTCAGCAATGGGTCATAAATACACAGACAAAATCATTCAAACATTTCTTATTGTCAGGCACTCACTACTCTTAAGTACAGTTTGACAGATCCTCAACTGGTGTAACTTGGCATTGAAGTCAACCCAACTTCCTGGGATTTACACCAGCTGAGGATCTGCAGTATCTATAATTGCTCTTATAATGCCTCCGGAATATCATACTTTGCTCCTTTCTTCCTGCTCAAGGCTCAGATTTCATCATAATCATCCCATTTGTCATTATGTTGGAATAAAAAATGGAATGGGCAATGAAATTGTTTCATTGTCCAAGATGAGGCCCTGATGCAGCAAGGTACTTAATACCTGATTTTAAGCATGTGGCATCAGTGGGGCCATTTACATGCTTAAAGTTAAGCATGTGCTTAATTACCTTGCTGAATCAGGGCTCAAAGGAAATGCAAAAAGTAAATAAACAGCATGCAGTACATGATTAAAGATGAATCACATTACTTAAATTATTCCAGCTTTAATAATCAAAAATTCTATTAATAAAATAGGCAAGAACATTTCTGAATATGATTTTTGTCATGACTGAGTCCCTTAAACCTTCCTAAACTGAATTTTAACTCACTGTATACTCACTCATTGGCACATGTATTCTTCCTTTGCAGTAAAAACATGAAAAGGGCAAAGATCCACAAGAATCTACTATAAAAATGACTGACCAAGTTACACAGCAAGCCATCTGGTCAAGAGGAGAAATACTATAGAAACCAGTACTAGGCATGACTAGAACTAACTCTGGAAAAAGCCAAACACCAGAGATACTTGTTGTGGGAAAATGCAGTTCACTGCATTATTACATATATGGCATCATCTGGAATAGGGCATCAGGGTGTCTGTAATTATGCAGCAAGCTTTTTCAAACCCTTTTTAATCTGAGGCAGCCCACACACCAGTCATTATACTTAGGATTCCACTGAAACATTTATACCATCCCACCTGGAGGTGCTAATTTCTGCCAGTAGTAAGTTATTTCTGCCCAGAATGTTGAAAGCTTACTATGAGCCATGTACTCACATGCCAAAAAGCATAGTTATTCATTAGAAACCTCCCACAGATACACAGGTAAAAAACCTCTCCTTGGTGCTAAGCTATCCAAAAACACAGAGACAGTTCCATAAAGATCTGAAAAAGATCTGCACACTCCAGAAGTAGTCACCTGGCAAAATATGGGAAGAATCAAGGCAAAACCCAAAGAATTACATTGTTTTCCCACTTAAGTTACTACAGAAAACTAATAGCACCTTATTGCTAATTTGAGCATCATTAACTTGCTATCAGCAGAAGTCTGTAGCTAGTGTGACCAACATATAAATGTTTCAGTGGCTATATAAGCATAAAAAAGGCCATCTGTAAATGGTGGGGGTATTTGGCCTTCATCTCAGGCTACAACAAGCTTCATAAAATCTTGCTGCATATTTCTATGTATAACGGCCACCTACTATGGTTGCTGCCATAGTAGTTTGTCTAGTAGTGCATTCCTCTGCATTGTCTCCAACACACTGAGCCAGATTCTTTGACATGACTTTCTTCTCTTTGGTCTGCTCCTGTGGCTCAAAGGGAACAAAAAGTCCCCGTATCTTCCATTTTGGGGGTTCATCCAGTCTGCCAGCCTTCCCTCGCCCTCCCAGCATAGAGAGTCAAATGGACAGAGTAGAGCCAGACCGCAATATTTTCCAAGAATCCTCAGCTGATAGGCAGTTCTAACCTATATTGGGCTTAGGGCTGTGGCAGACTGGTTCAAGGTGTGAGGGAGTCATAATCAGTTCCCTGATGCCCTGCCCCATACCCTAAGCAGATCTCAGTGCCACAATCTGGTGTAGTATCTGCAGGTGTTTAATCTCTCCAGAGCAGGGGGGGGGTCTCAAACACGCGGCCCACGGGCCGCCCGCCAAGCTCCCTGCACGCATCCCAGTTACTTCCTGTCGCCGCCAAACTCCCCTCACCCCGCCCCCCCGAGTTATTTTATATGGCAGCTAAGCTCCCCACACGCTGCTCCCCAAATGTTTGGGGCCGGGTCTCTCCCCCGGCCCCGCCTGCTGCCCCCACGCACCTCCCCCAAGTGTCCCCCGGCCTCACTTGCTGCCCCCTCACCGCCCCGGAGCCTGCAGCTCATGCTGACTCCGCTCGGCTCTGCTAGCTTCTGGCATCACCTGCTGCCGCAGGGTCCTAGTGTCCCCCTCCACTAGGACCAGGGCAGGCTGCCCTTCCCCTGCCTTTCTGCCCTAGTCAAGGCACTCCAGTGCCCCGAGCCTCTCCAATGCCTCAAACTCCTTATCCCCAGCCCCACAGCCCTCACCCGTGCACTCCCTCCTATCCACAAACTCCATCCCAGAGCCTGCACCCCCACCCCCTGGCCCAGCCCAGAGCCTGCACGCAGCACCCAAACTCCAGCCCAGAGCCTGCACCCCAGACCTCCTCCCCCACCCAAACTCCCTCCCAGAGCCTTAGGCAGGTGGGGGCAGAGTTTGTGGGAGGGCAGGTTCTGAGCACCACCAAAATTTCTACAAACCTGCCTCCCCTGGAAGAGGCAGAGCAGGAGTGGAGTGGTGGTGCACCCAGTGCAGTGGGGCGGCTTTACTGAGTGTATATATTTTATTAAAACCACTTGGAAATGACTTCTTCAAAAAAAAAGAACACTCATGGAAGAAAAGAGAGTTTTTCAAGACAAATGGGAGAATTTTTATTTTTTCACAGAGGTAAAAGATAAAATTCAGTGCTTTATTTGTCAGCAAACGATTGCTGTTCCCAAGGAGTATAACATGCGTCGACACTACAATATGATGCACTGTGAAAAATATGATGCATTCACTGGAAAAATCCGAGAGGAAAAAGTTCAACAACTTAAAGCAGCATTTGCCGAGCAACGAAATTTCTTTTTGGGGATTAACATGTCTAGCGAAGGTTCAGTAAGAGCAAATTTTGTGATAAGCGAAATGATAGCTAAATCATTGCGACCTTTTACAGTAGGCTTATTCGTAAAAGAATGTCTTATGAAGGCCAGCGAAATTTTATGTCCTGATAGGAAGAAAGTTTTTGAAGCATAAGCTTGTCTGCCAATACAGTTGCCTGCAGGATAATGGATTTAGCTGATAATGTGCAAAAACAATTGATTCAAATGGCAAAAGACTTCGAAGCATTTTCAATTGCTCTTGATGAGAGTACAGATCTATCAGATACCGCACAGTGTGCAGTGTTCATTAGCGGTGTGGATTGCAATTTGAATATAACTGAAGAATTGCTAGAATTAATGCCACTGAAGGGTACCACAACGGGACGTGATATATTTCAAGGACTGCAAGAGTGCATTGAAAAAGCTGCGCTGTCATGGAACAAACTTGTATCTTTGGCTACGGACGGTGCACCATCAATGTGCTCTGGAAACGTTGGTGTGGTGAAGATCAAACTGAACAGCCTCAATATACTAGGAATTAGCTACACCAGTATGCACTGAACTTGAAACTTCAGGGTAGAAAACAGGTGATAACACAGATGTATGACAGTGTTAAGTCATTCAAAGTCAAGCTTACTTTGTGGGGGAAACAGCTGACTGCTGGCAATTTGGTTCATTTCTCGACTCTGAATTCCTTAGGAAAAGTTGAACCCAAATCCTTGAAAGAATATGCAGAGATCATTTCTAACTTACACAAACAGTTTGATGTGCGGTTTAAAGATTTCAAGGCACTTGAACCACATTTTCAACTTTTTTCCACACCATTTGCTGTTGAAATAGACTATGTTGCAGGGGAAATGCAGATGGAGTTAGTGGAGCTTCAGTGTGACACCATTTTGAAGCAGAAGTATACAGATGTTGGAATTCCAGAATTCTACAGGTTTCTTTCACAAGAAAGATTTCCCATGTTATTCTCTGCTTCTGCAAGGATAATGGCAATGTTTGGAAGTACATATATGTGTGAACAGTTTTTCTCTTCCATGAAGATTAACAAATCTGTGTTAAGGTCAAGGCTCACTGATGAACATTTGAAGGCAACACTGAGATTGGTTTAGTCTCAGGATATCAAACCTAATATTGATGCTCTGGTTGATGCAAAACGCTGCCAGCTAAGTGGCCAAAAATGAAATGACTGTCAAAATTAGCACCGACTTTTCACATTACAGTTAAAGAAGTTAATAAAAAAGTTAATACATTGACTTTTAATAGCATGCTATATTTTAATACTATACTACTATATTATTATTCTTTTTTTTTTTTTTTGCCTACCTCCAGGTGCTTCCCACCGACAAGCTGCCAAACAGCTGTTGGTGGCGCTTAGCACTTTACAGGAGGGAACGGGGAGGAGCGGGGAGCCGCGCGCTCAGGGGAGGAGGTGGAGAAGAGAGGGGGCAGGGGTGGGGCCTCATGGAAGGGGTGGAGTGGTGGCAGAGCCAGGGGCAGTGAGGGTGGGTGTCAGTGATATGGCCCTCGGGCCAATGCACTAGTCCTCATGTGACCCTCGTGGTCATTTGAGTTTGAGACCCCTGCTCCAGAGGATGTATGAGCAAGCCTCACACCCAGGTGGTTTCTACAATACAAATTTTACATGGCTGGATGGTTTAAACCAGCAAACCCTTACTTACCCACATCATCCCATTGAAATCAAGAGCCAAGATTTTTTAAATTAACTAGTAATCTTGAGTGCTCAGCTTGAGATACCTAAGAGGGGCCTGATTTTCTGAGGAGGATGCTCAGCACTTTCTGAAAATTAGGCCCCTCTAAGGTGTCTCAGGTTAGGCACTCAAAATCACTAGTCACTCAGTGAAAATACCTGCATGAGGAAGGGTTTGCAGGATAGGCCACTTATGTAGAAACACATGCAGCTTATTTGCAGAGTAATTTTTTGCAGATCTTAGATCTTTCTCTCTATGTATGTGCATGCATATTATTTTTTACTACAGAAGAAAGCATATGTCCCTATCTCATAAAGGTAATTGCTGTTCCTGGGAATTGTGGGTTATAGTTTTACTGTTCTCTGACTCAACCTACATCTCAATGTTTGGCTGCAAACCAAGAAATGCCTTTTGAGAATCATAAGGCTCTTTTCTCTAGGACCAGTTTTGTGTGCTTGGTTGGTACCGGGCAGGAGACTTTGGCTTGCACTTAGGTTTCTGGACTTGCTTTTTTAATAATAATAATAATTAATAAATAATTCAGCATGTGTATAGCACTTTATATCATCAAAACATTGTATAAATATTAACAAACATTATCAATAAGTATGCCTTTCTTCACTGAATTTTATTCTATATACCACGCTCACCACTGTGGTGTCTAGATGGACCTAATTTCTCTCAGGATCCAGCTGGCCCATTTTAAAGATTTGCTATTGTAAATACTGAAGACATTTGAAACTTCAAAACACACTATTTTGAGAATGGCATGATACTATTGACTGTTGTCAGTCCTTCCAATACAGACACCCCCCGGGTTACGCAAAGCCGATTTACGCAAATCCACACTTACGGAAAAAGTTCCGTAGGCTAGAAATAGGAGGGTTTTTTTTGTTTTTGGTTTTTTTTGCATAATGGTCAGGTATACGTTTCCAACTTATGCAAAATTTGAGTTACGCAAGGCGTTCTAGAACAGAACGCTTGCGTAAGTCGGGGAGCGTCTTTACCTTGCTTACCATGCATGACACAAAAAACTACTGCATACATGTGAGAGCAGAAAACAGTCTTCCACCTTAATTCTATAAATACTTACGCATGTACTTAACCTGACACCATGTGTCTAGCTCCATCAGTGTTTGCAGGATTGGGGCCTTAATGTCTTAGACAATTTTGCTAGGATGCACTGTGGCCCAGTGGTCACAGCACTGAACTGGGAGTCAGCAGACCTGGATTCTATTTCTGGCTCTGTCACTGACCACCTGTGTAACCTTGTCAGGTCACTTTACCTCTCTATGCTTCTGTAACTTATCTATAAAATGGGGATATTGATACTTTTCTTTGCTACAGAAGAACTAAGTAGTAGCATGAAAATTCTTTTGAAAAAATAGTTCCGTCAAACACTTTAAACTTTAAAGTCCTTACACATTTAAAAGTCTGGTTTTCATAATACCCATAGCCATTATGGTGTGGTTAATTACCAGATCAATTATGTCAATTTTGAGCAGTACCAGTGCAAAAACCAGGTTATATTTTTTACTCTGAGTTTAAAAATAGATACAGCTATTTTAAAAAATTTCTTTTAAAAAAAATGTCTCTAGTCTATAATTTCCTCTGCCAGCTTTCAGCCTATAATGAACTACTTTTTCTGAGTAATATAAATTCATGAAAAAAGTGGGTTATAATGGAAGTGCTGACATAATTGTAACAAAATCATTGCTAACAGCAACTGTGTAATATATTTAGTTAATTATGTTCCAAAAAATTGGGGCTTTGATTGCCCCCATTGTAATTATTCGTTACATTTATATAACACCTTTCATCCTGAAGGGAACACAAAAGTGCTTTACAAAATATGGACCAAGTCCCATACAGCCCATTGCCAAGTATGTAAATAGAAAGCAGAAACTTAGGTCAATGCAGTGTTAAAGTGACACAGATAAAAATCACAAAACGGCAGACAATGCAAAATTTAAGGTTTCAAAAAGCAGTTTTAACAAACCCCCATATCCTTTGTTTTATGGCACATACTTTACAACAAACACTAGCATATTGCTCTGCATTTTAATCCTGCACAGGGAAGTCAGTGGGAGTCAGTTTTATTACTGTCTATTATTTTTAAAACACCCAGAAGTGTGGTAGGCAAAATGGGAAGAAGTGATCTCCGCCTGCAAGAATTTACAACCTAGAATTAGATGATGACCGTGGGCAATAAACATTAGGGAGGAGGTGGTATACAGAAGGACAAGGGCTACATAAAGTCTGTCACATGATCATGCAGTTTGGGTATGCAAACAGTTTGATGGTTCAGTTGTAGGCCCTGATCCTGCAACTTGTGGTGTGTCGGTGGAACGTCCAAGTGGACTGCTAGGCCTGGGCAGACCCTCATAGACTTCAGTGGGTTTCGCATGGATCAATAGTCTTTGTGTATGATACATTTTGCATGGACAGGTTTTCACAAATATGAGTAATAATACATACCTATGGCTGAATGATTGTTGAGGTTAGAACTTTAACTCTTGCATTTCCGAACTTTGTGATTTTTATTGGGCCATGTTAAAATTAGCTTAATGCTGTTCACCCCCCCCCCCATTTAATTTCCTTGTTCTTGTTAAATTGAAAAATGGCCTGTACTTAATTTTTCAGTAGTTAAGTTGTCACATATAGACTCCTATGTCAGAAAGGCGAATGCAATGTGGAAAGGGTGGAGTCTTATCTTGGCTACTATTACTAGTTAGCTAGCAAATGTTTTCTGCAAGGCTGTGTTAACAAGGCAATAGCACTTAAGTTTCCACTTTGAAGGCTTATCTTTGTAATGGAGAAAGAAAAACATTTTTAAAACATGAAAATTTATGATTTGCAGAATATTGTTAAAATTGTGGTGATGCCCCAAAAACCAAGGATGTATTTTTTTTTTCACATTTGTAATCTTATCCTGTAGTTGAGGTTAGTACATGGTTGCTTGTTTTCTTGTTTTGGTGGAATTTTCAATTTCCCATTTGCAAACTGTCCCAGCAGCAGCTTAAGAGCAGCAGTTTCTTGGGAGTATCAGACTGGACAGAGGATGTGCAAAACTGTCACAAAGTGGGCATGACTTTCTCTGTTGAAGTCTCAGCAGATGCCAGCTGAACATGATCACAAGTGATTCTTCAAACACATACAGTACTTTGATAAAATGTTGAAATCTTCTCCCGTCCCAAAAGCCAGCCAATCAAACCTAGCAAACACAAGAGCCCTTGATGTAATAAGGTTCAGGGCACCCCTTGAAGAAATCTTTGTGGAGACTTCCTCATCCCAGATTCCTTCCCCACCTGCTTTTTCTGTGGTAAGGGAATGTTCTGGGCCTAGGAGAGGATTTGAAACATTCATAGCACTAACAGTTTCAGCCATATGTATGGAGTAATAGCTACCCAGATTGTTCCTCATGCCCCTGCTACCTGAAATGGAATCTGTTTATGAGAGCTCAAAATACTGTGAATATCTAATACACCCCAATTTCTAAATCAGACCCTGTTCAAAGGAGAAATATTTGTACGATTTCATCTGATTTTTCCTTATAAATCAAGCATCTGATTCATTTTGTCTAGGGTGACCATATTTCCCTATGCTGAGTATGGGACACCTGGTAAAATTACTCGTATTCAAGCAAGTTCAACAGCAATCAATCAGAACTATGTAGTACAAACATTCAAATTGACATCAAGTTGACTGAGCTCCTGTTAAAAAGAAATACTGAGTACACTGCTACCTCGATATAACGCCACCCGATATAACACGAATTCAGATATAATGCGGTAAAGCAGCGCTCCAGGGGGGCGGGGCTGCACACTCCGGTGGATCAAAGCAAATTCAATATAACGCGGTTTCAGCTATAACGCGGTAAGATTTTTTGGCTCCCGAGGACAGCGTTATATCGAGGTAGTGGTGTAGTTAAATTTTCTTTTTATTTACCTTCCTATATTTAAGACTTTAGGGTTCACACAGGAAGAGGTGACACACAGACACACTCATACACCTCTCTCACTTGTGGGAGGGGACTGAACAACTTGACTCTCCTTGCCCAATGCTCTCCGCCTCCCATGCCTGGCTGGGCCCGCAGGACTGAGCCACCTCTCCTGGTACCTAGCACCGTGTCTTCCTGAGGCAATGTGGGGGGGCACACGGGGTCACAGGGCTGGCTCCAGGCACCAGCCCAGCAAGCAGGTGCTTGGGGCAGCCAAGGGGAAGGGGCGGCATGTCGTGCTGTTTGGCAGCAATTCGGAGGAGGGTCCCTTTTGGAGGGAAGCACCTGCCACCAAATTACCACCGAAGAAGAAAGCGGCACGGTGGAGCTGCCGCCGGAGTGCCACCAATCGCAATTGCGATCGCAGCTTTTTTTTTCTACCCGCCGCTTGGGGCGGCAAAAACCCTGGACCCGGTCCTGCAGGGTCACATGCCCCTCCCCCCGATTTCTGCCAGGGTTCACACCAGACTGTGGCCAGCAGCAGCCTTTCGGCACTGTGCGGGAGGGAGGGGACGGGAGTTGCTTCCAGCCACAGCGGAGGTGGGGGAGGGGAAGGAATGACCTGGCCCATGTCTTTGCAGAGCTCATCTCTTTCCCTCCTTCCCCTGTGGCTAGAAGCAGCTTGTTCCTTCCTGCCCACACAGTGTTGAAAGGCAGCTAACACTTCCAGGCTGCTGGCCACCGACATAACCAAGCCACCTTCTGTCCCCCAGCTACAGTGCAGGCAGGAAGGGGTAAAGTCCTAAGGATGCACGGTGCACCAGGGCCCAGGGAACCTGACTGCAGGGGCTTCAGTGAACCCGGCCAGAAAGTTGGATCAGCAGTGGAGGGTGCCTAGGGGACAAAGCAGCCCCACACTCCCTGGGGGCAGGACCTGGGAGCGGGTGAAAAGGGTGCTAAGCTGCTGCCTGGGGGGCTGCTGTGGAGCCTGCAGGGTTGGGGCGTGAACATGCTGGAAATTGCTTCCCCCTCCTGCCACTGCACAGCTTAGCTGAGGGGCGGAGAGGCTTCCCCATGCCAGCGCTGTGCAGAGCTTTGGCACACACGGGGGTTGGCTTCTCCTGGCCTGAGCATGGGGCCAGAGGGTCTTGGGCTTTCCCAGGGTGCCGGCCACGCCAGAGGCAGTGGGGGAAGGAAGGAGCCTGCTAGCCAGGCTACTGGTGAGCTGAACACTCCAACCAGGGACTGGTTCTCTGCACAGCGCTGGGAGTGGGACGCGCCCCGCCCAGGGGGATATGGAGGAGCAGCAGGGCTGGGGGGGTGAAGGGTAAAAGCAGGGAGAGGACAGTGAGAGGGGGAGCATGTAGCGAGCTGATGGGTGGGTAGCAGAGGCAACACATAACTGGCCGCTGCCTGGCGCCTGCCGGCATTCACCAGCCACCGCAGACCGCAGCCAGCACCGTCTGGAAATGGGACAGGGGGTGAGCCTTGCTGGCTGAAAGCTGGCACGCAGCGGGGGCTGTGCTGACAGACCAGCATGGGAAGCAGCCGGCCCTGCGCGCTGCAGCTTTGCCCTGCCACCAGCCTTGCACACCCACCCCCATCTTCAGCCAGTGGACACCCCCTCCACTCACTGCTGGTGGGCGGGCGGCTGACGAGCAGGGATCCAGCAGGCAGCAGGGCCCACCAGTACTGACGGGGGGGAGGCAGAAAATATGGGACAATTTGCCCATTTTTTAAGAAAAAGTCAGGACACATGCAGGAGGGCTTAAATCGGGGACTGTCCTTTTAAAAAGGGACATCTGGTCACCCTAATTTTGTCTGTGTATATGAGACATACCTACTGTTCTTTTTTGGCAATAATGTTACGTGTGCTAAAATTACATGGTATACATAGCACAATGTAAATTGTCAAAATGATTTTACAATAATGTTACGTGTGCTAAAATTACATGGTATACATAGCACAATGTAAATTGTCAAAATGATTTTACAATGAAGCAATAGAATGGGAAAATACCCCTGCCTCTTTGCTACACAAGAGAGCCGTCTGACATTTCTTTAATTATAATCATCATCATTAATTTTGTGCCTTTGATCTGAGGATCTCAAAGTGCTTAAATGCTTTGCTGCATTGAGGCCTAAGTGACTTGCCTGAGATCACAAACAGGCCTTCTCTAGATTAGCATTTTTGGTCCTGCTGTAATGAGAATTAATTACCAATTAACTTGAGTTAATTAACAGGACTACACATGCTGATGCAGATGTTCCACAAACGTTTGTTTCTGGTCATGGCTCACCTGGGGATCAGCCTCAATCAGTCTTTCAGTCTCTGAAAAGGAGACCTGGTCTACCCCAAAGTGAAATGCCCTTAATTTGCTCTTTCCTTGCTCTCCCTGCATAAGGATAAAGAGAAAGGATTACCTGTTCATGTCTCTGGCTAATGATCTGGCCAAAAACAAATAGAGACTGGGTCAAAAGAATTCCAGGATATTTACTGATTTCTAACAGCTCAGCCAGTGGAGACATTCCCCTTATATTTGCCTCATCAGCAATCTCACCTCCCAAAGTGCAGGACAATGATTCATAATGCCTGATACTTTACTGAGGCTCATTCATGTTCATCAAAGAGAAACAAAACACTGCACTCTGGGTGACAGATAAGTGGTGCATCCCATAGTGATAGTGATACAAGTGGAAAATAATTCTTCTTCTTCCTCATTTGAACTACAGACCACAGAGAACACTTGCTATTGTGTCTCACTCTCAGTACATAGGATAGAATGGAAAATTCCCACCTCTTTTTTGTATAAGCAGAAATGACACATCTGCTACAAAGAGCTCCAGCATTTCTTTCTTGTGTATGAATGTGTGTGTGTGTTCCCAATTCTCTGCTTCCATTAGGTTTGCATTTACTTTTAAAGGAGTAACAAGGTTGGCCTTTTTACAGAGATTCCTGGACACCTAGATACCCCCAGACTCAAGAAACATTCATGTCAAATGGCACACAGTGAATCATTGACAGCAGCTATACATCTTTATCTAGCCACAAGCATATCAGTGCTATCAAACCTATTCTCTTGACAGCTTCAAACCAGAATTCCCATTTTGGTGCCTGATAACCAATCAGTCTCCATAAGTGTTGATGAATAACTAAAGATTGTGAGTGCATTCTGTTTGTATTTTAAAAAAGAAATCCCCATGACTCTTTTATTTGGTCACTGAATATGCACTTATCTACAGTAGATCCTGTACACATTCTAAATACTTGCATAACTTTGATATTACTTTTTGTACCAGAAGTACATCCCTTTGCCTAATATATTAGTGTGAAAATTGTGCAAACAATGCAACTAAGCTGAAATTGTCAATACTCTCCCCAAGAGTTGGAACCTATGCTTTCTTTTCTTCACTTCATTTCACTTTTGGTTAGTTGTGGAGAAAAACGGGGTTGCAACAGAGAAAGTAACAAGAACCAGGGACCATCTTTTAGTAGTATTTGTACAATGCCTGGAGGGTGGGCCCTCTATGTGCTACTATAAACCAAATATGAAAATTAAGGCTCTACACATCCTCTGTTTCATAGTTGTTTACTTAAAAATTTTTGTAGGTGACAATATTTCCACACATGTTCATGCTGTCCATTATTGTTTTCCTCCTAGGCAGTTATCAGTTATTTTACATATACCCGGTTCCTTCAGCCTTTGTTCATATGGCTTGCATTCCATCCTTTTGATCATCTTTGTCACTTGCCTCTGGATCCTTTCCAGTTTCTCGTCATCATTTCTATACATTAGTGACCAAAATTGGACACAATACTCCAGCTGAGGCCTAGCATGAAATATTACCAAAAAAATTACTGTTTTAGTTTTCATTTTTCATGAGAAATTAGTGTTTGTGTTAGGTGCTAGATGAGGGGTGGGCAAACTTTTTGTCCTGAGGGCCACAAATGGGTACAGAAATTGTATGGCGGGTCATGAATGCTCACAAAATTGACGGTTGGGGTGCAGGCTCCAGCTGGGGGTGCAGGCTCTGGGGTGGGGCCAGAAATGAGGAGTTCAGGGTGTGGGAGGGGGCTCTGGGCTTGGGCAGGAGTTTGGGGTGCAGGGGGGGTAAGGGCTTCAGCTGGGGTGCAGGCTCTGGGGTGGGGCTGGAGATGAGGGGTTGGGGGTGCAGGAGGGTACTCCAGGCTGGGACAAAGGGGTTCGGAGGGTGGGAGGGGGATCAGGGCTGAGGTGGGGGTTGGGGTGGGGGAGGGGGTCAGGGGTGCAGGCTCTGGACGGCGCTTACCTCAAGCAGCTCCCACAAGCTCTGCACGCTGCCCTATCCGCAGGTGCTTGAGGCAGGGGCAGTGTGCAAAGCCCCCTGGCTGCCCCTACACACAGGAGCCGGAGGGGGGACATGCTGCTGCTTCAGGGAGCCACATGGAGTGGGGCAAGCCCCTGACCCCTCTCCCTGGCTGGACTGCTGGAGTGGGACAAGCCCTGGACCCCGCTCCCCAGCAGGAGCTCGAGAGCAAGATTAAAACATCTGGAGGGCCCGATGCGGCTCTTGGGCCGTAGTTTGCCCACCCCTGTGCTAGACTGACAGCCCTGGAAATGAGCCAGTCCTTTGTCAGGATTTATAAAAGAACAAGCACATTGTGGCAGGGCAAGCTTCATGCTATTGCTCCCACTTGTGCCTCATGCCTCGTTCTGGATGACCACCTCAAAGGGTGACTGGGTAGTTCAGCCTCCATGGCCTGTTCAGTCCTTCACCTCTCTAATGAAAGTTCCAAACAGGGTGCCAGTTAGTGCCATTTGCAGTGGTGGCTTTCGTAATTCAAATACCTGTCTACTCAGAATTGGACTGGGCCAAGAACCTGACATACCAAAGAATAACCCATTGCCATAACCAAAGTTGGACAGAAAATTAAAATCCTTGAAGGTGAAGACTTTCTTCCACATAACCCATCATCTCCTGGCTCACACAGGGCTGGACACTTCGTCCTCTCTATAGAGTGGCTTTCTACTCATGGAACAGGAGTTTGTATAACTCATTGCTAGTTAACTCTAGCACTGCTAGTATCAGCATTAAAACAATGTCAGCATAAACTTGCTCACATGAGTAATCCCAGTGCCTTCAGTAGGACTAAGGGGCATTGCCAGCAGATCGCGGGAAGAGAAAGTTACTTACCTTGCAGTAACTGAGGTTCTTCGAGATGTGTGTCCCTGTGGATGCTCCACTCCAGGTGATGGTGTGTCACGGCGCCGTTGATCAGAGATCTTCAGTAGCAGTGCCTGGTCGGGATGCACGCACTCAGCTGCTGTCTGGCGGTCTTGTTAGAGTCTGCCTGAACGCGTGCGTCCCGCGCCCCCCTCAGTTCCTTCTCTACTGTGGAGAAGTCAGAATAGTACTCCAAAGTAGAGGGGAGGAGGGCAGGGAGTGGAGCACCCACAGGGACACACATCTCGAAGAACCTCAGTTACTGCAAGGTGAGTAACTTTCTCTTCTTCTTCGAGTGCTGCCCCTGTGGGTGCTCCACTCCAGGTGAATGTGGAGCAGTAGCCACTATGGCTGGTGGGACTTTGGAGTTGCGGCAGTGAGTACTGTAAACAGTACTGTATGGCCTACTATGGTGTCTGCTGTGGTATCCTGAGTGATAGCATAGTGTTTGGTAAATGTGTGTTCAGATGACCACGTTACCACCTTTCAGATATCAAGAATGGGTATGTTATGGAGGAAGGCAACAGATGTTGACATAGCACGAGTAAAATGAGTTCTGATGCCTTCGGGTGCTTGAGCATTCTGAATGTGGTAACAGGATCTGATGCAGTCAGAGATCCACTTGGAAAGGTATTGCTTAGAGATAGCCGCACCCTTCTATCTCTCGGTAGTGGAGACAAATAGTCACGAAAACTTACAAAATGACTTAGTCCTGTCTAAATAGAAGGCAATTGCTTGTCTGTCATCAAGGGTATGCAGAGTCACCTCGTGCGGAGTCTCATGAGGTTTGGGATAGAATGTAGGTAAATATATTGGTTGGTTAAGGTGGAAGGTGGACACCACCTTAGGGAGAAATTTTGGGTGTGGTTGCAGGGTAACTTTGTCTTTAGAAAAGGTTGTATAGGGAGAGTAGGCCATCAGGGCGCTTATTTCCCCTACTCTCCTTGCTAATGTTATAGCAACCAAGAAAGCTACCTTCATGGACATGTGAAGAAGAGATGAGGTAGCTAAGAGCTCGAATGGGGGTTTTATAAGACAACAAAGAACGAGGTTGAGATTCCATGCAGCTGCCGATGGATAAATCTCAGGGTAGAGATTTTGTAGGCCCGTGAGAAAGCATTTTATAGTGCGGTGGGCAAAGAGTGAATAGCTTTCTAGCGAATCATGGAAGGTGGTGAGGGCCGCGAGATGTATTCTGATGGCGCTGAACAAGAGTCCATCCTGTTTCACTTTCAGGAGGTAGTCTAGTATGTTAGGGAGGGTCACAGTATGGGGTGTTAAGTGTTTATTTGAGTACCACATGGAGAAGCGCTTCCACTTCTGCAGGTAAGTTTTACGAGTGGAGTCTTCTACTATGCAGGAGGACATATCGGACTTGCTCAGAATAGGCTAGTTCGTGGGCCTGGAATCATGAAGGCACCACGCTGTCAGGTGGAGTTTCTGGAGCTGAGAGTGAAGAATCTGTCCATTGTCCTGAGAAAGCAGATCTGGTCTGTTGGGAAGAGTCCGTGGAGGATGGGCGGACATGTGGGCAGGTAAAGATACCATGTATGTCTCGGCCAAGCCGAGGCAATAAGTATGACCTGGGCCTTGTTGTCTCTGATCTTGCGCAGGACCCTGTGTATCAGAGGGATCAGTGGAAAGGCATACATGAGAGAGCTGTTCCACGGGATGAGGAACGTGTCTCCTAGGGATGCAGTCCCAAATCCTGCTCTGGAGCAAAATAGGTGGCATTTGCGATACTGGGTTGTAGCAAAGAAGTCTATTGACTGGGTGCCCCAGTGGGAGAAGAGCTGTTGTAGTATTGCGTGGTGCAATTCCCATTTGTGTTCTGTGGAGAAGTGTCTGCTGAGTGCGTCGGCAGTAGTGTTGTGACAGCTGTGTAGGTACGAAGCAGTAATTTGTATGTGGTGCTGAATGTACCAATTCCACAATCGGATGGCCTCCATGCATAGGGAGTGCGATCATTCTCTCTCTTGTCTGTTGATGTAAAACATACATGCTATATTGTCCATTAGGACCGGGATAGATTTGTTCTTTATGAGGGGAAGAAAATGAAGGCAGGCGTGTCTCACTGCTCTGAGCTCTAGGAGATTTATGTGCAGACGCATCTCTGGCACGGACCAGCGGCCTTGTGCCGTGTGTCCCCACAGATGCACTCCCCAACCGATCAGGGAAGCATCCGTGGTGAGCATGAGCGTCGGGGATCATTGCTGAAAGGGAACGCCCATGCAGAGGTTCTCTGGTCTTGTCCACCATTGCAGGGAATCTAGTACGTTCGCTGGAGGAATTAGCAGCGTGCAGAGGCTGTGTCTGCTAGGTTTGGAGTTGGAGTTGAGCCAGCCCTGAAGACATCTCATGTGTAGCCTGGCGTACTTGACCACGAAGGTGGTGGCTGCCATATGGCCAAGGAGCTGTAGGCAAATTCTTGCCTGTATCCTGGAACGAACAGAGAGCATGCGTATGAGACGTATGATAGCGAGGAATCTGTTGTGTGGGAGTGAGGCTCTGGTTCAAATTGAGTCCAGGTGAGTTCCAATGAATTCGATCTGCGGTGTAGGTGTCAGGATGGATTTTTGGATGTTTATTTGCAGGCCTAAGCCGTGGAAAAAAGAGATGGTGAAATGGGTAGCTTGTAGCATCTTGTTGTATGAGTTGCTTTTGACGAGGCAATCGTCTAGGTAGGGGATCCTGTGTCTGCGGAGGTGGGCCATGACTACAGCTAGGGTCTTGGAGAATACTCTTGGTGCTGTGGAGAGTCCGAAAGGGAGTACCCTGTATTGGAAATGGTTGTGTCCGATTGTGAATTGTAGGAAGCGTCTCTGGGCTGGATGAATGGATATATGAAAATAGGTGTCCTGTAGGTCGAGGGCTGTGAACCAGTCCCCTTGTTCCAGCACAGGTATTATTGTGCCCAGTGTGATCATCTTGAATTTCTGTGCACTTACGAATTTGTTTAGTTGGCGTAGATCTAGTATAGGCCTTCATCCCCCGGTCTTTTTCTGGGTCAGAAAATAGTGGGAGTAGAAACCTTTTCCTCGATGTTGTGTTGGCACAGGTACCACTGCACCTAGCTGTAGAAGATGAGCCACTTCTACGCGAAGTAGGTGCTCGTGAGAGGGGTCCCTGAAGAGGGACAGGGAAGGGGGAAGGGTAGGAGGGTAGGATATAAAAGGGATGGAGTAACTGGACTGAACTATTTCCAGGACCCAACAGTTCTGTGTAATCTGCTGCCAGGTATGGTGGAAAACCTGGAGGCGGTGGCCAAATGGTCAAGTAGGTGGTGGAGCCAAGGGGTGGTCATGCAGTCCCTTGACCAATGCTTCAAAATTGTTGTTTATTTCCCGATGGGTGGGAGGTAGCTGTTTGAGCTTGGTTTTGTCTGCGCCTAGGAGGTCTAGGGTGATTTCTGGGTATATCGTATGGTCTGGGCTGAGGCTGGTGATACTGTTGTGTGCGTGGCCTCTGATAAGGTTGATACCATTGTCTCCTGGGAAGGGATGGGTAGATACCCAGGTACGCAGGGTTGCTTTAGAGTCTTTCATGAAGGACTTTGTCGGTTTTCTTGGAAAAGAGTTTATCTTTATCAAAGGGGAGGGCCTCCACTTTGGTCTGCAGGTCTTTGGGGATACCGGATGCAGAGAGCCAGGAAGATCTGCGCATAACCACTGCAGTTGCAGTAGTGCGGGCTGCTGTGTCCACCATGTCTAGAGACACTTGTAGGGCCGTTCTGGAGACCAATTGGCCCTCGACGAGGACTGACTTAAAGTCTGCTCTCCTGTCCTCTGGGATATGGGAGGTAAAATCGAAGAGTTTATTGTAGTTATCGAAGTCGTAGCTTGCAAGTAGGGTGGAATAGTTTGCAATTCTGAACTGCAGAGTGGGGGAGGTACAAAACCTTGCGTCCCAAGAGATCAAGGGGTTTGAGGTCCTTGTCTTGCAGGGTGGGCTGGTAGTGCAGCTGTTTCGTCCTGTGTGTTGCTGCATCCACTACAAGAGAATTTGGTTGTGGATGAGAGAATAAGAAATCTACGTCCTTAGCAGGAACATAATATTTATGTTCAGCCTTTTTTCAAGTTGGTAAGATAGAGGCTGGGGTCTGCCACAGAGTGTCAGCTGGTTCTAGGAGTGCTTCATTTATGGGAAGCGCAATCTTTGAGGGCGCAGAGGGTTGGAGGATTTTGAGGAGTCTGTGTTGTGTTTCCTGGACTGCCTCTAAAGAGATGTCTTGGCTGAGTGCCACCCTCTTGAAAAGTTCCAGGAATTGTTCAAAGTCATCCACATTCTGTGGAGGTGGAGGCATGAGGACTCTGTCTTGAGCTGATGGAGAGTTAGGAGTCGGTGAATCAGGGTATGGTCCATAGCCTACCTCTTCAGAGGGGGGTTCAGGCACTCTAGAAGTAGACGGAGCTGGAGATAGAGGCGCAGAAGGAGTGTGTGGTCTGGTGGAAGAAGCATGAGGGCGAGTGACAGTAGGAGCTGGCCAAGGGTACCACTGAGGCCAAGGCATCGGATAAGAAAAGTTAGGTGCCACCTACAGGGGGTGAAGTAGGGAAGGTGTGGTGGTTGTGAGCTGTGACCTGAGGTGCAAAAGGTTCTGGTGGAGGAGGAGAGGTAGGTGGGGAGAACTCCACCTGCTGCTGAGGCTCGCTGTCAGTAAAGGTAGCCAGGTCAGGTGGGGAGAGCGGCTGGTCAAAGAGTGAGTACTGTGTGTCCAGGAGCGGAGAGTTAGGTTCAGGTGCCACTGAGAGGTCGTCTTGACTGAGGAACTGTTGTTGCTGCTCCCTGGGCTGTGATTCTGCTGCGCACAATCTGTGCTCAGAGATGTGCACAGACTTTTGTTTGACTTTTCCTGGTGCCGTGGGCCATTTGTAGACGCCCTGTGGGAGGGCCGCTGCTGCTATCTGAGCGGCAGGCACCGGGTCTATTTTTGGTGCCGAGAGGACCAGTGCTGAGGAGACCTTCCTGGTACGGGAGGTCGGGTCGCTGCCTCTGCGCTCCGCGGGAGCCGTGGCTGAGGTGGTGGGACGGTCGGAGGTGCCTGCCTTCGGCACTGTCAGCACTGAGGATAAGGATCTTGCAGGAGACCCTTTACCCTTGTGAAAGTCTCTGCATGGAGAAGTGTTGGGCTTCCTGCCTCTTCGCCTGAGAGGGTGAAGCCATGCTCCCAATTGGTTCGGACCTGGCCGGGGAGCGTGAGGGAGAGGGTTTGCCATTGCCCTTTTCAGAGGCGGCTGCAGGGATTTCTGCATGAGAAGCATTTTTAGCCGTAGGTCCCTGTCACGACTAGCCCTGGTTTTGAGACTTGTGCAAGGGACACACTTGGCAGGGACATGTGTCTCACCGAGGCACTTCACACAATGTGAGTGTCCATTGGACCTTGGCATGGAGTCCTGACAGGAAGCACATTTCTTGACTCCTGAAGCCCCTGGCATTATTGCACTGGGAATGCCAGGAGAAAGTGTCTCAGCGGGAGACAAACTTGAAGAAAAAAGGTTTTTGTTTTTTTTTAAACTAAGTAACTATTCTAAAGGAAGGGAAATAACTGGGATGTTACTAACTATTTCTATGTTCTTTGTAATTGTTTCCTTTAGAAACCAGGGAAGAGAATCAGTACTGCCCCGAGTCCCATCTTCAGCCGAGGACAGTTGAGAAGGAACTGAGGGGTGCGCGGAATGCGCGCACTCAGGCAGACTCTAACAAGACAGTGAGACAGCAGCTGAATGAGTGCGTCCTGACCAGGCACTACTAGATCTCCGATCAACGGCGCCGGGACGCACCGTCACCTGGAGTGGAGCACCCACAGGGACAGCACTCGAAGAAGAAGTGATTATTCCCCTCTATTCAGCACTGGTGAGGCCACATCTGGAGTACTGCGTCCAGTTTTCAGCCCCCCACTACAGAAAGGATGTGGACAAATTGGAGAGAGTCCAGCGGAGGGCAACGACACATGACATATGAGGAGAGGCTGAGGCAATTGGGCTTATTTAGTCTGCAGAAGAGAAGAGTGAGGGGGGATTTGATAGCAGCCTTCAACTACATGAAGGGGGATTCCAAAGAGGATGGAGGTAGGCTGTTCTCAGTGGTGACAGATGACAGAACAAGGAGTAATGGTCTCAAGTTGCAGTGTGGGAGGTCTAGGTTGGATATTAGGAAAAACTATTTCACTAGGAGGGTGATGAAGCAGTGGAATGGGTTACCTAGGGAGGTGATGGAATCTCCATCCTTTGAGGTTTTTAAGGCCTGGCTTGACAAGGCCCTGGCTGGGATGATTTAGTTGGAATTGGTCCTGCTTTGAGCAGGGGGTTGGACTAGATGACCTCCTGAGGTCTCTTCCAACACTAATCTTCTATGATTCTATGATTCATAAATCATTTTCTTATAATTTCCAGAGGTTTGCAGGATCAAATCAGGGGGTTCTACTAAAATGTTGCTATTGTCCTAGATCTACTCTCTTTTTGCTTAACCACAGCCCCCAAAAGTCCACAGAAGCCCAAATAAATTTACACAAGGAACTTACATGGAGTCCATGGGTGGGAGGTTAGTGCAAGGGAATAGGTTTTTCACTCCTTTTGCATCCTCGTTGGGAACTATCAGAGAGGATGATATGGCATAACCTGTAAATTACCCTAGGGCCCTTGGGTATGAAATGCACCATATTAACAAGGTGAGACCTTAGAGAGAACTAAGCCTACGGTGCAAGGAACATTCTGGTGCATAGAGTTGGAATATATACCTCCTTGCATTAGCGAGAGTGAATCAGGCCATATAAACATTTGCATCACTACAAATAAAACAGAGTTTAAATATTCTGGCTTCTTGTGTGCATGTAGGATTTCCATTAGGGCTGTTGATTAATTGCAGTTAACGCATGTGATTAACTCAGAAAAATTAATCACAATTAATCGCACTGTTGAACAATAGAACACCAATTGAAATTTATTAAATATTTTGGATGTTTTTCTATATTTTCATATATACACCTCTACCTCGATATAATGCTGTCCTCAGGAGCCAAAAAATCTTACCGCGTTATATGAAACCGTGTTATATTGAACTTGCTTTGATCCACCGGAGTGCGCAGCCCCGCCCCCTCCCGAGCACTGCTTTACCATGTTATATCCGAATTCGTGTTATATCAGGTCACGTTATATCGAGGTAGAGGTGTATTGTATTTTGTGTAATTGAAATCAGTGTATATTATTTTTGATTATCATTTTTACAATGCAAATATTTGTAAACAAAAGAAATAGTATTTTTTCAATTCACCTCATACAAGTACTGAAGTGCAATCTCTTTGTTGTAAAAGTGCAACTTACAAATATAGATATTTACATTTGCATGGCACTTTTGTAGCCAGAATTGCAAGGTATTTACATGCCAGATATGCTAAACATTCATATGCCCCTTCATGCTTCGGCCACCATGCCAGGGGACATGCTTCCATGCTGATGATGCTCGTTAAAAAAATAATGTGTTAATTAAATTTGTGATTGAACTCCTTGGGGGAGAATTGTATGTCCCCTGTTCTGTTTTACCCACATTCTGCCATATATGTTATAGCAGACCCAGCACATGTTGTTCATTTTAAGAACACTTTCACTGCAGATTTGACAAAACGTAAGGTACCAATATGAGATTTCTAAAGATAGCTACAGCACTTGACTCAAGGTTTAAGAATCTGAAGTGCCTTCCAAAATCTGAGAGGGACGAGGTGTGGAGCATGCTTTCAGAAGTCTTAAAAGAGCAACACTCCAATGTGGAAACTACAGAACCCGAACCACCAAAAATGAAAATCAATCTTCTGCTGGTGGCATCTGACTCAGATAATGAAAATGAACATGTGTCGGTCTGCACTGCTTTGGAACGTTATCAAGCAGAACCCATCGTCAGCATGGACGCATGTCCCCTGGAATGGTGGTTGAAGCATGAAGGGACATATGAATCTTTAGCGCATCTGGCACGTAAATATCTTGCGACGCCGGCTACAACAGTGCCACAAGAACGCCTGTTCTCACTTTCAGGTGACATTGTAAACAAGAAGCGGGCAGCATTATCTCCTGCAAAATGTAAACAAACTTGTTTGTCTTAGCGATTGGCTGAACAAGAAGTAGGACTGAGTGGACTTGCAGGCTCTAAAATTTTACATTGGTATATTTTTGAATGCAGGGTTTTTTTTTACATAATTCTACATTTTTAAGTTCAACTTTTTTTACAGTGCAAATATTTGTAATAAAGTATAAATATAAAGTGAGCACTGTACACTTTGTATTCTGTGTTGTAATTGAAATCAATATATTTGAAAATGTAGAAAACATCCAAAAATATTTAAATAAATGGTATTCTATTATTGTTTAACAGTGCAATTAATTGCAATTAATTTTTTAATTGCAGATTAATCACAATTATTTTTTTAATTGCTTGACAGTCCTAGTTTCCATTGAACTCAGTGGTGTCTTTTTGAATGTAACCAACACCAGAGTACAATTCTTTTTAATTTTAAAAAGTTAAAAATACAGATTTTATTTAACTACATGTTAATTCAGAAAAGGTGGAGGGGGAAAGGGTTAGTTTGTTTGGGGTGCTGGGTATTGCAATTTCACTTATTTATCTGTGAATATTTATACAAAACAAGATTTTTTTTTCAAAGTACAGACAGTGAGCTGGTGTAAAATGACTAAGTTCCATTGACTTCAATGAAGGTACATTAAGTTTGAGCAGCTGAGGATTTGACCAAGCGTGTATAATCAGTGACATGTTATGGAATACACGTTTAAAGGGCTGAGGCTAAGTCTTCCTTTTAGAAGGCACAAATGAATAATGCCCACAAAAAAGGAGGCTATATTCTTGAAAATGTGGCTCTGTACATCAGACACCATGCACCTCATCTAATTATTACCACTCACACTGGCAATGTACAGGTTCAAAGGTTTAAGTCACTATGCCTTTGCTCTCAGATGGAGCCTCTGAATTTACAAGATTGCTTAAAAGATTTAGAGGACAGGCATTACAAGTTAATGCATCTAAGTCTCTGTCAATATTCCTTGGGGTGATCAAAAACCATTGTGTAAGGGTCTGCAGGCTGATAAGGGATACAAGGTTCAAACACTGCTGGAGCTATGGAATTAATACCTCCACCATACAGTATAAATGAGTCTCATCCAACTTCCATCAAAGGCAAAGGGAGTTTTCCACTGATTTCAGTGGGATTGTGTCAGGCCTGATAAGACTACTTAACAAAGTTGCAGTCCTGCAAACTGTTATTCATAGAAGTACTACTTAGATGCATGAGTAAGGATTTACAAGATTGGGCCCTAATTATAATAAGTTAGAGCAAGTCTAAATAATATCAAAAGATACTTATAGTGCAGCAGCTTCCATAGGAGTTATAATTTTGAAGGTATTTAACATAAAAATTCTCTATACAGGAAAACATGCAGGGTTAAAGAGAACCATGAAGAAAAGCTGTTTTAGAACTTGAGGATTTGGGGATGTTAAATACCGTAGATCTAGATTCAACTGGTATAAACTGGAGTAGTTCTACTGAGGATCTGACCCACAGTTTCTTCTTGTCAGAACTATTAATTGGTTAAAATCATATATGGCACAAGCATTTCAATATAAATATAATTTGTATCTGTCATCCTAGATGGGAGGACACCCTTGAGGAAGGCAATAAATGTTTATAAAGAAAACTTTAATACAGAATGTAGGAAGGGGAAATGCTTAATAATCTATCGTCTCAGCAAACTCTGAGTAACACCTATTCAGATGTCCGTCTGTTTCAGTGCTAAGAAGACAGTATCAGAATGTACTGTAAACAAGAGATAACACAGCTATTTCACAGAAGGCCATTTAAACTCCTATTTCTGATAATTTTTTTACTATCTAGAGAGCATTTACAAAAATTCTTATGATCAGAACACTCCTTTTAGGAAAAAGCCAATTAATGGATAGTTAACTCATCTTATTACTAATAATCACATTCCCCTTCTTTTACTGATCAAGAGCCCTCTCATACCATCCAGTTGGAGAACTTGGCAAGCAGTCTAGATTTAAATGTAGCAATGCTAAAAATTCCCCCTCCACTGGACTCTCTCAGCACAACTGTAGCAGCTTCCTCCTTCTTGGGAGGAAGTTCCAGGTGGAGTGTGAATCTTAAGTCATTTATGAAGCCTATTTTTGTTCTTTTGCAAAATTTGCTGAACTTAGTTTAGTCTGACAATGTAGATTTTGTTTAAAAAATTCCTTTGTAGTTGTACTGGTGTAACTGAAAACAGAATTTGGACCATTATATTTATATCATGACTGGCTGCTACCCAATACAATTGCTAGTAATGGAGGCATCAGTTGCAACAATGACACCATAATCCAGTGGTTTTGTGATGAAGTAAATCTGAAAATAGGTTTGAGGTCTCAATAACTGGAATAGTTTCCCTTTGAGACAATATGAGAACTTCAGCAGTACTCATATCAGGTTTAGGTGTATTATTCCATCAGCAAAGAATGCTTTCCCTGAAAACTTTGGTTTTTCAATATTATATCTTAAGCAAGAGGGAACAAGACATTAGGTTAAAGTGCTGGAACCCATTTCAGGGCTTCTTCCCAAATGGACAAAATTATTTTAACTTTAGACTGTCATAATTGCACAAATCAGTCAAAATTCAGGGAACTATCCTTCTTGACATCCATTTTATGCACAATTTCCTTTTGGTGGTAATGATGATAAAAAATTATAACAATGTATTATCCATTACCACTATTGAATTATACATTATTTTTCAGTTGCATTTGGCCTGTAATCTGAGAAGCTCCAAGGGCTTTACCAATATTAATTAATCAATCATCCATGTGAGGAATTAATGACTTCTCAGAGTTCCATGCATGGAAAGATGACAGTATATGGGGCCTTAATATTCAAAATCAAATATAAAAAACTGCACACTCTAAAATTTGCGCACACACACAAAAATACCACACAGTAATTCCACATTCATTGTGCACATATAAATACCACTTACATTCTCAGAACACCAACCGATCTTATGACTAGGGCATTTACTTCTTAAGCAGTTTGCCTTGTGATTCATTGTAGTAATTTTGTTATTTGCAATATGGCAGCTCTCACAGTGTTCTAGTGCTTATTGAATACTGAGTTCATAGGATAAATCATTCACCTAAAAATGGGGAAATTCATTAAATTACCAATTTGCCAAATACTATTAAACCTGTCCTGCATTGTAATATGTATCTTCAGGAGTGTTAGCCCCAGAAATTCCATGGATCCTGTCCGCAATCACCGCTAAGACTGTCTGATCTTATGAAGGGTTATGGACGAGACTGTGGCCCAGATCCACAAAGGGACTTAGGCTTTCAGACACGTAGATAATCATTTTAAAATCTTGGGGCTCCACAAAGCCTGAGTTAGTCATCTAGGGTTTCTATGCAGTGAATGGAGAGAGATAGGTACCTCAGAATGAGACACACAAAAGACAGTGCACTGGGCGATTTCTTGGTTAAACTAGCCAATGGGAGATGCTGATGACATGGGTGTATCCTAAGCCCTGCCTCTCCCTTGGAGATAGGTGCCCATCTCTGTTTATAAACAACAGCCGGGAACCCATCTCCTGGAGTCAGGTGCCTTAGGCACCTAAGTCATGTCTTGTGAGAATGAGTTAGGCACCAGCCTCGCTCAATGCAAAACAGTTGGAGGAGGAGAAGGAGATGGTGATTGTGACTCTGGGAACCCTATCAATGCCAGATGGCAGAGGGCCCACCATACTGTAACTCATATCAGGGCAGGCACACTCATTACATATTATGGCAGCAGTGATTTGGGGGTATCTAAGGTGCCATGTAAGGTATCATAGGTAAACTGGTGACATGCTAGTCCTGAAAATAATTGTGTGATGTACATATGGGCCATGTACAAACAGTTTTGTGTGTGTGCTGGAAATATGTTCTTAAAATGTGTTTGCGAGGTGGAGCCCTAAGCAAATGAATGTGTATTTATGTGACTGGCTTGATTACTGACAGAGGACAATGAAAGTACATTTACATACAGGGTAAACAAAGCCATCAAACTAATGACCAGCAAAGGAGACAATTTAGTAGACATACCTGGGGGTAGAGTCTGCACCCCAGGATGCATTCCCAGCTCTTGAGGCAGAGACAATGGACTTTGGGTAATATAAGGGGAGCATAAAGACATTTTAACTATCCATCATTTAGGGGACATGGGGACAGCATCCTCTGAGCCTGTGAAAGTTGGATACCTGATCAGGAAGGCTAAAGATGCCTGTAACTTGATGTAAGTGAGAAAAGTGCTTAGGCAAAGATTGTAACTTGCTAAAATTAAGTTTGAGGCACTAGGAAGCGTGTTTTGTTTTGTTTGTAACTATACCTTCTCTTTTTCTCTTGCTTAGTACTACTTAAATCTCTGTTCTTTTGTTAATAAACTTATTCTTAGTTTTACTATAACCTGTTTCGGTACTGTTATATTAAAGTGTGAGTCTTCATAGAATCATAGAATATCAGGGTTGGAAGGGACCCCGGGAGGTCATCTAGTCCAACCACCTGCTCAAAGCAGGACCAATCCCCAACTAAATCATCCCAGCCAGGGCTTTGTCAAGCCTGACCTTAAAAACCTCTAAGGAAGGAGATTCCACCACCTCCCTAGGTAACCCATTCCAGTGCTTCACCACCCTCCTAGTGAAAAAGTGTTTCCTAATATCCAACCTAAACCTCCCCCACTGCAACTTGAGACAATTACTCCTTGTTCTGTCATCTGGTACCACTGAGAACAATCTAGATCCATCCTCTTTAGAACCCTCTTTCAGGTAGTTGAAAGCAGCTATCAAATCCCCCCTCATTCTTTCTCTTCTGCAGTTCAATCCCAATTCCCTCAACCTCTCCTCATAAGTCATATGCTACACCCCCCTAATCATTTTTGTTGCCCTCCACGGGACTCTTTCCAATTTTTCCACATTCTTCTTGTAGTGTGGGGCCCAAAACTGGACACAGTACTCCAGATGAGGCCTCACCAATGTCGAATAGAGGGGAACGATCACGTCCCACGATCTGCTGGCAATGCCCCATCTTAGATAGCCCAAAATGCCATTAGCCTTCTTGGCAACAAGGGCACACTGTTGACTCATATCCAGCTTCTCGTCCACTGTAACCCCTAGATCCTTTTCTGCAGAACTGCTGCCTAGCCATTCGGTCCCTAATCTGTAGCAGTGCATGGGATTCTTCCTTCCTAAGTGCAGGACTCTGCACTTGTCCTTGTTGAACCTCATCAGGTTTCTTTTGGCCCAATCCTCTAAATTGTCTAGGTGCCTCTATATCCTATCCCTACCCTCCAGCATATCAACCGCTCCTCCCAGTTTAGTGTCATCTGCAAACTTGCTGAGGGTGCAGTCCACGCCATCCTCCAGATCATTAATGAAGATATTGAACAAAACTGGCCCCAGGACCGACCCTTGGGGCACTCCGCTTGATACGGCTGCCAACTAGACATGGAGCCATTGATCACTACCCATTGAGCCCAACGATCTAGCCAGCTTTCTATCCACCTTATAGTCCATTCATCCAGCCCATACTTCTTTAACTTGCTGGCAAGAATATTGTGGGAGACCGTATCAAAAGCTTTGCTAAAGTCAAGGAATAACACATCCACTGCTTTTCCCTCATCCATAGAGCCAGTTATCTCGTCATAGAAGTCAATTAGGTTAGTCAGGCATGACTTGCACTTGGTGAATCCATGCTGACTGTTCCTGATCACTTTCCTCTCCTCTAAGTGCTTCAGAATTGATTCCTTGAGGACCTGTTCCATGATCTTTCCAGGGACTGAGGTGAGGCTGACTGGCCTGTAGTTCACTGGATCCTCCTCCTTCCCTTTTTTAATGTCTTCAGCTAAGCTAACAGGTTGGTGTGTGCTCTATCTCTTTGGAGGCAGTGAACATAATAATTTCTGTGAGTGTCCAGTAGGGTGACCAGACATCAAATGTGAAAAATTGGGGTGGGGGGGGTGGGGGGTAATAGGTGTCAATATAAGATAAAGTACCAAATATTGGGACTGTCCCTATAAAATCAGGACATTTGGCCACCCTAGTCCATTCAGAGGGACTGGAAGCTGCAGGGAGATGGCTCTGGGGAACTGGGGTTCACTGATTGTTACCGGCAAGGGTTAGACTGGCAGAGTCTCGAGGAGTTTGCTGGCAAGGTGGACAGACTGGAATGTCAGGGAGTTGACACATAGTTTACCAGCAGCAAACCTCTCACTTGCTGAGGCAGAGGGATAATACAGTGGCTTTCAGTTCTGGGTGCCCTGAACAGAATGTTGCAATGATGACCTTATAACTTTTAGCCTAGTGATTAGAGCACTGACCTGGGATGTGGGAGACCTGGTTTTAGTTTCTCACTATTTTTGATAAGGAGAAAAGAGTTGAATGGGAATCTACCACCCTTCAGGAGAGTGCTCTCACCATTGAGCTATGGGATTGGGTAGGGGGCTTTAAGTCTTTCCTATTGAAGCTGTGCAACTTTGGCTAAATAATTAAATAGCCATTGGCAGAAACCTAGGTGCCTAGGGAACTTTCATCCTGAAAATGTAGGTGCCAAATGAGTCTAGGTGCCTACAGGGTTAAGTAGCAGCTGATTGGGAGTTTTGTAGATCACAGATTTAGACACCTAAGTACCTTTGTGGATCTCTGTCTCTTTGCTTAATTGTGTACCATATAAGCTGTGATAGGGTGTCTACCCCACACAGGTGGCGAAAGGCTTAATGTGGGCCTAAGACACCTGGTTCCTCAATTCAACAGAGCAAAGGGAACATAGGTCATGAAAGGCAAAGCCTGAGGAAGGTAGAAATTGGTTTAAGTTTGTACTTGTGCTTTGTTGTGGGATTCCAAGGGGAGCCAGACAAGTCCTGGCCCTGAAAGAAGGGTGAACTTACAGGTAGGATAGGCTGGCTAAGCTTATAAAAAGTCTAGGAAGGGTTAGAAGAGACAGATCTTGTCTGCTCATTACAGGGTTGGAATGGGATCCCAATACAAAGGGTGAGCCTGGGTTCCGTTGCCAGCCACTGGGAGGGTGGTGTGATGCTCCCTGATGGAAGGATAACTTAAAACCCTGAGACATGGCTGTAATGACCACAGGGCTAAGGATCAGAAGTAAAAACACTGTATTTTGTGCTGGACTGTCAACCTAGAAGAAGTGGAACTAAAACGACCTAGCAAGAGAGCTGATTTATGAGAAAACGCAGATTACCACAGGACCAGAGCAACTTCTGGTAGAGGGTAATAAAGATGAAAGAGCAGCTGGGTCATGCCTGGTGGTGAGTCAGTTTTCCACACTAGTATAGAGATTCCTCGCCCCCCCCCCCCCCCCCCCAAAAAAAAAGGAGAAACCTGACCTGATTCTGATCCGGTGCTGGTATTGCCAATTGCAAGCATTCAAAAAGATGCAATTTTTAAAATAAAATAAACTTTGTGGGGTTTTATGTGCCTGCTGGTTTCTGAGCCCTTAGGGAGCACTCAGGTCACACTTTCAAGGTATCCTTCACAACTATGAAGGCTAAAACTTCATTTAACTTTTTAAAAATGAAAGCTGGGATTCTCATATAATCTTGATTCTAGGAGCTGGGACTTAAAAGAAATGCATCCAAAATTGTGATTCTCTCAATAAAATTGCAAGAGTAGGTGATGACTACTGTAACTTTATTGACCTAATACGGCATTACTTCTGGTTCTTACTTGTGTAAGTGAGATCAGACTCAGGCCGCATGTCTTTCCTCTTTTAAAAAAAGTTACCCTTTAAGATTTACAGTATTGTTAACCTATGCACTCAGAAACCATGCTTAAACTTAACACTTTGAGTTCTTTATTTGCCTTTTTTTTTTGAGTTTGTAAGATTCTTTTTTTTTTTCTAGCTTTTCTTTGCAACTATTAGGACTAGAAACTTACTTTCTTTGACAAATTAAAGGTAAGATTTTCAGAATTACATGGCCCCAGGAGCTGGGGTTTTAAGGAAAACCGCAACTAGCACAGGATTTGTGATGAAATTGTAAAAGTTTGCAACCCTGGACTTAATGCAAGAAAAATCCAGAGAACAGGGCCTCCCCCACATATCCATCTACCCTTCAAATCTTGGCTCTCTCTGAAGGTAAGAGAGGAGGCTGAGGCTGTTCAATGCAACAGTGCTAAGCAGCGTGGCTCACTTTCCCTGGCTGGGTGCAATGAGCTGGTTACCAGGCTGACTGGGCAGTACGAAGCTTCATTTCCAGTCTCTAGCCAGCAGGGGCAGTTATGCCCATTTGCTGGGCAAGCAGGAGCTGTAGCTGTGGTGCCAACCTGCAGTGGATGAGCTTCTGCCTGCTTTGGTCCTTCCTCTGCAATACCTGTGACCTGCGGAGCTGGGGGAGCCTGGCCCAGACATAGGGAAGCTACACTGGCTGGGGCAGAGCTGGAGGACAGATGGAGGATTCAGTGGAAAGTCAACATGTCTTCTGAAGGCTGCTGCAGCACAAGAGAGCTGCTAGTTAACGGCACTGTCATAAGAAGAGAAGTAGGACGTGACCACATATGTGCTGGAGGTCTTGGGTTTTGGTGTGATTGAAGAGGAATGGGAACAAAAGACCCTACTGAGGTTTCAGTGAAAGGGTAGTGTTCTCAGGGCTGCAGGGGAGAGTTTCTGCCAACCCTCGCTTTCAGGGAAAAATAAATCTAATGAATCTTCTATTGATTCCTGTGATCAGATTGCTTCACCTAAATGTGGGACTTGCCTATTTTTGATGATGGATTTTATAAAAATCATTCAAGATACTAGGTAAATCAAATTCATCTTCTGTACTAGGATGCCTAGTAATATAGAAGAAAGTAAAATAAATACTTATGTGACCCTGAGCAAGCCATGAACAGGAAAAATGTTTGGTACTTGTTTCCTCCACTGCTCTCGACAATCAATGTATTCTTAAATATGCTGTTGACTTTGTGGCTGAGATTTTTTCAAAGCTATTAAAGGATTTTGATGCCCAGTTTCTATTGAAATGGCATTCATATCCCCTCAGTGGCTTTGAAAATCAGTCATAAAATAAGGTTCTAAGTCAGGGGTGGGCAAACTTTGGCCCGAGGGCCACATCTGGGTATGGAAATTGTATGATGGGCCATGAATGCTCACAAAATTGGGGGTGCAGGCTCTGCAGTGGGGCCAGAAATGAGGTGTTCAGGGTGTGGGAGGGGGCTCTGGGCTGGGGCAAGGTGTTGGGGTGTGGGGGGGTGTGTGTGAGGGCTCCAGCTGGAGGTGCAGGCTCTGGGGTGGTGCTGGGGATGAGGGGTTGGGGATGCAGGAGGGTGCTCTGGGCTGGGACCGAGGGGTTTGGAGGGTGGGAGGGGGATCAGAGCTGGAGCAGGGGGTTGGGGCATGGGAGGGGATCAGGGGTGAAGGCTCTGGGTGGTGCTTACCTCAAGCAGCTCCCAGAAGCAGCCGCATGTTCCCTCTCCGGCTCCTACATGGAGGTGCAGCCAGGCGGCTTTGCACACTGCCCTGTCCGCAGGTGCTTGCGAAGCCCCCTGGCTGCCCCTCCACATAGGAGCTGGAGGTGGCACATGCTGCTGCTTCCAGGAGCCATGCAGAGAAGGGCAAGCCCCTGATCCCACTCCCTGGCTGGAGTGCCAGAGTGGGGCAAGCTCCAGACTCTGCTCCCCAGTGGGAGTTCGAGGGGCGGATTAAAACATCTGGAGGGCTGGATGTGGCCCCTGGGATGTAGTTTGCCCACCCCTTGTCTAAGTCAACAATGAATTTAATATGAGCTGAAGGTGCCAAACAACCCTGCAGAACTGAGCCCAAAGTTAGTTCCAATGTAACACAAATTTATCCATGAAGATATGTCAGTTAGGGCCTGATGCTGCCAGGTGCTGAGTACCATTAACTTCAATGTTACAAGTGATCTTAAAATATGTAACATTGTACTAGAGAAGAAATGCAAATCCCCTTGCATAATTAAAAATGGATAATCCAGTTTGTGAAACTGACCCTGTGACATTTTCTTGTTTCTTTAAATGACAAGGCAGGAATATTATGCGGGCAGAAATCTCCCTTTTCAATGTACTTTGTAAAAGTAGAGTTTCTAGTATAAATCAAGAGCTAAACTTAGACCTCAATTTCTGTTTCAGTTGTTTGCTTTCAAACAGGTATGATCTGAAAGTAAGAGTACAGTCACTAGCAGTTTCCTCATCACTATACTTTTAGTAAGCAGAGAGCTAGAACATAAATAGGGGAATGAAAATTAATAAAATAGCAAACAAATCTTTTTGTTGTGAACAGTGGAAAATTAAGCCTATTGATAAGATCCACCATGGAAATATGCCATAACCAATAAGCTAAATCATATGAGCACGTAGTCAATTAAGCAATTCAAAATTAGCCTCCTTGATTGTTTTCAAGTGGATCCCTTGAAGGGATCTTGGTTTATGTAAAACATACGGTTGCCCTTATTGCTTGCATTTTGGTACTGCTGAAAGAAAAAATGCTCTTTTAGCCTGGTCCTCAATTTACAACCTTACAATCTTTCCAATGCTGTTTTGGGGAGCCAGCCATGTTGTATGCCATCATCATCAGATGTTAAGTAGAACTCAACATGGCTGGATAATCAGATGAAGTGCAGACAGCTTTTGAGAATGGGGAGTTTCACTGTAACCCGGCCACCCCCAGGAGAAGCAGTAGCTTTATGTCAATGAGCTCAAAGGCAGCAAGAGTTACACTTAGGGTGGCATTTTCAAAAAGCATTGACCTAACCTTGCTCCCATCAGTCAATTTGAGAGTTAGGCCTCAATGAGCACTTGTAGACATCCCACTCTGGGTGTTTTTGTTAAATATATACAATGTTGTGCCATCAATTCTTAAGTGGCATTTCCCACTGGATTCGAGGGAGAATTCTGCTTAAGAATGTTGGCACAGCATAGCTCTGCTAAGTTACTCTTACATTTACATGGGGTTTTAGTCACACACTTCTATTGACGCTTGTGGAACTCATATGGCTAAATCCAAATCCATGGCTTTGAAAACTTGATTGTGGGTATATTTATTTTCTCTTTGTTGTTGAGTTCTGAAGCTGGGCAAGTCTGGAATGCTATTATTTGCCTCAGGCTCTATGGCACAGTTAGAGGAAAAAACCTGCCAAGCCTGTCAGGCTTGCCAAGGTTTTGGGGCCATACAGGCCTAACTAGCTCCACTATTTAAAAAATGTAATTGGAGGTTTTAAGTAGGTGCCTGAAGCCACCCTGTCTTCCCCCCCCCCCAAAAAAAGAGAGAAAACAAAAACAAACTTTCCCTCACCCCTTCCTTTTCTCACTGTATCTTTGTAAAATGTAGACCATAAATCCATTTCCCTGTTGTAAATCCGCTGCCTTCAGAGTTGTGCAAAGCATCACTCTCAAAGTAACGCTATTCTGAAGTTTAACAGTAGGATTGTCCGAGGTGGATAACCAATATGGATATCTAAAATGTGTGACATCTTTAGGGCCTGATCCAAACTCCATCTTTTTTTAACTTACTTAGATGGACTTTGGATCAGGCCCTTACCTACCCGCATTTTCAAATTTGTTTTTTTGACCTAGCACAGAGGAATAGTAACCACACAATGTTCTGTGAGATTACACAATAGTTAAATATTTGGAGTCTGATTCTGATTGCACTTAAGGTTGGTGTCAATTACAAGTAACTCTGAAGTCAATAGTTAGTTTTAAAACTGGCATGAGATCAGAATTAAGGCCTTTGATGTCCTTTTGTTAATACCTATGAATAATTCCTATTAAGATCAATTGAACTTATGAATGTGGAACAGTGAGACTAAGGAATCACTTGAAATGGATTCTCTCCTGGTTTAAATTAGCATAACTCCAACAGATTAGGTCCTTTGATTTTTTTTTTTTTTTTTTTTTTTTTTTTTTTTTTTTAGGATGGTGAAATTCAGGATTTAAGTCATCACACAGGCTAAAGTATCCCCTTTTCCTTAGCCAAAGTAACTGTATTTTAAATTAATTTACATTGCAATCTTAGATAAATGGTGCTCTGTTGCTTTTCAACTCCTTATGGAATGTCCTTATCCCAAAAGTGTGAATGGCTTGTGGCATGTTGGTTCTAGCTTTCTCTCCTCTTATTTTACAAAACCTCCCATTTTGCAATGTAATTGCATGTGTTGTATCATAAACTACACAGTATAACTGAATATAATGAAGCCAAATGTTACTTCATGCAGATAACTGGTTTCAATTTAGATAATAGGTGGCATTCCAAATAATGTAGCACACCCAAGCAGAGGAAAAGAATAGATAGTTGTTCAAGAATCACTGCTACTTTCAGGACTTTCAGTTACTCTCACCACTTTCTTCTGTGCTTATGAGCCTGCAAGTCTTTCCATGGTAAGAGCTGGTAAGAGGCAATCAGAGGCCCACTTTAATGGAATATTCAGGGGCTCTAAAATATATGGATGGAATCTGAACATCACCACTAGGGTGACCAGATGTCCCAATTTTATAGAGACAGTCCCAATTTTGGGGTATTTTTCTTATATAGGCTCCTATTACACCCCACACCCCCTGTCCCGATTTGTCACACTTGCTGTCTGGTCACCCTAACCACCACCTCATGTAGTTGAAAGGTTTAGATTTTTCTAGGTACAATTGAAGTAGTATATTGGCATCTTTGGGCCTGATCCTACTGCTCCTATGTTTCTTGGCAAAACCACCAGTGATTTCAACAGAAGTGGGATTGACCCTCTTTGTTTTTAGATGTAGTAATGAAATAAATGGCTGGGTATTGGAATTGCAGAAGCACTGCAAGACCATTTCAAAGGCAACAATTATAATGCACTGACAATGACTGTCATGTTATCAGGAGGGTTCCTTGCCCACAAAAGCTTGTATCAGGCTCAGCATCTGAGTCCCTGAAGCCTTTTGTGCATTTCAGATTTAAAATATGTCACTTTTATATTCACAAAATAAAAGCATAGGGGACTTTATAGCTTTTTAGAAGCTTTGTTTGTAATTTAAACACTATTGCATTTTAAAACTAAAATTTGTTAGGCTCTTAATTATGCTAAATTAGCACTTCTGGGGAATAAAAGCCACCTGCCTCTATTTACACTGATTACTAGGGACCTGCCTCTCAGCACTAGAATTATGGTGATAGAGTTCTTTGCTCCTGTCCCCATTTGTCCCTACAATTTAAGTCAATGGATCCACTTAATGGTGAAATTCAGCCTTATGCAAAGAGTCAGTGCAGGCCTATGCATCATTGACACCTTCAGGAACAGCCTTTCAAAAGCACTGAAGGTAATTAGGAGCTTACATTCCATTGGAAATCAATAGCATGTGTGATCCTAATCCCTTGGCACATTTGAAAATCTAGTGTTCTGCACAGGGGTGAATTTCACCAGCTGTGAGTAAAAATTGCTCACATGAGTAAAGGCTGCAGGGTTAGGCATCAGCTTTATTACTGGAAGAATCCTTCATTGTCACCTCATATTGCTCTGAACACCTCTACAGGTTGCACCGCTCTTGTGGTGGTGGAATCCTCACACCAATATTGCTCCACCTCCTCTAGCAAGAGCACTGTTCTTGGGGATTGAGGGGTGGTGGTGACTATCTCCAAACACTGCTAAATTATAAATAGACTCATGTTTGAACAGTAACTTTAAGTAGTGGGTTGTGTTTTTTTTTTATTATTGATCCTGAAGGGAATTGAACTCCCTACTTGTTAACTGTCACTGCTTTTGCCTCACAAAAAAACCTGCAGTACTATAGAAGTACTTGCCTGTATGTGTCCTTCAGTGGAGCTCACATCAAGAGGCCAAAGGAGGCTACTTGCTGCATCAACATCACGCTGGTGCACTGAGAGCTAGGATAATATTTACAGTGATGGCTGATTTCAAAGTGCAATAAGAAGTGTGTAATATTACACTTGTATGGTGCCTTTTCTCCAGAAGGATCACAAGGCTTTCAGCAGATAAAGGTTATAATTGTGAAAAACGTAGTTTTCTTCACTATAACTATTTAACTGCATTAAATATAAATAATGGTGGTGTCATACAATAACATTTGATGCAAACATATGTTTTAGAAATTATGTAACTGCCTCCTTTTAATTGGTGCTTTAAACATGCTGAATCAACATGTCCTTAACTTTTAAGCATATAAATAGTCCCATTGATTACAATGGAACTACTCAATGCTTAAAGTTAGGCATATGCATAAATGTGTTGATGGATTAGGGCCCTGGTTTTCAAAAGCATTTATCTATAATCTTCAACAGTTCAGTTTTTTTAAGGTAATGCTAACCAGTAGAGCACAAGATCACTAGATAATAAGCCTGCAGAAAGAGAAGAATAAACCCTTTTTCATTCAACAAGTTACGTAAACATCTCACATGCTGCTCCAGTTTCTGGTTTTCTATCAGGTAAGCTTTGCCAACACCATATGGGAATTTTTTCAGTATTCATTAGTCACCACTTTTCTTTTTAAATAGATCGTAATGCAACAAACTTGTAAAAGACAAATCAGTGATTATCATAGAAGAAATAGTCATGTGAGACTGTTGTGGCAAGTTTAAATACTTCCTTTCTTGTAGCATTAAGACATCCTCAGTGTACATTATTGCAGTGATCCATTGCAATATTGTGAATTTTTCAACATAGACTAAGCACACCTTCCAAAAAAGGTGAAGAGATAAGCTCAGTAATTTTAAGCCTTTTAATATTTACAGGTACATTCCCAGCATTTTGGCCATCAGGTCTTTCTCAAGGGTGTGTGATGGCTGAAACGTCAGGAATGTGCCTGTAAGTAATCAATGCCTTAAAATGACTGAGCTTATCTGTCTAGTAATTTCTTGAAGGTGTGCATTCTGTATCTTGAAGTTTCTAAAAAATCAAAACCTCTCCCCTGAAATACTATTTTCATGCTTGATTGTAGAGTCCTTTCAACAGGAACTCTGTTTCTGTGAAGACTACAGGACTGGGCCTACTTAAGAGGTTTTCCTATAGTGATTTATAGAATGTGCCGTGAACTCAGCGCAGCGACGTTGATCTATGCTAGCTGAAGATACGACCCATAGTCTGAAAAATGACTGTCAAAATGGCATCATGTGTCTCTCATTGAATTTCATATCAGACTTGCCCAATTTATAAGTAAAGATTATTTTAATTAGCTGCCAACCCTACTAACTAGTCAAGCTTTTCTTTTTCTGTAACATGTCACCAGTAATAAATATTCTGCATCTATTCTTTTCTGGCTCATGCCACAATTGTTAACAGAGAGATAGAACTTCGATTTTAGAACTCAGAGGGCTTTACAAAGGAAGTTAGTATCATTATCCCCATCTATAAGATGGGGAGATTGTGGCACAGGGAAGGGAAGTGACATACCCATGGTCACCCAGCACAACTAGCACTAGGGCTCAGGTCTTCAGCACTGTCCTGAGATTCCAATCTGCTATGCCATGCTGTCTCCCACTTTTCCTCCCTAGCGATTGGCTCTCCAGGGCTAACTGGACAAAACCTAATTAAAAACTTATCTTTGCCACCGTGGTAAAAACAGATAAAAGCTCACTGGGTTAGATTGTTGTCACTTCAGGTATCAGCATTATGTTGTGATACAGTGTTGCATCGTCTGGTGGTGATGAGGCAAGAAAAGGAAGAGCATGGGCACAAAAATAAATTCATCCAAGAGGAGTTCATGTCCCCAAGCCAAGCAAAATAAGCCATCTTAAAAATAAGAAATAAAAGCATGTGTGGGGATTGGTGTAGGGCACAGCCCTGCTGCTCCTTGCAACAAAGTTGTGATTCACAATTCTTTTCAAGGCATTGAGGTTTTCCAGATAATCTGGAACTTGGCTAACTCAAAAATGGCTTAATTTTAAAACAACCTTTTCATGGATGTAATCCTTTGTGAAAAGTGTGCAGTCGATATGTTCTAAAAATGATGGTTTAGAACTTTAAAAAAGAAGAGGTTTGGGAGGGGCTCATCCTGCAAGGTGCTGAGTGCCCTCAAATCCCACTTAATTTGAGGGAATTGAGGGTGCTGAGCACTCCACAGGGAGCACTGGGCCTAAATCCTCAAAAATATTTGGGCTCCTAATTTCCATTCTGCAGTACTGCCCGAGAATCATTACATGTTTGAAAATCATGTCTGCAAGATTTTCCACTGCATTTTAAGCAAATGCATACACTGTTACATGTATTTACAGTACTCCAGAGAGAGATGCATGCTATTTCGGAGATTAGATTGTTCAATCTAGGGAGGGATAGGTCAGTGGCTTGAGCATTGGCCTGCTAAACCCAGGGTTGAGAGTTCTCTTCTTGAGAGGCCACTTAGGGATCAGGGCAAAAATCTGTCTGGGGATTGGTCCCCCTTTGAGCAGGGGGTTGGACTAGGTGACCTCCCGAGTTCCCTTCCAACCCTGATATTCTATGATTCTAAATAAATACATTGATTTGAATGTTTGGTTACATAAAAGTGTGTGTGTATGTATCTATATATACACACTACCTGACTTTTCTATGCTGGGATTAAATAACATTTAAGGGAACCCATAGAAATTTCAAACTTGTCTGTTTCATTGTGTATTGTTTAATAACAAGTTAGAGTTATGACTTTTATTTCAATATGCAATCGATTTCCTCCCTTCTCCCCCTCCACCCTTTTCTTTATCTGAGTCAGATTGAACCTCTCCCCCCCCCACCCCGCCCATTGAAGCAAATGGGAACCTTTCTATTGACTTCAGTGGGCTTTAGAATAGGTCTTAAATGTAAAGATAGATATTGGGACACTTCAAGATTATTTCCACTCCAGTGGTGAGAAGCTCTATAATTATACAGTTCAAATGGGAGCAACTGGGGCCAGAGACCTCCCTGAGAGTTTGGAGTGAAAGCAGATCTCTGAATGTCTTTGCTGACTCAGGAGGCCATAGAACAGGGGTGGGCAAACTACAGCCCAGGGGCCGCATCCAGCCCTCAGATGTTTTAATTCGGCCCTTGAACGCCAGTTGGGGAGCGAGGTCCGGGGCTTGCTCCACTCCGTGTGGCTCCCGGAAGCAGAAGCATGTCCCCCCTCCGGCTCCTACATTGCGGGGCAGCCAGGGGGCTTTGCACGCTGCCCCTGCCCCAAGTGCCTATGGATAGGGCAGCGTGCAGAGCTGCCTGGCTGTGCCTCCACGTAGGAGCCAGAGGGGGGACATGCCGCTGCTTGTGGGAACTGCTTGAGGCAAGTGCTGCCCAGAGCCTGCACCCTGTACCCCAACCCTTTGCCCCAGCCCTGATCCCCCTCTGAACCCCTCAGTCCCAGCCCAGAGCACCCTCCTGCACCCCAACCCCTCATCCCCAGAGCCTGCACCTCCAGCTGGAGCCCCTTCTCACACCCTCTTTGCACCATACAAATTTCTGCTGGAAATCTGTATGGAACCAGCAGTAACTGACCTCTGCACCATCAATCCCATTAAAGTAAGAATGAGTCACAGGTGCCAGGAAAAACCCAGTGGCTACATGGCTTGTAACAGCATGCTCCTATAGGACTGAGTTGTGGAGGGAGCCCACAGGGGCATTGTGCAGGGACACACTGACCTTACGGATAGTCTGGTTTCCAAGCCTGACCCCCTTGCTGCTCTGCAGTTTCCTGGACTTGCTGTCTGTTTAAAGAGTGTACACTGACAAAGCTCTACAAAGATCACTTCATGGAGTATCCTCTCTCCTAAGTGTTTCCCTGGCAGTTGACCCTGCCACTCCTAATCTGTCTATATTGCATCTATATGTGACTTAGTAAAAGCACATAGAGTAATACAAATGCCATCTGTGTCAAGAGGATAAGCTGTTATTGCTGCATCAAATAAAACATTGGGGCTTCTGTGTGTTTTTAAGATTTGCTCATTTTGTTCTATTGCTGTACTTTGCATGGAATACTACATTTATTAAACAACCACAGTATATACTTTTAAAACAGTCTGGTACTTGAAATATGGCAGTATTTTCTATTTTAAGTGCAGGGAAATACTATCTTTTAGATATCACCGTTAGCAAATGTGGCCTTTTAGACTCCTTATAATGCCCAAAATATAAGAAAGTAACAATGCATTTGGGAATAAAATTTGGTATTTCTCTGTCTGAATACCAGCCTCTAAAAAGGATTTTTCCTGGGAGAAATTTTCTCCATTTATATAGGAGTACTGAAGAGTGCTTTACTTTCACATAGTGAATCATATAAGCAGCACTGAGAATTTTTGTGAAGGAGTTCTCCAGGTGAAGGAGGAGCAATTATGTGACCCTTGGGGTAAGTTTGTCTGTAGTGTGTTTGTGGTGTGCTTGCTGCTTGACTGAAATATACATTGTGGTCTATTTGTTTGGGGAACTCTATGGGCTGACCCTAGCAGCCTGCTAGGGAGAGCTTCTTAACTAGGCTTTGATCCCTAAGCCCTTTAGCACCCATCAACCCTTAACCAGGGGGTATGGCTAGTCAGGAAGACCAGAGCTTTAAAAAGCCCACCCCTAAGCGAGCAGAGGCACTAGCAAACAGGAGCAGTTAACATGGGAGTTTTGAGGGGGAGTGTCGAGTGTGAGGGGGAGCTAGTTACACTTAACATTCTTTAAACATAAAGCCCAAAACACCAACAAAGGAACAAGCTGCAGGAGTAAAAAGATAATGCAGGCAGAAATCCAGCAGCAGAGTGAGGGCTATCCAGTTTATTGTACCCAATGCAGCATGTATGATTACCTGCCCTATGGTAATCTATTAGACTCCCTATAGGCAGGTGGTGTATGTGTGCATTTGGTGCAAGGAGACCAGGTTTGGGCTTTGGAGACTAGAGTAGCTGAACTGGAGGAGTTAAGTGAGACAGAAGTACATAGATGAGACTTTCCGGACACAGTAGAACAGTCCCACCCTTGGTTTGACAGCCTCTGTGCTGTTGAGAAGGATGAAAGTCTCAGGGAAGGAGCACATCCAACTGGAGCAGAGGGAAATGATCCCATAGTTGGGACCCTCCTTTCAGATGATGTGGCACTGAAGATACCTTTCTGGGAGAGGGAACTCCAGTTATTGGGAAGACCGGTAATAGTTATGGAGGATTCGGTCATTAGAAACATAGATAGCTGGATTTGTGATGACTGTGAGAACTGCATGGTGACTTTCCCTGCCTGGTTCAAAGGTTGCAGATCTCTTGAGACATCTAGATAGACTTATGTGTAGTGCTGGGGAGGAGACGGTAGTTGTGGACATGTAGGTACCAATGACGTAGGGAAGGATAGGAGAGAGGTCCTGAAGGCCAAATTTAGGCTGCTAGGTAAGAGATTGAAGTCCAGGACCTCCATGGTAGCATTCTCTGAAATGCTTCCAGTTCTGCCTGTCTAACTGGTCCTACACGTGGAACTGCAGGGTCTCAGTACATGGATGAGATGATGGTGTAGGGAGGAGGGGTTTCAATTTATTAGGAACTGGGGAAACTTTTGGAAAAGGGGAAGTCTATACAGGAAGGATGGGCTCTGCCTAAACCAAAATAGATGCAAATTAAAAAGGTCATAGTTTAAAAACTGCTCTAAGGGCTGGGGGAAAGCCGACGTGTGGAGGAGCACCTGGTTCAAACAGAGAAATGCCTTAGTGGAGGATCTATTAATGGAGATTCTCTATGTCCTAGTAAGGAGAGTATGGAAGATAAAATACAGGTAGGATCTGATGAGAAACAGTCAAATGAAAGAGTCCCATTCAATTACATCATGTAATGGCAGACAGCAAAAAAGTGGCAAGTTTTAAAAGTGCTTATATACAAATGCTAGAAGTCTAAATAATAAGATGGGTGAACTAGGGTGTCTTGTATTAAATGAGGATATTTGATATGATGGGCATCACAGAAACTTGATGGAATGAGGATAATCAATGGGACACAGTAATACCATGGTGCAAAATATATCGGAAGGACAGAACAGATCATGCTGGTGGGGGAGTGGCACTAGATGTGAAAGAAAGTGTAGAATCAAATGAAGTAAAAAATCTTAAATGAACCAAACTGTACCACAGAATCTCTATGAATAGTAATGCTCTAATAATATAGCAGCTGATGGTGATAGTGACTGTGAAATGCTCAGGCAGATTAGAGAGGCTATAAAAATAAACTCAATAATAATTAATAATGGGGGATTTCAACTATCCCCATATTGACTGGGCACATCTCATCTCAGGACAGGATGCAGAAATAAAGTTTCTCAACACCTTAAATGACTGCTTCTTGGAGCAGCTAGTCCTGTAACAAGAGGAGACACATTCCTTGATTTAGTCCTAAGTGGAGCACAAGATCTGGTCCAAGCGGTGAATATAGTTGTTAATAGTGACCATAATGTAATTCAGTTTAACATCCCTGTGGTGGGGAAAACATTACAGCAGCCCAACACTGTAGCATTTAATTTCAGAAAGGGGGATTACACAAAAATGAGGAGGCTAGTTAAACAGAAATTAAAAGGTGCAGTGCTAAAAGTGAAATCCTTGTAAAATGCATGTGTTCCCTTAAATGCTACTTAATCCCAGGATAGCAAAGTAAGGTGTGTGTATATGTATATATACATACATACATACATATACATAATTTTAAAGATACCATAATAGCGGCTCAATTTAAATGTATACCCCAAATTAAAAAACATAGTAAGAGAAGTAAAAAAGTGCCTCTGTGGCTAAACAACAAAACAAAAGAAGCAGTGAGAGACAAAAAGGCATCTTTTAAAAAGTGGAAGTTAAATCCTAGTGAGAAAAATAGAAAGGAGCATAAACTCTGGCAAATGAAGTGGTAAAAAATATAATTTGGCTAGCTGTTCTTCAAATTCTTTTTTGGCCTAAGACTCAGAGTAACAGCAATTTTTAAGTACATCAGAAGCAGGAAGCCTGATAAACAAGAAGTGGGGCCACTGGATGATCGACATGCTAAAGGAGCACTCAAGGACGAAAAGGCCATTGTGGAGAAACTAAATTCTTTGCATCAGTCTTCACGGCTGAGGATGTGAGGGAAATTCTCTAACCTGATCCACTCTTTTTAGATGACAAATCTGAGGAACTGTGCCAGATTGAGGAATCCTTAGAGGAAGTTTTGGAACAGACTGACAAACTAAACAGTAATAAGTCACCAGGACCAGATGGTATTCACCCAAGAGTTTCTTCAGAACTCTTATGTGAAACTGCAGAACTACTAACTGTAGTCTGTAACCTATCATTTAAATCAGCTTCTGTAACAAATGACTGGAGGATAGCTAAGGTGATGCCAATTTTTAAAAAAGGACTCCGGAGGTGATCCCAGCAATTACAGGCTGGTAAGTCTAACTTCAGTACCGGGCAAACTGGATGAAACTACAGTAAAGAACAAAATTGTCAGACACATAGATGTACATAATTTGTTGGGGAAGATTCAACATGGTTTTTGTAAAGGGAAATCATGCCTACTAGAATTCTTTGAGGTGTCAACAAGCACGTGGCTAAAGGGGATCAAGTGGATATAGTGTACTTAGATTTTCAGAAAGCCTTTCACAGGGTCCCTCACCAAAGGCTCTAAAGCAAAGTAAGCGGTCAAGAGATAAGAGTGAAGGTCCTCCCATGGATTGGTGACTGCTTATAAGATAGGAAATGAAAGGATAGGAATAAATGGTCAGAATGGAGAGAGGTAAATAGTGGTATCCCCCATGGGTCTGTAGTAGGAACAGTCTTATTCAACATATTCATAAATGATCTGGAGGAAGGGATAAACAGTGAGGTGGCAAAATTTGCAGATACAAAACTACTCAAGATAGTTAAGTCCCGGGCAGTCTGCGAAGAGCTACAAAAGGATCTCACAAAACTGGATGACTGGGCAACAAAATGGCCGATGAAATTCAGTGTTGATAAATGCAAAGTAATCCCAACTATACATATAAAACGATGGGGTCTAAATTGACTGTTACCACTCAAGAAAGAGATCTTGGAGTCATTGTGGATAGTTCTCTGAAAACATGTGCAGCGGCGGTCAAAAAAGCAAACAGAATCCTGGGGATCATTAGGAAAGGGATAGCAAATAAGACAGAAAACATCACATTGCCTCTATATAAATCCATGGTATGCCTACATCTTGAATACTGTGTGCAGATGTGATCTCAAAAAAGATGTATTGGAATTGGAAAAGAGAAACAGAAATGATTAGGGGTATGGAACGTCTGCCCTATGAGGAGAGATGAATAAGACTGGGACTTTTCAGCTTGGAAAAGAAACAACTAAGGGGGGATATGATAGAGGTCTATAAAATCATGATTGTGGAGAAAGTAAATAAGGAAGTGTTATTTACTCCTTCTCATAACACAAGAACTAGGAGTCACCAAATGAAATTAATAGGCAGCAAGTTTAAAATAAACAAAAGGAAGTATTTTTTCACATAACTCAATCAACCTGTGGAACTCCTTGCCAGAGGATACTGTGAAGGGCAAGACTATAACAGGGTTCAAAAAAGAACTAGATAAGTTCATGGAGGATATGTCCATCAGTGGCTACTAGGCAGGATGGGTAGGGATGGTGTTCCTAGCTTCCGTTTGCCAGAAGCTGGGAATGAGCGACTGGGAATGGATCACTTGATGATTACCTGCTCTGTTCATTCCCTCTGGGGCACCAGGCATTGGCCACTGTCAGAAGATAGGATTTTGGGCTAGATGGACCTTTGGTCTGACCCAGTATGGCCATTCTTATGTTTTTACATTTGGCTCCTAGAATAGGTGGATATGTTTTGATTTGCTGAAAATTGGAACAATGTCTTCAAATGTGGAGCATCTGTTCCCTCTTCTGTTCGCCAGGATTGAGAACTAGTTGTTTATACTGTCATTTCTGGCAATCTTAGGACCATTTTATTGAATCTGTGGCTGAAATCCTGACGCCTCTGGAGTCAGTGGCAAAATTCCCATGATTTCAATGGGGCCTTTTATTATTCTGATAATTGATGCATGGCTGACAACCTTGAAAATCCTTTATGCTTATTTACTTTCCTTATCTCCATGACATAGCAATATCATCACTACCATGCTCCTGAGCAAGGAAAGAACAGGATATATTTTAAAGTCCATCATCATTCCTCAGTCACGTTGGGGAGTCACTGTTGAGCAGGCCATTATTGCTCCAGTACTTTCAGCCCCTGCTGGGCAAAGGAGCAAGAAATGTGCGCTGAAAATCAGCCACAATATGGCCATCAGTGTCACTAGGACGAGGCCAATGGGTAAGACCTGAGTTTTACTGTGCATTTTAAATTTAGCCATTTTAAATTCTTTGCTTGTCTGACTCTGAAGTCAAGTTGTTTATTCACTTAAAGAATCTTCAGATATAGAGAGAAGCAGTGACATCAGCAAAAATCAGTGAAGGACCAAGAACTCAAGTTAATCTAGAGAATGAATGACTGGTTCTTTGATCCTGCTGCACTCTTTTATCACTTGAAGGCTAAACTTAGCCCTGTACATACAAATTCTGTTTAACCAGGTTTACTTAGGTTTTAAATATTTGCGGTTTTCTTTTGTGTAGGTTCTGTTGTATAAGAAACTGTTACCACATAATCAGATTGCTGCTATGCAAGCATGGGTAGCTCTCTTCAGATGAGCAGAATGTATTACTAACGTGGAAATACACTTGTTGATTTAAACATGTTACACAAAGAAACACTTCTCTGACCAATTTTTTTTCTAAACAGCATATGAAAATGGCATGGGGAAACTGCTAAACTTTGAATAATAGAGAAATAATCTATTATGGGCAAAATATCAAAAATTATTTCCATTACAGTGAAGTGTAAGAAAACAAGTGATTTTTATTCTGAGGAAAAGATGTTTTGGGTTTAAGTTGTCTAATTAAAAAAAATTAAACTGAAGTATTTACAGGTTATTAATGCGATTAAGCTGAAAAATAAATAAGTTGTAGTGTGAGGAAATAATTTTTGATACAGCAGAGACTTATTTAATGATATAATTTGAAAAATGTCATAGCAGGAGCTCACAGGAGTTGAGCATTAGTACTTTATTTCCCCAGCAGACACTTAATATCAGCAAGCTTAATTTAAAAAAAAAAGTGTATTGCTGTTTTTATTTGAACAAGAAAATAAGGATACAATGGCTTTTAAAAAAGAAACAAAATGTAAAAGTCTGAGGAAGGAAGATCAGTAAGCTGAGGGCCTGTGCATACTTATGCCCCAGTACTCACTTCTGTACACTTCTCTCCAGATGTGACCTGCACTAGAGCACAATACACCATCACTGTGACCCCCTTGTCTCCCTCATTTGGAACACTCATTTGTGATACTAATATTTAGAAGGTTAATTGAGCACTCGGAGTTAGTAGTTGTGAGGAGGGCATTTTTCAATCAACTCGTGGCTGACTGATTTGGGTTTTGAGCTTGAGGAGTGGCTGCTGGATTTGTGGCTATTGATATGAAAAATGTATTAATATGGATAGTAGTCTTAATTTTTGTGAAGGTACTTAAGATCATTAGCTTTTTTAGTTAAGGTATAAATCCAAATAGATAAATTTGTGAGAACAACCTGGGTGAGGGATTTAAAGAAACTCCTGGATTTCAATTTGTGTGGGCTAGGGTGAAAACAGGATTTCACTTTCCCAAGCACACTTCCAGCTAAAGCAAGCAATCACTTCTCTATGACCCCATCACCATAGTACCTACATGACTTAACCTTAATATCAAAAGCCCAGATCTGCAAAGGTATTGAGGCTCCTAACTTCCACTAAATGCCTCTGTGAGTCTTTGCCAAAATAGCTATTTCCTAATGAATGAGAGGCATCGCCTCTGTGACGCTCCTAGTCGCAGGAGCAGCCCGAGACAGCTGAAGGCGGAGGGACATGGGAGGCCTTATCTGCATATATTAAGAAGGCAAAAGCATGATGATTGTAGCTTGATTTTTCGCGTCTGAAGAATGACCCCTCCAGACCCAGTGCATCCAGGGCAGAAAAACAATTCGTATCAAATACAATCTCTTCCTCCTCCTCCCCCCCGCAAAACATGTGTAAGGGGGAGGGACATAAGTCATCCACAAGCCAATGTTTACAGCCCCAGTCACGTTTCTGCCTGACCTGACAGGTGCTCCTAGCCACCTTCCCCTCTGGCCATTCCCGGCCAGCTCGCCCCCGTCTCCCTTCGCTGCTCTGGCTGGGGAAGTGCCCGGGGCAGCAGCGCAGGCCCCTGCACCTCAGCGGCAGCCGAGCTGCGGAGCGAGGTCAGCGAAGCATCCTGCTCGATGCAGCAAGTGATAAGGCACCGCGCGGAGGAGGGAAATCCGTCCCCTGGGCCGGGAGTAGCCGCTGCCGAGGGGAGGGAATTGCCCGCTGCAAAGCAATCGCTGCCCCCCTTCCCAGCACGCTGCCCTGCCCCCTCCAGCCCAGCGAGGTGCTGGCAGGGCTGCTGCGGGGGGCTGTGTGTTGTGTTGTGCAGCGCAGCAGGAGGGGAGACTCCAGCTGCCCTCAACGCCCCCTGCTCCCCCGCGTCCCTTGAGCGCTCCTTGCTGGCCCTGCCACCCTCGCTCGCTCCCCGGGCGCTCCGCCGCCTCTCGCGGCGTTGACCTCATCTCAGCAAGTCCTGCTGGAGCCTGGGTGGACGTGGTGGGAGGGGGTAAAGGGAGGAGGAGGGCTCAGCCAGCTCCCGTCCCCATTGGAGAACGAGCCGCGACAGCTCCAGCGGGAGACGGGGCTAAAGAGGCTGAACCTGCCCCCGGGAGCCCAGGGAAGCCTGAAGTTTTAAAGTGAGAACTTTCTTCTGGCAGGGCTTCAGATTTGAGGGGGAACCCGGTCTCTCCCTTCTCCTTCCCCCCTGGGCGGGCTGTACAATCCTCGGCAGTGTCCTGAGACTGTATGGTCAGCTCAGGGGCGACCTGGCCAGGATTGCTTCAGCCTTTTCCTGGAGGACAACTAGTGCACCAGCGTTGCTGTGAGCTGCGAGAGCGCGAGCTATTCCCCGGCCTTCCCAAACCCGGCTTCCTCCCTCCACGCCTGGGATCTCTAGGCTGCCCGGTGCTTTTTTGGGGCAGGGGGGATCGGCGAGCAGGACACCCACAGCCGTGACCGAGGAGCCCTTGTTGGCAGCCCGAGTTGGTTTAAGCAGCACAAAGGGCAGCAGCCTCAATAATGACAGCTGACAAGGAAAAGAAAAGGTAAGCGGGGTGGGGGCAGAAGGGGCTGGATAGGCTCGGGGGTGGGATGTGCAATGAAAGTGGGAACCGTGTAACTGCAACCGTGGTGCCCGGGGAGAGGCACCGGGGTTGGGATTCCCCGAAGTTATGACGGTCCCAAGGACAGGACCGTGTCTCCTCGCCTGCTGGAGGAGTCATTAGTTGCTGCTGCCTGAGTGACTTCTATTTCTTCCGCAAGTCTGAGGCTGTTGCGTGGAGTCCAGGTCCTGGGGCTGCTCCCCGGCTGGGACTCGGGATGCTTTTCAGGCTAGAGCTGCCTGCCGCTGCTACCCAAGCTGGGGCTTTAGGGATCCAGCAGCAAATGATTGAAGTTCATGGTAGTGATCCCATTGACTGCATGAGCCGGGGATCGGACCCTGAGAGGGGTAGCGGCAGGAAAAATGGTTCTTGGCAGTTAATTGTCTTGGTTGATCCCCGCAGCCGCGAAGGAAGAGGTCATTTCAGCAGGGCAGCAAAGATAACCTTCCTGCCCAAACCGCGCACAGCAAAACAAAAACTTTACACCAGATGTGGAGGATGGTCTTAGCCCTGCTCCTTCCTCTCTGTCTGTCTGTAGCGGCTCAGGCAAAATTCACTCGAGTCCAAGATGGGTTGGTGCAGCAGGTTGCAAAACGTTAATTCCCCACGAGAGGTGAAGGATTAAAAAACAACATAGCAGGTGGGTTAAATTGGCTGCACTGAACAGGGCAGAAGGAATTTAGCAGGATGAACGATTTCCTAAACGTGATCTCAAAAGTAGGTGGTTTCAAAAGCTCCTCGTGATGTCATATAAATTATAGGGAAACGTAGCATATGCAGTCGTGAGGATCCAGCCCTTACTTTCATGCGTCCATGGGAGCTACAGGGAAACGTAATGGATACTCCGTCGCTTCCCCAGGAGAGCACATGAGCAATATAGCCCAGTTTTCCACCTGCCCCCCCCCCCCCCGGTGTGGTTTTAGATTAAGGACTGGGATATAAAGCCAGGCGAGTGTAGGTTCCGCATTAATCCAACCCCGGTTGATAGGAACCCGACTGGAGTCTCAGTGGAAAAGTACCGTGTGTTATTTTCCCAATGGGACTTTCGGCGAGCGCTGGGGTCAGTAGGGAGACATGGGGCTGCAGGCTCGGCTGATTTCAGTCACACCGGTTGTGAGTCCGGACTCATTTCCCTTAAGGGGGCAGAGTGAGTCCGGATTAAGTCCTGTGTGGTCAGTATTTAGCCCAAGCGTTAACTGGAACACTGACTGAGCGGATCGCCTCTACAGCTGCTGCTCCAGGGAGTTGAGCTCAGGGTGGAGTCAGTCCCTTTTCTGTTGAGGGTCTGCACTTTGGTTGCATTGAAAGCGAATATCCTGGTAGTGGCGCTCTGATTAGCTGCATTGGGCAATGTTCAGCTGTCTGTTTTCTGATTGGCTGCACCAGAGAGGTCTCTGACACTCTGAGGCGAAGGCTAGGGTGGGCAAACTTTTTGGTCTGAGGGCCATATTGGGGAATAGAACTTGTATGAAGGGCCATGAATGCTCACAAAATTGGGGTGGGGTTGCGGGTGGGGCGGCTGGAGGGGATGAGTGCTGGTTGGGGGTGTGGGCTCTGGGGTGGGGCTGGGGATGAGGAGTTTGGGGTGTAGGAGGGTGCTCTGGGCTGGGATTGAGGGGTTTGGAGAGTGGGAGGGGGATCAGGGCTGGGACAGGGAGTTGGGGCGTGGGGGAGAGGCTCAGGGGTGCAGGCTCTGAGCGGCACTTACCTCAAGAGGCTCCCAGAAACAATGGCATGTCCCTTCTCCGGCTCCTACGCGGAGGTGCTGCCAGGCGGATCTGCATGCTGCCCCCATCCGCAGGCATAGCCCCTGCAGCTCCCATTGTAGCGCCAGAGAGGGCCATTGGAGTGCGTAGGAGCCAGAGTGGGGCCATGCCACGGCTGGTGTGAGCCCCAGACCCCACTCCCCAGTTTGCCCACCCCTGGGCTAAAGTCTCACCCTCCCCCCTCCATTTACTCCCACTCTCTTGCTCCATCCCTACTCCCTTGAAAAAAATCTTCTGCAAAGTGGGAAAGAACCCACCTTTCTGGTGGGTATCAATCTTCCTCATACAAAGAAGAGCGTACAATATAATGAAAATACATAACTGCACCCATAGCTGGTCATTTGAAACTAAAGGTATGCACATATGTAGACCACAATCAACAACAAATACTAGTTCTCCAGTCTTGTTCTCCAGTTCAGGGTTATTTAGTTCATTAGTTTTCGGGGATTAAGGTAATGCAATTTACAACAAGGTTTATTATCTTTAATGTCAATTAGGTAATTATTTTTTCAGTTGAAGATGGTGTTTTAGAAGGAAGGAATTTTAACAAAACATGCTTCATAATTACAATTACATGGGTATAGTTTACATGTTATGTAAACATTTATTAATTTTATATTGTGATACATCTCAATATATGATGTACTGAGGGTGTACTGTGTAGGTGGCTTCATAATTTTGGGGATCTGATGAAATACCAGAATTTAATATAGGACCTGAGGGGCATGTTGTGTTTTAATTGCCAATCATTTCACTTAAAGTTGAGGGCTCTGGGAATGTGCTGAGCACAGTTATTGGGTAGGTGTTTCTCTCTTACTCTTATTAAATATTTTTTTGTTGCAAGGAGGTGTAAAGTAAGGTTTTCTGTCCAAGTAAAACAGAAATCCAGGTATTCAAGCTCCGTAATTACCACTGACAATCTACTGAATCTTAATACAAATTGTTTGGTGCTCTGTATTACACATGTTACAGGTGGAAACAAAAGGAAAGAAATCAGGAACTATAGTGCAAAACTGGCAGACATTTAACTCGTGAAATCAATGAGAGTACTGGCATGAGTAAAGACTATCCAAGTGATTAAAAATTGTAGGATTGACCCATGCGTTGAGATATTCAAGCTATTTTATGCTATCAGTGTTTGCAAGATTGACTTTTGTCATTGAATACAGAAATATGTAAATAAAAGCTTTAATTTATGAAGGAAATACCTTATCTTGCCATTGTTCATATATAGTTGTTTCATTTACTGATATACTAAGCTTCTAAAAATTGTATTTAATATTTCATTTTAATTTGTGCACTAGCTCCAGATCATTGACTAAGCTACACTATGAGCAGTGTGAAAATTATTGCACTGGATAACTTTAGAACCATCAGCATATCAGATATTAATTTATTAGGGCGATATACTTTATCTTAACAGCACATTTGTTCTACATATGAGTTAACATTCTATGCAAACAATGAAGTACTGGATAATGTTATGTACCCTCATAATTCCGTTTTTAAGAGAATAGTGAAAAAATTATGGTACAGTAAGGTGTGTTTATAAAAATATGTAGTATGTTTAATAAAGGGCTGAAATAATCTTCAGGCTGAAAATTCACAATTTTAACAAAAGATAGTAATATCACAGTTTTTAACAAAAAATTCACTCTTAATCACCTAAAACTATAAGGGAATGAGCACTGTCTAGTGCACAGAGAACTTTGAAACTAAGCAGATCTTAGGGTATGACTACACTGCAATTAAACCCCTGTGATGGGGCTGTAATATTGCAGCGTAGATGTTTGGGCTCGGGCTCGGCTTGCCAGCCATAGGTGTTTTGCAGTGTAGACATACCCGTAGATGGCAAATGTCTCGAGACAACAGTATAATTGCCAAAGCAGATCAGTTACTATATGTCATGCTGCATCATTGAGAGTAGCTAAAAAGTTCAGTTCTCCAGGGGCAGGTCTTGCCACAGATGCTGAAGTTTTAAGTCTCAGGGCCAGAAGACGAAACCAGTGCACTACTGGTTCTTGAGGCTTACTGCACATTCTTCTTTCCTCTCTTTGGTTTTCTCTCTCTAAAGTGCCTAAGAATATACTTTAGATACAGCACAATACTGAAATTTAGGAGATCTGGGTTCTAATTTACTGGCTCTGGCACTGACTCAAGCGTGATCTTAAGTAAATCACTTGACATTCTTGTGCCAATTTCCATATCTCAGAAGTAGGGTAATAATACTTATCTACCTCTTAGGGGTGTAATAGAGGTGAGATATAATGTTTGTACGGTGCTTTGAGATGAAAGGTCATGTATCTAGTTCAGTATTCTTGCAGATGTGTGTGTATGAATGTATGTACAGGAATATTCTGCATAGCCAATTGAAACTTAATATATTTTATTTTCATTTGTTACTTTTATATGAATGATTTATTGCCTTTAGTTTATCAGTTGCTACAGTATTATTAGCTTGATTTCTAGCTGGATATACAGCTGGAAACTTAATGTGGCTAACTTAATATCACAATTTATAAATCGATTTCATAGAGAAAAAGTGGTGATGGTAATAAAAATCTGTTTTGTAGGACTTCCAGGCAAGTCTTGAGGCATAAGCCTTGAGGAACAGTTCTACCACCATAAAACAAGAGGCACTCCATGAAGGATAATCCAGAACATTTTACATTGTGCTCCATTTAAATCAAAGATCATCCTCGGATTCTCACATGGGAGTTATATTTCAGTCCAAGTCAAAGAGATCTGAGTAACATTTTATGTAGAATTGTCATGTTGTGTCACTCTCATTAGTAGATGTAATGTGCGTTTCTTAAAATAAAAATCTGGTCTGAGTCTTCTACCACCCACTTTGATGTAAAATGAATAGATCCATTACTTTAAATTAGTCAGTGGAAAGCTTCTTGTAGGTATTTGTATTTTTAAACAAAAAGTAACTATTTCTTGGAATATTAATATATTTTAAGAAATCATTGAAAGAATAAAACAAATTTTGCTTGCAAGATAATGTAAACTAAGAGTAATCAATATAGCATACATTTAATCTTCATATTCCAAATGTGGCCATAAACAAAATCATCATACAGGTTTTTTTTTCATATGATATTTCAGTGTTCTGAGAAGTTCTTTTCAGATATTTGAAATGTCTTTGGTTTTTATTTAATCATGATTAATTTTTGTTTGTATTTGGTTATAATTTTTTTATAATTACGATTTTTTTTCTTCAAGACACATTGCAGGACCAACTAGATTTTGCTCTGTATTTATCAGGAACATAGGATTTAGTGTTTCGTGTAGAACAGTCTTTGGAGTAAAGCGAATGAGTGCAGACACTGTCAAAGCTGTTCTTTTGCTCAAAGTGAACATTGATGATGCTTGTTCGGGGTTGCCTGATAAATTCATTCAGAACACAGATTGCTGGGAAAAAAACCCAGTAGAGATTTTTCAAGTTGAGAAAATGAACAATTTAGACTATGAGAGATATGCATGTGCCACTGCTGAGCCAGAATCTGGCAGTAGTGATTTTTAAGTGTACTTTTGTATGATTCTTTCATTATTCCCTCCCCCCGCCCCATGTCTGCAGAAAAGTTAGTGATTGTTAATGACACTATACTGATGTCAGACAGATTTTTTTTTTTATAAGCCGTGCAAATTTTAGGTGCTGCACTAGAAGGGGAAGGGGACAGGGTGTGAAAAAATTGACCAAAAGACCAAACATCTGATACTTAAATATCCCTGTTCAACTATGGCTAGATAACTGAATGCTGTCTATTAATATTTAAAGCTTGATACTGCTAAGTACTAAAAAACTCTCATGAGATACTTTGTGCCTTCGACTCCCATTGACCTCTCCCTTAAAGGACTGATTCTGCACAACTGATGTCAATGAGAATTTTGCCATTTTCTTTAATCAGAGAGGGATAGGGTCCTAAGAGCTTTACCATCAATAGTAGCCTGCAAATCCTTACTCACAAAAGAACTAATCCAACTGTCGGAAACCAAGTCCCTTAGATTTCATTGGCACCCACATCCAATTAGAAGGGGTGGGTTTCAGTTCCCCAGCCACTGTTCATTCCACTCATATACAGCCCAAATATTTGGACTTTAAACAGGTTGAATGGATTTCACCCTGATAACTGTGCAGAATGTGGGCATTTGTTGACATTTGTGAGACTACTAAAATTGTCTGGGTTTCTGCCAAGTTATATATACTTTTGACTTCACAAAAACTGTTTCTGTCAAAATTCATAACCACTCACAAGATGAATGCTAAAATCTGGCATCCTTGAGTGGAGTACCTCATTTTGATTTCCTGTTTGTCAAATAACATTGCATTTTCTACTAAGCTGTTCTTATCCCCAGTTATCATATATTCACCCTGTTCAGATACTATGGAAGCCTTCAGTACTGGAAATCTGTTATTATGGTATCCTTCATATTTAGGGACTTTGCCATAAATCTAAATAATGAATCTCCTCTTGCTTTCTATAGCACATCTAATTTTATGATGTAGCATTCTCACATCTGGAAATTCCAGTGTATAAATTTCAAAACAAGGGCTGTTGTGCACTGTGAATTCTATAACTGTGTTTTTAAATACTTCCACTAACTGCAAAAATTTGACCTATCTACAAAGAATTATAAACTTCCAGCGAACAAAATTTTATTTTCCTACCTTTCAGAGTTTTACAAACTATGCAGAAAGGGGGAAAAAAAGTAGTGGAGCATTGTCTTGAAAACCCAGGTTCTGGAGAGCCAGATACTACAACCTTTATTCCTAGAAGCAGTTCTTACTGATGTAGGTAGTCCCATTGAAGTCAATGGAATTATAGCACTTGTATGAGTAAGCACTGAAGGATTGGGATGTTGTTACCAGCATAAGAGTCCATTTTGCAAAGAGTGAAAGGAAGTTGTGTAATGAATTGCAATTCATATTTCAAATGTGAGCATAGAACTGTACTTTCTTACTCAGTTGTAGTTTTTTCCAAATGTAGTGGTTGAACTACAATGCTCAAGCTCCAGTCTCGGCTGAAACTCATTATAATCGCATCTGACGAAGTGGGTATTCACCCACAAAAGCTTATGCTCCAATACATCTGTTAGTCTTAAAGGTGCCACAGGACCCTCTGTTGCTTTTTACAGATCCAGACTAACACTGCTACCCCTCTGATACTTTCTTTACACTGTGCATCTTGCTACATGACCTGAAAAAACAGCCTTGCAGAGAGAAAAACCTATTTCATTTTGGTTCATTTGACTCCTCTCAAGTTGTGAATATCAGGTAAAGGAATTAATTGATGGCAATGAGGCACAGTAATAAAGGCAGATTATTTTAAATACAGTAAATTCTCTAATAAAAAGGTGGGTGAGGTAATATCTTTTACTGGACCAACTTCTGTTGGCCAAAGAGACAAGCTTTCGAGCTTACACAGAGGTCTTCTTCAAGTCTGGGAAAGGTACTCGGAGGGTATGTCTACAGTGCCGCTGGCCTGTGTCACCTAACTCAGGTTCACAGGGCTTGGGCTGAGGGGTTACAAAACTGTGATGTAGGTGTTCGGGCTCAGGCTGGATCCTGGGCTCTGGCACACTCCCCACTCGCTGGGACCCAGATCCTGGGCTACAGCCCAAGCCCGAACATCTACACTGACTGCAGTTTTATAGCCCCATGAGCCTGTGTTGACTGACACAGGCTTGCCACGAGTGTTTTATTGCAGTTATTGCAGTGTAGACACACCCAAGTGTCACACCTAAATACAAGGTGGAACAGATTTGTTTATCATGAGAGTTAACATGTTGTAAGACAGTGGCTCTCAACCTTTCTAGACTACTGTACCTCTTTCAGAGTCTGATTTGACTTGCGTTCCCCCAGGTTACACCTCACTTAAAAAATCAGATATAAAAATACACAAGTGCCAACTCTGTCCACATATCTATTCAAGTGACATCATCATAGGACCTAATCACATCAGCCATACCATCAGGGGCTCGTTCACCTGCACATCTACCAATGTGATATATGCCATCATGTGCCAGCAATGCCCCTCTGCCATGTACATTGGCCAAACCGGACAGTCTCTACGCAAAAGAATTAATGGACACAAATCTGACATCAGGAATCAAAATACTCAAAAACCAGTGGGAGAACACTTTAACCTGTCTGGTCATTCAGTGACAGACCTGCGGGTGGCTATATTACAACAGAAAAACTTCAAAAACAGACTCCAAAGAGAGACTGCAGAGCTAGAATTGATATGCAAACTAGACACAATCAACTCCGGTTTGAATAAGGACTGGGAATGGCTGAGCCATTACAAATGTTGACTATCTCCCCTTATAAGTACTCTCACACTTCTTATCACACTGTCTGTACTCGGCTAGCTTGATTATCACTTCAAAAGTTTTTTTTTTTTTTTTTTTTTCTCTTAATTAATTGGCCTCTCAGAGTTGGTAAGACAACTCCCACCTGTTTATGCTCTCTGTATGTGTGTATATATATCTCCTCATTATATGTTCCATTCTATATGCATCCGAAGAAGTGGGCTATAGTCCACGAAAGCTTATGCTCTAATAAATTTGTTAGTCTCTAAGGTGCCACAAGTACTCCTGTTCTTCTTTTTGCGGATACAGACTAACACGGCTGTTACTCTGAAACAAGTGTCACGGCACACTATTACTGAAAAATTGCTTACTTTCTCGTTTTTACCATATAATTATAAAATAAATCAACTGGAATATAAATATTGTACTTACATTTCAGTGCACAGTATATAGAGCAGTATAAACAAGTTATTATCTGTATGAAATTTTAGTTTGTACTTGCTTTGCTAGTGCTTTTTATGTAGTCTGTAAAACTAAGCAAATATCTAGATGAGTTGATGGTACCCCCAGAAGACCTCTGAATACCCCCAGGGGTACATTTACGCCTGGTTGAGAACCACTGTTGTAAGACACCCATTCCAGGTAAAGTGAGTAATTAACACCTCTGCAATAAGAGGACAAAGGACCCTGCCCTAACAGATGCAAAACCTGGAGATGTCTCTCCACTGGTATGATGATCAGTATGCCTCACAACATATCTTTCAAGATCCATAGGTCCTACTCAAAACATGTGGTATACCTTATCCACTGTACTAAATGTCCCAATAACAACTTTGTGGGTGAAACAAGACAATCACTATGCTCTAGAATGAACACAAATAGAAAAGATAAAAACACCATATCACCTGTGAGTGAACATTTTTCACAAAATGCTCACTCCATACCTGACCTCTCAGTCCTTATCCTCAAAAGAAACCTGCACAACCTTCAAAGGATGAGCCTGGGAGCTTAAATTAATAACTTTGTTAGACACTAAAAATCATGGACTTAATAAAGACACTGGCTTATTACAACAATCTATAACCCACTAACCCGCCTGTGTCCCACCTATGACTGGAGAGGTGTTAACTGCAGACTTCACCTTGAATGGTCTCTTACAACATGTTAACTTCTTATGCTAAATAATCTATTCCACTTTGTTTCTAGCTGTGTCAATGAATACTTTTCCCAGACCTGAAGAAGAGCTCTGTCTCAACTTGACTGCTTTCTCTTTAATCATCAGAAATTTGGTCCAATAAAAGACATTACATCACCCACCTTGTCTCCCTAATGTCCCGAGACCAACACAGCTATAATAACACTGCAAACAAATAGCTAATTCTATTCACAGAAATGCTTTTTCCATTTAGATCTGTTAATGATGAAGTGCGATGATCAGGGTTTTCTTTTAAATATTAGTGTGTTTGCTTATATATCATATATACATGCTGGGAGAAATTCTGGATGTGCATTTCACTTTATGGCATACTGTAGGGCATGAAGTATATACCAATAGCCAGGACACACCATTATAGATTAAAACAAAAATGCAAATATGGTACACTATGCAGGTGCAGTTTTTTATATTACTTCCTTGAGATAAATCCTGTTATCTGTCAGTATAGTGCTGTGTTCAGTAGCTGCTTAAACATTAGTTGGAGCAAAGTGTTTTAACTAGCTGGTGCTAGTAAGAGCTTAATCACTTAGAGACAGTATTTGCTTTCTATTAGACTTGCAAGATTATTCACAACTACCAAGTTTCCTTTTTGTATAAAAGAAAAATGTGTGAAACTGTATAATGCTGCTTTCCAATAGCACTGTAGAATACAATATTTGTTTTGTGACGTACAGTTGACCAGTTGGATGATAACAGCTAGTGTCCCAAATTAGCCATATTTAATTATACTTTTTAGTACCAAAGAGTCCTGTGGCACCTTATAGACTAACAGACGTATAGGAGCATGAGCTTTCGTGGGTGAATACCCACTTCTTCGGATGCATCCGAAGAAGTGGGTATCGCCCACGAAAGCTCTTTAGATGCATCCGAAGAAGTGGGTATCGCCCACGAAAGCTCTTTAGATGCATCCGAAGAAGTGGGTATTTACCCACGAAAGCTCATGCTCCTATACGTCTGTTAGTCTATAAGGTGCCACAGGACTCTTTGCTGCTTTTACAGATCCAGACTAACACGGCTACCCCTTTGATACTTTTTAGTACGTTAGCCTAAATTTAATGATGATTTTGAATCTTTTGCCTGGATGATTGTATTTAGCTCTAGAATTTTTTTTAATTGTTAAGAATTGTACCACAAACAGTCCTTTGCAAACTCTGTGTGCCATTTTAGATATTAAAACAATTTTAGGCTGTTTTTATAAAGAGTTTGAGGTGGGATAAAATATCCATTGTGCTCCACTGTCCATCACATTACATGACACAGCAAATATTGAATATTCCATTCTATAGAAGCTCATTAAATGTTTTGTCTAACAAGAAGCAAAGTTGCTTTAGTTGAATTTTTGTGTCTGATCTTCAATCAAAGAGGTGCCCTGATCTTGACCCTTCCTGTATGTATGATTATGTGGAGTCAGCAGTTTTCTTTGATTAATGGAATGTTTAGGGTGTTCCCTCTGAAAAAGTTCAGAAAACTTTACAAATGTTCTATTTTAGCCTGTGGTTGTGAGATTAATATCGGATTATTGCAGCTTTATGGATAGTTTTGTGCATCTGGGCAGAAGCAGAATGGTTGGTTTGTATTGTTTTTTAATGAGGACAGTAGATTTTGTTTTTTTCTGTTTCATTCCAGCTAAAATGTAGGCAAACATACTCTGCTCTGTATATCAACAATAATAATGACTGGTATCTTGATTCTACACTGTATTTATTTATGTTGCAAGCCAATTAGAAGCAAAGGAGAGATCTAATAGTTTTACATTTTCAATCTCAAATTTAACATTTGCCTTTAAACCCTTTAAGAATATACATAGCCGAAACAGAACTAAATAGTCTTTTTTTCTAAAAGTCCTTAGTAATTCAGATGTGTAACAAAATATATTAGAAGTAAAAGCAAGCTTTAAAAAATCTACTGCTCAACAACTTGTGCCTCTCTGTCCATCACCAAGGAGCAAAATGTGAAAAAAGTCAAAATTATTAAAATGTTTCTCATCTATAAAAGTAGTCTGGTATGTGAAGTTGATATTAGTTAAATAATTCTCAAAGAAGGAAAATATCAACATGAAACGTGTCAAATTTTGTCTATGAAGCACGCTGAATTGCACTTTTTAATTATGGTCCCTAGGTTGAGCCTACAAAATTAAGACCATATATGGAATAGTGTACCTAAATGACTTAGAAATCTGGGGCCAGATCCCCAGCTGATGTACATTGGGTTAGTTCTGTTAAAGACAATGGAGCAGAATCAGTAAGCTTTTAAGTCAACACTTGTCATTGGGATAACTAGGGGCAATTCACATCTCTTGCAACTGTATTTTTCCTGAGTGTACATGCAGAAAAGATGGTTATAGCACTTTTCAAGAACTCCCCTTACTAAAAAGTGTAATTGTACTAGTTGCAATAATCACAAACACGTGGCGGAATAAAGGCTTAGTGAGCTGAATCTTTATTACATCAAGGATATCTGTCTCTAAATTTTAAAATCTTTAGGGGAAAAAACAATAGTAGTGTATCAAATCCATAGATGCTAGGAAGCTAATATAAGTGCTTAATGAAATGGGTCTTTGGACTCCAAGATCAATAGAAAGGAAACTGTTTTAATTGATTATTTCTTATAAACGAAGGATCGAGAGTCAACTTAAATGTCCGTAAACTTTCATTTTAATAACTTGAGCAATGTAGGTATTGGGTTTTCTTTCTTGTTGTTAGGCTGTTTGCTTTGATGATCAACCTTCATGTTATGTGAAGATTGCATGTTATGAGTAGTTCTTCAACTCTTTCAATGTATCATCTCCAACAGCAATCTGAAGACTATTGATTCCAAAGGCAGCTGGATGCCTGTTCTCCCAGTTGGACAGGAATACAACTAGATGATCATTTTGACCAAATGAAGTTGTGTGTTTTTTTGATGGAGTAGAATGGTTGCCACAATCTGCTTCAATCCCTGTGCATACTATACTCTGTAGTGTACTGATATTCATGAGAGATGCTATATAAATTAATCACTCTTTTTTTTTTTTTCACTATCTGTTAGCTACTGGGTCTTTGTAATTGTTTTTCAGAAAATAAAAAGTCTGAATTAGGTACCTACTGATGCGAAATGTTGTGCACCTCTCTAAATTAATCAGCACCTTCAACTTCCACTGTGACTTCATTGGCTTTCCATTGACTCCTTTCCTGTTCTTTCTTTCCTATTGTGCAGCATGTGGCAGGATCAGAAACTAGAATACTACAGCGTTTTTATACATTTAGATATGTCAATTGCACATACTTAATTGACATTTCTTTTAAAAGCCCTTCCCTTAATGATGGACTTTGAATTTTGGACTGTCCCTTCTCATTTTAGAAAATACAAATGTATTGTCTAAGGAAAAGATAAAGTATCATTAGCTAGCAGTCTGAAAGTATATGTGGTAATAACATTACAGAATCATTAAAAACTTCTTTGCAACCAATAAAATATGAATATTATGTATTGTAAATATTTGTGCACTCCATTATCTGAGTCTGAAAACATATTTGGAGGCTGAAGATAGACAAATTCAGACTAGAAATAAGGCACAAGGTAACAATCATGGTAATTAACCATTAGAACAACTAACTTAGGGATGTGGTGGATTCTCCATCACTTGCAGTTTTGAGTCAGGACTCAATGTCTTTCTAAAGGGCGTGCAGTAGCTCAAACAGAAGACAGGAGGTTTGATGCAGAAATTATTGGGTGAGCGTCTTTGGACTGTGTTATGCAGCAGGTCAGTCTCGATCAGAGGTTCTCAAACTGTGGTCCGAGCTCCATTCAGATGGTCCACGGATAGTTTCCCCCTAAGGTGCGCACCTGCACACAGCCGTGGCTCCACTAATTAGGTGCCTGGACCCTGGAGAAGATGCAAATGTAAGGTGAGATGGTGGCCTTGGAGGGAATAGGGGGTAAGTGGGAGGGGGCAGTGGGGTGAGAAGAAAGGGTGGGGGGAATTAGGGACATGCAGGGCTGTGGCAGCCAGAGAAAGAGGCAACTTTCCCCAGCACCAGGACTGGGGCTGCCGGGGAGAGACGGCCCTCCTTCCCAGCCTCAGCTCTGTGGCGGTGGAGAGACCCCCCTCCCTCCTTCCCAGCCCCAGCTCAGGAGCTGCCATGGGGGGAGGGCGAGGGCACATCCATCGCATTAGAAAGGTAAGACTATTGATATTAAAATATGAGTTGTGGGCTTTTATTTGTAGAACAAAAAAATTATTATACAGGTTTTTTTATATAATGCTTTTATCCAAAGCACTTTACAATAGTTAGCTAATGGTACAAACAACATTTGGAAAGATCATTAAGTGATGGGCCGAGACCCTCAGCAATTTTCTAGTGGTCCGTGGAAAAAAAAGTTTGGAAACCACTGGTCTAGATGATCATGATGGTCTGTTCGGTCCTTAGAATATATGAATATTTTCATTATTATTGTTAAAAGATAAAACAAATATGATTAAGCATAGCATTAATGATAAAAGAATATCATTTGCTGCTGAATATAGTTTCTGAATGTTGAGGCATGCAAGATGAAGAAAAAGTGCAAAATTAATGAAGAAACATCACAAAGTTTCTAAATAATTAAAAGAGACTAATAATTCTAGATTCAGTTTCTAGGAATGCAAGCAAACAAACAAAAGTACAGTACTTCATACACTACTTATATTATCATACACCTCTACCCTTACATAACACGGTTCTCTGGAGCCAAAAAATCTTACCGCGTTATAGGTGAAACCGCGTTATATTGGGTAGGGAAGGCTCCTTGCCCCCTGACCGCCCCCCGAGACCCTCTGCCCCTTATCTAACCCCTCAGCCCCAGCCTGGCCCCTTAACACGCCGCTCAGAGCAGGGTGTCGGAGCCGTCCCTAGAGGGGTGTGAAGCCCGGGACAAATCAGCCTCCCCACTAGTCTCCTCACCGTCCGCCCAGCGCTGCTGCCTGCCCGGCCACCGCTTGCCTCCTCACCCCACCTACCTGCCTGCCTGCCTGCCACTCGCCTCCCCGCTCGTCTCCTCACAGTCTGTCCGGTGTGCCTCCTTGCATCCGCCCAACCGCCGCTCTTCTGCTCGCCATCTTCCCACCCGCCTGCCTCCTCACCCCCTCCTTCCTGCAGCTCACCTCCCCATTCTCCTCCTCACCCTGCTTGCCCTCCCGCCTGCCTCCCATTCTTAACATGCCGCTCAAAGCAGTATGTCAGAGTCGGACATGCTGACGCGCTGATCCTCCGGAGCGCGCAGCCCCGCCCCCCAGAGCGCTGCTTTACCTCATTATATCCGAATTTGTGTTATATCGGGTCGCGTTATATCGGGGTAGAGGTGTACTTATACAAATGGCTACCTTTCCTAAGTAAGTTACTGCCATAGGAAACCTAGTACAATAGTATTCACAAATATACTTAGTACATCTGGGATCCACTATTTATTTAGGAGACCACTTTCTTTAAGTAACCAATTTTTGTCAGTCCTCTAAAATAGGTTTTCTTGTACATAGTACACTGTAATTTACAAATACGTGAAATAATTTACAGTACTACTTGAAATAATCTACAGTATTTCATGAAAAACAATGTGCATTATTAAGCTCATTTTCCTGCAGCATAAAGCCCTTGCAATTTTATGTTCTTGGAGCCTTTAATTAATTAAATTTTTGTGTGCACAGTGAAAAATCATTTGATGGTCATGAGAATTTTGATATGAATGGGTTTAATAGCACTTCAATAGTCGGTATACTGTAGTTCACCTTTAGAACACACATTTGTGCACTTGCACAACAAATGTTTGCTTAGTATTAAGACAGAGAAGTATGAAGGTCACATGTTAGTGGTTATGAAGGAGCTTTTATAAATGTAATGGAACAAGATTCCCTGTATTTTATTTCACCAGAGGTACATAATGGACACAATAAATGGTAGCATAGTCACTGCACTTAATCTCTGCACTTAAACTCTGAGTAACACTCAGTTCATTTTCACTTGCATTTAACAATGCATTTGTATGATAAACCACAGACCAATCCTTTAAATATCACTCTTGTTATAACACTCCAGTTATTATCAGTGAATCTCCAAGGCCTGTGCATTCACAATTATATTACCTTCTGTATGAGTGAATTCTTGACATTATCAACTCTGCTTATTGTCACAGTACTTTGAAGATCTTTGATGTGACATTAAAATACAGTAATTTGACTGGCTTTATATATAATGGAAAATGTGCTATTGCTTACAGATCAAACTTAAGCCATCACAATAATTTTAATTCTAACTGCAACTTGCTTCACACTCTAAAGCATTTTCTGTGGCACAGTATATGAGGCTGCTGCGTCTAGTTTTATATACTATTATTGTACAATAGTGTTCTTGATCATTGTCAGTCTCATAGAGGATATAATTCCACTTATTGGAGCCCATGAGATCATAGAATCATAGAATCATAGAATATCAGGGTTGGAAGGGACCTCAGGAGGTCATCTAGTCCAACCCCCTGCTCAAAGCAGGACCAATTCCCAACTAAATCATCCCAGCCAGGGCTTTGTCAAGCCGGGCCTTAAAAACCTCCAAGGAAGGAGACTCCACCACCTCCCTAGGTAACGCATTCCAGTGCTTCACCACCCTGCTAGTGAAATAGTGTTTCCTAATATCCAACCTGGACCTTCCCCACTGCAACTTGAGACCATTGCTCCTTGTTCTGTCATCTGCCACCACTGAGAACAGCCGAGCTCCATCCTCTTTGGAACCCCCCTTCAGGTAGTTGAAGGCTGCTATCAAATCCCCCCATATTCTTCTCTTCTGGAGACTAAACAATCCCAGTTCCCTCAGCCTCTCCTCATAAGTCATGTGCTCCAGACCCCTAATCATTTTTGTTGCCCTCCGCTGGACTCTTTACAATTTTTCCACATCCTTCTTGTAGTGTGGGTCCCAAAACTGGACACAGTACTCCAGATGAAGCCTCACCAATGTCGAATAAAGGGGAATGATCACATTCCTCGATCTGCTGGCAATGCCCCTACTTATACAGCCCAAAATGCCGTTAGCCTTCTTGGCAACAAGAGCACACTGTTGACTCATATCCAGCTTCTCGTCCACTGTGACCCCTAGGTCCTTTTCTGCAGAACTGCTACCTAGCCATTCGGTCCCTATTCTGTAGCAGTGAATGGGATTCTTCCGTCCTAAGTGCAGGACTCTGCACTTGTCCTTGTTGAACCTCATCAAGTTTTTTTTTGGCCCAATCCTCTAATTTGTCTAGGTCCCTCTGTATCCGATCCCCACCCTCTAGTGTAACTACATACAGTACTGGCTTGCTGCTGCTCCCGCTGAATTCAATAGGAGCAAGAATGGCTTTGTAAATAATCTTCTGATTAGTAAAATGATACAAAGACTTGTAGGGTGAAGTCCTGAATTCAGAACTTATTTGGGTAATAGAAGCTTTGCTTGGGTAAGTTCTGAGTAAAGGACTCCAGGCTTTGGATATGAGGGCTATATTGTGCCATGAATTTTTAAGCAGTACTTTTATTGGAATGAAAAAATTGATGACCACTATGGCCAGTGTATTTGAATGACTCATGGATTTTACTAAGGGCTAGATTGTCTCTCTTGTGGGGGAGGAAAAACTCTGCTAGAATTCTCTTGGAGAGCTTCTTCCACATTGTTCTGTTGGGAGGGTGGGGTTTCCTCTCTCCCTCCCCCCCTGCCCTACAGGAATGAACTGTAAAGTCTGCCACTAAACCCCACTGATTCCCAGGAAGGGAGGGTCATCAGCATGAAGGCCTTGTGCCCCTGATTACCTCTGGTTCTGGCTGCCCTTAGGATTCCCCCTTTTAATGAAGATCCCTGCCATAAAGGAGGATCCATGGGAAAAGGACTGTGCTGCTTTTCCCAGGGAATCTCCAGGTGGCCTAACCCAGCCACTTCCCACCCTACTCTGAAGCCAATTCTAAACAAATGCAGTTTGGGGAAAGTCAGTGGAGGCAGCTGACTCCTCCACATAGGATGGGTGAGCTCCATGCATGGAGGAGATCCTCTTTTTGTGGTCGCATTGAAGGCAACATCTGACTCTAGTGGGACAATGTGGTTCCTGCAGTTAAGAAAATGTTGGTGGTTGATTTTGACACAGCATCTTTCTCACCTGACACTGATTTTGACAACTTAAACATGTGCTCTTAAAATGCTAACCCAAAGTTGCTGGATCACTGTTTTCAGTTTGACAGCAGAACCTCTCTCTGGCAGCTTTGTTCAGCCCCTGATGAACTCTTCAGTGCTACAGCTGTAATAACGTTGTTGTTATAACTGAAGACTTTATTTTCTTACAGTTGTATTTTCCTCTCAAAGTGATTTGAAGGATATGTTATTGCCATTACTAACCAGAGGGATATTTCTAAGAAAACATCCTTTCTACTATCAAGTTGTCTTAACATTGCCACAGGTTTTTACATAGTAGAGCTATATATTCTACAAATGATTCAGACAAAGAGAATACCCTATTTACATAGGCATGTACTGACCTGAAAGTGGAATATAAGCAGGTGCAGATGTTTGCAGGGAAACTTAATACCGCTGTTTAGAAACACTCATTATTACCCATAGAAAAACATTGTTTATTAACCATGTAACCAGCCAATCCAGAGCCATGTCAAAATGAGGATCTGCAAGCTGAGGATGTCATTTTGTGAATTTCAACTCTGAACTCAGTTCTTTGCTCTGACACTGGCTCAGTGCCGGAAGCACTATGAAAGGAGTACACCAAGATCTGTTTCTGGCAACCCCTTTGACTGATACAAGATAACCTCTGACAGGCTCTAGAAACAGCCAGATTTACCACAGCCAGAAGGCTGGCTCTTCAGGAAAGGTCTTTATGGTGGGGGGTTTGGCGCAAATGGAACTAGGGAGGGTTTGCACTTCCTAGAGCTAAAATTATCCCTTATCAAGAACAGACATCATCCATTGAACTTTCTTAAATTACAGTCAGGTGTTTGGAATTAAATACCCAATGGCCAAGTTCAGAGGTGATGTAACTTCTGGTGTAAATTACTTGTTGAGGGATTAAAAGGGAGTGAATATGGCAGGAAAAGCATCTAAACTTTTGTAGAGAGGAAGAACCCTGGTTAAGGGTCTGGATAGGGAGTCAGGAAATCTGAGTTCGGTTTCTGGTGCTGCCACCAACTTCCTGTGTGATCTCTGGAAATTTAGTTAATTGCTTTGTGCCTCAGTTTTCCGTTTGTAAAAGGAGGTAGTATTACATCATCACTTCCACCCTTTGTCATATCTATTTAAATTGAAAATTTTTTAGTAGGGACTTGCTCTGCCCAGCACAATGAAATCTGTACCTTGATTGGGACTCCTAAATAAGAATAATTAATAAGAAGGCCAAATAAAATAGTGAGGCCTATGTTACCTTACTGCCTTCTTATGCTATCTCAATAACTGTTTTTCCTACTATACCACTTCCTACTATCCCTTAATGTATAAATTACACCTACTTATAACTAATTTACACCACCATTTGCATCTCCTATGAATTTGGCCCTTATGTTATAAGATCAATGCAGTGTTTCCTCTAATTTTTCCCACCCATGTGCAAAATAAATTTTGTTATGCGCACCAATATGGAGGTGATGTGTGACACATCACCTCCATATTGATGCACATAACAAAATTCATGTGGTGGGGGTGGGGCCAAGGTGTTCGGAGTGTGGGAAGGGGCTCAGGGCTGGGGCAGCGGGTTGGGGTGCGTGTGTGTGTGTGAGGGCTCCAGCTGGGGGTGCAGACTCTGGGTTGGGGCTGGGGATGAGGGGTTTGGGGTTCAGGCTGCCCCGGGGCTACAGTGGGGAGAGAGGACTCCCCTCAGCTCTCTTTCTCTGCAGCAGCACCTGGGCTGCGGGGGAGGGGTGCCTTTTCCCACTTCAGCAGCTCCAGGCCTGGGACCGCAAGAGAGGCACCTCTCCCATGGCTGCAGCCGGGCTGGGGCTGGGTTGGGGCTGGGGGAGGGGCGTCTCTCCCATGGCTGTGGCAGGTCCTGGCCTGGGCTGGGTTGTGGCTGGGGGAGGTGCATCTCTCCCATGGCCATGGCAGGGTTCGGGTCGGGGCTGGGTTGGGGCCGGAGGAGGGGCGCCTCTCCCACAGCCATTGGTGGGTCTGTGGCTGGCCTGGGTTGGGTCCATGGCCGGGGGGAGAGGAATCTCTCCCTGCCGCAACCCAGTTTAGAGGGAATTTAGGATCAATGTACAGATTAGGGACTTTGAGCAATTTAGGAGACATTTAGCAAGGGAAATGGCAAGAGATCAGAAAACAATGAACATATCTTTGAGATGACAAACCCATTGTTGTTGTTATATAATATTTAATCACAGGACAGGTAGATGAGCAGCCCCAAATGTACCTGAAGCAATGAGAGGGATTTGAACTAAAGCCAGGGCAATATACATGGAAAGGTCAGTGCAGTTTTAAAGAGCTGTGCAGGAGATATCATTCTGTTTCAAGGGCTTTTAGTTGAGGCCTCTAGGCAGAATGGTGAGGATGGCAGGTACATTCCCAAACCTGAGCCATTTTTTTAGAGGACAAATCTGAGGAACTGTGCCAGATTGAAGTGTCCTTAGAAGAGGTTTTGGAACAGATTGACAAATTAAAAAGTAATAAGTTACCTGGACCAGATGCTATTCACCCAAGAGTTCTGAAGGAACTCATATGTGAAATTGCAGAACTACTAACTGTGGTATGTAACCTATCATTTAACTCAGCCTCTGCACTACATGACTAGAGGATAGCTAATGTGACGCCAATGTTTAAAAAGGCTCCAGAGCCTACTTCAGTACCATGCAAATCGGTTGAAACTATAGTAAAGAGCAGAATTATCAGCAAATAGATGAACACAATTAGTTGGGAAGAGTCACCATTGTTTTTGTAAAGGGAAATCGTGCCTGACCAATCTACTAGAATTCTTTGAGGGGGGTCAACAAGTATGTGGACAAGGGGGATCCAGTGGATATAGTGTACTTAGATTTTCAGAAAGCCTTTTACAAAGTCCCTCACCAAAGACTCTTAAGCAAGGTAAGCTGTCATGGGATAAGAGGGAAGGTCCTGTCATGGATCAGTAACTGGTTAAAAGATAGGAAACAGGATAGGAGTAAATGGTCAGTTTTCAGAATGGAGAGAGGTAAATCATAGAATACCAGGATTGGAAGGGACCTCAGGAGGTCATCTAGTCCAACCCCCTGCTCAAAGCAGGACCAATCCCCCAGATAGATTTTTGTCCCAGATCCCTAAATGGCCCCCCTCAAGGGCTGAACTCACAACCCTGGGTTTAGCAGGCTAATGCTCAAACACTGAGCTATCCCTCCCCCCCATAGTAGTATCCCCCGGGGGTCGTTACTGGGACCAGTACGGTTCAACATACTGATAAATGATCTGGAAAAGGGGATAAACAGTGAGGTATCTAAATATGCAGATGATACAAAACTACTCAATATTGTTAAGTCCAAGCAGACTGCAAAGAGTTACAAAGATATCTCACAAAACTGGGTGATTGGTCAACAAAATGGCAATTGAAATTCAATGTTGATAAATGCAAAGTAATATCCATTGGAAAATATAATCCCAACTATATATGTATAAAATGTTGGCTTCTAAATTAGTTCTTACCACTCAAGAAAGAGATCTTGGAGTCATTATGGATAATTCTCTGAAAACATCCACTCACTGTGCAGCGGCAGTCAAAAAAGCTAACAATGTTAGGAATCATTAGGAAAGGGATAAATAATAATACAGAAAATATCATATTGCCTCTATATAAATCCATGTTATGTCCACATTTTGAATACTGTGTGCAGATCTGATTGCCCCATCTCAAAAAAGGTATATCGGATTTGGAAAAGGTATAGAAAAGGGCAACAAAAATGTTTAGGGGTATGGAACAGCTTCCATGTGAGGAGAGATTAATAAGACTGGGACTTTTCAGCTTGGAAAAGAGATGACTAAGGGGAGATTTAATAGAGGTCCATAAAATCATCATGGGTGTGGAGAAGGTAAATAAAGAAGTGTTATTTACTCCTTTCCATAACACAAGAACTAGGGCAGGGGTCGGCAATCTTTGAAAAGTGATGTGCCAAGTCTTCATTTATTTACTGTAATTTAAGGTTTTGCATGCCAGTAATACATTTTACATTTACAGGGGCCGACGGACTAGGCAAATATCTAGATGAGTTGTTGTACCCCAGACTGGCAGTGGAGGTGGCAGACGGAACCCCAGATTGGCAGCGGGCTGAGCCACTCAGCCTGCTTCCGGTCTGGGGTTCTGTCTGCTAGCCCCTGCCAGCTGGGGTCCTGGCTGCCGGGCCCACTGCTGGCCCGGGATTCCGTCCATCCAGGCCGGCAGCGGGCTGAGCAAGGCTGGCGGCCGGGATCCCGGCTGGCAGCAGAGTGCCACTAAAAATCAGCTCACGTGCTGCCTTTGGCACGTGTGCTGCAGGTTGCTGACCCCTAAATTAGGGGGTCACCAAATGAAATGAATAGGCAGCAGGTTTAAAATGAATAAAAGTATTTTTTTCACACAGCGCCAGTCAATTTGTAGAACTCTTTGCCAGAGGATGTTGTGAAGGGCAAGACTGTAACACACTTCAAAAAAAGAACTAGATAAGTTCATGGAGGATAGGTCCATCAATGGCTATTAGCCAGGACGGGCAGAGAAGCAAAATCATGTTCTGAAATGTCCTTAGCCTCTGTTTGTCAGAAGCTGGGAATCGGCAACAGGGAATGGATCACTTGATAATTACCTGTTCTGTTCATTCCCTCTGAAGCAGTGGTTCTCAACTAGGAGTAGGGGTACACAGAAGTCTTCCAGGGGTACATCAACTCATCTAGATAGTTGCGTAGTTTTACAACAGGATACACAAAAAGCCTTAGAAAAGTCAGTACAAACTAAATTTCATACAGACAAAATGAGAAAGTAATCAGTTTTTTAACAACAGTGTCCTGTGACACTTGTGTGTTTTTTGTCTGATTTTGTAAGCAAGTAATTTTTAAGTGAGGTGAAATTTTGGGGTCTCTAAGACAAATCAGACTCCTGAAAGGGGTACAGTAGTCTGGAAAGGTTGAGAACCACTTTTCTGAAGCATCTGGCATTGGCAACTGTTGGATGACAGGATACTGTGCTAGATGGACCATTAGTCTGATCCAATATGGCTGTTCTTATAAATAATAATAGATCTCTGTGGTAGTGATTTTCTTCCTATGTGTACATAGCATAGTAGTACAAATAATAATTAGTTTGAAAATCTGGTGCAAATTGTTCAGCAGAAAAAAGCACTTTCATGCCATGTCTGAACTCATGGAGCTTTGTACGAAAAGACTTGATCAAAAGTGATATCAAGATTCTTAACCTTGCTCACTCCTTTCACATTAATCCCCTCAATAGGTGAGGACAAGGAGAAGAAGCAAACCTCTCATATACATAGCCCTTCCCTTGCTGTTGCGTAGAGATTGGGAACTAGAAATTGGCCATTTGGGGCTAGATTATAACTAGACAGAACATGGAGTTAGGTGCAGGGATGGGGGTGGGGAGTAAAAAGCACCCACCCTCCTTGTGAAGCTGGATTAGGGCAATCTGCATATCAGCTTCCACTGCTGAGTTACTTGGGAGCCACTGAGCAGTTAAAGCTACAGCCTGCTCCCCATTTAGGGGCATGGAAAATTTCTCCCTTGCCCATGACAAAAGACATATAGCAGAAAGATGTTCCCTGGCCCAAAAGCTTACCAACTAACCACCCCAATCTTACAGACAGTTACGCATCTGCTTAACTTTAGACGTGAATGTTTGCACTGTAGTCAACAAGAACCGATGTGTAAAGTTAAACACTTGCATAACTGTTTGTAAGATTGGGGCCTAAATAATAGATGCAATACTAAAGAAAGCCCCATGTAAATTTAGATTAAGTATAACTTATCCCCCTCAAATGGTAATTTAGCAATGATTCCACTTGTGTTCAGTTTCCTATTTACTGGTGGTTTAAGCAAACAAAATTTTTAAATGCTATGTAAGGTATAAGGAATGCAGAGCAAATATCTGTTTTTATATTGTTACTTGTGCAGGAAGTGGATTTTAATTTATCAAAGTTTAAGGAGAAAACACTTTGTGGACAAATCTATTTTAATGCGTCATGCGTGGCCTTAAAAAAAAAAAGCATTCCACTTGCTCTGGTGCCAAGAATTGCTGCAATTTTTAAAGTGAGGCTATTGAATAAGATATATTATTTGAAGAGAAAACAAAAGGCTGCCACTTAGTGATATAAATTTGAGTATTTGGAAACAAATAAGATACATTTTCCCCAAAGAGAAAGTAAAGAATTTTAGTCTTTGGTGGCAGGTGTATTCTAGTTTGTGCCAAATTACAGCTAAGAATGAACCATATAAATTATGACTATACAGTGATTTCAGCTGGCTTGACACCTAACACCCAATGATTTTAAAAAAGCGTAATCATTTAAATAGAAGATCAAGCAGCCATAGAGGAGTTTCCAGTTTGATCCTTATACAACAGTGATAGTATCATCATTGAGTATCATTTGCACTTGGCTCATCTTGCCATTTGGCATCTGCTAGAAGTGGATGTGGGTAAATACTTTTCCTTGTTTTTTGGCATTTCAGGAGGAACTTCAGGGTTCTGGAGCTTTGATCTTTTGAACAAATGGGAGAAGATATTTGAACTGGAAGCATCTCTCTACTCTCTCTTGTGTGATTGTGATGATTTGTTACCCTTTCATTTTGAGTGGAAGGCTATTCCTAGTGGGAGAAAACAGCATGGCCATCATGTATAGATGAAAGCTAATTGATTTTCTTAGCTGGAATATTAAGAGTGAATCCTGGAAGGTGTTTAGCACTGTGACCATTATCAGGTACTGCAGTACATGCTTAACTTTAAAACATAAGTGGTCCCATCAAAGCTGAGTCTTCATTTTGAAATGGAATTGTGGTCTTCATTTGGAATAGGAAATTATTTTCTCAACAACTACAGTTGTGGATCCAGAAGTTCCCAGAGTGACAGTGGACATGACATCAGGGGAATCTGATTCCTGGCACAAAACAATTAATCCTTGTTTGGAGAGGGATATTTTTGGTTGGAGTGGTCCAGTTGTATTCGTTTGTGATTTGTGGTCATATTCATGATTCATGGTTATTGTTACACCAGTGTAACAATGTAGGCACTGTAACCAATGCCATTTTCACTTTTCTGTATTGCTGGTTTAATTGCGTTTGCAAAAGTGGTAGGTTATGGGAACCTCTTTATGAGTGTACTACAGACGGCAATGTATGGTTAGGATCTGTGTATGTTTGATATTTACCTTATTTAAACAACGGTCATGATGGAAACAGTTTTAATCGACTTTGCGCAAGGGTGACGATACAGATCTACTACTCAAGTAACATAATTCTCAGAATCTTCTCTTCATGGCAGTGCTGTTGTTTGTGTGTATTTCATTGTGTGTTTGCCAGAGGGAGAGAGCTATTGTTGTTTAGATGGTGGTTGGAAATATAAAATGGAGTGTATTGAGAATTCCAATAGACTGTTCATGTCACAATTGTTTTGTTCTGTGTGACACTTTAGTATGCAGTGTTTTTATTTGGCCATGTGTGCAAATCAAAATGGAGCTTCCCACCTCAAACACTTTGTCATCAATGTTTTAAAGATAAACCATTAACAAAGAAGAAAATATCTTTCCTTCATTGTACTACCAGGTAATGAACATTTGCAGGATTGGGACCAAATCCTGCAGTCCTTATTCAAGCAAAACTCACATGGACTTCATCTGATGTTTTTCCTGGAGGATTTGGTTCTTACAAAGGAAATAATTTTTAAGCAGAGTATACCTAGGGAGAGACGTGGGGGCAAAAAAATAAAAATAAAAAAATTGAGCTATTGCCAAAAGGTTTCCTTTGTCGGCCACTTACTGTAGCTAAAATTATAGGAGCAGTAGTAGTGGTCTGTTAGGACAGCCATGAAAACAAGCCTTCAGCTATTTCTAACAAATATTGAATGAAAATACTCTCCACATTTTAAAAATAAATTAAGACTTAGCAAAAAACACACAAAAACCTGAGTTTATCTGTATCCCATCAGGTACATGATGTCCTGGAGTGTAGCCTACTGGCAAAAACATGTGCAGTGTTATCCTTTGCAGCATTGGGAATGCTCTCTGCTGAATTTGGCGCCAATGACCTAAGTTTGCTTGTTAGCTGAAGTTCACACAGACTTCTTGCCAGGTCTGCCCAGAATACTGTCTCCTCTAACTTCCTGTGGTCTTGCATAATATTTCCTTGCTTCTTGTGTAACTGTGCACTTGGTCTGGTCACTGCCCAGTTCATTTTAAAGGCCTGATCCTGCAAACGTGCATGTAAGTAGTCTCTGAAAGGGATGTAAATGATTGCAGTTTGGGCTTCTCAGCCAGTAAGTATTAGCACAATGTAAATGTGTTGTGACGATGGGGACTCTAGGGTTTAGTCCAGGGGTGGGCAAACTACAGCCCAGGGGCTGCATCTGGCCCTCCAGATGTTTTAATCCAGACCTCGAGCTCCCTCTGGGGAGTGGGGTTTGGGGCTTGCCCCGCTCTGGCACTCCAGCCAGGGAGAGGGGACAGGGGCTTGCCCCACTCTGCATGGCTCCCAGAAGCAGCAGCATGTTCCCCTTCCAGCTCCTACATGTAGGGGCAGCCGGGGGCTCTGCATGCTGCCCCTGCCTCAAGCGCCTGCAGACAGGGCAGCATGCAGAGCTGCCTGGCTGCGCCTCTACGTAGGAGCCGGAGGGGGGACATGCGGCTGCTTCTGGGAGCTGCTTGAGGTAAGCACCGCCCAGAGCCTGCACCCTTGACCCCCTCCCACGTCCCAACCCCCTACCCCAGCCCTGATACCCCTTCCACCCTCCGAACCCCTTGGTCCTAGCCCAGAGCACCCTCCTGCACTGCCAACCTCTCATCCCCAGCCCCACCCCAGGACCCACCCCACTGCATCCCAACCCTCTGCCCCAGCCCAGAGCCCCCTCCCGCACCCTGAACTCCTAATTTCTGGCCCCACCCCAGAACCCGCACCCACAGCTGGAGCCTGCACCTCAACCCCCAATTTCGTGAACATTTATGGCCCGCCATACAATTTCCATACCCAGATGTGGCCCTCGGGCCAAAAAGTTTGCCCACCCATGGTTTAGTCTTATGGAAGAAGGCTGGCTTAAACCAACATGTTAGTTGGTAATAACTAACTAAGAAAAGATATTTGTGCTTGCTTTGTTTATTTTACATCTTATTTTAGTATATCTGTGCCTTCCTGGAAGAGAGAGGAAAATGTATACATTGTAAAATAAATTAAAAACACCAAACACACTTAGAAGTTTGGTCCTAATGGTCCTAAAATTTGTAGTATCATATATCTGAAACAAACCCATAATTTAAAAAGAAGGGATTGTTGCCATTATTTTCTTATCTTCATTTATACCCTCCAGAGTAGGGGTAGTGCCCTTATGATCATGTAATGACAACTTATGCTGCAGGCAAAACTGGTGAAACCAATTTTTTATTTCTTGGCAACGTAAGACATATTGTGCACTTAAATGGAAACATGAGGGTCTAATGTGGAAAAATCCTGTGGAATTCAACAGAGAAAGCTAACAATGGTTCTACAGAAATGTAACAGGTTTCTATAGAAATTACTCTAAACACCTACAGAATTTTATAGAGAATACAGAAAGCTACATCAGGGTTTTTGAACCATTCTATAGAAACCCATAGAAGATAGAAAATTCTTTATTAAATTAGGATGGTTCAAAAAACTTCTAGAATGGTTACCATTTCCTTTTAAATTCTGTAGGAAATGTAAATAAAGAAGAGTTTACATATTTTAAGGTCTGTAGGGAAAGATTTTCAAAAGGCACAAATGGCAATTAAGTGCCTAATCCCCATTGAAAGCCAATGGGTTTCATGCACTTAATTTGAAAGTCTCCCTCATTTTTTCTGGATTAGACTTTATTTAGTGCTTTTGGCAAATTTATTATATGGCAGAACATTCTCAAGGCTAGCAGAAGAGGAGAGAGAGAAATGGGCAGACAGATTATTTAAATTTAAATCGGACGGCTTTTAATTCAGTGTTTTTAAAAGAGCAAAGAACTTGTTATTGTCAAGTGTGAGTGCAGTAGAGCAGAGTGGACAATTCTTCAGTTGTATGTGCTTTTCATATGGAACTGTAAGGGGGATATATGTTGCACTGGGATATGACTTGTTACTTTATTACTGAATATTTTTGTGTCTGATTCTCTTTTTTTAGTTAAAGCTCAGTTTAAACTATGGAATAGGAAGATCATAAAAAGAAAACTAATAGCCAAGATGAAAACTCCAATTTAATGCATCTTGGAGATGCATATTTTTGTTAGTCTGATTTGTATAATAAATAGAGATACAAATAAAAAGTTTTTTTTTCATACCAAAATATTAATCTGTGAGTACACTTTCAAAGCACTCTGAAACATCCATTGTTATTAACAGGAGTCACACAGCTAAATCCCTGTACGTTGCTTTGAAAATGTATTCCGGGTAACTTTAAATATTTGCTTTAAAAGAGGATTATATTCCTTTGATTCTACCAGTGTTTAATGCTCCCATATAAACTTTTTTCCAGAATGTAAATGATTGCCTGTGGTTAAAATGTGTATGTTGACGTTTTTAAATTTTGCACTGCAGTTGAAGGAAATTATTATCATAGAGCTTTGTTTGGTTCAGAGCTGTAGATTAAATTTAGAAAATGTATTCAGCTAATGTCTCCCAGTCAGCATAATAGGGAGGTCCTGCTTCCGTTGTATAAGGCGCTGGTGAGACCTCATTTAGAGTACTGTGTGCAGTTCTGGTCTCCAATGTTTAAAAAAGATGAACTCAAACTGGAACGGGTGCAGAGAAGGGCGACTAAGATGATCAGAGGAATGGAAAACCTGTCGTATGAAAAGAGATTAGAGGAGCTTGGGTTGTTTAGTCTGACAAAGCGAAGGCTGAGGGGGGATATGATTGCTATCTTTAAATATATCAGAGGGGTTAATACAAGGGAGGGAGAGGAATTATTCCAGTTTAGTACTAATGTGGACACGAGAACGAACGGATACAAACTGGCCGGGGGGAAGTTTAGGCTTGAAATTAGACGAAGGTTTCTGACCATCAGAGGGGTGAAATATTGGAACGGCCTTCCGAGGGAAACGGTGGGGGCGACGGACCTGTCTGGTTTTAAGATTAAGTTGGATAAGTTTATGGAGGGAATGGTTTAATGGTAAAACATAGTAGCCAAGGAAAACCAAGCAATGGTACATGAACAGCATAATGGCCAACAAGGGTCAGGCTAGAGACTCTTGCCTATATGCTCGGGGTATTACTGATCGCCATATTTGGGGTCGGGAAGGAATTTTCCTCCAGGGTAGATTGGCTGAGCCTCTGGAGGTTTTTCGCCTTCCTCCGCAGCATGGGGCAGGGATCACTAGCAGGAGGGTCTCAGCCGATTGAAGTCACTAAAACACAGGATTGGGGACTTCAACGGTAGAGTCCAGGGAAGGGTCTTGCGGCCTGCAGCATGCAGGGGGTCAGACCAGATGATCATAATGGTCCCTTCTGACCTTAATGTCTATGAGTCTATGAGTCTATAACCTGGGTTTATTTCTATCTAACTTTTGGACATGCATTTTGTAGCAGCTTACATGTCAGACCACAATTTTACACTATTAAAAACGTTTAGCTTTGCACATAATAAGCTGTCAGATAATTTGTGTTAAAAATGGGGCACACACCTGATATGAATTTTACTATGATTCCTTTTTCTAAAATTCCTTGACAAATTGCTATTCAAATTCTTTGATATCTCAATTCCTGGCGTGATTTTAAAAGGCCAAATAATGAAGCTTACAATATACCTGTTTCAGTAAGTTTGTAAATGTACCTGGTACATTAATGGTACATTTATTATAGTTTACAGACTTTACATGATCTTGTATAAACTTTCTATTAAATGTCTGCTGGAATGCCTACTAGAATTAAATTGGTCATCACAATTATGAGATTTTGTTCAAATCATTTCATATTGTCATCTATTCCATAGATCCAGATTATCTGGTTGTCATGGTATCATTAACATCGATAAGTGCATTCTGCCTACAGATGACTTCTTGCAGCATTCTGGGTTAACCTTATTAATTTTAAATAATACATATATTTACAGATTAATATGAGAACAAGGTAACTCTTCATGAATACCTGTCTAAAGTCATTCAAAAGTGACTGGTCTTTTGAATGCAGGGATTTCAAACTAGAGATCCCTGCTATTTTGATTAGAGTGTAGGTGTCATCAGTAACATTTTGGAAAGTGTCACAGAAACCTAACAGAAAACACTATTTGGCCACATCTGGCATAATATTTTAAAGTGTTTGTAATGCAAACACATGTTTTGCTATCGATTGTTAGACATTTTCTGCACTGTTGGTTGATAGATGCAGAGCCAGGTGCTCTAGGGCATCCCCACTGCATCACTCAGGCAGTACGAATGATCCATAAACCTGGCTTTCCCAGGCACTTTCTGCAGCAGGAAATGCAGGCCTGGTCTATATTGAAAAGTTGTATCAGCATAGCTATGTTGGTCATGGGTGTGAAGAAAACCCACAACCCCGACCCACCTAGCTATGCTGACCAAACCCTTAGTGTAGATTTATTCATGCCAATGGAAGAATACTTCTGTCAACATCGCTAACTTCATTAAGGGAGGTGGTGGTGTTCTTACACTGACAGAAAACCCTTTCTGTGCATGTAGGCTGCATCTATACTACAGGGCTATGCTGGCATAACTATACTGGTGGATATATGTTGGTATAGTCTCTGTAGTGTAGATATAGCTTCAGCTGACGTAGACTGCTGAAGGAGGGAACAAGGATATAGCCAAGTTGTCTCTGCACTCAGCTGATCTCTTGCTGCAGCAACAGCTCTTTGGGGCTGTGGGAAGACAGCACAAGATAGACCTTACTGTGGGGAGGGGACTAGTGCCAGGATGGCCCCAGGATCAGGACATTTGAAGGTAGTTTAAAGTCCTTTCTCTCCTCCAGTATTGGATTGAACACAGGTCAGCCAGACTAGAGAAGGAGCCCACAATCAGTTAAAGTGAAGTTTCCTTTAAAATGAATACAAAGAGAGACCATATTTTAGAACATAAATATCAACCCTTTTCCTTTTTAAATGTCTTTTTCTACGTTGTAAAAATTGTCTGAGTGGTTTTAAAACAGGTGAATCTTCAGAAAAGTGTTCTGAGTGTAGTGTAACTAAATTAGTGTGAAGAGACTAAAGGGGTATCAATTTGTAAAGCTGAGCTATTGGCCGATGGGCTTTAGTACGTGAACCAGGAGTATAGAGAAATCTATAAACTTGATTGAACCAAAATGTAATTGGAAAAAACTCAAGGTATATGTATGTCTTTTTCCTTCAGATATTTCTTTTTACTCAAGAATTTTAGAATGTGGGATACCCCTAATTCAGCACATTGAACATTTAGAGCTTGATCCTAAACTGCATACCCAGATGCAACTCCTGCTGACTTCAGTCAGAGTAAAGAGCAACGGACTGGCCTTCTACACATGTTTACTTGACTAAGTGCCATTTTTGGCAAGCACGTAGCTGTACGGAGTAATCTACTTTTGGACATGGGAAACACCCTTTGTGGCTTATGTAAGTGAGTTTATAAACCCATTTTGAATTCTATGTAGATTCTTGTAAAAGATTGTGATCTCAGATCCACACATGTCTTGTAGCGTTAGTGGAATGATCAATTCTTGGAGGGGGCGGTAGCAGCATCCATCACTCAGCTGTTGGTAGAGTGAGATACTGCTCTCTTCCAAAAGACATGGAAGGGAAGATATGTACTTTTAAGGTGCCTGCGCTCAAAGATAAGAGAAATGGGGAGTAGTCTGACTAATACAGGATGTTTTTAATCCCACACACTAGTTACTTACAATGTTGAAGTCCTTTCTCGCTTTTTAACTCAGCCTTCCTTAGGCAAAACTTCTATTGAAGCAAATGGCAGTTTTGTCTGAGAAAAGACAAGTGAAAACTCATTCAGGACTCTAGGATTTGGACCATGCTCTGTGATGCATAAAATGTTAAAGCTTGTTTCATGAGCAAGAATAGTCCATGTACCTGATGGGCTAAACAACCTATTTAAACCTCTTCAGTCACATAGTGAAAACAAAGTTCTCTGCCTATTGCAATTGTGATTTCATATATTTTGTTAAATGTGGCATGTATGTAAGTGAAGTGAAAAGCATGCCACATTGTTGGCTTTTCAAATGATGCATGCCACAGCCTAGTGGCATGTTTCAAACAAAAATTGAGCTTGTGATACATTGAGAAGCATCTCATGTGTTACACAGTACTGCAGTTTAGGTAGAGTAATCCGCTAGGGATCCATCAGGATAAAGGGGATTTGTCATCCTGACATGGCATCCAGGGAAGTATGCTGCCTGCCCGAGGCCCGTATCCGAGACGGGACGGAGGGATTGTCACTGGTGTGTATTTCACTCAGTGAGATAGTTTGTGGAACAATACTACTTGGGTGAGAGCTGACAGAATCACCCCTAGCAGCTAGGACTGCTGAATCCAATCTCAGCTCAGCTGAATCACAGGCTGGCCTGCCAATGGTTTCAATTTAAAATGGATTTGCTGTCACTTATAAGTGTTCTTTATAGACTTTGCTCGTGAATATAATACACATTTGTCAGGGCCGACTCCAGGCACCAGCCGCCAAGCATGTGCTTGGGGTGGCACCTTGTAAGGGGCGGCCAATCTTGGGGTGGCGGGGGACGCTTGGGGTGTGTTTTGTTTTGGCCGGACGGCGCTCGGGGGGGTGGGGTTGTTTTTGTTTCGGCGGCGTGGCGCTTGGGGGGGGGGTGTTTTGGCGGTGCAGCGCTTGGGGGGGGTGTTTCAGCAGCGGGGTGCTCGGGGGTGTGTGTTTTGATGGCGCGGCACTGGGAGGAGTGTTTTGGCAGTGCTGTGCGGCGCTCGGGGGGGTGTTTCAGCGGCAGGGCGCTTGGGGGGGTGTTGCGGCGCTTGGAGGGGGTGTTATGGCGGGGCAGCGCTCTTTTTTTCCGAAAAAAGGAAAAAAAAAAAAAAAAAAAAAAGTTAGAGCTGACCCTGCATTTGTACCAGTTTGGTACAGCCTTTCTGAAGGGGTTGTCATGCAAGGTTGCACACAGCCTCATGGAGAGCTCTGCTGGTCAGGACAGAGCTGGGTGAACCCATGTCCCTTCTTCCTCTTAATCCCTTCCCACCACTTTGGGGCACTGTGCTCCCCCATGGAGAAGGCAGAGTGCCAACTCTGCCTTTTTATGGGCTCAGAGTCTGGAGTTTCTTTGGTCCTTATATGGACTACGCAGAGCAGAAGAAAGATCTCAACACCTTTCCTCCACCTCTCACCACAGACCCGGTCAGGGCTGGCTCTAACTTTTTTGCCACCCCAAGCAGCAAAAAAAAGTGCTGCTGAGGGCCCACCCCCACACGCTGCACCACCAAACCCCCCGCCAAATGCTGCGCCGCCGAACATCCCCCCCCCCCGCGCAGAGCGCCGCCGAACACCCCCCGCTGAGCGCTACGCTGCCGAACCTCCTCCTCCCCCCCCGCGCGGAGTGCCACCGAACCCCTCCCCGTGGAGCGCCGCGCTGCTGAACACCCCCCGCCGAGCGCTGCGCCGCCGGAACCCCCCCCCCCCCGCCGAGTGCCGCGCTGCTCCCCGCCACCCCAAGATTGGCCGCCCCTTACCAGGTGCCGCCCCAAGCATGTGCTTGGTTGGCTGGTGCCTGGAGCTGGCACTGGACCCGGTAACAGCATGGCAGAAACTAGCGCTAAGGCTCTAATTTCACACAAGTGCAGGTACAAGACCTATTCAGAATGCAGGCCTTTACTGACTCAACCCAGGCCTTAAGTAGGGCATAGAGATTTTTGTGAGCCTTATGCACTAGAGTGAATTACGCTCTGCCTCTGGGTGCTAAATCTTGACTCTCCTGAAATCAATAATCAAACTCCCATTGATTTCAGTGGAAACAAAATCTGGCTCTAAGTGCTTCATGTGCACAATTCCATCATTATGTATCTACTATTTATGTGGGTGCAGTTCAGTTTACAGCCTAATGATTATTAAGAGCTCTAAAGCAACTATGATTTTTGTTGCTGCAGCTTTGCTTTGATTATTTGAAATGAAAATAAACATTTTCCAATTAGCAAGTGTGGTCATTCCTCCCCCCCCCCCCAAAAAAAAAAAAAAAAAAAAAAAGAATGTGCTTCTTCACAGGAAAAATCTTTTATAACGGCACTAGAACTATTACAGCCGTAAGATTGGCTCCATCTAACCCCAGAGGATTACAGAGATAAGATACCAGCCATGGCCAGGATCATCTCATGATAAGCAGGGACCATATTAGGGTAGAGTGGGCAGGATTATAGCCTGAAGAGCCCTAAATGTTTTCTTCTTCCCTCCTGAAGTGGGAAAGTTCATCATGGCTGCTGAAAAAAGACCTTGAGTGAACAAACGTTTGCAGGTTTTGGTGGGTGTCCAGTGTTAACCTTTGTATTCATTTTAAATGCTAGTTTCCTACTTCTTAACCACCCCAGTCCCTAGTTGTTCATTATTATTAAGACAATTCAATGAAATGTTTATGGGGGGCAATATTTTTAGTTCAAACACATTTGATATTGGGAACATTGATATGTAAGATGAGGGTTGAATTCTTTGGGTGTTTCACCTGCCTAAGAGCAACAGGATCAAGTACTTTTTTTGTAAATTGCAATTTGGACTTGTTCCAGGAAGGTGACTTCTGTGGAAATTGAGGGCATTCAGTACTTTGCAGTACTGAACCTTTTATGTGGATCAGTTGTTGCTCTTGGTGTGTAAAAGGCATGATGGGGCACACCTTTGTGTGACCATTATGTTCCTTTCCTGGAATCTGATGGGTTATAGGTCAGATTCATAAGGAGTTGCTCCAGGAGACATGAGATATTTAATGTGATTCACTGAAAAGTATTTTCTGTAAGAAATGACAAAACAGCATTCCATTAAGGATAGAGATATAATGTGTTTATGAAAGCAATGACAGCTTTTCATCTTGCATATGAGGCTGTTGGTTTTTAAAAGCTGCAACAGATGCAAAAAAGAGTGCAGGTCCATCAGCGAGTTTTATGGCATCATATAATAATCAACCTGCAAAGAAAGGCCTCCATTTCTGTTTTAACGGGGAGATATTGTATGCTACAGTAAAATCATATGCAAAGTCAATTGTGGTTATTGCTGTTTATACTTCTAACATTGTTCTTGTTTAGAACAGCATCCTGTGTCAAAAAATACACAGTATATTTTGGATAATGTATAACGCAGTGATATGAATGACAAACTGAGTGTGAAATGGATGAATTTCCACATGGCTTTGAAATATTAAAAACCAGGGTCCAGATTGTGTCTCTGGGCTCTTACCCTTCCTGGGCATGTCAGCTACCTCTGCAGCAATCCTTCTCAGGACTGCCCTGTTACAGAGCTCTCCACAAGAGGGTGAAGATGGAACAGGAAATGGGTGGCTCTGTATAAGTGTGGACTGGACAGTGTACCCACAATCTCCAACCCCATGGGGCTTAACTAACACAGCTCAGGGTGTAGAGCGTGTACGTCATTAAGTCCTCTTTTCACTCTCTTGATACTAAGCCAGTCTGCACCAGGCTAGTCCCCTGCCCACCCAAGTTAGAAGATTAATGATCTGGATGATGGGATGCATTGCACCCTCAGCAAGTTTGTGTATGACACTAAGCTGGGGGAAGAGGTAGATATGCTGGAGGGTAGGGATAGGGTCCAGAGTGACCTAGAGAAATTGGAGGATTAGGCCAAAAGAAATCTGATGAGGTCCAACAAGGATGGAAGAATCCAATGCACTGCTACAGGCTGGGGACCGACTGGCTAAGCGGCAGTTCTGCAGAAAAGGACCTGGGGATTACACTGGACGAGAAGCTGGATATGGTGTGTCCTTGTTGCCAAGAAGGCTAACAGCATATTGGGCTGCATTAATAGGAGCATTGCCAGCAGATCGAGGGAAGTGATTATTCCCTCTATTCGGCACTGATGAGGCCACATCTGGACTATTGCGTCCAGTTTTGGGCCGCCCACTACAGAAAGGATGTGGACAAATTGGAGAGAGTCCAGTGGAGGGCAACGAAAATAATTAGGGCGCTGGGGCACACGACTTATGAGGAGAGTCTGAGGGAACTGGGCTTATTTAGTCTGCAGAAGAGAAGAGTGAGGGGGGATTTGATAGCAGCCTTCAACTACTTGAACGGGGGTTCCAAAGAGGATGGAGCTTGGCTGTTTTCAGTGGTAGCAGATGACAGAACCAAGGAGTAATGGTCTCAAGTTGCAGTGGGGCAGGTCTAGGATGGATATTAGAAAAAACTATTTCACTAGGAGGGTGGTGAAGCACTGGAATAGGTTACCAAGGGAGGTGGTGGAATTTCCATCCTTAGAGGTTTTTAAGGTCAGGCATGACAAAGCCCTGGCTGGGATGATTTAGTTGGTGTTGGTCCTGCTTTGAGCAGGGGGTTGGACTAGATGACCTCCTGAAGTCTCTTCCAGCCCTAATATTCTATGATTAGTTTGTGCTGGCTGCCAGTGTTTCCAAGGGACTGCGTAGGCAGATGTGTCCCACCCTCTGGTCACATACCACTTCTACTTCACTGTGCCACTTCTGCCTTCCACAGGGAGATGAAGGGATGCAGGGCCATTACAATAGCTCTACTTCCTTTGAGGATGCCACGACACGGGAAATCCTCTGGTTATGCTGACATTGTGCTTTGCAGCAGAAAGCTGCACTAATGCAGTCCTGGATCTGGCTTGAAAACTGTGGCTATCTTTTTATTTTTATATAATTTTTAAGATTGTTATAAAAATGAATTCTTAAAAATAGTTGTAAAAACAAATGTTTTTGCAATGCCACCTAAAAATACCTCATGGGCTGTACCATTTTTTTTATCATTGGAGGGACTTCCTTGTAGATTCTAAGGCCAGAAGGAACCATTGTGATCCTCTGGTCAGACCTCCCACATAGAACCTCATCCAGTTGTTTCTGCAAGAAGCCCCTATCTTCTGTTTGAACTATAGCATATCTTTTAAAAGGATATCTAGTTATTTCAAGACTTCAGGTGACAGAGAATTCACTACATTCTATTATAAATTGTTCCAGTGGTTAACTACTTCTCTGTTAAAAATTTGCATCTTTTTTCTAGTCCTCATTTATCTAGCATTCAGCCACTGAATCTCATTTCTGCCTTTTTCTGCTCGATTAAAGAGCCATCTACTATGATCAATTCACTTCCACTTGAGTAAACCATAAGCCCTATTGGTTCTCTTTAGTCTCTTACTGGAAGGTATGTTTTCCAGATCTCAACTCATAGTTATGGCTCTTTTCTGAACTCTTTCTAACATATCAGCATCCTTTTTGAAGTGTTACATAGCATTCCAGTAAGGTTTAACTAATGCTGTATGCAGAGGTAATACCAATTTCCTACTCCTACTTAATAGTTCTCTGAATATACATCCAAGGATCATATTTGCCCTTTTAGCTACAGCATTGTACCGGGAGCTCATGTGTTCAGTTGGTTATCTACCAGGACCCTCAGGTCCCTTGATTCCCTGCAGTGATGGTGTTTTGATTCCCTTTCTGACAGTGCTGTAGTGCTGGGCTGCCCAAGAAGAATTTGGCCAAGTCCTTTTAAAAAAAAAATTATTTTAGAGATTATATGCTAATACCATATTGCAAACCTTTAAAACCTTCTTGTTGCCAAGAAGGCTAACGGCATTTTGGGCTGTATAAGTAGGGGCATTGCCAGCAGATCGAGGAACGTGATCGTTCCCCTTTATTCGACATTGGTGAGGCCTCATCTGGAATACTGTGTCCAGTTTTGGGCCCCACACTACAAGAAGGATGTGGAAAAATTGGAAAGAGTCCAGCGGAGGGCAACAAAAATGATTAGGGGTCTGGAGCACATGATTTATGAGGAGAGGCTGAGGGAACTGGGATTGTTTAGTCTCCAGAAGAGAAGAATGAGGGGGGATTTGATAGCAGCCTTCAACTACCTGAAGGGGGGTTCCAAAGAGGATAGAGCTCGGCTGTTCTCAGTGGTGGCAGATGACAGAACAAGGAGCAATGGTCTCAAGTTGCAGTGGTGGAGGTCCAGGTTGGATATCAGGAAAAACTATTTCACTAGGAGGGTGGTGAAACACTGGAATGCGTTACCTAGGGAGGTGGTGGAGTCTCCTTCCTTGGAGGTTTTTAAGGCCTGGCTTGACAAAGCCCTGGCTGGGATGATTTAGCTGGGAATTGGTACTGCTTTGAGCAGGGGGTTGGACTAGATGACCTCTTGAGGTCCCTTCCAACTCTGATATTCTATGATTCTATGATTCTATGAATGCTTTGTGTTTCTTAGTTATTTCAAGCATGAGGCCAATTCAGTTTTCAGGCCAACATTTTCAGGCCATGACTCACGTGATTTTTATTGTTATTGCTTGACAAGAAAATGCAGTTTGAGAATGGGTGCATGTAGAATGTATATTGAAACCCTCAGAAAGTTGTATGTGCAAAAATGTGGGAAGGGAAAGTTAATAGCTACGCTTTAAAGTGGCAGTTGTATGTAGAATCATGTTGTACCCAATATCCAAGGGAAGTGGATGGTTTTTTTACAAACCCAGTTTGTAATTGGGAGCTACAAGCTAGTAAAATAATGTTTTGAGGAAATAAGAAAAATGAGCCTTACTTATAGTTATAATGATCGTTTCCTAAAATGCCTTAAAACATTTGCTTAACAGTCACCCAGTAAGATTTATTCTGGTCATACGTACTTCCTTGATGGGGTTGTTATGTGCTACAATTATTTGTAGAGCACTGAAAAATATATGGACTTGATGTTCAGCTGGTGTATAAATAAATAAATGGAGATATCCTATCTCCTAGAACTGGAAGGGACCTTGAAAGGTCATCAAGTCCAGCCCCCTGCCTTCACTAGCAGGACCAAGTACTGATTTTGCCCCAGATCCCTAAGTGGCTCCCTCAAGGATTGAACTCACATCCCTGAATTTAGCAGGCCAATGCTCAAACCACTGAGCTATCCCCTGCCCCAGTTGCTTTGAGCTGTATTTGAATGACAACTCCCATTAACTTCAGTAGGGCCAGGATTTCATTGAACAGGAACTGTAGGTGCACCACACTACTGGTGGTCTTGCCAGGTGTATGTTTAATTGTGCATCCAAAATTAGAGACCCCTTTTGAAAAAATAGAGCTTATGTTACTCACTCTTTCGCTGAGATAATGTGTTTTTCAGGACCTACGGTTGAGCATTTTCCAAGATTGGAGAAATTGTCTGTCTTTTTTTTCTATCTCTTTATTCTGGGTACTACATTCCTTGATGCACCCACTAATATGAGCTTGGATTATTTCTAGTTATTGCTATTGCTATTACTACATCTTAACAAGCTGGAAAATAGGACAGGTAACTCCCTCAACAGTTAATAATACTTTAACATTTTTATATAGTGCTTTACATCTTCAAACTGCTGTATAAACACTGACTCATTAACATTTCCAGTATGAAGCATTGTAAGAATGATTAAAGAGGTTATGACAACACAGAAAATGAAGGTATGATTATAGCACAGGTAGGTATACCTGCACTAGCTTGAATCTAGCTGGCATGGATAACAGCATGGACTTCATTGCAGGCCAGCAACCAGCATACATACTCAGGGTCCCTGGTGGGCTTGTACTTGGGTCGTTAGCCCTCACTGAAGTCCGGGTTGCCACATCTTCACCTACTGTAGTTCCCCATGCTAGCTAGATTAAAACTAGCACAGGTACTTTCATTTGGTGTGTAGGCGTACCCAGAGAGGCTAAGTAACTCAACAAGGCCACACAGCAAGGCAGAGAGAGGGGGGGTTAGAATTTTAGAGTTTCTGACTGCTGGCTCTGTGTTCAATCTATTAGATTGTTTTACACGCACAGGCGTGGCAGAGTAATCTAGTAGTGATGTTGCTGCTTTAGATGAATGTTTTGGATTTGGGTTAAGTATAATTTTTCTATCCATACAAGCCATCTGTGCCATCTAAGATGGAGAATTCTTTTTTTTTTTTTTTTTAGCATTTACCCATTTTGTCCCTCAAAAAATCTCTCCCAATCCCATGTATTTTAGTAGCACTGAAAGGTCTGTCCTCATTTCTCCTCAACTGTTCCCATATATCTATGTAATAAGATTCTGGGATTGTCATTCTGGAGCTTATTATGATTGTAAGTCAGTGTGAAGTGATAGAAACAGACACAGCATGGCTGAGAGCTCTTTATATTAAGAATTTCACCAGGTTCAATCATCACTGGATTTTTGCACTCTGTTACTATCCAATTTGTAAATTTTCAGGCATTTTGACTTTGAGAATTATACCTGTGCAAAAGCAAGGCATGTGTCTATGCCATGCCAAGAGTCCTAGAACATTCTGATATCAGGGGTAACTCAGCTGATCACCACCCTTACTCTACAGCTAATTTGCACACACAATTTCATTGGTTGTATGAGGGAGACTGCACAGATGGAGGATTATTTGGCCCAACTGCCACTTCTGCAAACTATCCCACTTCATAGGAAAGATCGGAAGTATGGCAAGAGACCATATTGGCTTAACCAGGAGATCTTCAATTATCTGAAACTCAAAAAAGGGTTCCACAAAAGTGGAAGCTAAGTCAAATTATGAGGAATGAATATAAACAAATAGCACAAGTATGTAAGGACAAAATTAGAAAGGCCAGGACATAAAATGAGATTAAACTAGCTAGAGACATACAGGGTTACAAGAAAACACTCTACAAATACATTAAAAGCCAGAGGAAGACTAAGGACAGGGTAGACCTGTCACTCAATGAGGGGAGAAAACAATAACAGAAAATGTGGAAATGGCAGAAGTGCTAAATGACTGACTTTGTTTCAGTTTTCAACAAAAAGGTTACTAGCGATTGGACGTCTAACATAGTGACTGCCAGTAAAAATATGGTAGGAGAAATGGTCTGAAGTAAATAGGTTGAAATGCAATAAGGACAAATGCAAAGTACTCTGCTTAGGAAGGAACAATCAGTTGCACACATACAAAGTGGGAAATGACAGCCTAGGAAAGAGTACTGTGGAAAGAGATCTGGGAGTCATAGTGGATCACAAGCTAAATATGAGTCAACAGCGTAACTGTTGCAATAAAAGCAAACATCATTCTGGGCTGTATTAGCAGGAGTGTTGTAAGCAAGGCACAACAAGTAATTCTTCCTCTCTAGTCTGCGCTGATTAGACCTCAACTAGGGTGACCAGGTGTCCAGTTTTTGACTGGAACAGTCGGTCGAAAAGGGACTGTCGCAGCTCCAATCAGTATCGCTGACCGGGCCGTTAAGTCTGGTCAACAGTGCTGCAGAGCTAAGGAAGCGAGTCCCTACCTGTCCTGGCTCCGTGCTGCACCCTGGAAGCAGCCAACAGGTCTGGCTCCTAGGTGGGGGGCCCACAGGGCTCTGCGCACTGCCCCTGCTCTGAGCACCGGCTCCGCACTTCCATTGGCGAACCATGGCCAAGAGCAGTGTGCAGAGCTGTTTGCATGCCTCCACCTAGAAGCCGGACCTGCTGGCCACTTCTGGGGTGCAGCGCGGAGTCAGTACAGGCAGGAAGCCTGCCTTAGTCCCCCGGGTGCACTGCTGAGCGAGAGCTGATGGAGATAACCCCATGCCTCAACCTCATGCCCCGACCCTGAGCCCCCACAAACCTGGAGCCCCCTCCTGCATCCCAAACCACTCATCCCCAGCCCCACCCCAGAGCCTGCACCCCCAGACAGTGCCCTCACTCCCCTCCCCCAGCCCAGAGCCCTCTCCCACACCCTCAACCCCTTTGCCCCACCCCCCAGCCTGGACCCCCAGACAGAACCCTCACCCCTGTCCCAGCGCAGAGCTCCATACCCCAGCCTGGAACCCACTCCTGTACCCCAAACCCCTCATCCCCAGCCCCAACTCAAAGCCTGCACCCCCAGACGGTGCCCTCACCCCCACGACCCAGCCTGGAACCCCCTACTGCACCCTGAACCCCTCATTTCTGGCCCCTCCCCAGAGCCTGCACCCCCAATTGGAGCCCTCACCGCCTCCAGTCCCCCAACCCCCTACCCCAGCCCAGTGAAAGCGAGTGAGGGGAATATAGTGAGCAGGGGGGCATGGCCTCGGGAAATGGGCGAGACAGGGGGCATGGCCTTGGGGAAGGGGCGGGGCTAGGATGTTCAGTTTTGTGCGATTACAAAGTTGGCAACCCTAGCCTCAACTGGAGTATTGTGTTCAGTTCTGGATGCCACATTTCAGGAAAGTTGTGGACAAATAGGAGAAAGTTCAGAGAAGAGCAACAAAACTGATGAAAGGTTTAGAATGAAAAAATTGTGTGTGTTTAATCTGGAGAAGAGAAGACTGAGAGGGGACATAACAATTTTCAAGTACATAAAAGGCTGTTGCACAGAGGAGGGAGAAAAATTGTTCTCATCTTCTGAGGATAGGACAAAAAAGCAATGGTCTTAAATTGCAGCGAGGATGGTTTAGGTTGGACATTAGGGAAAACTTCCTAATTAATATGGTGCTATAGTATGACTGGAATAAATTGCCTAGGGAGGTTGTGGAATCTCCATTATTGGAGATTTTTAAGAGCAGGTTAGACAAACACCTGTCAGGGATGCTCTAGGTAATACTTTGTCCTGCCCTGAGTGCAGAGGACTGGACTAGATGACCTCTTGAGGTCCCTTTCAGTCCTACAATTCTATGATCTGTGTAACCAACCACCATGCACACAAATCAACACATATCTCCCAACACAATCCCCCCTCCCAATACAAATCAAAACCATTACCCACATGATAACCTCAAACACACACAGCCCTCATGGAAGCCCCCTCTGCCCTCATTTGCCTCCTGCAGAAATCCACACAACTCTCCCAGCACAACCACACAACAAGTACACACAAATAACCCTAAACATCACCCTGAAGCATTGAATATGAGTTTTGAATATGAATGAGGAGGTAAGTTAAACAGAAATTAAAGGGTACAGTGCCAAAAGTGAAATCTCTGCAACATGCGTGGAAACTTTTTAAAGACACCACAATAGAGGTTCATCTTAAATATATACCCCAAATTAAAAAACATAGTAAGAGAACCAAAAAAGAGCCACTGTGGCTAAACAACATAGTAAAAGAATCAGTGAGAGGCAAAAAGGCATCCTTTAAAAAGTGAAAGTTAAATCCTAGTGAGGAAAATAGAAAAGAGCATAAACACTGGCAAATGAAGTGTAAAAATACAATTATGTAGGCTAAAAAAGAATTTGAGGAACAATTAGCCAAAGACTCAAAGTACTAGCACATTTTTTAAAGTACATCAGAAGCAGGAAGCCTGCTAAACAACCAGTGAGGCCACTGGATGATCGAGGTGCTAAAGGAGCACTCAAGGACGATAAGGCCATTGCGGAGAAACTAAATGAATTCTTTGCATCGGTCTTCACATCTGAAGATGTGAGGGAGATTCCCAAACCTGACTCATTCTTTTTAGGTGACAGATCTGAGGAACTGTCCCAGATTGAGGTATCATTAGAGGAGGTTTTGGAACAAATTGATAAATGAAATAACAATAAGTCACCAGGACCAGATGGTATTCACCCAAGAGTTCTGAAGGAACTCAAATGTGAAATTGCAGAACTACTAACTGTAGTCTAAAGAACGAGGAGTACTTGTGGCATCTTAGAGACTAACACATTTATCTGAGCATAAGCTTTCGTGGGTTAAAACCGATGTAGTGGGTTTTAGCCCATCAAAACTTATGCTCAAATAAATTTGTTAGTCTCTAAGGTGCCACAAGTACTCCTCGTTCTTTTTGCTGATACAGACTAATACGGCTACCACTCTGATAACTGTACTCTGTAACCTACCATTTAAATCAGCTTCTGTACCAGATGGCTGGAGGTTAGCTAACGTGACACCAATTTTTAAAAAGAGCTACAGTGGTGATCCCGGCAATTACAGGCCTGCAAGCTTGACTTCAGTACCGGGCAAACTGGTTGAAACTATAATAAAGAACAATATTGTCAGACATATAGATGTACATAATTTGTTGAAGAGTCAACATGGTTTTAGTAAAGGGAAATCATGCCTCACCAATCTACTAGACTTCTTTGAGGGGCTTAACAAGCATGTGGACCAAGGGGATCCAGTGGATATAGTTAGTATACTTAGATTTTCAGAAAGCCTTTGGCAGGGCCCCTCACCAAAGGCTCTTACGCTAAGTAAACTGCCATGGGATAAGAGGGAAGATGCTCTTGTGGATTGGTAACTGGCTAAAAGATAGGAAACAAAGGGTAGTTATAAATGGTCAGTTTTCAGAATGGAGAGAGGTAAATAGTGGTGTCCCCCAGGGGTCTGTTCTGAGACCAGTCCTATTCAACATATTCATAAATGATCTGGAAAAAGGGGTAAACAGTGAGGTGGCAAAATTTGCAGATGATACAAAAGGATCTGTCAAAACTGGGTGACTGGGCAACAAAATGGCAGATGAAATTTAATGTTGATAAATGCAAAGTAATGCACATTGGAAAGCATAATCCCAACTATACATATAAAATGATGGGGTCTAAATTAGCTCTTACTCCAAGATCTCTTTCTTGAGTGGTCATTGTGGCTATTTCTCTGTAAACATCCACTCAATGTGCAGTGGCAGTCAAAAAAGCGAACAGAATGCTGGGAATAATTAAGAAAGGGATAGATAATGGGACAGAAAATATCATGTTGCCTCTATATAAATCCATGGTATGCCCACATCTTGAATACTGTGTGCAGATGTGGTCTCCCCATCTCAAAAAAGATATATTGAAATTGGAAAAGGTTCATAAAAGGGCAACAAAATGATTAGGGGTATGGAATGGCTTCCGTATGAGGAGAGATGCATATGACTAGGACGTTTCAGCTTGGAAAAGAGATGGCTAAGGAGAGATATGATTGAGGTCTATAAAAGCATGACTGGTGTAGAGAAAGTAGATAAGGAAGTGTTGTTTACTACTTCTCATAACGCAAGAACTAGGGGTCACCAAATGAAATTAATAGGCAGCAGGTTTAAAACAAATAAAAGGAAGTATTTCTTCACATAAGGCACAGTCAACCTGCGGAACTCCTTGCCAGAGGATGTTGTGAAGGCCAAGACCATAACAGGGTTCAAAAAAGAACTAGAGAAATTCATGGAGGATAGATCCATCAATAGCTATTTGCCAGGCTAGGTAGGAATGGTGTCTCTAGCCTCTGTTTACCAGAAGCTGGGAATGAGCGACGGGATGGATCACTTGATGATTACCTGTTCTGTTCATTCCCACTGGGGCACCTGGCACTGTCCTCTGTTGGAAGACAGGATACTGGGCTAGATGGACCTTTGGTCTGACCCAGTAGGACCATTCTTATGTTCTTAATATCTGTTGAGTCAGCGTGAAGTGATGGAAACTGCTACAAGAATGCCTGAGAGCTCTTTTTCATAGAATGTCAGGGTTGGAAGGGACCTCAGGAAGTCATCTAGTCCAACCCCCTGCTCAAACCAGGACCAATCCCTAGCTAAATCATCCCAGCCAGGGCTTTGTCAAGCCTGACCTTAAAAACCTCTAAGGAAAGAGATTTCACCACCTGTCTAGATAACCCATTCCAGTGCTTCACCACCCTCCAAGTGAAAAGGTTTTTCCTAATATGCAATTCCTAAAATATTTTTGTTTAGAATTTCAGCACATCCAATCATCACTGGGATTCTCCATCTGCTACTGTCTGTTTTTTAAATTCTCAGCCACTTTGGACTTTTTTACACACGTGACTTTATGAACTACTCCTGTGTAATAGCATGTGCGTGGGCTCTCAGCTTAATATCTTCCCAGGTCTGCTTTACTGCATTTTTATATCTCCATAATGTTCTACCCTCAACTCCCCCAGTCTTCAATTCATTCTAGACCTGTAATTAGGACAGATATTCAAAACACCCAAGTTACTAGAACATCTCTAGTGATATGCTGTTAATAACCTACACCCATTAGAAGAAACATAGTTGATATTGTACGTCCATTTATCAGAAAATGATTAAATGTTCACAGTGCAAGTGTGTGTGTATTTCTATAAGTTCACAGCTTTAAAGGATGAATAGGAAACAAAATATAATCCCTATAGATGCAATTAAAAGAACTTTAATTGAAAATGTGAAGATTTTTGAGCCAAATTCTGCTTTGCTTTATGCCTAGCTCAATCCCAGAGCTATAAATGGACACAGCCTTTGGTAACTTTTCAGTGTACAACATTTGCACTATGCACCGTGAACCTCTGGGAAAGCTCTGACCCTTGAACTTTGCGATGGATTATGGGGTGAGGGGGGGAACATAAGAGCCTGATTTAGACCCTCCTGCTGGTTAAATATATTCAAATAGCATATTCTTTTTCTCTTAACAAGGGCCCTCTTAGGAGAACACTGGCGTACATTCTTTGTAATTTCATTTTTATTATTACTTTGGGAACCCTGCAAAGCCTACTTGCAAGAAAAGGAAAAGATTAAAAGATGTTTGTTTGCTTTTCAAAATTATTTTGGTGGGGAACCTAGGAGATATTTTTCTTACTGTTCTGGATTTCTGTGCATTTCCACTGACTTTTAATATAATACTAATGTATTTTTACTGACCTGACTCCCAAACAAAAAATCTGCTTATAGGTCAGTCTTCTAATAATGATTAGGGAAGTGATTTAAAGCTAAATCACTTTAATCTGGTGTAAATGTTTCACAATTTTTATTTAGAGAACAATTATCAGTTTCAGTTAGAAGATGAAATGGTACTGGAATTATTTAATTATAATTAATTATAATAATTCAATATAGATTAATTATTTAAAAATGATGGGTCAGCACTCCTTATTTTCCCTGTCACTCTTTGTAAAGATTTTCCCTATTATATGGGTCTCACCTTTGAAATAATTTATCATTGACTTTAATTGTGCATTATACAATAGTACAATTTTATGCTTGGGTTGCAGTGGCAGCTTCTCAAGGTTTTTAAAAAATATATGACTTTTGTACAGGAAATGTTGCCTAATAAGTCTGCATTTGATCCAGTAAACATGTGGCTTAAAACAAGTCTAAAATAAAGTCTAAATATAATGTAATGTCCTTTGAATTGGGTTTCACCATGTAATGGCTAATCTTTTAATCAAACCCAACTCCTCCTTTGTGGTTTTATAGAGTTTTAGTTTAGAAAAAAGAAAATGAGGGTGGGAGGAAGTGAAGTTTCAATCTTCAGATGACTCATCACTAATGATTGTTTTTCACAAAAAATTACAAAAATTGGTGCTCCTTGCTTACGCTTAGATGATATGCAACTGTTCTTGGTCGGCAGATAAAACTGAAAAATGCAAAAAAAAATAAATGTTTTTTAAAATATGTACTTCATGGGAAAAAATAAAAGCATAATTTGTGCTCTGTGCAACTTTAGAAACACAGGCTAGTTAGATACAGAGTACTCACGACAACGTGTGTTGAAAATGTGGCCTAAGAGCTTTAATTTGCCTTCATCTGTCAATGTTAATGGACAGAACAAGTGCTGGAGCTGCTGTAAAACAAACCTGTTTTCCTTTTGTCTGCTGTGCTAGATAATGAAATAAAAAGCTAAATTATCACTGATAAAAGTAATTTGCAGAAAAGCAATAATACAAATATAACAGCAGAGCTTGCCATTAGCAGTTTAAACAGATAATGTCTTCTGAGTGACTGTAGCCAACTCCTGTCCTGTTTTTACTTTGGTAGAGGCTTTTTCAGCATAAGCGTAGGGCAGTAAGACATTATTTATTCTAAAATCCCAAAGCAAATTTCCTGTCTTTTAGTACTACTATTGTCCTTTTGTAGTCTTGTCTTCATATCATATTTTACTATCAAAGGGTGTAGATGATTTGAACTAATACAATTAGTTTGCCATAATTGGTACTAATACCAGCTATGCTACTTAAGGAATGTGCCTCTTGTGATGCAAGCAGGATGATTTATCCTTTTGCAGTGATGTCAACCCATGCAACTTTATTATGAGGGTTGCAATATTTAATTTTTTTCCCAAAGGAAGCCAGAGCTCCTGGACTCCTGTGATTAAATGGCAATTTCAGCTTTCTTTTTTAAAAATGAAAGTTTTTAGCCCTTGTGGTTGCAAAGAAAAGCATTAAAATATGACCCGAGTGCACCCTAAAGACTCACAAACCAGAAGGCAAATAAAAAGAACACAAAATCTATAATGTTGTTGTTGTTTTTTTTTTAATCTCATGTTTTTAAATGAATGTCATGATTTTGGTGAGCCTGACTCATGATTTTTTTAATATTTAGGGCTGCTGTTGTGAGAGGAAAATGGTATCTACTGTAAGATTGTTACCTGTAGTGCTGTTGTATGGCTTCTTTCATAGTACTACTGGACAGATTAATTTACTGAAATTGTTTGTAAAAAATACTCTTTTTTTAAATTGCAGCTGTGATAGTCTGCAGAAAGAACAACTGCTAAATTCTGTTTCCAGTACATGGAACTATTTTGAGTTTGCAGCCTGGAAACTAATGGACAGTGCTTTCCAGTTTGCAAATGTCAAGGACAGTTACCCTGTCACGTTTTTTTTTTCAATGGTCTATCTATGATAATTCTTTAGAATGACTGTTCTTTCTGCAATGCTACTGTTATTTATTACTTAATAATTGTATTGCAGTAGCACCTAAAATTCTCAGTCAGGATCAGGACTGTACTAGGCACCATACAAAAGTACATGAAGACAAGGTCGCTGTCCCAAGGAGCAAGATGTCTAGCAGATTATGAAAGGTGGGGGAGAGGCATAAATTGACAGTATACAAACTTGCATCTATATATATTTGTATTATAACAGTTGTTATAAATTGATAAAGATCCAGATCCTCGAAAGTATTTAGGTACCTAACTCTTATTGACTTCAATAGGAGTTAGGCACTTAAATGTTTTTGCGGTTCTAGGACAAATTATCATCTATTCCTATCTGTCACACAATCTAGCTATCACTGGTTACATGATTTCTTATAAACACCACAGAGTGTAGGTGGCAATTTAGACAAAATAGGGATGACTGACTTCCTATCTGGTAGCAGAATTCTGCTATTATTGTAATGTTTTATTGTAAACAAATAATTTGGTTTTCATGAATACCATAGCAGAGTTGCAGTACCATGAATGCCATAAGAGTGTTTCAAAGTGTAAACATTTTCTATTGTACTTTTATGTGAAAAATACATTTCTGTGTTAAAATCTTTTGAGACAGTTTGTCTAATATTGTTCTGAAGTTCATTGCTGTAAATTGTACTTGAATAGTGATTATTATAAATATTATAGATATGTATCCTTCTGAGGTCCCACTTCTGTATCATGTCTACATTTGCATTCTCTGTGTCATGTGTAACTCCCATTGGATCTAAGTGTTTAGGAAATGTACAAATATATGCTATAAACAACCAGAGGTTAGCTTAGTACTGGGTCTTGCAATGCAGTTTATTTAAACGAGACAAGTTTGAAAGTTTTTGGTAGATTTCATTTGGTAATGGTTTTATTTACAGTACTACTGGTAGCAAAAATAGAATCCGGCCTCCTTCAGAAATGCATTTGGCAGTGAAATTGCTATTAGATGTAATTACTAAGAATTGTCCTATTGAAGTGTATAATAGCTGACCTGGGAATGAAGGGGTCCTTGGAGAATAATTTATACCATATGGCTCTGTTTCAAGGAAGCTGGCATTTTATTCATGCACATCATCTTCATAAAACCCATTTGGCTCTGTTTAAGTAGAGTGCAAATAAATAATAGCAGATTACTATTAATTATTAGTTGGTATGGTTATCTATTTGTATAGCACCAAAAGTGTGCTCAATGTTTTGATTTGTTCTTACCACACTGTTTTTGGTCAGAAAAACCTAAACCTATTCACAGAGATAAAATGAGCCTGTGACGACAACCTGCGATCGGGGTGACAGAAATCTGGTTGCCAACATACAGTAGAAACTGTATACCTGCTTCTAATTATAAACAGGCAGGACTGTTTATAAACTGATTATTCAGGCACAAGTTTAAACTGCCATGAAAACAAAGCAAAGCTATAAGGTCACTATAACTGCATAGGAAGGTTGTTGTTCTGATACGCTGACACACTATTTATATACTTCTATTTAAATATAGCAACAGATGTTACCAAACCCAAACGGAGTTAGAAACAAAAGGCCAAAAAATAAAATCCAGATTACAATGGGCAAGAGTAGTAACAGTGAGAGAGAAAGGTTGGTGTGTGTGTGCGCGCGCGCGTGTGTGTGTATATACACACACACACACACACACACACACACACATATATTTTATATATAAAATATATACCTTAGAGCTGTCTGGCAAATGTACTTTTTCCCCCCCACAGAAAAATGTTGACTTTTTGCAAACTGAAAAACTTCAGCCAAAAACTAAAACCTTTTTGTTTTTCTGATGAAATCTTGAAAAACTTTTGAGGAAAGCAGACACTTTCTTCAAAAAATTTCATTTTGTCGATAACACTGGGTTTTCAGTCAGCCCTATACAAATTGTATGGCCAGATCCTGAGAGTTGCTGAGCACCCCTGCCTTCTATTGACTCCAATGGCTCAGCATCTTCTTTGAATGCGCATCTATGATAGTATATGCAAAGCATGAATTGCACTACTAGAGTATCTGCAGCTGAAAGTGGCAACAGTAGAGAGCCTGAGCATGGGAGATAGAGAGTGGGAGGCCTAAGTTGTGTGAGTGCTGACTAGCAAGATAGGGGCCTTGTAAAGCAGTGAAAAGAGCACGGGACTGGCAGTAAGGCTCAGATCCTACAAGGTATTTAGGTGCCTAACTCCCATCGACTTCAGTGGGAGTTAGGCACCTAAATATCTGTGAGGATCTCATTCTAAGGCCATATCTCCATTAATAGGTGATCTGAGTAGCATCACTAGAAGTCTTGACAGTATGCAGAGTTTGGGACTAACTGATGGTGGTAAACAAAGAGAAGTGATCCTTCTACCCCTTCTACCACCTGAGCGTGTTATTTGACCTTGCAAAAGGGAACATATGCCTGTCTCAAGAAAGGGTGAGTTAAAACTAATTACTGGTTTGACAATTCAGGAAAATCTTAAATCATTGCTTTAGGAAGTGGGTCTGCCCTATGAAGGCAGTTTGTAGCTCGCTGAGGGCAGGTCTGCACTTAAAAACCTGCAGCAACGCCACTGTAGCACTTCAGTGAAGACACTACCTATGCTGACAGGAGAGCTTCTTCCTTCAGCGTACTTAATCCAGGGCCACCCAGAGGATTCAGGGGGCCTGGGGTCTTTGGCTGCAGGGGGCCCCCGCCGCCGAATTGCCGCCAAAGACCTGGCACTTCGGCGGCGGGTCCCAGGGCGGAAGGACCCCCCGCCGCCGAACTGCCGCCAAAGACCCGGAGCGGAAGAAGCTCTGGGGGCACGGGCCCCGTGAGAGCTTTCCGGGGCCCCCGGCGCGAGTGAAGGACTCCGCTCCAGGGGCCCCGAAAAACTCTTATGGGGGCCCCTGTGGGGCCTGGGGCAAATTGCCCCACTTGCCCCCTCCCGGGCGGCCCTGACTTAATCTATCTCTCTGGGAGGCGGTTGCTATGTGAGCAGGAGAAACTCTCCAGTTGACATAGTGCTGTCCACACCAGGAGTTAGGTCAGTACAAATACATTTCTCAGGGGTGCAGATTTTTCACATCCCTGAGCAATGTAGTTATACCAATGTAAGTTTGTAGTGTAGACCTAGCCTAAAAAGAATCTAATGGCAAGACATGTCACCATGACTATTTAGTAGGGTGGAGAGCTCCCAAAGGGATGCAGATGGTGCAGAGTAAATATTCCAACTCTTGGAATTGTCTGCATATTATTGTGTTGAGGTGTACACATGGCTCTTGGGATGATCATCTCACCTGGATTCCCTCATGTGCTCTTACTTCACTATCAGATAAGTGGCTGCAAGTATTATAATACCTCTTGCTCTCCTTTGCTTCTTCTGTTCCTAGTTGGATCTGAGCATGAGTATTCAGTCTGGATTGTTTGTGCTGAACTGGTGTTTAGGGGGTGCAGGCATGAGCAATACATACTACGTTTGATTTCAAGAATAAGCTTTCTCCTAGCATTTCTCTTTCTGAGGTACTATTTTATAAACTGAGCACGCAAGAAAAATCAAGTGAGATTTTTATATGGATAACTGTGGAGACTGAGGTCCATAGGAAAAGCACAGCCTAGGCAGTGGAAATGCCAGTATACCCTGCCAGTGTGCCTCAACCCTGAACTGTGGGGGACCTTAGTGCATATTTCATGACATTTCAATCCTTGGCCTCTCCAGACAGTCAGTTGAGTTGCCAACTGTGGTGCTGGTGGTGGTTACTTTGTGAAAGGACAAACAAAGCATTAAATAGATGCTGGACGACAACAGGCTTTTCAGTCAATACTAACATGGGCGGGATTGATCCACTACTATCCTTTCCTATCCTGAATAACTTGTCTGTAGAAATGTTTTCTTGACAGTTACCATGTCAGCGAATATGAGTGAATGGTGTAAATCTGAGGGTACCAAAATTTTAAAGCAACATTTGGTGGTTGCTGCCACATGTGTGCAGGGCCGGCTTTAGGCCGATTCAGCTGATTCGGATGAATCGGGCCCTGCGCCTAAGAGGGCTCCCAAGCTGTCCACCCCGCCCCCGCCCCCAGCTCACTTCCCCATCCTCCCCTCCCCTGAACACTCCGTCCCCCTTCTCCTCCCCCTCCCCTGCTTCCTGCGAATCAGATGTTCGTGGGAAGTCTGAAAAGAAGCAGGGGCAGGCGGGCAGCAGCAGGTAAGCTGGGGTGGGAGGGCGCAAGGAGGGCTCCGGGGAGGCGCGGCGCAGCCCAGTCCAGCCCTGGCCAAGCACCCCCAGCCCCGGCTCCAGCCCGGCTTGGCAACCCCGGCCGAGCACCCCCAGCTCCGGCTCTGGCCGAGCACCCCTGGCTCTGTCCCTGGCCCGAGCGGCTCTGGCCCCGGGGCGCCGGCCCTGGTTCTGCCCGAGCACCTCCAGCCTGGCCCCGTGGCTCTGGCCCCAGCTGAGCACCCCCGGCCCACCGGCTCTGGCCCCGGCCCTGACGGCTCTGACTTGGGCATCGTCCCCGGCCCCGGCCGAGCGGTGCCAGCCGAGCACCCCCGGCCCCAGCGGCTCCGGCCTGGACCCAAACCCCACGACCCCGGCTGGAGTGCGGCTGGCAAGCCCCGCCCCCAGGAATCGGGCCCCGCTCTTGCTAAGGCCGGCCCTGCATGTGTGAAGGAAGGAGAAGGAAATTCCTTCCATCTAGTTTGGCAGTGTGGACATACACACAGTATTTTCAAAGAAGAATTGATGTTTCTTCTTTCATAGGGTTAAACCATTGTAAGTCACTTTGTTTATAAACTTTCTTGTGTCTCTTATCTTCTTTCTGTCTTCTGTTTGGAGTTCAACTTGCACTCTGGTTTGTAATCCTGCTGTCCTTTTCTATTTAACCCGGAGTTCATGCCTCTAAATTATCATTTTAAACTGGCCCATAGAAATGATAGCATTTGTATGGAAAAGCCCACTGGTCCAGAATCTAGGATGGACACTGAAAGCTGTACAACACTGGGCCATCATATCTTCCTGTCCAATATTTGACTGTCTCTGAGAAACTTGTGTGGGTTTTTTTTCCCTTGTAGGAGCATTTAAAAGAGGGAAAGGGGTGAAGTACCAATATGCTAAAAATAAGGGGAAATGCAAAATCTTAAGGAACTTAGGCAAAAAAAAGTTCTGTTTTGATAAGCAAGAGGAAAAGTATAGTGTCTGCTAAACGGACCTGACACTTGAAAGATGACTTTGTAAATCATTCTCCTCATAAAGCTGTCATTATCCCAGAGTCACTGGTTAGTGTGTCCATTTTTTTTTTTTAAATAAAACATATGCTGTGGTCATAATGAGTGAAATTCATCCCCGTGCAGAGCCCTAGCACAAGACCTATATACCATGTAAGTGATGTGTTGGGGTCTTAATTGAAAATTTAGTAGTATATTGAGCTTTGCTGTCCCTTTGCACAGGGATGAATTTCACCCAATGTGCTTTCCAAAAGGGTTTTTTCCACCCTTAAGGATATTAATTGTTCAGTTTGATAAAGCTGAACAGCAAGATTGCTTTTGTCTTTATCTCTCTGAATGTTATAAACAGTTTATTGAGACAATCTGTGAACCTCTTCAATATTTAGATGCACTATAAAAGGCTGCTACAGAGTTGTTACACTGTTGACAGGCATTCTCATGGAGGTTTGAAAAAGGCTGATAAAATGAGAAAACCGACTTTAAATACTTGACCTCTATTAAGTAGATATTATTGGAAAAATGTTCGGGCAGGTGGTCCAGTTCTGCTATCAAATCTTCTGATATCGTTTCTTTAAAATCTGTGGTGATCATCTTAGACTGTGAAGAACTTCAAAAAGATCTCACAAAACTAAGTGATTGGGCAACAAAATGGCAAATGAAATTTAATGTGGATAAATGTAAAGTAATGCACATTGGAAAAAATAACCCCAACTATACATACAGTATGATGGGGGCTAATTTAGCTACAACAAATCAGGAAAAAGATCTTGGAGTCATCGTGGATAGTTCTCTGAAGATGTCCACGCAGTGTGCAGAGGCGGTCAAAAAAGCATACAGGATGTTAGGAATCATTAAAAAAAGGATAGAGAATAAGACTGAGAATATATTATTGCCCTTATATAAATTAATGGTACGCCCACATCTCGAATACTGCGTACAGATGTGGTCTCCTCATCTCAAAAAAGATATACTGGCACTAGAAAAGGTTCAGAAAAGGGCAACTAAAATGATTAGGGGTTTGGAACAGGTCCCATATGAGGAGAGATTAAAGAGGCTAGGACTCTTCAGCTTGGAAAAGAGGAGACTAAGGGGGGATATGATAGAGGTATATAAAACCATGAGTGATGTGGAGAAAGTGGATAAGGAAAAGTTATTTACTTATTCCCATAATACAAGAACTAGGGGTCACCAAATGAAATGAATAGGCAGCAGGTTTAAAACAAATACAAGGAAGTTCTTCTTCACGCAGCGCACAGTCAACTTGTGGAACTCCTTACCTGAGGCGGTTGTGAAGGCTAGGACTATAACAGCGTTTAAAAAAGAACTGGATAAATTCATGGTGGTTAAGTCCATTAATGGCTATTAGCCAGGATGGGTAAGGAATGGTGTCCCTAGCCTCCATTTGTCAGAGGATGGAGATGGATGGCAGGAGAGAGATCACTTGATCATTGCCTGTTAGGTTCACTCCCTCTGGGGCACCTGGCATTGGCCACTGTTGGTAAACAGGATACTGGGCTAGATGGACCTTTGGTCTGACCCGGTACGGCTGTTCTTATGTTCTTAAAATGCTTTTAAAAATAATTTCCATTTTGAAAAGCTAACATAAAAGTGCAACGTAAGGAGGAAAAGCTAACAAAATGTGGAGGAACAGTTACTTGTGCTTTTTATGTATAGTAGGACTTATTTCAATAATGCTGAAAAATAAGTAAAATGAAAGGATGGAACTTTTTAATATATAATAGTTTGTTTTTCTGAGGTGTTTTATTCATTAAATATTCATTTAGTGAAAACTACATTTTAAATTTCTAAGAACAGTGGAGTTTGTACATAGATTAAGTAGAATCTACTAACTGTGCATTTGATTGTTTTATGAAATTGTTACTGAAACACACTCAATAATGCAAATTAGCTTTGTAAAAATCAAAGAGCTCAGAATTCCATCTCTTTCACTGTTGGCATATCAGTATATGCCAGTGTTGAAGGACTTAAGCAAATATTTCTTCATCTAAAAGAGAGAAATTTTTCATTTTGTTTCTGTTTTATAAGCTGTAAAAATATAGTTTTTTGTAGAGTACTGTCTCCTCTAGCAGCTGCAGCCTGTTCTGTACAGCATAGTTAATTAACTACACCATTATTTGAATATAATTCAGTAAGATTACATCAGTCCCAGCAGTGTTACTTTTGGATTTAGCTTGTATCACAATGTGTACAGTATGCTCTTTATATGCATGAAGTTGAAAATTCCTTTGCACTTCCGTTTCAAACAGGAGCTGTGGTGCTGTTATTTCTCAGTATGTCTCATCTTAGGCCTCTGTAGTATCCCAGTGCAGACTCCTCATGACAAAACAATTATTTTTGGCACGGCGTGTACTTTCTATAACATTATTATTTTTTTCCCTTTCTTGCTACTTCTCTTGAGAAGCAGTAGTTTTTGGAACAACCATTCAGGCCAGATGATTAAATAAATAAATAATTGAATTTAGCAAAGAACAAGAGAAAATAAAAGTTTTTATATATATTTTTTCCCACCAAGACCACTGCTGCCAAAGGAAAGGAGGCCCCTGGGATGCCTGCAAAACTGCATATGCGGTCTCTGTGACTCCATGTGAATGGGCACATTGGTCCTTTTCTTGGAGCAGCCTTCTGTTCTGGATGCATAACTGTGTGTGTGTGTGTAGATGTGCAGTTGTGTGCACCTTTCTGTGTGTGGATCTCAAGCTTCCTGTTTGAAGTTTGACAGTTGTACAAATTAGAACTGAAATAATCTAAAAGCAAAAGAATTAGGGCCAGATGCCCACCAAGTGCAAAAAGGAGTAGCTATGCAGATTTACCCCAGCTGAGGATCTAGGCCACTATTTTTGTTTTTTTTTTTCTTGTTTTGTTTTTTTCTCTATTGATGCTGAATTTTGTACAGAGTCTCAAACATGAAGCATAGGTTATATTTTAATTAACTTGTCACTCATTGTAGGATCAGAGCCGAGAACAGCATTATTCATAACTAGTTATTTCATGGTTATTTATTTATTGTGCATTTTCAAGAATGGTTTGAATAAAGGTTCCCTCCTGCTTCCTCTGCAGATAGGGTTGCCACCTTTCTAATTGCTGGTAACTGGACTCCTGAGGTCCATCCCCCTGCCCTTTCTCTTCCCCCAAGGCCTCCCCCTTATCCACCTCTTCCCCAGGCCTCTCCCTTTTCCCGCTCTTCTGCTAGGAGGCTGGGATGGGAGCTGCTGTAGACTGACAAGGAGCCTGCCAGCAGGTAGGAGGTATCCCCGGCTGAGTATGGGCGGGTGGGGGTTAATGACTCAGTGTCTCTCCCCGCCCTGTGGTAACCAGACTTTTGGTGTTGGGTCAGTACATCTGACTGGACACTGCCAGGTCCTCTTTTCAACTGGACTTTCCAGTCGAAAACTGAGGATCTGGCAACCCTACCTGCAGAGAAACATAATAAACAAATTTACAGGCAGAAGACTTTGCACAAAGTCTATTACATAATATGGGCCTAATTGTAATTTACATCCAATTTGAGACCTCTTTAAACTTCCACAGTGGTGTAAATGGGCTTTAGTATAAATGAGAGTCAGACCTTAAATGTAAATTATTTGCTCTGTGGTTTATTTAGCATTAGCAAATGAAGGCTCAAAAGGAAATGGCTGCAAAATATTAATCCCTGCTGGGTATTGCACACAACTGAAACTAATTAAGTAAAACTCTCCCATCTCTGACACAATGGTATGACAGCCATGCTGCTCTGTGAGACCAGAATTCTTGAGTGAAGTCAGGTGTTTGCTTCTGGTATCAATGGAACCTAAGTAATGTAGCATGCTTGGTCTGCAGGGATGAGAAAAAGCAGGAAGGTGCCAAAACAAAGTGTTCTATATGGCTCCTCTGCTGCTGGCCACCAGTTGGTTGGAGTGGCTTTAAAAGCTTCCAAGAAGATTACATAGTCTCCATCATCTGGAGGGCAAATGTTGCAATGGTGTCAGCTGCTGGAAAGGTGGGGAAAGGGGCCTTCTTAGGGTATATCTACATTAAACAGCCACAGTGGTGCCACTGCAGCGCTTCAGTGTGAACACTTCCTACACAGACAGGAGGGGATTCTCCCATTGGTGTTGGTAATCCACGGTAGCTACTTCATTGGAAGAATTCATCTGCCAGCCTAATGCTGTCTACACTGGGGGATAGGTTGGCTTAGCTATTTCTCTCGGGATATGGATTTTTCATACTCCTGAGAGACTTAACTGTGCTGATATAAGTTCCTAGTGTAGTCTCTGGTGACTGAAGAGCCTCTGAAGATAAAAACATTATTAGCACTGAAATGTCAGTAGAAGTCAATGGAGCTAGTCTGATTTACATCCGCTGCGGATCTGGCCAAGTATTTATTGACAGTTACCTTACAGTGTTATCTGACACATCCACTGTATTTTCCTACACTCAGAATAGGATCTGTCTATGGAAACTGGCAAACGTTGAGCCTATAGCCACTTCTTATTTCAGTTTTGTTGTATCTAAAATGTTTGTTTTGCTTCTGATGTCAGTATTTGATCTATATCATTACTGCATGTGTTTGCATAATACCATGGACCAGGCTATTTCTACCTGAGTGTTTATACAGTATTGATTTCAGTAGGCTTGCACAGATGTAAGCGTGGACAGAATTTGGCCCTCTGCATTTAATAGTGTACGATTAGGAAGGGTGGGTTTGTTTGCTTGCTTACTTTCTGCCTGTACTGACTCCGCGCTGCACCCCGGAAGTGGCCAGCAGGTCCGGCTCCTAGGTGGAGGCATGCAGACAGCTCTGCACACTGCTCTTGCCTTCAGGCACAGCAACCGCAGCTCCCATTGGCCACGGTTCGCCAATGGAAGTGCGGAGCCGGTGCTCAGAGCAGGGGCAGTGCGCAGAGCCCCATGGGCCCCCCACCTAGGAGCCAGACCTGTTGACTGCTTCCGGGGTGCAGCATGGAGCCAGGACAGGTAGGGACTCGCTTCCTTAGCTCTGCAGCACTGTTGACCAGACTTTTAACGGCCTGGTCAGCGATACTGATTGGAGCCACGATGGTCCCTTTTCGACCGACTGTTCCAGTCAAAAACTGGACACCTGGTCACCCAAGTTGAGGTCTAATCAGCGCAGACTAGAGAGGAAGAATAACTTGTTGTGCCTTGCTTACAACACTCCTGCTAATACAGCCCAGAATGATGTTTGCTTTTATTGCAACACTGTTACACTGTTGACTCATATTTAGCTTGTGATCCACTATGACTCCCAGATCTCTTTCCACAGTACTCTTTCCTAGGCAGTCATTTCCCACTTTGTATGTGTGCAACTGATTGTTCCTTCCTAAGCAGAGTACTTTGCATTTGTCCTTATTGAATTTCAACCTATTTACTTTAGACCATTTCTCCTACCATATTTTTACTGGCAGTCACTATGTTAGACGTCCAATCGCTAGTAACCTTTTTGTTGAAAACTGAAACAAAGTCAGTCATTTAGCACTTCTGCCATTTCCACATTTCCTGTTATTGTTTTCTCCCCTCATTGAGTGACGGGTCTACCCTGTCCTTAGTTTTCCTCTGGCTTTTAATGTATTTGTAGAGTGTTTTCTTGTAACCCTGTATGTCTCTAGCTAGTTTAATCTCATTTTATGTCCTGGCCTTTCTAATTTTGTCCTTACATACTTGTGCTATTTGTTTATATTCATTCTTCATAATTTGACTTAGCTTCCACTTTTGTGGAACCCTTTTTTGAGTTTCAGATAATTGAAGATCTCCTGGTTATTTTATATTTTATGTAAAAAAAGCAAGCAAGCAAACAAACAAACCCACCCTTCCTAATCGTACACTATTAAATGCAGGGGGCCAAATTCTGTCCACACTTACATCTGTGCCAGCCTACTGAAATCAGTACTGTATAAACACACAGGTAGAAATAGCCTGGTCCATGGTATTATGCAAACACATGCAGTAATGATATAGATCAAATACTGACATCAGAAGCAAAACAAACATTTTAGATACAACAAACTGAAATAAGAAGTGGCTATAGGCTCAACATTTGCCAGTTTCCGTAGACCGATCCTATTCTGAGTGTAGGAAAATACAGTGGATGTGTCAGATAACACTGTAAGGTAACTGTCAATAAATACATGATACAATATTTCATAAGCCTCATCTACACTAAAAAGTTAGGTCGAAGGAAGCCACCTTAAATCGACTTTTTAATGTATGTGTCTACCGGGTCCTTTACGTCGACCTAAGTTGCCTCTTATGTCGACTTATGTTATCCACATCTGAGAGCGGCGTAGTGCATAGTTCAATTTTCATGAGTGGACTGCGAGGTAGTGCAGACGCAGCGTTGTGTAATTTGACTTAATTGGCCTCCAGGTGGTGTCCCACAATGCTCATCTGTGACCACTCTGGAGATCATTCTCAACTCTGCTGCACTGCAGCCAGGTACACAGGAAATAGCCCCTCCCCCACTATAGCCCCAGAAACTTTTCATTTCCCATTTTCTGTTTGATGAGCATTGGGAACATGCCAGCTTGAGCACAGCTGATCATGGAGCCTACATACCCCAAATGCGCTCCAGCCTGGTCTGCACAGAAGGTGGTGGAGCTCACTGTTGTGTGGGGAGAAGAGTCTGTGCAGGCAGCGCTCCGATCCAGCAAAAGAAACACTGACATCTATGCAAAGATCGCTCGTGGAATGGGGGAGAAGGGCTACACAAGGGACACACAGCACTGCCGTGTGAAAATAAAAGAACTTCGCCAAGCGTACCAGAAGGCAAGGGAGGAGAACAGTCATTCTGGTGCTAAACTCCACACATGCCGGTTCTGCAACCGAGCTGCATGCGATTCTCGGGGGTGACTCTACCAGCACCCCCACAAGCAACGTGGACACCTCAGAGGTGTGTGCGTCTAGGGACAACAAGGAGGATGATATGCTGGATAAGGAAGAGGAGGAGGAGAATGGGAGACAGTTGAGCGGTGGATCCATTCGCTGAGAGTCAGGAAATATTTTTAAGCCCGGAGCCCTGTGGGTTGCAGGACATCACGGTGGCTGACCGTGATGCTGGGAAAGACACCTCTGGTGAGTATACAGTTACAATGAAAGCCTAGTTAAACTTTAGCGGGCACACACATTCGGTGGTATTGCATGTTTACTGTGAAGAAAAAGTGAGGTGCTGTGGCTCTCTGCTTACAAGAGGCCATTCCAGCTACGCAGAGGGATATCCTCCATGGATATCTCTAGGAAACTTTCATGGAGGTACTCTGCAATCCTTTGCAGAAGGTTTCTGGGCAGGGCAGTCTTATTTCTTCCACTATGGTAGGACACTTTCCCATGCAACTCCTGAATTAATTCTTCTGGCATCATTGTGGTACACAGCATAGCAGCATAAGGACCGGTCTATACCCAGACGCTTGCAGTATCTCTTTCCTTTCCGCCTCTGCTACCCCCAGAAGACTGATATCACATAGGGTTGCTTAGGGGAAACGGGGGAAGTTCTCATTAAAACTGCTCTTACATGAAAAAAGGGCATCTAGACCCATCCCATCCCCCCATGTTCTGGATCGCTAGACCACGTGGCCGTTTATGTGCCTTTACTGTGCTTGGCATGGGTCAGCAAGTAGTTTAAAGTGGGTAATAGGGGACTGGGGCCCCACATGAGAGATTCCGCTATTTGTGAGTGAAAATTGTAAGACTTCATTACACACTTGCCAGCACACAGGTATACAGGAAGATGTACAAGTAAACAGAGCCATTCACAATCAATTGTCCTGGTTAATGGGCGCCATCAAGATTCCAAGCCACCATTAATGGTCCACACTCTGCATAATTACAATAGGATGTCAGAGTTATATTTCATATGTCTAGTTTCAGATACAAGAATGATACATTCATACAAATAGGATGAACACACTCAGTAGATCATAACCTTTGCACAGATATGTTACCTGGCATATCTAGCATAAAACATATTCCAGTTATGTCATATTTACATTCATAAGCATATTTCTATAAAGCATTATGGGGAGCAGCGTGACAACTATGTTCCGTACGGCAGGCCCTACTTCAGATCTGGAAATATTGCAGGAGAAGGCGCAAGGTGTTTGAGATGCTCACAGCAAGAGTGCACAACTGAGCAGGCTCCATGTTTCTGGGATTATGGCGTACGCGCGGCAAATTTTAGGGCACAAAAACCAGTGGGTTGTTTGCTGTTGATATGAGGGAGGGAGTAAAAGAAAAAGAATGCAAAGTGCGTCATGGGATGCCGACACAATGGTCCCATTCTCCCCTGCGACAACATTTTGGTCCCATGTGGCATTGCACAAACTTCCCAAAGTACACTGCTTTGTGCATTGATGCAGGCGCTGCTAGTGAGGATGCATTCCATTGAGACAATGAGCATGGTGTGGCCACGGACAATTGGCTTCAATAATTCAGAGGCTTTTGGTCGAATTAGATAAAGTTGACTTAATTTTATAGTGTAGACAAGCCCTTAGCTGTCTGTTAGTCTATAAGGTGCCACAGGACTCTTTGTCTCTTTTTACAAGCCTGTAGCTGTGTAATTCTTTCAGGGGATTTTCCCCTGAAAACAATTCCTTCAGAGAGAGGGCCAAGTTTTTAACTTTGTGTCTGAATGAATAATGTAAAAAAAGTTCCATTGTCAATTTGCTTCATGTACTATACCAAACATTCATTGACTCTCTGTTGGCTAGTAGCATTAAGCTACCTACCCAAAAAGGGTTGGAAGTGTTACTTGTTAAGAATTTTGCACAACAGTCCTAGTTTTTTGAACATTATGCTGTGCCCACTTTGCAGAACAGAAAATAATGAGTTGGGGAGAGAGAGACTTACATACTGGAAAAGCTTTTAAAGAGCTATCCGAGTGAAATACAATTCTCTTCACACGTTTTCCAGAATTTCTATTGCTGTCTCTGTTAATAAAAAAAAACTGTTTGGTGTAAACTATCTGGTGTACGCAGGTGCAACTGTAGTAATGTAACTGGAGTTGCATCTACCCACACCAGCAATGAACTTGGCTCTTTGTGCCTTAAAGGCGGCTTTCTTCCTTAGAAAGCAGTTTCCCCTAGTCGTTGATCCTGCAGTAATCGCAATGCTGAATCTGTGGCATCGCAGTCAATCATTGTTACACACTATTGTAATGGCATTATAACATCACTTCAGGATGGATTGGAAGAAGAAGCTGGACTAACTGTGCAAATGCACATCTTTGATAATAGCAAAGAACACACAGAAAATGTAGTCTTGTACCTTCAGTTTTATATACACTAAATGTCTCTTTCTCAGATTTGATCCATGTATAAAAGGGGAAATTAATCTGTGTAAACTATATTAGTTTACAAGGATGTGCAGAAATTTAAAGCTGTTAAAGCCAAGGCCATTTAAATAAAATATCAAATGGCTCTGCTTGCATTTGTTCACGTTGCCTTAAAGTTTAAGCTCCTTTATACTCTTGGTCCTGTTGAAAAATTTTGTGTAATGAATAATGAATCCTGTGTCACAAGAGTTAGCAACTGAGCTCAGCAATCCAAGCCCTAATTTTTAAAATATTTGAAATACTGATATTGAGGGCTACAATTGTTTCCTCTTTACATGTAGTTTCCACTTCATTCAAACATTTCACTGCAGAGCCAAATGCAGAGAGGCATTTAAGAATTGCTTAGTTCTAAGGCATTTTTATGTGTTGGCTATTTGACCGAAATTCTTACCAACTTTTCTGTGACTTTGCCTCCATTGTTGTGAAGATGAACACTTTTGGACAAATTCATCTCTGGTATAACTCCATTGACTTAATTAGCTTACCCCAGAAATGAACTTGGCACAATCTAACTTGCCTCCAACATAGATTGTTAAGGTTCATATTAGTCTGAAGGATTCAAACTGGAGTGGGGATGGAGGAGAGAAGTGCCTTTCATTTCTCATCAGATGTCTTTGCATGCATCACAAGAATGAGGTGGAAAATGCTAGAAAGAGAACCATTTTCTGTAGTCATTCTAGCTGGCACAGTGAAGCTATTGCCTAAAAAAGCCAGCCAGCCAAAATACTAAACAGCTGGAAAGAAATATTCAAGGACATTAAGGCTCTGAAAAATCTGGGCATGATTTGATTCCAAGCTATAAATCCAGGGAAACTCTACTCACTTCAGTGAATTTAGCCTGGGTTTACATCAGGGTAATTGAGCTAGGGTCATATTCTTATGTGCATAGTTTCCCCCTCTTTGAATGGTCATTTACTCCCACATGTCCCCCTAAACTACTATGTAGGCTGCATTTCTTCTGTTCTCTGAACATAAAGTGGTGACAAACTTAGGGTTTCAATCTCACATTAGTACCTGCTAAAATAAGGGTAGACTAGTAGTGGCTTTTTCCTCAGATTCCTGATGGTTTAATTTAGAATGGCATTGACCACTAAAGAAATATAATATGAGACCATGGCTATGTGAAAAAGGAAAACAAGGTATTGATGGGGCGACCCTAGAGATCCTTGTTCCACAGTCCTTACTCAGGCAAAACTTTCATCCTAAAAAGTAGAATGGTGAGAAGAAATTAAGAACATAAATTGTAGGCTTATTGTCAGGACATACTTCCTGATGGTGATCCTTAAGGGAAGTGGAGAAAACCACATTACTTGGGATATTTAAAGTTAGAATGGATACATTATTATTCTAGGAATTATTACTCTCACCAGTGTCAGGGAGATAGACCAAATGACAGGATAAGTCTTGTGCATTTCTGTAATTGGGATCCCTGGATATTCATGATCTCATTGTGAATGGCTGTAAGTGAATGAAAAGAACATAGAGAAACCACACATTCCTGTTTAATCAGGTAGGCCCTAATATAATCAAGATGCAGCTATTAAATGAAATTTGACATTCTTGCATAAAGATTTTCTGATCAGAGATCTTGTATAAACTTTATGTTGTTCTTGGGACTTCACAGGAACAAGACGAGACATAGGTCATTAACAGACATCGATTCAAATCCACCTAGGGGGAGTCAATGGGCAAATTTTTATAAGCTGAAATATAAAATTATAAATGCACTTTATATATATATATATATATATTATACTTTCACTATGCATTTAGGGTTGCCAACTTTCTAATTGCACAAAACTGAACCCCCTTAACCTACCCCCACACTCACTCCATGCCCCCGTCTCCGTTGCTCGCTCTCCCCCACCCTCACTCACTTTGAACAGGCTGGGGCAGGGGGTGTGGGCTCTGGGATGGGGCTGGGGATGAGGGGTTTGGCGTGCAGGAGCGGGCTCAGGGCTGGGGCCGGTAGTTGGAGTGTAAGAGGGGGTTCGGGCTCCAGGAGGGAGTTAGGGTATGGAAGGGGGTTCCGACCTGGGGTAGGGGGTTGGGGTGCAGGCTCCGGCCGGGTGGTGCTTGCTTACCTCAGGCAACTCCCAGTCCGAGGCACAGCAGGGCTAAGGCAGGCTCCCTGTGGCTCCTGGGAAGTGCAGACAATGGGAATTGCGGAACCCGTGCTCGGGGCGGGGGCAGCACGCAGAGCCCTCCCCAGCCACCCCTCTGCCAAGGAGCCAGAGGGACATGCCAGCTGCTTCCTGGGAAACGCATGGAACCTGCCTTAGCCCTGCTGCGCTGGCGACTGGACTTTTAGCAGCCCAGTCAGCGGCGCACACTACAAATCTACAGATCTGGGCCCTAATCCTACAAAGGCCTAAAGCATGTGCTTAACTTGATACACTTTGGGTGAGATCTGCACTCTTGCTCCAGCCTCTTCACGCCAGGAAAAAGGGGCTGGAATGCTGTAAAGAGGCCCTAAGAGCAACTCTGGTCAGGGGAGGATTTCCTCAGAACTGGTACTTTGGAAAACAGCCATAAGGCCTCTTCTGAAGGACCCTCCTTGCAAGCCCGGGGACAGGAATAGGTGCTGTAGGGGTGTGTTGGGCTGGACTACAACACAGCACTGCAAGAATTCTTAGCAGTGCTGCGGCCCATAGGGCAATCCTGGGGAGGATGTTTTAACATGGACAGTGCTGTCTACGCAGGCCGGCTCCTTAACCAGCTTGCCAAGCAGGTGCTTGGGGCGGCCACTCCGGAGAGGGGCGGCACGTCCAGCTATTTGGCGGCAATTCAGCGGACGGTCCCTCACTCCTGCTCGGAGCAAAGGACCTCCTGCTGAATTGCCGCCGCAGATCGCGATCGCGGCTTTTTGTTTGGTTGGTTGTTTTTTTGCGCCGCTTGGGGCGGCAAAAACCCTGGAGCCGGCCCTGTGTCTATGTTACTCTGGGGGTATCTCTGGCCACCAGAGCAGCCCAGATATAAGATGGCAAAGCCACTTTAGCCTCCCTGCTCCTGCGCTGAGAGTTCTGTTGCACAAAATCTCACCCTGTGAGTAGTCCCACTCATGGGCGGAGCGTATAGTAGGCTGGGGAAGGCTGTGCCTCCCCAAATAGCCCCACGTGGCCCCGCCCACGCTCTACCTGGAGGCCCCCCCCTGCTTGCCACTAGTTGTTCCAGCCCAGGCAGGCTGCTCCTCTTCCTGGAAGCCGGCAGGGGCAGGGGCTGGAGCTAGGATGACTGGGACTTGGGATGGCTGGGACTGCCCCAGGGGCCGCGCTGTGCTGCACTCCAGGGGCTGGCAGGGAGGGGGGCTGTGTGCCGCCTGCCCAGTGCTCTGGGGCTGAAGGTGCTCCGGGGCTGGAGACACTTGGGTGGCCTGGGGCTGAGGGGTCGGGGGTGGCTGGCAGCCGCAGACGGGAGCTCTGGGCTTCAGCCTGGGAAGGGTCTGAGAGAGGCAGGGCCATAGGCAGAAAGGGTAGACTGGGCAGAAGGGGTGGGCATGGTTCACCCACCGCCCATGGTCCCACTTATTACATGGGCTACTCACAGGGTGAAGTCCTGGCCCCATTGAAGTCAGTGAGAGTTTTGCCTTTAACTTCAATGGGGCTGGTTTCACACACAGTGAAATGGGGGTTAGGAGCCTCCAGCACCTTTATAAGATTGGCTGTTGATACCATCTTGTTTATGAAGTGGCGATATGGTGGAAACAGCAGGATGTGGGGTATTACAAGTGTTTTTCAAATATCTTCCTTTCAAAGAGGTTTCTCTCGAGTCCTTGATGGTCCATGCCCGTCCTGCAAGCCGCTCTCTGATTGTTTCTTTCCACAAAGACATCCGGAGTGAAATTTTAACATAATTGTATGCCAGTGTTATCAGATAAGAGCTGGTGTTGTGGCTGCAAGTTTGGGCCTTCTGGAGTACTAGTGATTTTAACCACAGGTCCCACAAACCTCAGCTGGTATTGCCCACATTGTAGGATGTGTATATCCAGAATATGTCAGCAGATTGAAGCAATTTTTTTCCCAGTCATTCACAAACCAGTGGACTTTAGGGCAAAATTTTGCCCACAGATTTATGCAGAAAGCTTACATTGAGGTAATCTGGTGGCAAAATGTAGCCCTTAGCCTTAAAATAGTGTTCAGAATTAAAAGGAGACAGGCTGATTTACCTGCGGGTCTATGGATCCCAGCATGAAATGGTCTACCTTGAGCTGAACAGCCTTCATCTTGGCTCAAGAAGGCCTCTCACATGCTGGAACATAGTCTGTGCTTTCATTTGAAAAATGAGGGTGGTTGGGAGCTGTGCAGAGTACAACTTCTAGGGCCACACAGGCCTGTGGGCTGCACTTTGTTCACCCCAGTTCTTACCCTCTACTACAGAGATAATGCACACCTTTTCCTATGTGCTTTCAGATTAGGTAAATAGTTGACTTATCTGAAAGCAGATCTTAACAATACTTGCTGAGCTTCTGAGTAATTCTGTGTACAGACCTGTAGATTAGCTGTCAAGATTGACTGATTGCTACAACTGAAAGGCTGCTGTGAGATTAGGATCTTTAATCTCTCTGAATACAAATAATTGATAAATATATAGTGCTGCATATTGGCAAACTATCCTCAATATCCTCAGCTTTATGATGTGATTCCAATTTCCATCTTATTACAATTAACATAGATTTAAAAGTAGAGGTTGTGAAGAAAAGCAATACCACAGAAAAACATTTTGTTGCTTGGAAAATGGCATTTACAAGATGGGTAGTGCAGTTGCTGGTTTTCAAGGTGAACCTGCATTGAAATTGTCCTTGCTAGACACATTTCTCAATGGCTGTTTTATCTGGCATTACAAACAGCCTCTAAATCAGGGGTCTCAAACACGCGGCCCGGGGCCCGCATGCGGCCCGCGGGGTTGTTTTCTGTGGCCCGCGAGCTCCTCGCGGCTCCCCTCCCCCAGCGTTTACCTAGAGCGGCTCCAGCCCTGCCGCTCCGGGAAGCAGCCGGAACGTGGGGAATGGGGGGCACAGGGCTCTGTGTGTTGCTCTTGCTTCAGGCAGCGCCTCCAGCAGCTCCCATTGGCCGCAGTTCCCCGTTCCCGGCCAATGGGAGCTACTGGGGGTAGTGCCTGAAGCAACAGCAACACACAGACCCCTGTGCCCCTCCTTCCCCAGGTTCCGGCCACTTCCCGGAGAGGTGCGGGGACAGGCAGACAGGCGGCCTGCCCTGCCCCTGGTGCGTGTCGGGCCGGAGCCCGCCCCCCGAACCCCTCCTGCAGCCCAACCCCCTGCTGTACCCCACACCCCTCCTGCACCCCACACCCCAACTCCCTGCCCTGAGCCCCCACCAGACCCCACACCCCTCCTGTCCTCCCTGGGGGCAGGAAGGGGGCAGAGTTGGGGTGGGGATTTCAGGGAAGGGGTTGGAATGGGGGTGGGGCCTCATGGAAGGGGTGGAGTGGGGGCGGGGCCAAGGGTGGCGGGGGGAGGTGTCAGTAATGCGGCCCTCGGCCAATGTACTAATCCTCATGTGGTCATTTGAGTTTAAGACCCCTGCTCTAAAGGATGCTAAATGTAATTGTAGCTGTGTTGTGCCAAACAATTTTAGCTTCAGATTAAAAGACTCAGTGATCCAGAACCATGGTGGTGGCTGAGTTATGATAGTACTGCTCAGGAGGGGAGGGTGTAAAAGATGGCTTTGTATTTCTGTGACCCAAGACGGGTTGTGTGCTAGGCTCGCTCTACCCTCTAAACCAGTGGTTCTCAAACTTTTGCACTGGTGACCCCTTTCACACAGCAAGCCTCTGAGTGTGACCCCCTCCCTTATAAATTTAAACCATATTTGTTATATTTAACGCTATTATAAATGCTGGATGAGAAGTGGGATTTAGGGGTAGAGGCTGACAGCTTTTGACCCCCCACATAATAACATCACAACCCCCTGAGGGCTCATGACCCCCCAGTTTGAGAACCTTTGTTCTAGCCGCTCATAGAAATTAGAGCAGTTTGTGGGCTACTCTAAATTACCAAGATTGATAATAGCTTCAAGGGCCATTACAGTAGTTAGGGATGATTGTGGTGCAGAGAAGCCCTAGTTCTATCCCATTTACCAGTAACCATACCCCTTATTCTAACCACAGTGAGTGGAGGTGGCATAGGATCTGAGTATACACCACTGCAGTTTGCCCCAGTGCTGGAGCAATCCTCCTGAGACCAGCCATGCTGGCCTTAAGGTCTCTTTGCATCATGCGCACACTGCAAAGCAACCCAAGTATAGAGGAGAATTTGGGCCCGTATTTGCAGTTGCTAAAATTCTAACTTTTTAACTTTTTGCATTTCAAGTTCCACATAACTGCAGAGGAAGTTACAACACATGACTATAATAGATTTGTATTGACGTTCTTTTGGTTATTATTAGAATGTATATCCAAATGATCAGAATGTGGTGACATACTATGAACATGGATGTTAAAGAAATTAATTGCTCCTGTATCTCAGGGTCATTAACATCAAAACTGCTGTTACATCCCTTTGTTATCTTTAATGTTTGTGATGATGCCTTCAGTTGCTGATTAACAGGGTATAGCTGCATAAAAAGCAAGATGTCAGTGCTATAAACTTTTTAAAAGTAGTTGTTATGCCTTTTGTCTGTGTAAATGTCTTTCAAAAATGTATGCCAGGAATTTTCATTTAAAAAATTACAAATCCAATAACACTCGATTACAAGTGTAATAACATATTAGTGCTTCATACATGAGAGAGAATCTATCCCTTCTCCAATTTAAAAATGTGTGGAAGATTACAAATCTGACTTCCCCAAAGAGTTGATCTGTTCATTTTGAAATCAACATGGCTGTGGAAGAGTCCTTACCCGTTGCTGAGCTAGTCTGGGTCATGGAGATTGTAATGGTGGCATGGACTTCATGTACTATAAAAGTGCTTAGATTTATTTGGTGCATTCCTAACTATCCAGGGCCGGCTCCAGGCACCAGCTTAACAAGCAGGTGCTTGGGGCAGCCAAGGGAGAGGGGCGGCACCTGAGGCAATTCGGGGCGGCAGGTCCCTCACTCCCTCTAGGAGCGAAGGACCTGCCGCTGAACTGCCGCCGCCGATCGCGGCTTTTTTTTTTTTTTTTTGCTTGGGGCGGCAGAAATGCTGGAGCTGGCCCTGTAACTATCCCCCCATAAATCCTATTCCTCCTTTTCCACAAGTTCAAATTCCATTGTTAATCAAACCCCAAACCCTGGTGCTAGGCACCTTTTAGAAAGACTTATGATTACAGATAGAAAGCTGAAAAAAGCTTAGCCCCAACCGCATGTTCTGATATCTGCCCCCTATCCAAGACTTCAAGTATATCTCATTTCTGCCAGTTCAGATTCACTGCCATGCTTACCTGCAAGTAGAGACCAAAGGCCAAATTCAGACCTAGGATAAGCAGGCTCATCTCCATGAAAATCTTGTTCTAAATTAAACTTTGAGGGTACAAACTGATAAGAAAAATGGATGTAAATAGGGACGTGATTTTAGCTTGCACCGATGTGGGTGTGCAAAACAAGTGTAGCAACCAAAGGGGCAGAGTGCTGAGGCACAGCAGGAAGAATCAACCTTAAAAGAAGGAAGGATATAAGGTAATGTATACCCCTATTTCTCTTTTGCCCTCCTATTAGTGACTGACTTCCTGCAATACCCAAACTTCCATTCCTTCAGTGTACTAATTAACCTCCTTTGGTGTGGATCTTGCACTTGTTTTGCACACCCACTGGATGCCAAATCAGTGCAAGTTATACCACTTTACCACATATATATCCACACACTTGTTTTCAAACCAGTTAACACCTGGTGTATAATTTAAACATGGTCATTTATGGCTAAGTAGGTTTTTGCCTGGGTTTGCTGGCCCTATCTGGTAACACGTTGCCGCCAGGCCCCCTCCCTGCCTGGCAGCAGCTGGAGCTGCTGCTTTTGCTGCTGCCTCTCCCCACGGAGCTAAAACAGTGGCCCCTCCCTGCAGCTCCCAGCTCTTTGCCACTGTCTTGCCACTTGGAGCTAACACCTGGGAGTCACCGGGGGGTGGGGTGGGCACTGAGAGTAAGAGGGGCAGGGTGCCTGGGGGATGTGTGACTAAAGCTTCGTCCCCCCAACAGCTTGAAATTGTGCCCCCCCTCGAGCAGGCACCAGTCATCTCTGGCAGAAGCCCCTAACTAACCCCACCAGCCTGCCACAGGGCAGAGGTCCCAAGCTCCCCTGCCCTACCCTGCCTGGCGGGTTGAGAATGGGGGAAGTGGGGTAAGGGGGCTTTGTGAGTCTCACTTTAACTGTAAAAGAGCCACATGCAGCTCACAAGCCACCATTTGGTCATCCCTGTGAAAATAATGCATTAGTGAACCCCTTTCACCAGAGAAAGTCTTACCTTGGTTTTGCCTGGGACAATCTTGTCTACTTTAAATGGGATGGAGTTACACTCTCAGCTTCCATATTTTTGGCCGCAGTTCCTGATGCGTGAGTGAACTGCTGTTTATCATGCACATTTCATTTACAAGTTATCAATGTTCTTAATTTAAAGGGGCACGGTCAAAAGGACAGTGTGATGCCCAGAGTGAAGGTTATTTTTGAACATAAGATGGATAAAGTTGTTACAAAACCCCATTATTAAAAATATTTTAATGAAATTTAAAAACAAAATAAGAATGACACCCACTTTTGTACATTTGTTAAATATTTATCTATGGAGCTGGACCCAAACACTGAATCACTGAACTAGCGTGAACCAGAAAGTGAAAATGACTGTAAACAGAAGAGAAACTGACCAGTTTATAGTTTCAGGGCTAGAGCCTATGCTATTTTAAAGCAGCTGAGTATCTGGCACTTATTGTCCAAATTGAGTGAAATGCAAAATGTAAACAAGTGGTAAAAAGTGCATTTGATTTTATTAAAAATTAATCAATAATAGACTATTATATTAACTGCATAGTTAATTACTTTTAGAGTCATATGACTTTTTTATCCTAAAAATATTCCTTTAAATTCTTACTGTTCTAAATGAGGTCTAATCAGTTTGAGGTCTAATCAGCCATTCTGTGTGTACAGTAAATCATGTATATTTTATGTTATCTTTTCGTAGCTATTCTTGTTCTACAAGTTAACATCTGAAGCTTTTACTGTAAACATTGAAGCCAGCATGAATTACTATAGATATTTTGTGTGACAGTTTAATTAACTGTGGATTCTTGACCTTTAATAGATGTCTGAGCTACAAGTGCTTAATAATGAGCCTTGCAATGTAAAGTAATATGCCTGTTACTTTATAAGGTTAAGAGGTTTACTTACACAGCAGCTTCAAACAAAGTCCAGAGACACAAAACTAATTAAGTATACTAAACTAAGCCAGTCTGAAGCTATGTAATTCTAAATATTTTATAAATTCACAGTACAGTAGATTTTGTATCAGTGAAAACTACCATAGCTAAATACTGATTTCAGCTTTTTGGGTACTAACTGCAGAGGCCCTGGGGCTTCAGTGCTCTGGAACCTACAAAGTCTAATTATATTACAGGGTTATAACATTCTGCAGAACTAACCCTTGTTGACTAGGATGCTAGCCCTAAACATGCTCACGTATGCACACACAGATTCACTCCTCCTCTGCAGCATAGGTGCTGGAAGTAGGGGTGCTGGGGATGTTGCTGCACCCCCTGGCTTGAAGTAGTAATAACAATCCACATACATGGTTTCCGCCTTCAGCACTTCCACTATAATAATTGTTCCAGCAGCACTGCCATGTGGTGTCCACGCACATGGACTTGTGTAAAGACCGAAGATGATCAACTCTGGTGACACCACAAAGAGACCACTAACGTACATAGCAGAAGGAGGCATCTCTAAAGCCGATTGCCAGGATACTAGCTGCTAAATAGCACCAAGAACTTTGAAGGGTAGTTGTTCATGGAAAGATTAAAGATGAGATATACGGACTGAGGACAACTATTCTTAGTTGACATAAAGCCAGTTATTGGTGGGGTGGGACAAAAGAACAAATATGGATGCACCAAGCAGAAGTTTGTGTGTCAGCTGATCCAGTTCAGGAATGGATTAACTTTATTTAAATAAAGGGGCCAGTCTCTATTCCGTGCAATCTCTCCTGATATCAGAGGGCTTGCATAGGTGCAGCCCAAGGCAGAATTTGCGTGTCTAACACTACTTCAAACTAGTGAACACTTTATACCTGTGATAGACAAGAATTACTTACCTGTGCAAATGGATTCTAGTTACCCCATGACTAAAAAGTTTGTCTCTTTTCCTACTGAACAGAGCCATATTTTAAAACAAAAATGTATGTACATTGTTTTTCTGAAGGTAGGCAGCTATACACACAACTACAATACTGGAATAAGGGTTACTTTTTAGGGCCAGTTTGTGATCCCCATAACTCATCCTGACTCTGCAAACACTCCCACTAACTTCAGTGAGACTATTCTGGTGCAAGGGGCTATTCACCCTGAGAAAGGGGATCACGATCTGGCCCTTAATTCTGTTCAGAGCATAATTAAAATAATTGGAGCTCATCTGGCTGGTTGAGTTATGCTCTTTGTTTGTTCTTGTCTGTGTGGTTGTGTAACCCACACAACTTCTGGGTGTGGTGTTCTGTCCCATCTAGTGGCACTGAGACCACTTAGAGAGAGAGAAATGAGTCTGCTCTACAGCCTTAGCTAACAGCCAGTTGGCTTTTAGCTCATGTGGTAGGGGCTCATGCTTTAAGCTCCAGAAGCTCCAGGTTCAATCCTGCCCACCGACGACCGGGTCTGTTGGTATTTCAAGTGGTGGCTTGTCTGGGATTTCAACTGGGAAGTCTCTGAAGCTCGGGACGCGCTTCCTCAGCGAGGGGAAGTATGTAACCCACACACCTTCAGAGTGTGGTGTTCTGTCCCCTTTAGTGGCACCGAGACCACTTAGAGAGTGAGAGAGAGATTAAAGAGTTTGCTCTATAGCCTTGGCTCATGCATTAAGCTCCAGAGGTCCCAGGTTCAATCCCGCCTGCCACCGACTGGAGTCTGCCGGTGTTATAGTTGTCTTTGGGGCTGGTCTGTTGTTTGGGTTATTTTGGGGGACCTGGGGAACTTTTGCTAGTGATAATTCATGTGATTTCATGAAATACTCCTGAGTACTTTGTCTTCTTTGCCCGCATACAACAGCAGTTTTCAGAATCTGAACTAAACGCACTCAAGAGTGACTAAGGAATCGTGTAAACAGCCTTTTGGGAGAGTGGGGAAGGGAAGACAAGCTGTTTATATTCTGTGGTTTGAGAATCATCCATAGATTCTCAACACTTCCTTTTCGTACAGGTGAAACTCTTTAACGGTGCTCATGCATGGATAAACACTGCTTCAGCCACCCGAGAGCATCATCAAACTAGCATGGAAAATCCTTGCTTGGAACTTTCTTTTTCTTCCACCCAAACAACCATCCCACCATTACCTCCTGAAAGGAGGCTGAGGTACTCTGGTGAGGGAGCCAGTCAGGCCTGCTCCCTGATCTGGGTGTGATTTCGTTATTTTCCTGCGGAAGTTTGGACTTTGACATTCCTTTCTTACTCATGCAATTACAACATGAGTGTGTGTGTGGGTGGAGACATGAGGGTCTAATCCAGGCCCCCTTGAACCAATGGGCTTTGAGAGGACTCACTGGAGGCACTTGGCGGCTGATAGGCTCTGTGTTTGTGTGTTGGTGGAAACACTGTTGCTTCACATTGTTCCTTGAAAGTCCCAGAGAGGTTTGGGTGAGCTAGATCCATGCTTTTGGGTCACTTTTTCCAGAGAATGATATGCATTCGGGCCAAACAGCTCTTTCTTTTTCTCCACAAAAGTGGGTTGTAGCCTGACTAAAATTGCTGCGAGGGAGTGATTCAGGAGTTTGCTAAGCCCTGCCTTCTCCCTGATCCATCCTCTTACCACAATGAGGTATGAATAAGATTCAGTGTAAGCACTCTTTCATGGCTTAGTACAGCCCAGTTGTTGAGTAGTTCTGCTTCCACTCTCCTGACATGGGTGAATCAAGCCATAGACTGGGTAAAATACTCCCTCACTGAAATCAGTAGGAGTAACTGCAGCCAGCTTTGGCCTTCAGTGTGCAAAGGAAAACAATGAAAACACCACATATTAGTGAGGTCTCTGTTTTGCTTGACTGCCATTGCTTGTGCAGGATGTTCCATGAGGTGGGAAAAACAAACCAACAAACATGTACACCAGCAATTTTTGAAACCTCACAGCTACAAGGTGGAAGCATTGAGTGACATTCTTTGAAAGAGTTGTCTCTGGCAGGCAAATAAACAAAGAAGGGTAGATAGAGTCGTGTTGTTGGGATTCTCTTTGCCACTAGAAATATCTGGCGTTGCACCAATGTGTGTGTGTGTGTTGGATCTCTGCTTGCAGTAATGATGCAGCTTCAGTGTGCTGTGTTAGGGAGAGAAAAGGAAAAAACAGATATACCTGAGGTGACCTGGATGGGGGGGCAGTATTTCAAGCAGAAGTGCTTGCATTCAGATAACTTATTTATTTATTTAAAACACTAATGGTTGAGTAAATTAATTCTGTAAAAGGTAGAGAGCCTGCTTTTCTTTACCCTAAGGATTCTTAGGGTAAAGAAGAGCCATGGGTGCAGTATGTAATAAATTTTAACAAATGTCAGCTATGAAAATAGTTACTGTGATCAGAAACATTGTAGAAGGATAGTGTAATACAGTTTGAAACAATGACTCTCTAAGGACAGCATAGGTTATTAAAAATCTTGGGCAACCATCATTAATGAAACCACCTTGCCCCATTAGCCACACTTCTATATTATATTTACTGAAGTTGACAAAACTAAATATTTTTCTTTGTGGCTTGAATGGCATCATGAGATTGCCAGTCTTACACAACCCATTTTTAATTTGTGAATGGCAAATGTTGTCCTGTGTATGTGCTTGGTTTAGAATTGAAATGAAAGGAGTTTTTTTGGTGGGGATGCTACTTTCTACAATTTTGGATGTTTTGTATAATTTAGAACCAATTTGAAAATCGCGGGCTCTACATTTAGAATGGAACTCAAACATTTGTGGTTTGAGTTACATTCTCCAAGTCACAATCGGAAGTTCTCATAAATATTGCTGCATGGGGGTTTTCTGTTTTTGTTTTTGTTTTGTTTCTAATTTTTATTCCACTGGTGGACTTACTTCTAGAGATGAATCATTTTGGGCATAGCATAGGTTTCTTTACATAGAAATGGGGTTTTAAAAACATTGGTGTAAAAACACACATGGTTCTGCTTTTCCTGCAATCTGCAGAAGAAGGACAATAGAGGTAGCTGACTCTCCTGCACACAAACGCTGCAGAAATCTGGGTGGAGGGACTGTGCATGAGTAGATAATCTGACCGTTACTTATTAGATCACTATTAAATTACCTTCAATCCTGTTCTCAAATCAGATGCCTTCTACTATACCAGCTCAAAAACTAAAATATTTGTTGTGTGGGGAAAATGTTTCTATTATATGGACTTCCATAGTTGCCGGCAAGTCATAAAGACAAGAAAAAAGTACACCTCTACCACAATATAACCCTGTCCTCGGGAGCCAAAAAATCTTACCCATTATAGGTGAAACTGCGTTATATAGAATTTGCTTTGATTTGCTGGAGTGTGCAACCCCGCCCCCCCCCAGAGCACTGCTTTACCGTGTTCTATTCGAATTCGTGTTATATCGGGTTGCGTTATATTGGGGTAGAGGTGTATGTTAAAGGTATGTTCCTTCTGACCTAAATGAACAAATGTATTTCTAACCCTGCTTGTTTTAATTTTGCATCTTGTTTGATGGGTTGTGATTTTAAAAGTGTACTTGATTTGGGGAGAAGAGTTGCTGTTATCTTCTTTTGCATCTGAAAAGTCTGTATTTATTTTATTGAGCTGTGTTGATTTAAAAATTTTATTTATCTTACATTTATTTGATTGTGCACTATGGCCTAAGGCTAAAATGCTATACTAATTAACTTGTGTTTGTTAAATTACCATAGTCCCATGATATGAAAACTCCACCCAGTCAAAGTAAAGAATCAGTGTCCCCTTGTGAGGGCCTGTTACTCTCCTAAGCAGTCCCTTTGAAGTATTGTCAAATTTCTATGCGACTGCTATTTCCATGTTTGCAGCATCTCATAGATAACTTTCATAATAGTCTCTCTGCCAATATATTCACCTGGGGAAAAAATAGTTCTGTACTAAGTTGGCTGGAGATCAGTCTCAGGGATTAAAAGATGCATTTCTGAGGCTTCTTACCCTGGTAACATGCCCATCAGCACACATCTACAACCTCATCCACCTAGGCTAGGGTTGCCAATTTTCGACTTGCAGAAAACCAAATACCCTTGCCCTGTCCCTGCCCCACCCCTTCTCTGAGGCCCCACCCTGCTCACTCCATCCCCCCTTCCTCCTTTGCTCGCTCACTTGTTCATTTTCACTGGGCTGGGGCAGGAGGCTGGGCTGCGGGAGCGGGTGAGGGCTCCAGCCAGGGATGCAGGCTGTTGGGTGGGGTCAAGGTAAGGAGTTCGGGGTGCAGGAGGGGGCTCTGGACTAGGGCAGAGGGTTGGGGTTTGTGTGGGGAAGTGAGGGCTCTGGGGTGAGGCCAGAAATGAGAAGTTCAGGATGTGGGAGGGGACTCTGGGCTTGGGCCAAGGGGTTTGGAGTGTGTGTGGGGGGTTGGGGTGCAGGAGGGAGTGTGGGGTATGGGATCCAGGAGAGAGTTTGGGTGCGGGAGGGGGTTCTGAGCTGGGGCAGAGGGTTGGGGCGTGGAGGGGTTTCGGGGTGTGGGCTCTGGGGGCTGCTGACTTCGGCGGCGCTGACTTCAGACGGGAGAGAGTCTGTGAGGCTGTCAGGAAGCAGCTGCATGTCCCTCTGGCTCTTAGGTGGAGGGGCGGCCAGGGTCAGCGCACGGAGCCCTCCTGGCCACCCCTCTGCCAAGGAGCTGGACATGCCGGCTGCTTCTGGGAGCCCGCAGAGCTGCAGCCAAGATGACAAAGCCATCTGTGATGACAAGCACTTCCAACCAGTCCAGCCACACAACCTCTCCCACTCAAAATATGCTATAATCTGTCCAAGGTCACAAACGTCTTAGTTCATAGCCTCAAAATGAGAGCCTGTGTACGTGACACTAGAAATGGGATACTTGCTAAAATATTTCAGCTTCTGAAACTGAGACTGACCTCTTACATGTCACATACTGTTCTCATCCAAGCCAGGTCATTTAAAATGACTGCTTTGTTATAGTTTTCTGACCAGGAAATGGAGCAGTACATTTCACTGGACACGGTATAATGAACAGCTAAGGGCCAAAGCCATCAGTTGTCATAAATTGATGAAGTTCTACTGACGTCAGTGGGACTACACTGATTTATATCAGCTGAAGATTTTTAAACACCTCTTAATTATTTTTTATTTTCTTTTGGGGGAGATGTGCTCTGTGGTATAAATGCATTTTATAAATAGACTTGGCAGAATTCAATTTGTAAAAAAAAATTCTGATGGATAATATTGGTTTAATTGTAAGCATTTTTTTAGATTGTTATCCATTTTAGATTTTCACAGTGGCATGACATTATTGGGGGATGTTAGACAATTATTTTATGACAGTAGACATTGATATTCAAAAAGTTTGACTTTATAGACTGTTAAACCTCAAATTGTCAGCATCACATGATCCTTAGATCAAGAAATCATACCTATTCATTTGTTAGTCCATTCCTCACAAGCCTAATTCAAAAGTCAAAATCACTGGATTTTTACGCTAATTAAATTCTCAAGCAGCTTTTTATTTTTTACTTTGCCTATCTGTAAATCTTGATTATTATAGTGGAAATATTTTTTCATTGCTTTGTTTATGTACGGTGAAATCAACATTTACTTGTAAAAATCTAATCCTTCCAAGACTATTTATGAAGTACTGTATAGGAATTAATGAAGCTTTCCCTCAACAAACTAGCCACCCCAAACTTGTAACAAACATGCTTGTGTTTCTTGCTTCTTTAAATTTAGCATTGTGCTTTCTGGTGGATTAATTTTGTCCACTGCCCCTTGTAAAATACCTTTGACCTTTGTTATTTCTTATTCTCCTTGGAGTGTGGAGGAGCCGGCTCTATTGGTTATGTTTATTTCACTGGAGGGACAGACAGGAGAGAGAAGGAGACTTTACTAGAACAGATTTTGCCAAGAATTGGCTTTATTTCATTCTACGGTATTTTTCTATTTAATATATTTCATGGTCAGTCTCTTTCATAGTAAAAAAAATAATAAAATAAAAAAGATGCTTTTTCATGTGTCGCATCAGATTTTGAACTGGGACATTTTGTGTAGACCAACAGAGCTTGATAGCCTACTGCTTACTTTTATTGAAATGCAAGGAATGGCCTTTCCAACTCACTATATGTAGGAACAGCGCCACACTCTCTGAAATAGCTCCAACTGTAAAACAGGTGCTGTGAACCCATCACCCTGGTGCACTGCTCTCTACACTCTGTTCCTGGCAGGATTGGATCCTTTGTGAGAGGTCTGTAGTCAGTAGTAAAATTCACATTATTAAGGTGCATTTTCTTTAATATCTGTCCCATATGACAGCACTGTAAAAGTTCCTTGCACTGTAGGGAGAATTATCAGAACAGCGTTCTATGATAATACCGTATCATTCCATACGTTATTTTATAGAGTTATGGAAACTAAAAGATTCTGGATGTAATCCTTACCCTTGTAAAGACAATGGGAGTTTTGCCATTGACTTTAAGTGGGGTCACAGTTTCTTTACAAGGCATTTTGAAAAATATGTATGTCTCCAAAGATTGAAAATATCTGAATTCAGCTTGCTTGAAGAATCCAAACAATTTTTAAAACCTCCTGAAAACAAAGTCCTTTAGTGAATCAAATTTAAATTGAATGATGGCAGCACCCATGATTTGCTATATCTTTTAAGTCTTATCACTAAAGGCCACATTTTTCTCCCATTGAAGTCAATAGGAATTCTGTGGGACCAAATGTAAACCTGAATAAAATTTCAACTTTTTCTTTATTGTGATGTCACTTTCCAGGGGCTTTTATAAAGAATCAAAATGCTATCACATCTATTATTTTAAGCCAATGGCCAGCTGGCTCACTGCTGAGAAGATCATACTCCTTGATAGTTAATGTCTCTCTTAAGATATGAATTGCTTCTCAGGAGCTGTCTTTTTTGCTTACTTTATAGGAGCAGCTCAGAAAGGAGGAAGGAGAAATCAAGAGATGCAGCAAGGTGCAGAAGAAGCAAGGAGACTGAAGTATTCTATGAATTAGCCCATGAACTGCCCTTGCCCCACAATGTTAGTTCGCATCTGGACAAGGCATCCATAATGCGTCTGGCAATCAGTTTCTTACGCACTCACAAACTGCTGTCCTCAGGTAAGGCCCATAGAAGAGAAAGGTCAATGTTAGTTGATATCACAATGGCAAAGGTATGCTTATTATTTTCTAAATACAAGAGACTAAAGGCATAAAGGGGACACCTCCGCACGTGTTCTGAGAACTCAGACAAACATTAGAGCATAGCTTTTCATCAGAACAATGTGATTTTTTTTTAAGGGCTTAGAGAAAATTGAGCAATATCAGTCATTAATTGTCAAAATAAGATTTGAAGCCAAATTCAATGACATTTCATATAGGTAGAAATTAATCTAAAAATGCCCTAGAAAATGGCTAATTAAAATCAATTAAAAAGATTTCAGGCTTCAAGAATGTAATCATAATTAAAATACCTAGATTATAAATTGCAGAAAATTTTCCATGCTGAGACAAGTAAATCCTGATTTGGCATAGAAAACACATTTGCATACGTGCATTTAGAAGGTAGCTCTGACATTCTGAATGTCCAAAAAACATTGTTTAAAAGGATTAATTTTACTATATGCTGATAGTAGATAGATAATAGATGGCATTCTGGTAGATCTGAGGCACAATGTGCTAAAATAGCTAAAGCCACAATCTTAAAATATTTGACCTGGATGGAGAGATTCTGTTAAAAGAGAAACCACCCACTTTGCTCATTTCAGAGCTGTATGATGGTGCACATGGTGAATGGGATCTTTCAGCATCAGTAAATTATGAAATGTATTTTAAAAGTTTTTAATTACTGCTACCACTTCTGAGTGTACGCTGCTCTCGGAAGTGACTTCGGTGGACATTTGTGGCCCCTGCAACCTACAAGATCAATGAAAGCAATTGTAATAGCAGTTTCCATTCTTTGATTCTGAATTGTGGCAAGGAATAACACCTGTATTTAGTTTTATGACAGAAAAAATCAGGGATGTAAAATGGTAAAGAATTAATCCCTTGATGTTTGGAGGCGTGCCATTACTCATTACCTACAATAGGATGTATAAGGAGTAATTACAACATCTAAAATCAAAGGGTCACTTAGTTCTTTGGACTAAACACTGTAAGATCTAGGGATGGTAAAACTGTTTGATTAAACTAAAAACAGACCTGAATCTTTGCATGTTCTTCAAAGTTAACTATGTCTTCAAGATTTGCATGTCACTAGTCTTGGTCTTTCTGGGGTGATTTTCATACAGTGATTTCTTGAACACTGAAACTACAACATTAACAATAACTCATACAATACCTGAGTTAAAAATGAAATAGTATGGGTGAAATCCTGTTCCCAGATAAATCAATGGTAAAACTCCTAATGACTTCAATGGAGTCAAGATCTTACCCACAGTCTTTAAGTTGACAAGTGGGATATATAGTAATACTGCAAAAAATGCTATTAGAAAGCATCTTATTTTTTCTGTTACTTCTTGAGTGTCTGTTTTATCATGGAGTGTAATAGCTAAATCACATGCTAATTGTGGTTATTCAGCAGGTCACGTCAGATTAAATCAAATTCATGCATTTCTATTTCAGGTGATTATGGGATGTCTTTGTGTTTACTGTGATGCATTTCCACTTCTTCAGAACTGATTTAAGAGTTTTTATTCTTGGCTCATAGAGATTGTGAGAATATTACATTCTATCTGTGCCTATTATAATGGAAAATAAAATAGAGGGATCTTTAGAAAACTCTCTTTGCTTAACAGAACTTGCATATCATCTGTGGTTTTGTCAGTAGTATGCCATACTCAAACAAATTGCATAAAATAAACAAACTTTCTTCCCATTAAAAACTCCATATGTCATGCCAACTACATCTGCAGATTGCGAGCTATTGATTGGTGTAGAGTAGACTATTAGTGGGAAAACAAATTTCTTTTTTTCCCTAAGGACAACAAGATAGATAACGTTATTATATTACAAGGATGTCTTTGAAAGTTAAAATTAAGTAACTTCAGGTTTGTTGTTATCATCATCACACAAGGACACCAGATTCATCTAGCAATTACTAAGGCAAAATGAACTCTTTCAGAAAGAATTAAATCTATATTTCTTGGCAGACTAAGAAGTATGAATAAAACGTATCTTTTAGTGCCCTCATACACGTCTGGCTTAAGTTTATACTGTTTGACACTTCCAAGATCTGATATTGGCATGATTTGTCTGTGATATTAAATCAGCTTTTAAAACAAGTTTGTGGTGAATGCAACTGAATAACTTTACCTGGAATACCCCACTACCCAGTAGCTAAATGAACCTGAAATAAGTCATCAGTTACAATTGTGACAGCCTTTGTTTTAATAATTCAACTTTTTATTTTCCAAGTCAGGTATAAATATAACTATAAATCCAGCAGCAAGTCAGATATTGTTCTTCTGTTTGTACAGCAAATATAATTACATCATCTAACCAAAGTCTGAGTTGTTTCTACACAGAATGCACCTTTAGACGTCCAAGACTTTCAGAAGTTATTTTGGGTGTCTGCACTTTTGAGTGCCCACCTTGAACACCTTAAAGGGGCCTGATTTTTAAGAAAGTGCTTTACACCTGCTCTCCAAAAATCAGAACCCTCTAAAGTGTCCCAAACTGAGCATACAAAATCCTTGGTCACTTCTGAAAGTCTTGGCCCATAGCTGTGTTCATCTCAGGTGCAAATCTGTTTAAGTTAACCAAGTGATTTACGGATGAATTTGATCCTGAATATTTGAAATAAATAGTTTTAAAATGTTATTGGGTTTTAGAACACAGCAGTGTTAAATTACTGAGAAGATTTGTGAAATCCTATTTGATGAGACAAGACTTTACTTTCATCAGCCTGTTGCCTCCCTGAGTAGTCACACATGATTACCATTAATACCAGTGGGAAGAATGCATTGGTATCAAGGAAGAATAGAAACTTACCAATAAATTCCCAAGAAGGAAACACAGATTGAGATATTTTAGGAATTATATATTGAAAGAATTAGCCTAAAGTAAACCTATACCCATGATTATTACCCATTACCCATGATATTTGGAAATCAAGTTTGTTGTAAATAAAAGTTGACATTTCTGAGATAACTATTAGCAGTCAAGGTTTAATTGAAAAAAATATTGTTTTTGTCCCTCAAGAGAGAATGGGGGCTGGCTAATAATATGAAGAGCTTGATTTTGTTATATAATAGTTATGTACACTAGTTAATGCTTAAATAGCATAGTTTTTCTGATCAGTTAATTTGAAAGCAGGATGAGAATTAGTTTACCACCTTTGATATTGGGCTCTTTTGAATTAGATACATTTTAGCAGCATACTAGCTGTCATCAGACAATGATGAAATGTCAAATTTAATGGAAAACGTTAGTTTCCAATACAATTTGTTGCTCATGTCTGACCAGGATTGCTGCTCATCATGCAAACATTCTGAAAGTAGTGTGGAACAAAATGGAAAGTGGGTTGTGAGATACTTAACCACATTCTGCTGTCAGTCACACCAGTCTAAATCAAGACTGTCTGCAGTAGCTTGAATAAAGTTACCCTTGATTTATGTTGGTGTTTACAAGAGCAGAATTTGGCCCTTTTATTACACATGAGGAACCTAATTCCAGTAGGGTACATTGATAAAATGATTGATTAGAAGTACAGAAGTTAGTGTGACAGCTGGCCTCTGACTGCTGACATTGAAAATGAGAATTTAAAGGACTGAACTGTCCACAAGAAGCAGTGGATCGCCTCAACTCAGGCTACTCCTTTTCATTTTATCTTGTCTTTTTGGACACAACCATGATTAAGTCAACTAGACATTTTTTTATAAACTGGACTTGAGTGTATTTATTTTGTAACGGATTGGAACTGTAAAAATAATATTTGCTGCATTTATGTACTCACATTGTCAGTAAAACAAGCTGCCAATTCAACTTGAAAAAAAAATACTTTAAAGGGAGTCCAGTACACAATACTGCTTGCTTAGTGTTTTTGTTATTATTCAAGCTTTGATTGTTTTTATCAAAAGCTACAGTCATTTAAGAAAAAAATGTTTTGATATCTAAGTATTTGCAACGTGTTCTGATCCTGCCAGGGGTCTGATACTTCCAGGGGCTGACCTCTATAATTCTCATTGTATGGGTGAGAATTCAGACTGCTGAGCAGCTCAGAGGACTGGATCCTACATTCACACTGTAACAGGAATTTTCAAAGGGGCCTAAAGCAATTAGATAGCCAACTGGTCTTGAAAGTTAATGGGTGTCTAACTCCATCATTAACAATAATAATAAAAAAATAATTTAATAAATGCTTAATAATAAACTCAAAGGGTTTTACATTGGAAGCCAGTGTCATTATCTCTATTTTACAGATGGGTAAAATGAGGCACAGAGAGGTGAAGTCACTTGCCCATTGTCACCCAGCAGGTCACTGGTAGAGCCAGGAATAGAATTTAGGTCTCCTGAGTCCCGGTCCAATGCTCTATCCACACTTCCTCCTCCATTAAGGCCCTCTGAACATACCTGCTTCCATGTAAGATGTTGCAACTCCATTGAAGTCACTGAAAGGTCTGAATTTGGCCCTTTGTGTCCTATCATAATAGGAAATAGCTGGCTGAATATCTTCAGAGTTCAAAAGGGTAAAAAATACCAGGTTTTGCTTTTATAAAAGTTGTTCTTTACTTAGTAACACATTTCCCTTTGATTTTCACAGTAGGCAATTCAGTGTGGGAATGCTGGAAAGGAAGTCTTTAACATTTAGAAATACAGGCTGTAGGTCTGACAGCCTGATTGAGATCAGTATCACAGGAAGCAAACTGAAACAATAGCTTTATAATTGTTTCCATGCTGTGCGTAGACAGAACAGTACACAATATAACTGGAACTTAGCAGAGACATTGTTAAATATGATCACCTTAAAGATTTTTCAAGATGTCTTCTAATTATACTGACATGATAGATTTTGTCATCTTTATATGAGAAAATGAGTGTGATTATTTTAGAATATATCTTGTTTTTTCCAAATTAGGATCTTGATCCTGCATTTTACTTCTGTGAGTAGCTCAGCTGAAGTCCAAAGAGGCGTAAGAGTTTGCAGAATCAGGTTCCTAGGATCTTTAGTACACAGATAAAATTTGATGGCTTGACATATGGCCGGGCTTACTCTCTGAAACAGGGCAAGAGACTCAGCTATTTGGGAGAGCCTCAGAGTAGAGCTGCTACTCCTCTGGAGTGAGAGGAGCCATCTGAGATGGTTCGGGCACCTGATAAGGATGTCCCCTGGGAGGCTTCCTTTGGAACTCTACTGGGCACCCCCCACTGGAGGAGGCCCTGAGACTGACCCAAGACACACTGGAGGGATTATATCTCCCGGCTGGCCTGGAAATGCTGGGGTATAGGCAGGCTACTTAAATATCAATTTTGTATATTAATACATGTTGCCAGCAACTAAACTGAGACTGTGACAACATTCATGAGAAAAGAAGCATCACTGGGACCAATGCCTCGCACATCCGAACTCTCATTGACATTAGTGAGTTGTGTGTTTCAGGACCATGTAATATGGTTCACGTTATGCCAGATACTTTCATTGGGTAATCAGGCAAAGATAGTTTTGTCAGCTTTCCCTCTCCTTATTCTAAGTGTACAGACACCTGGGACACTTTTCTGTGTAGAAATCCAGCAGAGGAAGTTTGGTGTTGGGAGTTGTTTCTGTGGAGAGAGACAGCAGAAGGAATGGAGAGGGAGCTGGGAAGCAGACGGGAAGTTGTTTCAGAAAAGGGAGGTTGTAAGGAAGTCGGTGTGAAGTTGTTTCAAGGGAGGGAGACAACAGAGCCGGAAAGCCAGCAGGGAGCAGAAGGGAAAAAATAGCTGTTCTGTATGATTTTAAGGGATAGCATAAACTCTACAGAGCACTGGTCTGGCTATTGTTTAGCATGTCTGGACAAGCTGAGACCATTGTGACATAAAACATTACTTAAAAATAGCTTGTTTGTTTGCTTTGCTTAATTGGAAAAATAACTCCCTGTGTCGATCCCAACCCCATCAGTGAGAGTGGGAAAGCGTGTTGAATGTTACATTCCTACAGTGGCATCTCTCTTGAGAAAATTCATATATGACTTACTCCAGCTAAGGATCTGATCCTACAAGGTGCTGAGTGCCTTCTGAACCTCCTCACAGATCTGGGTGGCCCTGACTGGATATGAACGCTTTGTAATAAAGTTACTAAATAGCAAAAAAGCAAGTATTTTCTAGAAAGTTGTCGATGTGCTCGTCTCTAAGTGAGCCCTTCAGGAAGCTGGGAGCTTTCCTAATGGCTTTTTGCTGATGCATCTAAATTGCAGCTTTTATTGAACAAATTGACAATATCTTCTCAGACATGAGGATTGTTATGTCAGGACAGAGAATCACAGAAAAAGTCAATTTCCTCTAATACTGAACAGGAGAAACTTTACTAGAATAAGACAAATATTATTTGTAAAGCTATTCTGTTTCTCTGTGATTCACTGAAGAGCAGTGGTTCTCAACCTTTCCAGACTACTGTACCCCTTTCAGGAAACTGATTTGTCTTGTGTACCTTCAAGTTTTGCCTCACTTAAAAACGACTTGCTTATAAAATCAAACAAAAGTACAGAAGTGGTCACTGCATGAAGTGCTTCCTTTCTCATTTTTACCATATACACCTCTAACTCGATATAACGCTGTCCTCAGGAGCCAAAAAATCTTACCGCGTTATAGGTGAAACTGCGTTATATCGAACTTGCTTTGATCCACTGGAGTGCGCAGCCCCGCCCCCCGGGAGCCCTGCTTTACCGCGTTCTATCCGAATAAAATAAATCAACTGGAATATAAATATTGTACTTGCATTTCAGTGTATAGTTTATAGAGCAGTATAAACAAGGCAATGTCTGTATGAAATTTTAGTTTGTACTGACTTCACTAGTGCTTTTTATGTAGCCTGTTGTAAAACTAGGGAAATAACTAGATGAGTTGATGTACCCCCTGGAAGACCTCTGCGTACCCCCAGGGAACCCCTGGTTGAGAACCACTGCTGTAGAGCTTCTTCTTAGAACCTTCCATAACCCTTCTCCTGTCTGCCTTCCTACCATAGTTTTACAGAAACAGTACATGTATCCTAACAAAAACCCTCGCTCTTTACCCCCCACACACCAGATAAAACCCTGTCACCCTTTTTTGGGGGAGTAGGGAACAGTAATTGTTGTTATTGGGCAGCATGTGATTTCATCTGCTGAACATGACATTCAAACAACTTTCCGAGTCTTTGCCTAGCCCAGGGGAGGAGTCAAGCATCAAAGATTGACTCTGAGGTCATGCCAGTGCAGACGATTTCCAATAGACTATGTGCATTTGATACTTCTTTAAATTTAAAAACGTCACATCTGAGCAAGATAAAAGGTGTCTGAAAGAATACAGACCCTTCTTTCAGATGGCATATGGTGCTTATTTACACCTGAGCTGTTATAGCTTTCAAGGGAAATCTGACTTTTAGCATTTAAATTTGTTCCAAGAGGTTGGACTAAAGGAAATGAGCAAGCATCTATGGAAAAAGTGTTCTAAAACTTGGGAACAGTGCACATCCTGACAGTGGGAATTAATCAAAGCTTGTTTATGAGAGATATTTTTAGCATAAAAGAAGGGTACTATAAACATTACAACAAGGACTTGCCATAACAGTTCAGAGTTACTGGGTGATCGATTGTACTTTTCTTTGGGCAGAGGAGAATTGATTAAAAAGCTGTAAAAGATTTAAATTTTAGCCAAACTAGGAAATACTTTCTCAGGAGGCAGCATGATCCAATCACTAAGGCATTGGATTGGGATCCTGAGCACCTGGGTTCTATTCCTGGTTCTACCACAGATGTGGTGTGTATAACTTCGGGCAGGTCAGTTCACTTCTCTGTGCTTCTGTATCCCTTCCCATCCTTTGCCTTGTCTATTTTAGACTCTAACATCTGTGGAGCAGGGATTCTCTCATCATGGGTTGTACTGTGTCTAGCACAACGCAGCTCTAATGTTGGTTGAGGTCCCTGAGTACAATCATAATACAAATAGTAAGTTGTAATGTGGCATGAATTAATATAAATTTAAGGAGACCAATGAGTAAAATAGAATTTTGCTCTCCAGTCTCGAACTTTTATTATCAAGGCACTGTAACTATGCCACAATCATTACTAAAGCAGAAATGAAAAGGGCTCCATTAAAAAGAAAGCACTTATTTGTAAGATTCCGCAAAGGGGAAAATACACATCATGCTTGTTTCAAAATGTAATTAGCAATTTTTTTAACATAATTTGAGTCAATAATTACCTTCCTAAACCCCTGAAAAAGCTGGAGAGGAGATGCCAAGTTACCTCTGCCAAAGTAAGTGACATCACAGCTACTGTAAACATAAGTTGAAAAAGTCATTCTGTTCTAACCCCCTATTTTCATTCCCTCCCAACTTGCTCAAACATTTTCCTCTGGGGCTAAAATAGCTCATGCGTATGGTCCAGTGCAGTCCACTGGTAAATTGCCTAAGAAAATTTAAAACAAAATAAAATGGAGTCATTTCTGAGATATGCTTGAATTACAAAGTCTCTCTGTTTACCTTCCTATCAGTCTGCAAAATTGTACTTCTATTGAAGTTAATCAGATTTTTGCCATTGACTTAGGACTTGTCTATACACAAAAGTTGTATCCCTTTAACTACATCAGTGTAGTTAAAATGGTGCAACTCCCCTAGTCTGGCCTGGTCACACTGGTATAAAGATGCTTTATACTGGGATAGTTATCCCCCACTCAGGAATGGTAATGATTATACCTGTATAAGGCATCTTTTATACTGGTATAGATACATCCACTCTAGAAGTTGTACTGGTAAAACTGTATGGGTAAGAAATCACATACCTAATCAACATAGTTATACCAATACAAAAAATATATGTGTAGACCAAGACTTGGATGTGAACAGCAGCAGGACCTACAAGGCACTAATTGACTACAAGTGAGGATTCCCATTAACTACTGACATTGAATCTGCCAGTGTTATGCAGCGTTGGGCCATTTTTTCTGTACTAATATAACGTTAAAAAAACTGGACAGGGTCCGATGCAACAAAGAGTTTAAGTGTGTGCTTAAATTTAAGCATGTGCTTAAGTGATCTGCTGAATTGAGGCCCTAGGGCTTGATCGCGCACCTCTTCGTGAGTGCTGCAAGGAGGTCATTCGTGCATGTGTATGTGACATAATACATATGGGAAAGTAACGTAATCGTCTGATACTACAAGTAAACCATTTGGTTTTTACCGTTGGTGGTACTAAGTATTTTGGAATAGAAAATAGTCTTCCTGCTTTTGAATGGTGATGTTTTGCTAATGCAAATTTAATGAGCTGATAAAAAAATAGAAAAAAGAGGCTTCAGTTGGAGAGTCAAGAAGATTAGGTTTGCTGTGAACCTACATGGTACAGTTTGTTTTGGGTTATAGCCAGGGCCCCTGCTGACTAAACTATTTGCTTCCGGAAGAGTAGTCTTGACATTCTGTATGCAGCATAATTGCACTTAGAAGGCAGATGGCCGCTTACATTAATTGTTTTAACTGGGCATTATGGTCAAAGTGAATATTATTCAGATCTATTGTGGTATGTTTTCTACCTGCCAATTCCAACCCTGATGGAATTCTATTGAAGTCAGTGGAGTTGCACAAGGTCAGAATTAGGCCCTGCATTTTGTTTTATCTAAATTGTTATGCACAAATGAAATGACATTCACTCATTAAAGCTCAGTCTTGTCCTGTGCTGGGCGTGGTGGAAAGTGGCTGAATGATGACTCCACTCCCTTGCTTCCCAACACACCCACACAACATCAGGGCATGATGCCTAAATAAGCTCTCCAGGGAACTCTAGAATTCAGCCTTAGTATGTTCCTACTGAGCACTTCAGGTATATGCTCTGCTGGTTATGGGGCATGGTCAGTTCCAGTGTGTAGGGGCTGCAGTGTATGACCCACTGAAATTCTCCTAGCCACACCTCTCAGTGCATTCCCATGCCTCACCCAGTGAGATTGCAGAAAGCCTTATGGAGGCTTGTCTGGTCAATTGACTCATCAAATAATGTCAATTGGCTTGTCAATTGACCGCCTATTATTTGACCAAAGTCAAGTATTCCAGCAAAAATGTTCTGATGTAGGCAATGAACTACCATTCTGAATGTATCATGGTGCCATCTGTTAGCAAGCCTACCTAAATATCTTGGTCACTTACATTACTACATGCTAATGCCACCTGTTGGGGGAAAAGGTGGATTTTTTGATTGGCTGGAATCTTTTAGAACAAACATGGTATGCATGTATATTTTTGTTTGTTTACCAGGCCATACAAACAAGTTAAAAGGAACATTTCCTGCCCTCAAAACACTTACAGTCTAAACTAACTAGACAAACATACAAAATTAACTCAGAAGGGAGTGGAGAAGGGAAAGGGGGGTTCAAAGTCATTAAACCTCCTTCCCCAACACAAGAAGAAAAGAGAGACAGCCATTAAGCTGCTCACCAAGTTGGCCTGCTGTCTACCTAGCATAAGAGCATTTAAAATGACTTTTTCTCTTATAGTTGCTTTGTGTTTGTTTTATTTCTGTTTAATTTCATTTTCTTTTCTTTTGTAACTGTTCTGTCTTGTTTCAGAGTAGCAGCCGTGTTAGTCTGTATCCGCAAAAAAACCAGGAGTACTTGTGGCACCTTAGAGACTAACAAATTTATTTGAGCATAAGCTTTCGTGGGCTAGAGCCCACTTCTTCGACTGCATAGAGTGGAACATATACTGAGTAGATATATACACATACAGAGAGCATGAAAAGGTGGGAGTTGTCTTACCAACTCTGAGAGGCCAATTAAGTAAGAGGAAAAAAACTTTTGAAGTGATAATCAAGATAGCCCAGTACAGACAGTTTGATAAGAAGTGTGAGAATACTTACAAGGGGAGATAGATTCAATGTTTGTAATGGCTCAGCCATTCCCAGTCCCTATTCAAGCCTAAGTTGATTGTATCTAGTTTGCATATCAATTCCAGCTCAGCAGTTTCTCGTTGGAGTCTGTTTTTGAAGCTTTTCTGTTGCAAAATTGCCACCCGCAGGTCTGTCATTGAATGACCAGACAGGTTAAAGTGTTCTCCCACTGGTTTTTGAGTGTTATGATTCCTGATGTTAGATTTGTGTCCATTAATTCTTTTGCGTAGAGACTGTCCGGTTTGGCCAATGTACATGGCAGAGGGGCATTGCTGGCACATGATGGCATATATCACATTGGTAGATATGCAGGTGAACAAGCCCCTGATGGCATGGCTGATGTGATTAGGTCCAATGATGGTGTCACTTGAATAGATATGTGGACAGAGTTGGCATTGGGATTTGTTGCAAGGATAGGTTCCTGGGTTAGTGTTTTTGTTCAGTGATGTGTGGTTGCTGGTGGTTCAGGTTGGGGGGTTGTCTGTAAGCGAGGATAGGTCTGTCTCCCAATATCTGTGAGAGTGAGGGATCATCTTTCAGGATAGGTTGTAGATCTTTGATGATGCGCTGGAGAGGTTTCAGTTGGGGGCTGAAGGTCACAGCTAGTGGTGTTCTGTTATTTTCTTTGTTGGGCCTGTCTTGTAGGAGGTGACTTCTGGGTACTCGTCTGGCTCTGTCAAGTGTTTTTTCACTTCAGCAGGTGGGTATTGTAGTTTTAAGAATGCTTGATAGAGATCTTGTAGCTGCTTGTCTCTAGCTGAGGGATTGGAGCAAATGCGTTGTATCTTAGAGCTTGGCTGTAGACAATGGATTGTGTGGTGTGTCCTGGATGGAAGCTGGAGGCACGTAGGTAAGTATAGCGGTCAGTAGGTTTCCGGTATAGGATGGTATTTATGTGACCATTGCTTATTAGCACAATAGTGTCCAGGAAATGGACCGCTTGTGTGGATTGATCTAGGCTGAGGTTGATGATGGGATGGAAATTGTTGAAATCCTGGTGGAATTCCTCAAGGGCTTCTTTTCCATGGGTCCAGATGATGAAGATGTCATCGATGTAGCGCAAGTAGAGTTGGGGCATTAGGGGACGAGAGCTAAGGAAGCGTTGTTCTAAGTCAGCCATAAAAATGTTGGCATACTGTGGGAGCATGCGGGTACCCATAGCAGTGCCGCTGACTTGAACGTATATATTGTCCCCAAATATGAAATAGTTGTGGGCGAGGACAAACTCACAAAGTTCAGCCACCAGGTTAGCTGTGACATTATCGGGGATACTGTTCCTGATAGCTTGTAGTCCATCTTTGTGTGGAATATTGGTGTAGAGGGCTTCTACATCCATAGTGGCCAGGATGGTGTTTTCTGGAAGATCACCGATGGATTGTAGTTTCCTCATGATAGCTGGGAGTGCTGGTAGCGTAGGGCCTGAGGAGAGAGTCCACATAGCCAGAAAATCCTGATGTTAGGGTGCCAATGCCTGAGATGATGGGGCGTCCAGGATTTCCAGGTTTATGGATCTTTGGTAGCAAATAGAATACCCCTGGTCGCGGTTCTAGGCATGTGTCTGTACAGATCTGTTCCTGTGCTTTGTCAGGGAGTTTTTTTTAGCAGATGGTGTAGTTTCTTTAGGTAATCCTCAGTGGGATCAGAGGATAATGGCCTGTAGAATGTGGTGTTAGAGAGCTGTCTAGCAGCCTCTTGGTCATATTCCAATTTATTCATGATGACGACAGCACCTCCTTTGTCAGCCTTTTTGATTATGATGTCAGAGTTGTTTCTGAGGCTGTAGATGGTGTTATGTGTGTGTCTTGAATAATGTTCACGTTTAAATGCTAACCTGACATTGCTAGAAAAGATAATTATTCTTTCATCTTTTAGAACTTCATTTCATTGTTTCACATTTTTCTGAGTTAAAATATCTCAGTTAAGTAAATTTGTTTTAGGAATATATATCTATCTAAGGCTAAGTCTATTGGAGACCATAAAGTCTTTCATTTTTGCTTTTGCTGTGGTTACTGTTCTAATAAAGTAATGCTTTAAAATATTTGACCATTTTGACATTATCTGACAATATTTTACTGGTCAATTGACCGATTATTTTTTGGACTGGTCAAAGTGCTCAACAGTAGGTATAAGTAGGATTTACCCTTTAATCTTAAATCGTTAATTCTTTAGGTATGTTAAAGTAAGAACAATTGATCTCCATTTCTTTCCTGCTAAAATATATGAAATAGATAAATATGATATGTATCTATAAAGTAATAGCTGCTTCAGTTTTCTAGCAGACTTCCAAAATCAATGTTTTCAGTGGAAATGGGGAAAATCCCTAAGAATGAATCCATCAATATAGGGCTAAGGAAAAAATGATAATTTTCATTTCCATGAATACATGTTTCTTCTGTACTAGAATAAGCAAAGCCTTCTTGATATACTGTAAAACCTATACAGGAGGTTTCTGCTAGCCAGCCACCTTTTGTCTTAAGAGACTGACCTAAACTAGCCACAAACATATTGAGGGTGATTTTGTTTTAGACGAACATCTCCTTTAAGCAAATGATTTTTATCTGTCTCTTGACTAGTACATTAAGAGTGGTTTCAGCATTTGAATGTAGGGAGAGAGATTCACAAAATCTAGGCATGCACTCATCTGCTTATGCAAATGAGTACTTGGGTGTACAGATCAGGTGCATTTGCTTCTGCCATTACATGCAGGTGCAAATCAGGTATCTGCAAATAAGGTATCTGAAAATCAAGGCCCTAAATGTCCTTAGTAGTAATAGGCATTACATACACTCACTGACTGGAGAATAGACCCTGTGTGTTGCAGTAGTAATATTAAACAGCAATAAAGAAACAATACGTTCTTCTTTGAGTGCTTGTCAATGTATATTCTGTTGTTGCAGAGCATGCACCCAGTGCACTTGAGTTCAGATTCTTTTGGTCAGATGTGTCCACTGGGAGCTGTGCCTGCACTCTGAGCATAGAGCTGCACTGCACCTGGGAGTGTGTCTTCCAGGCAGGTAGACAGATGTGCTAGCTCTGGCCGAACTAGTGCACTAAAAACAGTGTGGATGTTGCAGTACGAGCAGCAGTATTGGTTAACTCTGTGAGTACAAGCCCACCCAACGCCCTGTGTCTGTAGTTGGGTGGCTAGCCCATGCTGTCACCCACCCCACAGCATCCACATTGCTATGGTTAGCATGCTAGCTTGAGCAGAACTAGCATGTGTTGGTCTATCCAGGCTGGGAGACACCTTTCCAGCTGCAATGTAGATACACCCTGTGTATCCTCGTACCTCCAACTGAGGATGTAAGGGGCAGGGTGACCCCAACTGCCCCTCAGTTCTGTCTCACTGTGGCAGTACCCTCTTTGCTTACTGTGTAGCTTACCCATTGTTTTGTAAATAGATAGCAGTCCGTTAGTGATTATTGTTAGGTTAGCCCAGGGGTTGGCAACCTGCAGCACGCATGCCAAAGGCAACATGCAGACTGATTTTTAGTGGCACGCTGCTGCCAGACGGGGTCCTGGCCGCCGGCTCCGCTTAGCCCGCTACCAGCCTGGATGGACGGAACCCGGGCCAGCAGTGAGCTGAGCGGAGCCGGTGGACGGGACCCTGGCTGTCAGGGGCCAGCGGACGGAACCCCAGACCGGCAGCAGGATGAGCCGCTCAGCCTGCTGCCGGTCTGGGCTCCCAGCCACCAGCCCCATGCCAGCTGGGGTTCCAGACACCGGCCCCGCTCAGCCCATTGCCGGCCTGGATGGAGGGAACCCGGCTGGCAGCGGGCTGAATGGGGCCGGCGGCCGGGAGCCCAGCTAGCAGGGTCCAGTGGACGGAACCCCAGACCGGCAGCGGGCTGAGCAGCTCAGCCCACAGCTGGTCTGGGGTTCTGTCTGCCGCCCGCACTGCTGGTCTGGCACGCAAAACCTTTTACTGGCATGCAAAACCTTAAATTAATGAAGACTTGGCACACCACTTCTCAAAGGTTGCCGACCCCTGGTTTAGCCTTTTCTTTTTTCTTCAATAATAAGGAATTTTGGTTTTGCCTCAGTGTTTGCCCCAGTACAGGGAATCAGGGATCAATCATAATGACTGAACACAAATTTCCAGGCTTTAACAGTTGCCCTTCATTCTGGCAGTAATGTCACTCAGTAATGGGCACGCCAGATGCTTGTTGTATCTGGGTATGCAGCACATTACATAGTGATGTGCCATCTGTAAATCAGTTTCTAAGTGCATCGAAGGAACTATGGCATCTCATCTGAAAAAGTTCCTGCTAGAGAGGTCAGTGAGTCCTCCTTCAGGCCCTGGGATGCCTTGGGCAGAAACCTTTGAGTGCTCATTATCTAAAAGGACTCCTGCCGGCTCTTCTACTTACTGAGTTGAAACAGCTGTTCCTAAAAATCCTCCTTGCCTGTTTAAATCTCAGGGGACAAAGGGGAGGAAAAAGCAGAGTCCACAGAGGGAAGAGATCTAGTCTCCATCATCAGGTCCTTCCTTGGGAGCCACAAATCCTCTCATGGCTCAGCTGAAAGAGGAGCACAAGGCACAAAAGGGTACCTCTGGCACCCAGTCAGGCACCTGTGATGATAAAATACAGGTAGGATCTGATGAGAAACAGTCAAATGAAAAAAAGTCCCATTCAATTACACCATGTAATGGCAGACAGATAAAAAGTGGCAAATTTTTAAAGTGCTTATATACCACTGCTAGAAGCCTAAATAATAAGATGGATGAAGTAGAGTGCCTTGTATTAAATGAGGATATTGATATAATAGGTATCACAGAAACATGGTGGAATGAGGATAATCAATGGGACACAGTAATACCAGGGTACAAAATATATCGGGAGGACAGAACAGGTCCTGCTGGTGGGGGAGTGGCACTAGGTGTGAAAGAAAGTGTAGAATGAAATGAAGTAAAAGTCTTAAATGAACCAAACTGTATCATAGAACCTTTATGGATAGTAATTCCATGCTCTAATAAGAAGAATATAGCAGTAGGGATATATTACTGACCACCTGACCAGATTGGTGATAGTGACTGTGAAATGCTCAGGGAGATTAGAGAGGCTATTAAAATAAAAAGCTCAATAATAATGGGGGATTTCAACTATCCCCATATTGACTGGGTACATGTCACCTCAGGACGGGATGCAGAGATAGTTTCTTGACACCTTAAATGACTGCTTCTTGGAGCAGCTAGTCCTGGAACCCACCAGAGGAGAGGCAATTCTTGATTTAGTCCTAAGTGGAACACAGGATGTGGTCCAAGAGGTGAATATAGCTGGACCACTTGGTAATCGTGACCACAATATAATTAAATGTAAAGTCCCTGTGGTGGGGTAACACCACAGCAGCCCAACACTATAACATTTAATTTCAGAAAAGGGAACTACAGTAACTCCTTACTTAACATTGTAGTTCTGTTCCTGAAAAATGCGACTTTAAGCGAAACGATGTTAAGCGAATCCAATTTCCCCATAAGAAATGTAAATGAGGGGGTTAGGTTCCAGGGAAATTTTTTTCACCAGACAAAAGACTATATTATATATATACACACACACACACAGTATGAGTTTTAAACAAACAATTTAAATACTGGTACACAGTGATGGTGATTGTGAGGCGTGGTTGAGGTGGAGGAGTCAGTGGGTGGGATATTTCCCTTACTGCTAAATGATGAACTAGCAATTGGCTGAGCCCTCAAGGGTTAACTCTCTCTCTCTCTACACAAGGCAGCAGGAATGGAGGGAGATATGTGCATTTCCCTTAAGTACACTGCCTTGTTAATTAGATCAGCTTGCTGAGACGCAGCTGCTGCAAGCTCCCTCTGTCCTGAGTCCTGGTCTGTCCCCCCCTGCTCTATGGAAGATGGGGTAAGTGGGTGCAGGAGCAGGGTGGAGGGGGACACCCTGACATTAGCCCCCCTCTTCCTTCCCTTCCCTCCGCACAGCAAGCAGGAGTCTCATGGAGCAGCTCCAAGGCAGAGGGCAGTAGCAGCACATGGAAGTGGGGGGAGGGACACAGCTGAACTGCAGGCAGCTGCTGCACAGGGAACTTAGGGGAGCGGGGAGCCGATAGAGGGAGCTGCTAGGGGGGCTGCCGGTCCACCCTGGTTCCAAGCCCCCACCAGCTGGCTGCAACGGGCTGCTCTTTCTGCAAGCAGTAGACAAAGCAGGTGGCTGCCAAACTACGTTAGAAGGGAGCATTGCACAACTTTAAATGAGCATGTTCCCTAATTGATCAGCAACATAACATCGAAACAATGTTAACTGGGATGACTTTAAGTGAGTTACTATACACAAAAATGAGGAGGTTAGTTAAACAGAAATTAAAGGGTACAGCACCAAAAGTGAAACACCTGCAAGCTGCATGGAAACTTTTGAAAGACACCATAATAGAGGCTCAACTTAAATGTATACCCCAAATTAAAAAAACATAGTAAGAGAAACAAAAAAGTGCCACCGTGGCTAAACAACAAAGTAAATGAAGCAGTGAATGGCAAAAACGCATTCTTTAAAAAGTGGAAGTTAAATCCTAGTGAGGAAAATAGAAAGGAGCATAAGCTCTGGCAAATGAAGTGTAAAAATATAATTAGAAAGACCAAAAAAGAATGTAAAGAACAGCTAGCCAAAGACTCAAAAAGTAATAGGATTTTTTTTAAGTACATCAGAAGCAGGAAGCCTGTTAAACAACCAGTGGGGCCATTGGACGATTGAGATGCTAAAGGAGCACTCAAGGACGATCAGGTCATTGCAGAGAAACTAAATGAATTCTTTTCATTGGTCTTCATGGCTGAGGATGTGAGGGAGATTCCCAAACCTGAACCATTCTTTTTAGGTGACAAATCTGAGGAACTACCCAGATTGAGGTGTCCTTAGAGAAGGTCTGATAAACTAAACAGTAATAAGTCATCAGGACCAGATAAGGAACTCAAATGTGAAATTGCAAAACTACTAACTGTAGTCCATAACCTATCATTTAAATCAGCTTCTGTACCAAATGACTGGAGGATAGCTAATGTGATGCCAATTTTTAAAAAGGGCTCCAGAGGTGATCCCAGCAATTACAGACTGCTAAATCTGACTTCAGTACTGGGCAAACTGATTTAAACTATAGTAAAGAACAAAATTGTCAGATACATAGATGAACATAATTTGTTGGGGAAGACTCGACATGCTTTTTGTAAAGGGAAATCATGCCTTACCAATCTACTAGAATTCTTTGAGGGAGCATTTGGACAAGGAGGATTCAGTGGATATAGTTAGATTTTCAGAAAGCCATTGACAAGGTCCCTCACCAAAGGCTCTTAAGCAAAGTAAGCTGTCATGGGATAAGAGGGAAGATCCTCTCATGGTGTGGTAACTGGTTAAAAGATAGGAAACAAAAGGTAGGAATAAATGATCAGTTTTCAGAATGGAGAGAGGTAAATGGAAGTGTCCCCCAGGGGCCTGTACTGGGACCAGTCCTATTCAACATATTCATAAATGATCTGTAAAGGGGGGTAAACAGTGAGGTAACAAAATTTGCAGATGATACAAAACTACTCAAGATAGTGAAGTCCCAGGCAGACTGCAAAGAGCTACAAAAGGATCTCTCAAAACTGGGTGACTGGACAAGAAAATGGCAAATGAAATTCAGTGTTGATAAATGCAGAGTAATGTACATTGGAAAACTTAATCCCAATTATACATATAAAGTGATGGGGTCTAAATTAGCTGTTACCTCTCAAGAAAGAATCTTGGAGTCATTGTGGATAGTTCTCTTAAAACATCCACTCAATGTGCAGCGGCAGTCAAAAAAGCAAACAAAACATTGGCAATTAAGAAAGGGATAGATAATAAGACAGAAAATATCATATTGTCTCTGTATAAATCCATGGTACACCCACATCTTGAATACTGCGTGCTGATATGATCACCCCATCTCAAAAAATATATATTGGAATTGGAAAAAGGTTCAGAAAAAGGAAACAAAAATGATTAGGGGTATGGAACGGCTTCCGTATGAGGGGGGATTAATAAGACTGGGACTTTTCAGCTTAGAAAAGAGATGACTAAAGCAGAATATGATTGAGGTCTATAAAATTATGATTGATGTGGAGAAAGTAAATAAGGAAGTGTTATTTAATTATTTTCATAACACAAGAACTAGGGGTCACCAAATGAAATTAATGGGCAGCAGGGTTAAAACAAACAAAAGAAAGTATTTCTTCACACAACGCACAGTCAACCCGTGGAACTCTTTTCCAGAGGATGTTGTGAAGGCCAAGACTATAACAGGCTCAAAAAAGAACTAGATAAATTCATGGAGGATAGGTCCTCAATGGTTATTAGCCAGGATGGGCAGGGATGGTGTCCCTAGCCTCAGTTTGCAAGAAGCTGGGAATGAGCAACAGGGAATGGATCAGTTGATGATTACTTGTTCTGTTCATTTCCTCGGGGGCACCTGGCAATTGGCCACTGTCAGAAGACAGGATACTGGGCTAGATGGCCGTTCTTATATCACTTCAGGACTGAGGCCCCCGGTGCTACCCACCCCAATACTGATGTCATCCTCTCAACTGTCCGTGGCACCAACATCTTCAGTACTGAAGCATTGTACAGAACTCTTACTAGTCTCTTCAATACCAGATTCCCTGCTATTGGCAGTAGTGAGGGTGCCTCCCCTGATACCAACCATTGCTCCTACACTGGTACTGAGCATAGGTGCAAACTCCAGCCTTGGAGCACCCATGAAAAAAATGAGTGGGTGCTTAGCTCCCACTGGCAGCCAGCTCCCCCCCAGCGTCTCTTGCCTGCCAGCAGCCCCAGCAATCAACTCCTCCCCATCCCTCCCTGTGCCTCCTGCCCGCTGTGATCACCTGTTCCGCAGTGTGCAGGAGGCACTGGGGGGAGGAGTGGGGATGGAGTGCGTTCGGGGAAGGGGGTGGAGCTAGGGCAGGAAGAAGTGGGGCAGGGGCAGGAAGAAGTGGGGTGGAGGTAGGCCCTGAGGCTAAGCGGGGGTTGAGACCCCCTGGGAAAGGAGGAGCCGGCTCCTGTAGTACTGAGTACTTAAGCAGTATTGATCAGAGTTCAGTCTGAGGTGTCTCCCAGGACATCAGCTGGTACAGTTTCTCCTCTCCAGGATGATTATTCATTCTCCTCCTCAGGCTCTGAGGGCAGTAGAGAGGTTTCACTCGCTTGTTCTCTGAGGTCTGGGCATTAAGACCAGTATATGCCTGAGATGGAGTCAAAGACTTAGTTTAATTATCTAAGGGTATGTCTACACTACGAAATTAGGTTGAATTTATAGAAGCCAGTTTTATAGAAATCGGTTGTATACAGCCGATTGTGTGTGTCCCCACATAAAATGCTCTAAGTGCATTAAGTCGGCGGACCGCGTCCACAGTACCGAGGCTAGTGTCGACTTCCGGAGCGTTGCACTATGGGTAGCTATCCCACAGTTCCCGCAGTCTCCGCCGCCCATTGGAATTCTGGGTTGAGATCCCAATGCCTGAATGATGCAAAACAGTGTCGCGGGGGGTTCTGGGTACATGTCGTCAGGCCCCTCCCCCTCCATCAGAGCAACGGCAGACAATCGATTCACGCCTTTTTACCTGGGTTACCTGTGCAGACAACATACCACGCCAAGCATGGAGCCCACTCAGCTCAGCTCAGCTCAGCTCACTGTCACCATATGTCATCTGGGTGCCGGCAGACATGGTACTGCATTGCTACACAGCAGCAGCTAATTGCCTTTTGGCAGTAGATGGTGCAGTATAACTGGTAGCCTTCATCGGCGATCTGGGGGCTGGCAGACGTGGGGCTGCATTGCTACACAGCAGCGGCCCCTTGCCTTTTGGTAGAAGATGGTATATTACGACTGGTATCCGTCGTCGTCGTGCTGCCTTCCCAATGATGATGATGGCTATCAGTCGTAGTATGCTATTTTCTGCCAAGCACCCAGTATTTTCTGCCAAGCACCCAGAAGATGCCGAGGGCTATCAGTCATGCTGCACCGTCGTCTGCCAGCTTAAGATGTAAAAAATAGATTTGTTCTGTATTCATTTGCTTCCCCCACCCTCTGTGAAATCAACGGCCTGCTAAACCCAGGGTTTTGAGTTCAATCTTGGGGGGGGGGCCATTCTGTGTGACAGTTGTTTGTGTTTCTCCCTGATGCACAGCCACCATTGTTGATTTTAATTCCCTGTACCTGTACTCCATGTCGTCACTCACCCCTCCCTCCCTCCCTCCCTCCCTCCGTCCGTCAGATACCAGTTTCGCGCCTTTTTTCAGACCAGACGCCATAGCACTGGGATCATGGGGCCCGCTCAGATCGCCGCGGCAATTATGAGCACTATGAACACCACGCGCATTGTCCTGGAGTATATGCAGAGCCAGGACATGCCAAAGCAAAACCAGGACCAGCCGAGGAGGCGATTGCAGCGCGGCGACGAGAGTGATGAGGAAATTGACATGGACATAGACCTCTCACAAGGCAGAGGCCCCAGCAATGTACAAATCATGGTGTTACTGGGGCAGGTTCATGCCGTGGAACGCCGATTCTGGGCCAGGGAAACAAGCACAGACTGGTGGGACCGCATCGTGTTGCAGCGGGGGGACGATTCCCAGTGGCTGCGAAACTTTCGCATGTGTAAGGGCACTTTCATGGAACTTTGTGACTTGCTTTCCCCTGCCCTGAAGTGCCAGAATACCAGGATGAGAGCAGCCCTCACAGTTGAGAAGCGAGTGGCGATAGCCCCGTGGAAGCTTGCAACTCCAGACAGCTACCGGTCAGTCGGGAATCAATGTGGAGTGGGCAAATCTACTGTGGGGGCTGCTGTGATCCAAGTTGCCAGGGCAATCAAAGTCCTGCTGATATCAAGGGTAGTGACTCTGGGAAACGTGCAGGCCATAGCTTTGCTGCAATGGGATTCCCAAACTGTGGTGGGGCGATAGACGGAACCCATATCCCTATCTTGTCACTGGAGCACCAAGCCACCAAGTACATAAACTGCAAGGGGTACTTTTCAATGCTGCTGCAAGCCCTGGTGGATCACAAGGGACGTTTCACCAACATCAACGTGGGATGGCCGGGAAAGGTACATGATGCTCGCGTCTTCAGGCACTCTGGTCTGTTTCGAAAGCTGGAGGAAGGGACTTTCTTCCCGGACCAGAAAATAACCGTTGGGGATGTTGAAATGCCTATCGTGATCCTTGGGGACCCAGCCTACCCCTTAATACCATGGCTCATGAAGCCGTACACAGGCAGCCTGGACAGTAGTCAGGACCTGTTCAACTACAGGCTGAGCAAGTGCCGAATGGTGGTGGAATGTGCATTTGGACGTTTAAAAGCGTGCTGGCGCAGCTTACTGACTCGCTCAGACCTCAGTGAAAAGAATATCCCCATTGTTATTGCTGCTTGCTGTGCGCTCCACAATATCTGTGAGAGTAAGGGGGAGACATTTATGGCAGGGTGGGAGGTTGAGGCAAATCGCCTGGCTGCTGATTACACGCAGCCAGACACCAGGGCGGTAGAAGAGCACAGCAGGGCATGGTGCCCATCAGAGAAGCTTTGAAAATGAGTTTTGTGACTGGCCAGGCTACAGTGTGAAACTTCTGTTTGTTTCTCCTTGATGAACCCTCCGCTGCGCCCCCCCCCCCCCCCGGTTCACTCTACTTCCCTGTAAACCAACCATCCCCCCTCCACTCCCCCCCTCGAGCACTGCTTGCAGAGGCAATAAAGTCATTGTTAATTCACATTCATGCATTCTTTATTAATTCATCACACAACTAGGGGGATAATTGCCAAGGTAGCCCGGGAGGGGTGGGGGAGGAAGGAAGGAAAAGGACACACTGCAGTTTAAAACTTTAACTCTTATTAAAGGCCAGCCTTCTGATGCTTGGGCAATCATCTGGGGTGGAGTGACTGGGTGGCCGGAGGCCCCCCCCCACCGCGTTCTTAGGCATCTGGGTGAGGAGGCTATGGAACTTGGGGAGGAGGTTACACAGGGGCTGTAGTGGCGGTCTCTGCTTCTGCTGCCTTTCCTCAGCTCAACCATACGCTGGAGCATATCAGTTTGATGCTCCAGCAGCCGGAGCATTGACTCTTGCCTTCTGTCTGCAAGCTGACGCCACCTATCATCTTCAGCCCACCACTTGCTCTGTTCATCCCACGATTCAGCCCGCCACCTCTCCTCTCGTTCATATTGTGCTTTTCTGTAGTCTGACATTGACTGCCTCCACACATTCTGCTGTGCTCTGTCAGCATGGGAGGACATCTGGAGCTCCGAGAACATATCATCCCGAGTCCGCCGTTTTCTCCTTCTAATCTTCACTAGCCTCTGTGAAGGAGAAACATTTGCAGCTGGTGGAGGAGAAGGGAGAGATGGTTAAAAAAGACACATTTTAGAGAACAATGGGTACACTCTTTCACGTTAAATTTTGCTGTTCACATTACACATCACATGTGCTTTCGTTACAAGGTCGCCTTTTTCCTCTTATATTGAGGGCCTGCCAGTTTGGTGTGAGAGATCACTCACGCAGTGCCAGGCAACAGATTTCGGCTTGCAGGCAGCCATGGTAAGCCACAGTCTTTTGGCTTTTTTAACCTTAACATGTGGGAATGGTTTCAAACAGTAGCACCCTCATTTCCCATACCAAGGACCCGTTGGGTTGGCCATTTAAAATGGGTTTGCAATGTAAAAGGAGGGGCTGCGGTTTCCGGGTTAACATGCAGCACAAACCCAACTAACCTCCCTTCCCCCCCAACACCCAATTCTCGGGATGATCACTTCACCCCTTCCCCCCACCGCGTGGCTAACAGTGGGGAACATTTCTGTTCAGCAGAGCAGGAACGGGCACCTCTGAATGTCCCCTTAATAAAATTAACCCATTTCAACCAGGTGACCGTGAATGATATCACTCTCCTGAGGATAACAAAGAGCGATAAGGAATGGATGTTGTCTGCATGCCAGCAAACACTGGGACCATACGCGGCCATTCTTTGTTATGCAATGATTCCAGACTACGTGCTACTGGCCTGGCGTAGTAAAGTGTCCTACCGTGGTGGATGGGATAAGGCAGCCCTCCCCAGAAACCTTTTGCAAAGGCTTTGGGAGTACATGACGGAGAGCTTTCTGGAGATGTCCCTGGAGGATTTCCGCTCCATCCCCATACACGTTAACAGACTTTTCCAGTAGCTGTACTGGCCGCAGTTGCTAGGGCAAATTAATCATTAATCATTAAACACACTTGCTTTTAAACCATGTGTAATATTTACAAAGGTACACTCACCAGAGGTCCCCTGTGTGCCCTCAGGGTCTGGGAGCACGCCTAGGGTGAGTTCGGGGGTTACTGGTTCCAGGTCTAGGGTGATAAACATATCCTGGCTGTTGGGGAATCCGGTTTCTCCGCTTCCTTGCTGCTGTGAGCTATCTACATTATCTTCATCCTCATCTTCCTCGTACCCCGAACCCGCTTCCCTGTGTGTTTCTCCATTGAAGGAGTCAAAGCACACGGTTGGGGTAGTGGTGGCTGCACCTCCTAGCATGGCATGCAGCTCCGCGTAGAAGTGGCATGTTCGCTGCTCTGCCCCAGACCTTCTATTTGCCTCTCTGGCTTTGTGGTAGGCTTGCCTTAGCTCCTTAATTTTCACGCAGCACTGCTGTGCGTCCCTGTTATGGCCTCTGTCCTTCATGGCCTTGGAGACCTTTTCTAATATTTTGCCATTTCGTTTACTGCTACGGAGTTTAGCTAGCACTGATTCATCTCCCCATATGGCGAGCAGATCCCGTACCTCCCATTTGGTCCATGATGGAGCTCTTTTGCGATCCTGGGACTCCATCACGGTTACCTGTGCTGATGAGCTCTGCGTGGTCACCTGTGCTCTCCACGCTGGGCAAACAGGAAATGAAATTCAAAAGTTTGAGGGGCTTTTCCTGTCTACCTGGTCAGTGCATCTGAGTTGAGAGTGCTGTCCAGAGCAGTCACAATGAAGCACTGTGGGATAGCTCCCGGCGGCCAATAACGCCCAATTCTGTTCACACTACCCCAATTGCGACCCGCTAAGGCCGATTTTATCACTAATCCCCTCGTCGGAGGTGAAGTAAAGAAACCGGTTTTAAGGGGCCTTTAAGTCGAAAAAAGGGACTTAGCCGTGTGAATGTGTCCAGGCTTAATTCGATTTAACGCTGCTAAATTCGACCTAAACTCGTAGTGTAGACCAGGCCTTGGCCTATAGAATCTCAAAGAATTATAGTATTCCCTGGTGTGTTATAGTATTCCCCTTGGCCACCTGCCTCTTATGCTTCCCAACACCCTTGGCCTTATTAAGTTCCATGGGGAATGAGTCATGCTAGAAAGCTAGAGTCTGCATCTCAGTCCAGAGCTAGGTCTCCTTATCCATCTCACAAGGGGACTCTACAACCAGCATAGTCTGTTCCACAGTCTGCCGAACAGACTGGTCATGGCTCTGGTGTGGAGTAGCAGACAGAAGACCATCCCATCCTAGCATTCATCTCATCCACATCCCCTGTGGAGACTGTGGTACCTATGTCATCTGCCTTGACTTAGATGACTATAAGACGTTCAACAAAAAGCAATATCAAACGATAGAAAATTCTACATCACAGCTCCAAATGAGAATTGCCAATTACCAAGCCCTGATGGTGAAGCACAATTATATGAATTGAGATTTCATATCTAAATTTGCAGACAAGCTCCTGTCATGCTGTCTGGAATGGCTCATGGTTATGAGTCCCTAGATCAGGGAAGTCTGTCAGAAAACAGGGCATACACCCCAAACTAGTGTGTTCTATAATTAGATTTCACCAAGCCAGTGACACATACGAACTCCTGGATCACTATACCAGTCTTATCATGGAGTCACAGACAGTTCCCATAGACTCTCCAATCTATCTTGCCACCCGACAAAGTGGACTTTGTGATAAAATAGTTACTTACACCAAAAATCACATCACATTTGGCTTGCTTCCAGTGACACCAGTCACTTAGTAGCCAATTCTATAGTAAACTAACTAAACGTTTATTAGCTAAGAAAAGGAAAGGAGAGTTATTGAGAGGTTAAAGCAGGGAAAATATTTGCACAAGTGAGTCAGAGTTTGTAATTTCAAATGGTGGCAGTGATGTAATAAACAGCCATGTTTCCAAAGTCTTTTCAGGAAGTCCATATTGTCTCTGGGGATCTCTGCTTTGCATATGGTACCCTTCCCTGTAAGAGTCCAAATAGTCCATAGATGCAGAATTCTTCCTTGAATCCATACTTATAGCTGCTTCTCACAGAAATCAAACTGATAGTGTTACTTTACATGTGAACTTTTCCTTTGATTACAGAGAGTAAGGAATGCATTTTAAGTCTTTGACCTTCAGACATCACACACAATGACCACTTTCTTTGAAATTAGCACTTTAAGAGAAAAGTTCTTCATTTGCATTCCACAAGGCTTCTTTCTTGCTTGATGGCTCGTATGATAGGTTATTTAGTTACAGGGGTATACACAATGTAAATGTTTGCTACTGTATTATAACGGGATACAAATAAGTGAAAACAATGCAAGTAACATCCCACTAGTTTTCATGAAGTTTAAATACTAAGTACACTCTCATACATTTAACCATCACTTTGATCTATACTAATATACAAGTGAATTGGCCTAGGGCTCTGGCATGAGCTGGCACCTGGTCTGCCAAGTGTCAAACCTTCCCCAAGGTACTAGGGAGGAATTTAAGTCTTTGGTGGTCAAAGGTCAACTGGTGGTGCGAACAACCCTCCAAGTAGCTATTGATCTACAATTACAGCTTCCAGATTTATGGCTACCTCAACTGCCAGAAGGAGATCCTCTTGGCTGTAGTCATCAGGGATCCCTAAAGAAGTACAAATTACAACTGAGGATCTTCGTTTATGGGATGTGAAACTTTCACTGTGAAAACGATGAAGCTTTACTTTTTCTGAAGGACTCACGTACCACACTAAGGTCCTTAGGAATCTATACTCCTGCATCAAAGTGGAAGCACTTTAGGCCTCAACCACAGGAGAGGTACCCAATAAAGATAATTTGAAACTCCAAGAAAGTGCCAAAAATTCCACAAAAGGAAGTCATCTGCATCCACCTCATCAAGGCAGCAGATCTAAGTGCTTGGTCTGGAGCAGTGTACATATTCTTCTGGATATCCCTGTTATATCTCCTCCTTTTGAGAATTTTTTATTTCATTTTCATATGTTCTGGATCATCATTACTATGGAGCCCTGTACCCTGAAAATCATAAAAATGGGTTATTCCATCCAATTCCAGACCACCCTCAGCCACAATCCCCATACATCTTCTCCATCCCTTTTCAGGCCCCCTCTCACGACAGCAGGCTACATCAGGATGTGCAGTCATTTCTAAATCCCAAAGCCGTGGAAGAAGTGTCTCAAGAGAAAGAGGGCTGGTGCCTTATTCTGGACCTGAGACAGCTGAACACCTTTATTCACAAGCTCAAGGTCAGGAAGGTGCTTGATAATTCTAACCCTAAATCCACTTGACTGGTACACAGCATATGACCGCCAGGATGCTTATTTCCATATAGCAATTTGTCCTGCCCACAAAAGGTATGAGAGTTCAAGTGGGCAATTTGTACTGCCAGTATAGGTTGCTACCATTTTAATCTATTGACAGAATCAAGGATATTCACAAAAATGGCTACCAGTAGTGGCAGCTTATCTCAGGGGACAAGAAGTGCAGGTTTATCTTGTACAGAACATCTGCTACGCTCTTTAGCCTCTTTAACAAAAAAATGTTGCATCAACAGCTAGATGACCCCATTCTGTGGTCTCTGTTCTCTCTTAGACCTAGAGAGGTGAAAAGTCAATACTAATTCCCATTCAAGGGATAATCATGGTGTGCCTCCAGCATGGCTGAGGTAGTTTTGGTTCTTGAACCTAAAAAAATCTCTCCATCCAATCTACCGTACAGTTGTCTCTCCAGCTAGAGCAGAGGTGGGCAAACTATGGCCTGTGGGCCATATCCAGCCCGCGGGACCCTCCTGCTCGGCTCCTGAGCTCCTGGCCCAGGATGCTAGCCCCTGGCCCCTCCCCTGCTGTTCCCCCTCCCCCACAGCCTCAGCTCACTGCACCGCCGGTGCAATGCTCTGGGCAGCGGGGCTGCGAGCTCTTGCCGGGTCTCATAGCTGCAGAGCTGCGGCCTGACGTGGTGCTCTGTACTGTGTGGGGGTGTGGCTGGCTCCAGCCGGGTGGCGCGGCTGCCTGTCCTGGTGCTCTGGGCGATGCGGCTGTAGCGCCACCAGCCACCTGTGCTCCAGGCAGCGTGGTAAGGGGGCAGGGAGCAGGGGGGGGGGTTGGATAGAGGGCAGGGGAGTTTGAGGTGGTGGTCAGGGGGCTGGGGTGTGGATAGGAGTCCAGGTGGTCAGAGGGCGGGGAACGGGGGTTGAATGGGGGCATGGGTCCCAGGGGGGCAATCAGGAATGAGAGGAGGGATTGGATGGGGCATCGGAGGGCAGTCAGGGGCAGGGGTTCCAGGAGCGGTCAGGGAGAAGGGGTGGTTGGATGAGGCAGGGATCCCGGGGGCGGTCAGAGGGCAGGGAACGGGTTGAATGGGGGCAGGAGTCCCAGGAGGGCAGTCAGGAATGAGAGGAGGGATTGGATGGGGCGGTGGGGGGCAGTCAGGGGCAGGGGATCTGTGGGTGGTCAGGGAACAGGGAGGGGTGGATGGGGTAGGGGTCCTGGGGGGGCCCGTCAGGGGACAAGAAGCAGAGGGGGTCATATAGGTGGTGGGGCCCGGGCCACACCTGGGTGTTTGGGGAGGCACAGCCTCCCCTAACCGGCTCTCCATACAATTTCAGAAACCCGATATGGCCCTCAGGCCAAAAAGTTTGCCCGCCCCTGAGCTAGAGGTAATATCTCAAATGACTTATCTTCCACAAGAGAGATTCCAAGACCTGTCCAATTACCTACAAGTTCATCCCAAGATATTGGTGAGGACTTGTCTCAGACTTTTAGGACACAATGGCCTCCTCCACCTATGTAATGCAGCATGACAGACTTCATCTTCATTGTATGCAAGGGTGGTTGAAGTCTCTGTATCAGCCAAGTGGTCATCACCTGGATATGTCAGTGCATGTTCCCCCAGAACAATATAGAGGTATTCCACATTTTCATGCCCTCTGGTACCTTGGTTTCTAAAAGACCGTATGAGGGTATATCTCCCAGTCAGAGAATGTCCCACTCCTTGGGATCTAAATATTGCACTGACAGAGTTAATGGGCCCATCCTTTGCACCATTAGCTACACAATCACTATTTCATCAAAACAGTCTGCCTGGGAGTAGTAATATCCTCCATAAGGCTAGGAGAGATGCAAGTACTAGTGCAAGGGCCCCCATGTACAGTTTTTTGTAGAAACCAGGTGTCCTTGAGACCTCCCCCAAAGGTTTTTGCTAAGGTAGTCTCTGATTTCTATCTAAACAATGTTTTATACTCCCATCTATGTTTTTCCCCAAGCCACATTCAAACAAAGGTAAGGCTAAACCTCATGCCCTAGAAGTTCTTAGGTACTCGTTTTCTACAAAGCCAGAACTAAGCCATTTAGGGTATCCCCCAGATTGTTTATACCTTATGGGTATAGAGTGAAAGGTCAAGCCATTTCAACAAAGAGACTTTCTAACTGGATTTCTACTCGTATCCGACTGTGCCATGAGTTAGGAAACGTAGACCTGCCAGTGAGAGTGACAGCTCGCTCTACAAGAGTGCAAGCAGCTTCTGTTGCTGCTTTGAGAAATATTCCAATGCTAGAGAGCTGTACTTAGGGTCCAGTGCACATAGTTGTCCAGTTTTACTCCATCGTGGAAGTATCAAAATTTGATGCTAATTTTTGATAGGGACACGCTTTGTTCATTATTTAGGTAGGCTCCTAGTGCCCATTTCTTATGATATAGGTTATTGCTTGTGAGTCCCAAGAGTGGAATATATATAGGCAAGGACTCGAAGAAGAAGAAATAGTTACTTACCTTACAGTAACTGTGGTTCTTCAAGATATGTTGCCCATATCTATTCCGTGAGACACCCTCTTTCCCCGCTACCACAGAGAGTCTGACAACACCTGGTTTCTATATTGGTGAAGGAGCTGAGGAGCAGTTGGGGTTGCCCCACCCTTTATGTCCTCGATTGGAGGCACAAGGACATTCATGTTACAGGTGTGGCCCCCAAAGGACACTGCTAGCCAAAAGAATCTGAACGTGAATGCACTGGGTGCATGTGCACCAACAGTGGAATATATATTTGGACAACACTTCTTGAAGAACTACAGTTACTGTAAGGTAAGTGTTTCTTCACCTTTACCAAAGATGTCTTCTCTCTTCCTAATGATGGACATGTCCCCTTCAGACCAAATGCAGATGGCCCACCCAGTTGTCATCCTCCCCAAGAATGCAAACAGAGGGGTTTTCTATAACCAGCATTCTGCATCAAAAAAGCATTTTGCTATTTGGTGTGATTAGAAAGTAAGCAGAAAAATGATGGCTCTGAAAATTGATTTTTTGGCCACTTTCCTTTTATTTCAGTATGTGCTGACAATGAGAGCGACCTAGAGACAGACCAGCAGATAGACACCTTGTACCTGAAAGCTTTGGAGGGATTTATTGCTGTGGTGACACAAGATGGAGACATGATCTTTTTGTCAGAGAACATCAACAAATACATGGGTCTCACGCAGGTAACCTGTTTCCTACTGCTTTCAAAGAGCTGCCGTTGTAACATAATTCCTAGAAACCTTGACATAGTTTCTCTGTCTTCACTGTGCTTCTGACTAATTCAAATGATGTTTAATAAAGCTGTGATCTCATTCAGTGAAAGACACAGTGAGCAAATGTAGCCCCTGTGTGACACTGCAGCACTCTGAATCAGCACCTTGAGCTGTCAGCCTCTCAGTTTAAAACTGAGGTGCCTGGGTGCAGGATATTCTCAGTGAAGGGTTCTCAGATCTGGGACACCATTTTCCATTTGGCCTGCTAGGCCCCAGATTTGGAGGCTACAAAACCGGCCTATGTTCACAAATTTTTTTGATAGGGGAGTGGTTTGTTTGGGGTTAGGAGGGATCTTTTTAATGTTATAGAGTTAAGGCCAGAAGGGACCACCAGATCATCTACTCTGACCTCCTGTATGTCACAGGCAACCAACAGCACCCAGCACTCACGCACAGAACCCAACAGCTGAAATCAGACCAAAACATTGTAGCCCGCAGGAGACTAAACTGTTATGTGCCACAGAGAGAAAAGAGGAGGGACAAAGTGCTCCAATGCTTGAGGCACTGCCTGTGCTAAGATTCACCTGTGGCATGCGGGGGCCATTGACTGCCATAAGTGCAGGGGGTGGAGTGGCTGTGCAGGGGTTGCTCAGCACCACTTGTACCCCAAGGTAGGGGAGTGGCCCTACAAAGACTGTGAGAAGATGGGTCAGGGACAAACAGAGCTAAGGGCCACAGGATCTATCTTGCTCTAATCCAGTGGTCCTTACATACTTTGCACATGGCATTCAGGAGCTGCAGCTGCCATTCCAGTCCAGAGCCTGGAGCAGTGACTGCAGCATGTGTGGGAGAGCTGTGGTGCCATGTTGCCCTTCTCCCACATACAGTCTGATTACTTGTCCGTTAGAGCCAAAGGCTATTGAAGTCAATGAAGTCTTTTCATTGACTTCAGATCAGGCCCTTCGCATTGGTGAAGTGAGTTACCAATCCGTTTAAGAGTTAAATCAAAATGCACAAATGAATCTACAAGGTATAGAATCTAAATAATAGCTGATAAATAAGAGTGGGCTAAAATTATTGCTGATATGCACACCGTGACAGTTGCACACACCGGGGTTGAATTTGGCACGTTGTGTCTCTAATATCATTTCTGTTTTTAATATTTTAGGGACAGATCTTCAGTTGGTGTAAATAGACTTAGTTTTACTGACTGATTAGTTTATTGAGGATATCTAGCTTATAGTTCTAAGCTTAAGAATTATTTTGTTGTTACCCAAAATATCCTCAAAAATGCCCCAGAGAAATCATACCTTAGGGAAACAGGTAAAAGAATGGGAGGAACTGAAATTATCATTAAGAAAAGATCAGGCATGATGTATTGCTTTTGCCTTTTCTCTGATCGCATTGAATGAATCAGTGTTCCAAAATAGTCTTCTGTATTATTAAATTTTATTTATTCTCCTCACTTTTGGCTAAATATATGTATTGTTTTCTGAACAGGTGGAATTAACTGGACATAGCATATTTGACTTTACCCACCCATGTGACCATGAGGAAATTCGAGAGAATCTGAGTTTGAAAACTGGTAAGAAAAAAGTTAAAATATTTGATGTATTTTTCTTCTTTGCCTTTTAAACACCCCAATAAAGCAACTAACAGATAGCAGAAGTTAGAAAGTCGCCATGGGCAAATGGGAATGTTAACGCCTGGAGTAGTATTTGGCATCAACATCTTTTCCACTGTTTTTAAAACTTTGTGATTAAATATAACAGCACTAAGAACTGTGTGTTCTGGTGCTTTCTTGTTTCTAACCTAAAACAGATGCAATGTCTTCACTTGCAATAGTTTGCAAAGATTATGTACCACAGGCTGAAATACGGGTTAAAAATGAACAGGGCTCCCGTACCATTTAAGTCTTTACACCCCAAACCTGTGCAAACTGCTCTGCATGAGTGGACCATTGCCCTTGTACAGAGCCCTGCTTGATTCTGTGAGGCTCTGCATGGGTACAGGAGTCTGCTCACATGAAGTAGTTTGCACGCTTGGGGACTTAGCATGGGGTTCAAATGGGACGAAAAGGGCGGAGAGATCTAATATTTTATCCTAGGAGGGGATCTATTTTTCACACTCATGCTAAATATTACTTAAACCAAGAGTGCGCAGGGCACAGGTCTTGATGTGGAAGGTAACAATTTGAGAACCAAACCATCTGTTGTTATCTACAAATCCTTTATGCTTAAAAATAAAAGAGAGAATTTTAAAAAGCAACACAAACATCCCCCAGCCCCCGCAAAAAGCTTATTAGTCAAGTAATTGCCTTTTTTCCTCACCTTAGGTCCAGGCTTTGGAAAGAAAAGCAAAGAGATATCCACAGAGCGTGACTTCTTCATGAGAATGAAATGCACTGTTACCAACAGAGGCAGAACTGTAAACCTCAAATCTGCCACATGGAAGGTACCACATTTTAGCCATAACAAGTTTTATTGATGAAAGTCAGACTGTCTTTTCAGAAAGTACCTTTTAAACTAATGCCCTGTTATAAAATCATTATTTGTTTCAGGTCTTGCACTGCACTGGACAAGTTAAGGTGTATAACACTTGCCCTCCTCACACCCTGTGTGGGTATAAGGAGCCTCTCCTCACCTGCCTTATAATAATGTGTGAACCCATTCAGCACCCATCAAACATGGATATCCCACTGGACAGCAAGACTTTCTTGAGTCGCCATAGCATGGACATGAAATTTACCTACTGTGATGACAGGTAAAGAGTCTACTGACTGTTTCTTGCCTAGGAGGTTTCTGATTTATCTTTATTAACAAAACAACCAATTAATAGGAAACAACATTCTTGCTTCGCAGTGTTCCTTGTATATGAACAGGTTAAATGATTTCACATGAACAAGAGGGAAATTCTTCCATTGGCTGTTCCTGCAGTCCTGGAGACGAACAGTTCTGAGCAATGTCAGTATCCATTTGGATTTCTAATTTGAAATCAACTGGTTAAGCAGGGATGATTCCTTCAGTGGGTGGCTTGTTTCCTGTACCATAGTTCTCCAACCCACCCTGAACACTAGGAGAGGAGTTTCTATAATGTCTCATAGAGTGGGGTGACCATCCCTTTCTTTCCTACCTATTCCAACTGTAATCTCCACACAACCTTGGAAAACTGCAATTAAAATTTAACAATTTAGGCACAGAGGGTCAAATTAGGACATGATGCACAAGGGGAAGATTGTAAAATCCATGTTGGTAAATGCGTGAGAGATTATAGAGGTGAGTCTAGAGCAGTGGTCTCCAACCTTTTTATGTCCAAGATCACTTTTTGAATTTAAGGGCAACCCAGGATCTACCCCACCCCTTCCCCAAGGCCCCGCCCCTTCCCCAAAGCCCCACCCCACTCACTCCATCCCCCTGCCCATCACTCCATCCCCCCACCTTCACTCACTTTCATCAGGCTGGGGTAGGAGGTTGGGGTTCAGGAGGGGTATGGGCTTTGGGCTGGGGCCGAGGGGTTCGCAGTGTAGGAGCGGGCTCTGGGCTGAGCCTGGGGCAGGGGGTTGGGGTGCAGGAGGGGGTGAGGGGTGCAAGCTCTGGGATGGGGGTCAGGGCTGGGGCAGGGGTTTGGGGTGCAGGAAGGGGGTACAGGGTTCTGGCTCTGGGAGGGGGTCAGGACTGGGGCAGAGTGTTGGGGTGCAGGAGGGGGTACAGGGTTCTGGCTCCGGGAGGCTGGCTCAGGGCTGGGGGTTGGGATACAGGAAGGGGTTCGGGGTGAAGGAGGGGGTATGGGGTGCGGCCTCTCGCCGGACAGCACTTACCTCCGGCGGCTCCCAGTTGGCAGCGCAGTGTGGCTGCCACTAAGGCAGGCTCCCTGCCTACCCTGGCCCCATGCCGCTCCTGGAAGGGCCAGCATGCCCCTGCACCCCTTGGAGGGGGCAGGCATGTAGCTCTGTGTGCTGCCCCCCTCTGCAAGCACCGCCCCTGCAGCTCCCATTGGCCACAGCTTCCTGTTCCCTGCCAATGGGAGCTGCAGGACCAGCAGCTGGCCCCTTCCGGGAGCAGCATAAGGAGACCCCCCCTGCCCTGCGGGGCCGCGCTGGCTGCTTCCAGGAACAGCATGAGGCCGGGGTAGGGAGGGAGCCTGCCTTAGCGGCAGCCACGCTACACCACCAGAGTTTGCAATCGCCTGGGAGATCCTCTAGGATCGACCAGTCGATCGCAATCGACTGGTTGGTGACCACTAGTCTAGAGTGAATCTAAATTGGTGTACCATGCATGACCAGGAAGGATTAGAAGGAGGTGTACTGTACACCAACATAAGTGCTCTCTTGGCTCTAGGGTTGATAACTTTCTGATGACAGAAAACTGAACACGCTCGCCCTGCCCCCTGCCCCCTGCCCTCTGCCCCTACCCCACCACTTCTCTGAGGCCCCATCCCTGCTCACTCCGTCCTCTGTCACTCTCTCTCCCCCACCCTCACCCACTCATTTTCACCGGGCTGAGGCCGGGGGGTTGGGGCGTGGGAGGGGGTAAGGGCTCTGGCTGGGAATGTGGGCGTTTGGGTGGGGCTGGGGATGAGGGGTTCGGAGTGTGGGAGGGGGCTCTGAGCTGGAGCTGGGGCAGGGGAGGGAGTTCAGGGCACGGGCGCCCAGGCATGTCCCTGTAGCCCCTAGGTGGAGGCACGGCCAGGCTGCTCTGCGCGCTGCCTCTGTCTGCAGGTGCCACCCCCGCAGCTCCCATTGGCCATGGTTCCCGGCCAGTGGGAGCTGCAGGGCTGGGGCAGCACGCGGAGGCCCCCTGGCCACCCCTGTGCCTAGGGGCCGCAGGGACATGCCGGCTGCCTCCTTAGCCCCTACTGCACCACCGACCGGACTTTTAACTGGATGCCCGGCAATCCTACTTGGCTCACTTTTGCTCACCTCTGAATTGGGCCAAAATCTGCTTCCTGGCCCTTTACCATCATGATTGATGATAAGGGGGGAAAATGAGATTTTTTACTCTCAAATCTATAATAAATATATATTCTCCCTTGGCAAGTAGAATATTGCAAGCTCACTGTTAGAAGATGAGATGATTCAGAGCAATAGCATTAGCCCTTTAGGTCTTAAGAGTTTTACTGGTAACATAAATCCATTTTTGTTGTTTTTAAAAAAGTGAGTTAATATATGGGCCTATTCCTTTACTCACGTGCTTTCCTGTATTTTGTGGATACAAATTAAGTGCTGTTTTCTGGGTCACTTGGGTCAGTATGTTACCAGCTGGCTAATCCCGTAGGGATAGAATTTTCCAATGGAGAATTTGTAAGAATTCTGTAATAGGTTTGCTATGGCTATAAAGCAAAGATGCATTTCTTTTGCCAAGTGAAAGGCAATTAATCTTTGGTGTTTATTCCTCTCCTTTTAATTTTGCAAGATCATGCACTTTTCTGGTGATTCTGACTTAATGACCCAGGACGAAAAGTCTTGTTTCAAACTTTCAACTTTTGGGTCAATATTTCTGCCTTCTACCGACTCTGACACCAGGTTATGCTTTACATTTCAGGGTTTTACTGATGGTATTATGTTCTAGTTGACTGTGTTGGCCCCAGTCTTGCAAACACTTACACATACACATACAACACAGGAGCAGTGTCATTGAAATCAGCATAGTTGTCATTGGGACTTTACACATGCTTAATGTTAAGCACATGCAGAAGTGTGTGCAGGATTGGGGTTAGTTAATTTCTTTGGTGCTTTGAAGACTTTTAAATGGTTGCAAGTAAGAGTTTTAGTATTTTATATAATGTTGTGAAGCAGCCACAGAAGTTAATAATTTTGGCAGCTATGAATGTAAGAAAGATTAGAAATGTACCATATGACTGGATAAAGGCAACTTGTGACTGAGATCATTGCCTCCTTCAGACTTAGTAGCAAACATATTATTAGAAATATATTCTGAAGATTGCAACATGCTTGCACAGGGAGAAAGCAATAGTGTAATAGGAGGTAGCTGCCGTACTTTCTTTTGTTTTCTAAAAAGATGTTGGAATTCTCAGAGAATGAATGCAAGGGCTGGGACTAGTGATATCCTGCCTCCCAGCAGTGAAGAGCAGACTGAATGTGAAACACACAGGTAGATGAGCACCATGCGCTTGCAAGTATCCAGTGGTGGATGTGTGGGGAACTCTTAGAATTAACAGAAAGGGCATGATTGTCAAAAGAGAGTTCTAAATTGTCTTCAAAGTTTCTATATGAACTTCATTGTGTGCACACATCCCCACACTCATGCACATTCAAAAGCTGAGTTCTCACAGGGAAATTCCTTGAGGACAACTTATGTAGCACCTTTGAAAATTTGGCTCATGAGATGTTGTAGTGAGATCACTCAAATATAATAACCAGATCATTTAAAAAAATTATTTGAAAACCTAAAGTTGTTGTTGTATCATTTAAAAACAAGATGTTGCTACTGAAAAAATTCACAGCGCTGACTCATAGTGAACAGGGGACCGCAAACAGGGGAGTTTGAGAGGGGGAGAAGGAAATTCCCCTGCTGAACGAACAAGGGGCAAGTACTAATCTTGGGCTGAGTGAGTTTGTTTGTCTGTTGTCTTTTTCCTTCTCTTTCAGGTTATTTCAGTTACAGGGTCATAGTGAACCATTATTTAAAAACATGGGGGTCATAGTGGATCACAAGCCAAATATGAGTCAACAGTGTAAAACTGTTGAAAAAAAGCGAACATCAGTCTGGGATGTATTAGCAGGAGCGCTGTAAGCAAGACACAAGAAGTAATTCTTCCGCTCTATTCTGTGCTGATGAGGCCTTAACTGGAGAATTGTGTCCAGTTCTGGATGCCACATTTCAGGAAAGATGTGGACAAATTGGAGAAAGTCCAGAGACAAGCAACAAAAATGATTAAAGGTCTAGAAAACGTGACCTATGAAGAAAGATTGAAAAAAATGGGTTTATTTAGTGTGGAAAAGAGAAGACTGAGAGGGGACATGTTCTCAAGTACATAAAAGGTTGTTACAAGGAGGAGGGAGAAGAACTGTTCTTCTTAACCTCTGAGGATAGGACAAAAAGCAATGGGCTTAAATTGCAGCAAGGAAGGTTTAGGTTGGACATTAGGAAAAACTTCCTAACTGTCAGGGTGGTTAAGCCCTGGAATAAATTGCCTACAGATATTGTGGAATCTCCATCATTGGAGATTTTTAAGAGCAGGTTAGACAAACTCCTGTCAGGGATGGTCTAGATAATACTTAGTTCTGCCATGCGTGCAGGGGACTGGACTAGATGACCTCTCAAGGTCCCTTCCAGTTCTATGATTCTATAATTCTATAAAGAGCAATGTGTCTCACGATTATCAAGGCCACAAATTCATCTTGGTGGCAGGCCTGTGGGGAAGCAGGAGGCTCTCCACTACATTATAGCATCCACCAGTCTCTACCAGGTTTTATTTTAGGAGTATTTAAAAATGAGACCTCAAGATATTGATACTTGCCCTTCAAAGATTCACTGTCTTTAAAACAAGGCTATATATAGACAGAATTCAGCCCTTGACTTGGAGCTTTCAGTCCTGCCTTATATAGCAGGAGTTGCTTTACAGGGCAGGTTTTTATAACTTTACTGCCTTAGTAACACAATAGCAGGTGCTGAAAGCACTGATTTGCTGTCTCCTCTCAGCTGATTTTTTTCTTAGAGTACTGTACTTCATAAGAGACACCGGTTTCTCTGAAGACTAGGCCTCAAGGCTACACATATGTTAGTGGATAGTTATTTTGTGTGTGTTGTTCCTCTTTTATTGAGGTGATAATAAAACTATTAGACATGTGAAATGTCAGCACAGAAAAGGAGAAGTGAGAAACCTCACACCGAGCATGTATCAGTTTCTCCTCAGGAAATCCTTGTGGCTCAGTTTTCCTGTCCAGTGGTGGGTAAACTTCATCCAACAGAAAACTCCTCAGCAGCACCAGAAAAATGAAGAAGAATCAAAAATCCCTGACAAGACCCATCAAAAGCAACAGCCTGGGCAAACTGCACGGGGGAAAGGGGTAACTCTCACAAGAGAAATAAATCCAGTCTGAAAGGAAATTAGAAGAAGAGGCATGTGCCAGTCCCAAGCCTAACCACCTCCAAAATACCAGGCCACTTCCAGATCAGGCAGTGAGACAAAGAGACTGGCACAGCCCATCTCTCTAGCAAGCCTTCATGCTTCTTGCCAGACTTGGATTATTCTTCTAGGAGCTTTTCTTTTCTGGAGCAAGGTGGGGGAGTTTGATGGGCATTTCTTGAGTTTGGTTGTTGTCTTGTTTTAGGGTCCTGCTGATGTGCTTTCTGTTAGGTGAAGTTTACAAACATCCTTGAGAGAAACAAGCAGCCATAAGGAATTCCTGAGATACTGTTGTATAAAATGTGTTGAGAGAAGTGACTTGATTGTGGTCTGTAAGTACGTACACAAGGAGAATATTTCTGTTAGCACCCCTCCACCACTTGGAGTCTTTAAATCAAGATTGGAGGTCTTCTTCCCCAAAGATATGCTGTAATTCAATGACAAGTTATTTAAAATTGATGCAGAAATCATTGCCTGAAATTATATGGCCGGTATTGTACAGGATGTCAGATGATCACAAGGATTCCTCCCAAACTTAGAATTTATGAATTTGTGGGTCTAATTTTATTTTGGGCTTCTGTGACATTTGCACGCCCTACCAATTACATTTCCAACTTGATAGAAACATGGGGGATGGGGGAGGGAAAGACTTCACCACAGTATTTTTAGCCCTTAGCCTTAACCTTTGAGAAGTCACTGTATCTTTAATAAAAGAAGAACAGGAGTACTTGTGGCACCTTAGAGACTAACAAATTTATTAGAGCATAAGCTTGGGCTGTAGTCCACGAAAGCTTATGCTCTAATAAATTTGTTAGTCTCTAAAGTGCCACAAGTACTCCTGTTCTTCTTTTTGCGGATACAGACTAACACGGCTGTTACTCTGAAACTTGTATCTTTAATGTCTCTTGGAATTACAAACCAAGGAAGGAAAAAGCCACCTGAAAATAACACACATTATGAACAGAATTGTTTGTAAGTGGAATATTTTGTTCTGAGAGATCTGAATTGGATGCATCATGATAGTTCTTAAAACAAAAATGTTTGTTCATGATCTAGTTTGGGCAAAAATAATGTAACCATTCAACCTGTTTTTCAAAGGCTAGTCACAACATATAAGTCATTAAAAGCATCTCAAGGGGCTTGTGACGGGTTGCCCCACTTTAAGGTGCCACCTGATGCACTGAGCCCGCCTGTTCCAACAGCCTGGGCCCCCTTTACCCTGTCCTGCTGAGCCGGGCTCTTAAGCCTCCTCTAGCACACACACAGGCAGGGCCACACCCACGCTGCAGAAAGACGCAGACACCAAGATCAGCTCTGGGAAGACTCAGCTTAAGAGACTTGCCCCAGCACTCAGGTGCCCATCTCCCTGTATAGAAAGATCTGCACAGCACAAGCTCATAAAAAATTCACCCTCTCCCTCAATGTGAAGAGAGATATGCACAGCTTCTTGCCCCCTTCCCCCCAGATATGAATTGCACAAACTGGGTTATGTTATAGACAAAATAAATGTATTAACTATAAAAGGCAGATTTTAAGTGATTATAAGGGATAGCAAACTGAACAAAGCAGATTACTGAGCAAATAAAACAAAACGTGCATACTAAGCTTCAGATCTTAAAGAGATTGATTTCAAGAAGTAATTTCTCACCCTAAATGTTGTTTTAGACAATTTGCAGAGTTTCTGTAGCTTAGAGTTCCAGTTATTTCTTCCTACAAACTGGACCCCCTGTCTCAGTCTGGACTCACCTCTGCCTTTCCCCTCAGGTTAGGTCCTTTGTCCCTCCAGGTACTTTCAGCAGTCTTTCTTCTTGGGTAGGCAATGGAGGAGAGTCCAGATTAACTCCCTCCCCAGTCTTAAAAGGGATTTACCTAAAGTGGGAAACCATAGTTTGATCCTCATCCCCCTACAGAGGAAAAGTACCAGCAGTGTCAAAGGTGGTATTTTGTATCAGGTGACAGGACCACCTGACATGGTAGTGTCACAGCTACATCCCAGGATACCTCTCAGGAAGGAGAGAGATCTTCATAGTCTTACTGTTTCTTCCTAATGGCCCATCAAGGCTGTGATGGCCGTTGTCTGGTGAGTGTCTCCCAAATACACACACAGTTGTAATTGTTACATAGTCAGCATTCCTAACTTTAGATACAGAAAGGATACATGCATACAAATTGGATAATCACAGTCAGTACATCATAACCTTTCCAATGATACCTTACAAGACACATCTTGCATAAAATATATCTTAGGACATATTCATATCAGAATGATATTTCTATGAAGAATATGGGGTGTAACGTCACAGGGAAGCTGAGCAGGAGAGAGGGGACTAGAAGCAGTACATACTGCAATGGGCTGTGCTTGCTGTTTTAGACTCCAGGGGACTAGCCTGACGAGGCCCAGAGACTTTGTATGTGCACTTTCAAGTTTAGGGGCTCTGGACCAGGGTCCTGAGGTAAGGGCCCTATGAACTGTTGTTACAGCTGCTCCCTCTCCTTTGTAAAGGGGTCGTACTTATTGTTAGTCAGTTTTGGCTTCCCTTGGCCCAGATCCTTTAAAGTGAACTTACTGGTGACCCAATTGGGGAAATTAAGGCAGGGTGCACCTGCAGCATTACACTTCACCACAAGGGGGGCTGTAGGGATGGGATATGTTTTGTATACTGCCATCCTTATTTATGCCAGGTAGTAGCTTCTTCCATGCACTGTTCTAAGGTAAAAATTGGGAGGTGAGCAGGAAGTATCAAAAAAGCTTTGTCTGTCTTTATATATTGTAAAGAAGTAAAATGGGGTGCAAGACCAATTTAATAAAAACAGCCCTTTACAGTTCACCTTTAATGAACTTAGCCTCATAACAGCCTTTGAGGTAGGGAATATTCCATGCATTCATTTTACTAAATGGCAAAGAGGGGAAGCAACTTACCTAAGGTCACATAGTCAGTCTGTGACTGACAGATCCAGGAACAGACCCCAGATCATCTTATTTCCAGTATTGTGCCTTAACCACAAAGCCTTGCTGTGTGTCACTAGTATCCCACAATGTTTTTATTACAGTTAAAAAAGGAAAGAGTAGAACAGCTCTAAAAACTACATTGATAAAATAGCAATTGGGGCACATTTCTGCTCTTGGGGATCAGTGCATGTCTCTTTGTTGTTTTACTGGATTCTGAGATATGTTATTACCAGAATAACTGAGTTCAGAAACTAGCCCTCTGCATGTAACTGAGAGAAAGATTCAGGTCCTAAAACACAAGAGGCAGTCCATCAAAAGAAAAATTCCATAAATACTTACATTTTAAAAGAGAGGTAGAAGGGATAGCAAAGTGCTTTCCAACTACCCATACCTTCTCAACTAAAATTACTACTATTCCTCTAATTGGCAGCCATGTAACCTTTGAAATACAAATGTTGACTAAGAACACAAAGCAAGCATCAGCCTGAGTGTTGTCCAATTTTTTTGTTCATTGTTGGCATCCTTTCATCTGCGAGAGACGGTGGGAATTGCAGCCTATGATGGTTAGTGGTGCATGGTTTGCAATGTCTCATGTGACTGAATAGTTCAATCTGAGATTTGCACGATCTTTGGCAGTTATTACAAATATATGTATCTTGGTTGGGAGCAGGGTGGATTTGATTTAAATAATTCATTTTTTAATGCTTGTAATTTAACTCTGTCATTGCATATTTCTCTTTTTAAGATCTCACTCAGTTCCTTCCAAATTTCAACAGCATCAGCAATCGAACAGCTATTTCCCTGCATTTTGTTCAAGACTACAGAAATAGGCTTCAGGGTACTCAGCATGTGTTCAACATATCTCTTAAGCCCAATGTTGAGAACTTTGGCTGTGACAGTGTCATCTATTTTTTTCACGATTTTGTTCACAAACTCTCATCAGATTAGGTCAGTTCTTGATACAGTGCTCAAAACAGTCCACTACTGAGTTCCGTCGCATGTCTTGTTGGGAGAGTTAGCTTGGTTCCTCCCACTTTTTTCAGAGCAGCTACTGCAAAATGGTTCTTATGGAAGTATTTTGCAATTTCAACAACATTAGCCTTTATTTCTGGAACACTGAAGTCTTTGGCTAGGAGGTGCATCAAATGAGCACTGCAATCATATGTTATTAGCTTGGAACTCTCTTCACTTTCTTCTAAATAATTTCTTCTCATCTTGGATACATTTACAGCATTGTCTCTGACCAAGCTACCGTAAAGGACATTTGAATTTCTTTTCACAGTTTGTTATAGCTTTTACTGCTACTTCTTGTAAGTATTCTGCTGTATGTGCATTTCCTGGTATATCAGTTGTTTCTGTAAGGAAGACATTCCCTTCTTCTGTTGTCACACAAGCACATACAACAGGATCATTGTGGACATTGCTCCACCCATCAAGACTCAGGTTAACAATTTTACCCTCTAGACCTTTTGCACACTGCTAAATTTCTCTTTCATATGCTTTATCCAGCAATTTGCCTGCAACATCTGCTCTGTTGGGTGGACTGTATCCTGGTCTTAATGACTGAACCATGTTAATGAAGTGTGGGTTCTCAATCATACAGAAAGGAGAGTTTATTGCATAAACAAACCGGGCAATTTTTTCATCAATTACCTGTTTTTGTAATCTGCTAGATCTTATCACAAACTTATCTATGGTTCTTTCTGGATAATGGAGATTTCTTTTTGCTACAGGTGATATACTGTGGCTATGTGACATACATGATGTGACTAAAACACTATCATTGGCAGATAATTCTGAAACTATAGAAAATGATAGTGATCTTGAAGGTGGATAGTCTTCAGAATCCTGTATGTTGAGGATGGATTCTCCTAAACAAAATAAGTCAATGCAGCTATTTAATTATTATTACCATACAGGCGAGTTTCATCTTACGTGGGGTTCCGTTCCGCAGTTAATGCGTAAAACGAAAACCGTGTACAGTCAAAATTACATCGAGTTGAATGGCGGGCGGAATCGCCCGCACTACAGATACAGTATTAAAATTGTTATTTTTCTCTTTTTTTTGTTTTTTTTGTTTGTTGAAACACAAACACATAAAGCTGAAATCGCGCATGTTAAATGCGCATAAGATACAACAGACCTGTACTGCTCATTTAGTATTACTCACTGCATTCACTGACACTCAGTATTACTTTAAAGGTGAAATTGTAAAAGGAAGATCTGCCTATTTCAGCTATTTATTTTTTATCACAACTGCATCTAAAATGATAGTACCATAGAGTAACAACTATATTTTTTGCTCAAACATGAGAATTCAAGAATAGTCCAGAAGGAAGACAGGCAGTCCTTAAGAAAGAAGTATGAAATAAAAAAGTTTACCTGGAGTTCCTGCATGTTCAGACATGTTCCTTTCACAATCTTCAACACAGCTTCCTCCTGAGAAGGAACACGTCTCATGATGTTGTTTCATTTGGGCAACCAGGCCTTGCATTTTTTTGTTGCACTGTTTGCATTTTGCACGTATGACTGTCTTACCCACAGATAGAGGAACTTCATTAAAATATTCCCAAGCTGGGTATCTTTTATGGCCTGCTGCCATTATAATAGGTTTTCCATTCTAGTGAGAGAATGGTATGGTAGATCTCAAATCAATGAAGGCTACACTCAGAAAGACCTCAAGACTTCTGGAATATGCTGTTCAAACAGTTTCACTTTTGTTTCTACTGCCTGTCCCTCCCTTCTCACATTTATCTCCAGACTTCTTCTCCTTCTCCAGATCTATTCCGCCCCCAACAATCTTCTATTCATTGGACTTTTTGAAACTTTGCACTTTTAGAGAGGGGTATGGGATTGACTTTGTGTACACAAATTTGCAGAGGGACAATAGCGTTGAGATCTGTCATTTCTCACCTCTATATATTATTATTTATTTATTTTAAAGCATTTTTGCTGTTAACAAGCCTGTTATCTCTGGAGACACAAATCTACAGTTTGAGAACTGCAAAACTAAACATCTCTGATGGTATCTTCTAGACTCAGCACAGAGTCCCATTGGGTAGATAGGAAGATTAACCTAAATAATCTATACAGAAGCCCCTGGAGCCCCATAAGATTGGGTTCCTAATCCATGAACTATTGGAACTCATTTACAAAACTTTTCTTAAACGTTACATGAATATATTGTCTCATACTATAGAATTAGAATTTATAATCCCTATTGCATGATGAGATATCTTTGAGCTATAGTTTTAATTAAGATACATTATCTTTAGATAGGTTTCTTTTTTTCAAAAAACATTTTATCAAAAAAATCCGATTTAAATAAAAAAACTCCAATTTTTTTTAAAAATCATTGATTTTTATTCACCCTGGTTGGGAGAAGCTTGCTTCCTATGGGCTCTTTTCTCTTCAAGCTGTAGGAACCAGCTCCTGTCATGGATTTTGATACCCTGATGAAGACGATGGAGCCACTTGTTACGATCACTTGCCAAGATTTCCCATCGGTCAGGATCAATTCCAAATTCCTTCATATCTCGCTTGCATGTGTCTTTATAGCAAAGCTTGGGACATCCGGTTGTTCTTGTTCTCTCTGATAATTCCCTGTATAGCAGGGGTAGGCAACCTCTGGCATGCATGCCGAAGGCGGCATGCGAGCTGATTTTCAGTGGCACTCACACTGCCCAGTCAGGGGGCTCTGCATTTTAATTTAATTTTAAATGAAGCTTCTTAAACATTTTAAAAACCGTATTTACTTTACATACAACAATAGTTTAGTTATATATTATAGACTTATAGAAAGAAACCTTCTAAAAATGTTAAAATGTATTACTGGCACGCAAAACCTTAAATTAGAGTGACTAAATGAAGACTCAGCACACCACTTCTGAAAGGTTGCCAACCCCTGCCGTATAGCATGTCCTTGGGTATACATCCGTCTTCCAACCTACTCAGATGGCCCAGTCAGCACAGTCATCTTTGGTTGAGCAGGGCTGTCACACTTGGTAAATTTGCCCTTTGAAGAACCTCTGCGTGGGTGACTTTATCTTGCCATTTGGTGTTGAGTGTGTGGTGTAAACAGCGTAGGTGGAAACTGTTTAAACTTTTCTCCTGATGAGCATAAGTTGCCCATGTTTCCCTGCCATAAGTTGCCCATGTTTCCCTGCCATACATGAGAGGGCTGAGGACCCAAGCTTGGTACATTAGCATTTTGGTCTTGATGGTAAGCTTTGAGTTGTTCCATGCTCTTTTAGTTAGTCTGCTAAAGGTGGTGGTAGCCTTTCCAATGCGAACATTTAGTTCTTCATCCATTGAGAGGCTGGTGGTTACTGTAGGACCTAAATAGCTGAACTTTTGGACTAGTTCTAGATGGTTTGCATTTAAGGTGATTGAAGGATCTTGTGGAACCCCCTGTCCTAATACAACCGTTTCTTAATGCTGATGGTAAGAGCAAATGCCTGACAGGCACTTGAAAGGTGATCCATGAGTTCTTGTAGCAGATCTTCATCGGGGGCTACGAGGGCAGCATCATCAGTGAATAGAAGTTCCCTGATTAGCACCTTTTTGACTTTGGCCTTTGACTTAAGTCGGGACAGGGTTGAAGAGTTTCCCATCTGATTCTGTGTGGAGATACACTCCATCTTTCATGTCCTTAAATGCACAGTTCAAGAGTACTGAGAAGAAGATTCCAAAGTGTGTAGGGGAAAGAACACATCCTTGCCTCACTCCGCTGTTCATCTCAAAGATGAAAATACCCTAAAATAAAATGTGCTATTTAGTCATTCCACAGCTTGAACGAGAAACAATTTTCTGCCTAGTGTTCAAACCCAAAGTGATAGGATTTCTTGGTTCTTGTGTAATGATTGATTAGTCCCATGGAGCATACATACAGATCTTCTCCTTTTATTTTTCTTTTCTCCCCCTCCTTCCCACATCACACTTCCAGAAAAATGCTTTCCTCCTTTATGTTTGGTTGGTTTAAGCTAACTGCTTGCTACTGTACAAATTTGCTCTGTGCTCTGTATGTTCATCTGAGATTCTGTACAATAAGGAGATTCCTGTGGAAGCTATTCAGAGTAACTGGAGGATTTGTCTCAAAAACTAAACTAAAGCAGCTCCCCAATAGAGTTTTTGACACATATATTCAACCTATTTGCTGCACACCATGTTCTTTCACAAAATGCCCAGTAACTTAAAATGAAGTTATGGGCTGTGCGTGATGCAGCACTGGTGGCACATTTGGCATCACATCTGGTGCATAATGTGGCATGGAATTGGCTAATCTATTTTTCATTCTGCAAAGGCTGTAGCCTATGCATTTTAAGATTTTGAAAATTATCGGCGCCAACCCCTGCCTGCCCCCAAAATGCATGAAATGGTTCTGCAACTTTAAGTAAAGGTTACTCCTGTAACAACTAGAAGATACAGAATTTCTGTAATGCATACTATGGTACTTAAAAAAAAAAGATATCTGTGACACTCTTTTAAGATATTTTAGTTTTCTGATAGGGGAGAGCAAAAGGAAAAATCTCTTGCTTCAAATTTTGTTAATTTAGTATAGTCACACTGTATTGGACAGGGTTTAAAGAGAAATGTAATGCAGCCTAGAACTGTTAACAGATTAGTTAACAAGGGAGTACAGTTGATATAGCCAATTTTAAAAAGTAGCTATTTTAAAACTTTAATACTTGAGTAATATTTCACTGTGATTTAGGATGTTTAGAATTTTTTTCTGTTCAATATTGTTCTTTCACAACATGGGTGCAGTTCTCTGATACTCAGCCTCGAGAGTTTTTTTTAATATATTGTTTGTACATTTTAGCTGATCTCAGCAAAAGGACATTGACACACCCGTTGCCAGAGACATTACAGTTAATCCAAAGATTACATTTGATCTAATTCTATTTGACATTCTCACTGGGGGCTCATACATACAAGAGGTAGTGCTGTAACATGAAACTACAAGAAGGGTATTTTGTAATGAAGAAGTTAGCTTGAAACAGATTGAAAGAGGAGTTAGGGGATTAAAATCCACAGAACGAGCATGCAGCTAGCTAAAAATGCCATGTTTGAATTGCAGATAAAATTATGATTACTACAACACCAGAGACTCTCATGTCAATTCCTCTGGTGTAACTCAATTCAAGATGATGGAGGAATTTTTTATTTACACTGGTATAATTGAAATGGGTGTCTGTCCCTTGCTTTACTGATAAACTTTATTTCTTTCCCCTCCTGTCTCTAAATCCATTTTTGAAGACTAGGGTTAAATCCCAAACTCTCTGAATTTTAAAAACTTGCCCCAGGTGATGGGGTTGCAATCCCACCTAGGCTGTTTACTGATTCTGTACCAGTGATTCAAAATTTTTAAGGATTACACGTTCAAATTAGTGCACATGGCCCAATTCTGTGGCCAGTTATGCCAGCGCATCTCCATTGAAGACAGAACAGACTTGGATTATTGTTTTTATTTATATAACCTATTTGCAGCATTAACAGTTACATTTTGTGAGTCTCATGATATTTGGAATTCTATTTAAAGCCCTGAGTCCTGTGAGAATTTCAGCTTTAATTAAAAAGGAAACTTCTAGTCCTCCTAGTTGCAGAGGAAAGCAAGTACAACGTAAAGGCTCAGAAACCAGAAGGCAAACAAAAAGAACCTCAAATGTATTATTTTAAAATCATCTTATTCTTAAGCCTCTTTCATAATTTTGGGGGGACCTAACTCATGATTTTTTAATGTTGGGGTTGGAATGCTGTATTTGTTCACTGACTAAGCAAATTAATAGAAAACAATGTTTTTCAAACCCACACCACTCTGACACATTTGTAGAAATGTGATTTACAACAAGCAGAATCAATGCATTGGTGGCTACTTGTGTATCCATAGAACAGGATGAATTGCTTATCCTGTGTATGGGGTGGCAATTACATGGCCAAATTCTGGCAGAGCACTTTCCATATGCACTCACCAGGATATCCATGATTAGCAAGCGGGGTGCAGGGCACAAGTTATCCACCCCAATCATGGATCCCCCCAGATCTGTGGACAAACAGTTCTGTAGGCTCCCCACAAAGGAGCCAGACCTGATCCTATTTACACCAATGTAAATCTAGAGTCATCCCAACTGAAATCAGAATCTGGCACATGGATTTTTCTGGGACAAGATAAAGGGGGTCACAAGGGATGTGGGCCATATGTTTATGTGTGTAAACCACCTGACTCAGCAGTGTCAGCTATCAAACCAATACTAATGCACATAGTTTATTTGTGGTCCTAGCTTGGGGGAGGCCTTGCAGATGGCTGCCTTGCACATTAACTTGGCTCTTGCAGTATTTATGTGTACCTATTTTATGGATGTTTATGACTTGGGCCATACTTTTCCCTAGAGCATTGGAAAAACACTCAGACCAACAGCAACTCCTCCTAAGCACATGTATACAAAACTGAGAGTTTGATTCTGCTCTCTGTTGTGCTGTTTGTAGGCCTGTGTAACTATTAATGTTAATGGCAGTTACGTGCGGGAAGAGAGGGGAGACTGAATATTCATTGAAGTCTGAATTTCCTGGCTTTGTAATGTTTATGACAACCTAGGAGTTAGTCAATTGTTTTTTTGTTGTGGTCTGTTAATTTCCCAGTTTTTACTGCAGTTTGTAAAGAATAGAAGAAGTCACCCAGGAGTATTATGGATGAAACAATAAATTATAATGGCTCCTTAGAATCTCTGCAGTAGATGTGACTTTGCTGTTGGCTGTATATAGGTGTTTTCTCATTAACTGAGGTCTACTTTGTTTCCTGTTTTTAATGGATGAATTCCTGAATATTTTTCATGTGACAGTTACATGCACTTCAAATTTAATTTAGGAAACACTTATTTAAAATTAACCCCCCAGCCTGTAAATATTTATTTTGATATGTCTACTCCTTTTGAAGACTTTTTTTATTTCTCTGATATCCCGAGTTAAATCCTTCCTAAATACTTACTTAGGTCCTTTAAGAAACTTCTGATTTTTGAGATCAGACTTTCACAATTCTATCTGTGTAAACCCTGGGTAGTTTGTGGATTCCTGATCCAAGTAACACAGTCCAAAAATCCTCATGGATTTTTTGTTGAGAAACATTACTGAATAAGCAGAGCAGCTGATTTCTTTAAAATCTTGCTATCTCTCCTGGCATTAGTTTACTGTGTATTTTGCTTTGATAAATGAAATACCAAAAGCAATGAGCTAATCCCTTGCTACAGTTCAGTTTTTAAAGTCAAAACCATAAGAATGATATAAGCAGAGTAGATAGCCAGAGGGCAGGACCTTCTATTCTTTGCATACACTGCTCCTGGTGAGGAGGAGTGGAGGATCAGGCCCATCTGGAGTAATAGACAATGAGACAACTTGTAAGCAGTGATTTGCCTGTAGTGAGTTTTCCAACTGTTATGGAACTATTGGGGAGAAATAGTGTTTTAATGGCTGCCATAATAATCAACTATAGAAGTGAATGATAAAAGTATTCAAAGGGTATGTTTACACTGTGATTAAAACATGGCACCGCATCTCAGAGCCTACGTCAGCTGACTCAGGCTCACGGCGCTCAGGCTGCAGAGCTAAACGTAGCAGTGTAGACATTCCGGCTCAGGCTGGAGCCAAGGCTGCGAGACCTGATAAGGGGGAAGGATCTCCAAGGCCAAGCCTGAGCCTGAACATCTATGCTGCAGTTTTATAGCCCGAGCCGCATGAGCCCAAGTCAGCTGATCTGGGCCAGCTGTGACTGTGCTGTGGGTCTTTTATGGCAGGGTAGATATACCCTAAGTATGGTAACAGCAGATCATTATTAAGAATACTGTATTTCCTAATATGTTCCAAAAAGAAATTGACATCATGTTTCAGCTCTATTGCTATAAGGACTTAAATTCATGGCAGCACTTAAAATATATATAGACATTGTGGAGTAGGAGAGATCTAATGAAACTTTTTTTTTCTTGGTCAAGAATTACTGAATTGATTGGGTACCACCCAGAAGAGCTACTGGGCCGTTCTGCATATGAATTCTATCATGCCATGGACTCAGAAAATATGACTAAAAGCCATCAGAACTGTAAGTCATGTTGATATGTCCTTCACTGTACATAAAACACGGTATGCCTGTACCTGACTAACAAGCTGCAAACATAAAGGCACATTGGTGTGTTGTTGAGTTCTTGTGTATATCTTGCATGTATTCTGTGAGAGAGAAATGCAAAGGGATTGCACTAGTGCTTCAAAGTGAGACTTAAGTGATGCATCGGCCTTTTGCTATGTCCCGTTGAAGCCCCATGGCTGGCCCTTTAGATGAATTTGACTCTAAATTAGAAACAAAACTAGTTCCATTTGCAGGATGTTGATTCTAGGACACACCCTTTTTTTCTAAGTTAACTCATGATACCAGATTCAGTTGAGAGGCTGAAAAACTGGATAAGAGCAAGCAATAAATATTGGGAAGGAATAAATAAGAATAAATGGTCAATTTCAAGCATGGCAAGAAGTAAATAGTGGCATACCACAGTTATCAGTATTAGACACAGGTGTCCAATATAATACATAGAAAAAGTTCTATTAAGTTATCTTGTTCAGTGTCTTTCTCTCTTTCTTCCTGTCCCCATCACTTTACTTCTTTTCCTCACCCAAAACAAATAGCTTGGAAAAAACACAGAAATATTTAGGTTAATTCGGAGTAGGGAAGATTGTGGGGAAACTCCAACAGGACCTAATAAAATGAGATAGACGGAAGATGACATTCAGTATACAAGGTAATATATATTGAGAGGAAAGTTTTTTTTAACTGTTTTTATACTTAGTTGGGTTCCATATTACCTGACATGGTCAGCTAAATGTTGGCATCTGCTCAATAGACAATGGTGATCAAAAGGATGGAGAATTATATGGAAATTATATGGAAACAGTATAATGCCATTGTATAAATCAATGCTTCACAGTGAATGTTGTGTATGCTTATGATCATCTCATTTCATTCCTGATATGATCATTTTGAAATGATCATGAGAGGTCATAGAATATGATGAAGCATTGATTGGGGGTAAGGGAGTTCCATAGGAGGAGAATTTTTAAAATACCAAAGATTATTTAGTAGAGAAACACACGTGAAAGGAGATATGCTAGAGATATATAAAATAAAAGATGCAGACTACCATTCTTGTTTGTCTTATCCTATAATATCGTAACAAGGGAGCTTTCAATGAAACAAGCAAAACAAGCAAAAACAAGGGGGGGGGAGAAACAATTTTATCTGACATAAAATTAACCTGTGGCTATGCTGATGGAAGATACTATTGAGAAACATCACTTAGTAAGATTAAAAAATAAAATTATCTGCGTGTTCTCAGTACCATTTCCTTCATCTTCCTTCCCTTCCTCCTGCCTTATTTTTTGTTACTTTTTCCCTTAAATTAGACAGTAAGATCTTCTTGTGCAGTGCTTAATACAATGAGGCCTGAATCCTGACTTCTAGTTGCTGCTATAATGCAAATAATAATGCCATTACATTAGCTAGCTTAGAGAAATACAAAGGTGCCAAATTCTCATGCTCCAGGATATAACAGTTTGCACCAGCTGAGGGCCAGGAAAAAACCCTACCAAGATGATATAATTGCTCAGGTGTCTCCTGTATATGGCCTCTCTTGCAAACAGGATACCAAACTAGCTGGACCATTTTTCTGTTCCCTTGTGTCATCTCCTGTGTGCTCTGCGTAAGTGTTTTTTACGTCATAGTCATTTTCACAAAGTGTCGATCCAGCTCTGTAGCTTTCTAACAGCAGTTCACAGGCTCTTGGGAACTTTACTGAACTATCCAACATGCTGCAGCTGATGGCTCCATATACAAATTAAAAATGACATAATGAGCTATTTGAAGAATGTCATGTGTATAAATTAACCACATGAATGAATTTTGGAATACTAAATTCAACCATAGTTTATGGTTTCCACAAGGAAAATAACAATAAATAATAATTAATGGAGATATCTCATCTCCTAGAACTGGAAGGGACCTTGAAAGGTCATTGAGTCCAGCCCGCTGCCTTCACAAGCAGGACCAAGTACTGATTTTGCCCCAGACCCCCAAGTGGCCCCTTCAAGGATTGAACTCACAACCCTGGGTTTAGCAGGCCAATGCTCAAACCACTGAGCTATCCCCCCTGACCAGTTATAATCAAATTAGTATATAAAACGCTGAGCTGTCTTTTGGAGGTCATAATTGCTGTCTTTGAAATATAAAACAAGCTGTTGGTAGATGAAATTAACTACATCATTTCTTTTCTAGCTCTTTGCACTTACTTTAAATTTCTAATTATATTTTTCTCAGTTAAAAGTGACCATTAATGCTAATCTCCTAAAGATTAGGCTTTTGACTAATATATAAATATAGATTTTTTGTGACTGTCTGTGCATTGGAGTTGGCATTTCATAGCAATATAATGAAGGCCCTGCATGTGTCTACCAAATGCATTTGCAGTGAAAGGCTCAGTGATGTTGTTGGGGCATCCAGTGATAGACCACGATCATCTTTTTCCACATCCCTTTCAGAGTGATTTTAACTTTTTTAAAGACGATAATAATCAGGCGAGGCAGACAACTGCATAACCAGAAAGGCGGGGGGGTTACATTAGCTCTAACAGCAGGGGTTCTAGACCTCGCCATCCCCAATAAGTTAAGTACTCAGTTTTTCATTAATAAGAATGTTTGACAGCAGAGATAGTCATCTGTGGTGCAGAACAATGTTAGTTTTAATCAGACTGTTTTGAGGAAGCAGTTGTATTTGTTCTCCATTAGCCTGCTGCTGTCAATCCAATCATGTGGCTTTGTCTTTTTTTAAAAAATTTTGAATTCCCCAAAACAAATTAGGTCTTTTACAGGGGTGAGCAATTAATGATATTGTCTCCGCTCAAGCAAGCTATGTATTCTGAGATATCTGATTAGGAGGCATCATGAGCAATCGGTGGGTATGTTGCATTAAGTTGTTTTTAAATCCCAGAGATCAATAAAAGTAACCATCTACAGTTTATATTGAAATCGCACCAGAGAGGAAATAAAATAAGCCACCAGTGGAGGCTGCTCCTTGTTCTAACGGGGTCAGATCGACTCCATGCACAGGGCCAGCATAAAGCCTGTGCGTCACTTAAGCCCTCAACGTAGCGCCTAATCCAGAAGCATGTTGAAGTCAGTGGGAAGACCCAGAAGTGGTTATTTATAAAAAGAATCCCACTGCAGCCTTATAGGGTTACTCACAGCTGTGAGCACTACATCTAGTAATAACTGTGCAGGATCAGGCCCTATAATACTAAGAGTAGCCCCACAGTCTCTGTGTGGGGAAGCATATACACTGTATTTAGTCCCAGGTTAGCATAGCTGATGCATTCTGCCCTTTACAGGCATTGGCCCAAATTCTATGGTGATGTAAATTAGTGCAACTCCAATAACCTCAACAAGAGCTATGTCACTTTACATCACCAGAAAATTTGGCCCATTGCGTCTTGCTGAGGCAAATGCCTCCAGGCACTTCTTAAAGAAGCCCGTATGGCTGCGGCAATGTGAATAGCAAGCCATGAACAATCAGCCACCTGGGAACCAGCAGGCCCTCATTGAACATGGAAGCCCTTGTGACCTTTTGAGAAACTGGGTGGATATTCATGAGTTATGTTCTGTGATTTCTAACACACATTGAGTAATCCAATATTAATAGATCAGATATAAGATGACACATAATTATCTTTTTTTAAAAGTTAAAACAAGATACAATTTCTTCTGGAGAATTCTCCTAGCTGTTTTGATCAATGCTTCACAAAATTCTTCTCCTACCAGAGCTGCAAAGTAATAATTCAAAATGCAAAATAAAAATAAAACTCCATGCTAAATATATTAGACATCCGAATTTTATTTAATCTAATTATGCTTTCTACAGAAGACAAGTATAATCACACTATAATATACTCACTGATTCTGAATACATCAATGCTAACAATGTCATTTTACCAAACAAAGAAAAGAATAGAGTTCTAGAGCAGGATTTATTTTTCATTACAAGAAGGTAATCAACCACTATAATGAGGAAGGGGAAAAAAGTTTGAAGGTTGAATGAACAGACCTAAAATGAGCCTTTAAGATGGAAACAGAACTACTCCCCTGATTTACTGGTGACACCACTGACACACTTGTTGCAGTTTTACAATACTGTAATGTTGTTTTCAGATGAGGTAATGACCCTGTGCTGAACTAAACTGTAGTACTGTTTGTGTTCTTGGCTGCAAGTATAACTTCATATACAGTATAAGTATAAGACTTAATTGGTTGTCATCAAATGCAAGATTAGAATTTAATTTTGCAGGGCTTAACATACCCACTCTTTTACCAGTTATGTGAGGAAGAGATGAAAATCTTTGTCTTTGCCCAAAAGTTTCACTGCAAAGCTATATTTTCCAACCACACACTTAATATTCTAGAACTATTTCCATTTAGGGCCTTCCCATTTTAATGTTTTAAATTAAAAACAATTGGAATTTTGCCATTGACTTCCATGGGGAGCTGGCTCTGGCCATCTGAGATATGTCAATCGGAAGTACATAGAAGTTTGACAGACCAAGTCAGTTGTATCATATTTTGCATCTATTTCAAATGTATGACAGCAATTAAAAAAAGCTTTGTCAACAATTAAAGACAACAAAAAGTAACTGAAGATAATATTTTTTTGTTTATTCTTCAGTGTGATGATCTAATTAATGTTGTATGAGATAGAGATGTAATATTTTGGTAACGTATTTAAAATAAAATGCTTTTAACTTTCTAACAACTTGGAAGTCAGAGTGAAGGCATATGGCTAGATAACTGAAAGACAAAATTCAAGTGCATTAGTAATTTATAGTGTTGCTCCAAAGAAAGCGTTCTGCCACTCTTTGTATCAGAACATGATGTGCTCTGGGGGGGAAAAAAGATTAAAGCAGTAAAAAGCTTTCCTGTAATGTAACAGGCGCCCTTAATATGACTCTTATTGAAGAGCTGATGATTAGGAAGCCAATGTAATTATGTTTCACAAGCAGAGCAGAACAGTCTCTGAAACATACTAAAGGCAAAATCTTTTGATTTTGTGCCACACATTTAATCAAAAACATATTTAATCAAAAACAATAATCTTATATTTTGTCTAAATTAAAAAAGTCTAAATAAATTAAATGAAGGATGATGAAATATTCCTAGGGAAAAAAAACTTTAGAGACAGGAAGAGAAACACTATAAATGACCCACGAACACTTATAGTGGGGTTCACAAAGGTACGTAAGTGCCTACCCTGCATTGGAATCAAAGGGAGTTAGGCACCTAAATACCTTTGAGTACGCTACCCTTATTTTATTTCATAAATTTAATGGGCCCACTTCTGTTGTGGTTGTGCAGGAAAGACTTGTGCTTCAATAGTTTCTACAATGGCCACGTATATAGGATTTTTCCCCGTGCAAAGACTGTAGGATCAAGTCCAACTACAATTGGCCTTTAGTACGTCAGTTTAATTGCGATCAAATAACGTTATTACATTTAAAAGGTGCTTAAAGGGGAAATTTTGCCAAAAGGGCCTGATTGTGCAAACTTTAATCCCAATGGTGAGTGCTTATGTGCTAGTATGGATTGCAATATTATTATTAACATGGATAGAAAGTTATTGTCAGTTGGGAGAAAGACTGTTACTTGAATGGAAGATACAGTCCATATTAGCTGCTTTGAGGAAAATGGAAGATTGACACCAAGTAAAGCATCCTAAAAACTTAAATTCTCAAATGCCAAGAACTCTACACTGAAACATCTTGTCTATCTCTGAGTACCATAGATATCTTATTTAGGAGATATATACAAGTATTTGTAAAGCATCCAGATCAAACTCTAAATCTGAACTGTACTTTTTTTGTACAATGTTTTTTGTACAAACAAAGCTTGATTCTGGCTTTTGTGTGACCCCGGATGTTACATGGAAGTATTACATTGTCCTGTAAGCATTGTTTGACCTTCATCTAAGTCTTAGCTGGAGACTGGCAGGTTAAAAGGAAATATTACAGAGAAATAATGATGATTGCATAGGCCAAACAGCCAGAAAAGCAGAACAATTCAACTCTCCATTTTCTCTACTGACAAAATAGTACCACTAATAATTCTTCATTTATGTCACTTTGACAGCTTTGAAAATATTTTTCTTTTCTTTCCCTTTTGCTGTAAGATCAATGTCAGCATAGTAACACCATGCCTCCTTATTTTCAACAATTTTCAAAATATATCAGGAATGTATATCTGGAGTTGATGTCATAGATTCCAAGGCACAAGGAAGGAAAATATATACAATTTAGGCTAAGATTTTTTTTTTTAAAAAAGGGGGGGCACCTAATGTTGGGCTCCTAAGTTCATAGACACCTGAATAAAAAGCAACTGATGAGTGTTCAGCACTTTTGAAAATCAGTCCACTTCTTTAGATGCCTAAATATGGTCTGACTGTAGGCACCTATGCTTGGCCTTAGACTAGTCTACATACAGTATACATATGCAATCAGTAGCCACTGATTTTGGGCACCTAACTTGAACTCTCTCACATTGAGCCTCCAGAAGTAGTGTCCACTTTTGAAAATGTTGGCTTTAACATTTACACTTAAAAAATAAGATAATCAGACATTTACCAGCAAATAGCTTTAATTATAGTGCTGCCATGTTACATGACTAAAACTCAAAAGCAGTCTTACTGGTTTAAGCGGCGTGCTATGTTTATATATTGCATTCTTATAATGCTGCTACATTATTTATATTTTGTCCTATTTGATAGTGTGTGCAAAAGGTCAAGTAGTAACTGGCCAGTACCGAATGCTTGCAAAGCATGGTGGATATGTATGGCTGGAGACTCAAGGAACTGTCATTTACAATACACGCAACCTACAACCTCAGTGTATTGTCTGTGTCAACTATGTACTGAGGTAAGTTATACAGAACCCAAAAAGCATTTATGAACATTTATGCTGTAACACAGGCAATTAGGGGAATTTTTGAAAGGTGTATTTTACTTCGATATTCTGAAACCAACTTCGGCAAGCAAGATAGCTCAAACACAACTGTTGGACTTTTTCTTTCAATAATGTCTATTTGATACAAAATCTATTGACACATGCCTGCAGAAGGCTTTTATTTGCATGCAGTAGAATTTCTAGTCTGTTGGGAGGACCAGATATAAAACCTGCATGGAAGATTTGGAATAATTGCTTGCTACCAGGTGGAGCAAAGAAGTTTTAAGCCTAATCTCTTGTAAATATCACCACGAAGAAGTGCCGTATATACTCGTTCATTAGCCCGTTCGTTTATAAGCCGACCCCCCAAGATGGTTAGGTAAAAATAGCAAAAACTGTATGACCCTTTCATAAGCCGACCCTATATGTCAGGGGTTGGCAAACTTTGGCCGTCAGGGTAAGCCACTGGCGGGTCGGGACGTTTTGTTTACCTGGAGTGTCTGCAGGCATGGAGCCCCTCAACTCCCTGTGGCCGCAGTTTGCCATTCCCAGCCAATGGGAGCTGAGGGGTTCCATGCCTACAAACGCTCCAGGTAAACAAAACGACAAGGTATTAGATATTCAATTCAATGATTCCATAGAGTTTAAAATCATCAAATTTTGGTGTAGACCGGTTTATAAGCCGACCCCCCACTCTTTGATGCATCACATTTTTACCAAAATATTTGGCTTATAAACAAGTATATATGGTAGTTTTCCTCAACAAAGTCAGGACCACAAAGTGATCACTGTTGGCAAAATTAAATATTGTGGTCATAGACTAGGCCAAAAACTGCAATCTTGTAGAGTGAAACTGATCTGGGTCATTACTATATTAATTACACACCTATAAAACTGGAGTAACAGTGGTGAATCATCCCCCAGAATTATTGAGCAACTGCAGTTCCTCTTTGCTTCAAATTAAGTTCTGGGTGCTCAGCAACTCCAGCTCCAGTTGTCTCACGTTAGGCACCAAAAATTAGTGGCAGTTATGAAAATGTTGGCCTTTGCCTTAAAGTTGTAACAGTTCGTTTACTGTTTATACACTGACTTTGTTTTAGAGTGCAAAATGTCTAACAGATCTAATTGCCTTGTTAGTGAAATTGAGAAGAATGACATTGTGTTCTCAATGGACCAGACGGAATCTCTGTTTAAGCCTCACCTGCTGACAATGAATACTGTTTTTGATAATGGGGTCCCAGTGACTGAGAAGAGTGACTTCTTGTTCACAAAACTGAAGGAAGAACCGGAGGAGCTTGCTCAATTGGCACCCACACCAGGCGATGCCATTATTTCTCTGGATTTTGGTTAGTATTGTAGCATCAAGCAGCATGCAATAAAAAATAACCACAAAATACTTCTTGTTTTAACAAATGCAAAGAACCACAATGGGACTGATCTTGCTCTTCCTTGCACTTGGGAAAATCCGGTGTCACTCCATAGAAGTCAAAGGACTCACACCAATGAAAAATTTCTGTGAGCCAGATGACAATCAGGCCTATTATTATTATTTTTTTTTATTTATGCTAAAACCTTAGAATGTGAAACATGCACATGGCAACTGGGAGATGCTTGCTTGCTTATTTATTTGTTAAATCGCTGCTATTATGTCATAGCACAACAGAATTGTCAGGCTGAAAGAATGTGTCAATCTTGTTAATGTCTGTTCAGGAACTCAGAATTTTGAGGAAGCCTCTATCTACAACAAAGCTGTTGTTTTGACTCTAAACAAACAGTGGCCAGTGGAAGTGAAGACCCATACTTCCCAAGGTGAAAAGCTGACTATGCCATCATTTACCGTGCCCCAAGTTGCACCAGGCAGTAGTACTCCAAGTGCAAGTAGCAACAGCAGCTGTTCAACGGTAAGAAAGACCTTTGAACTGAAAATTAAATTATCTAATCTACAAACTGCAAGGTAAATAAACGGAGTATGATGTTTTGTATGTAACTCCCATCAACATCAGTGGGAGGAACATGTGTACAGTAGTGGTCTCGTACTTATGAAGTGACCGAAGTAACTATATACACATTGTACTGTATACACATTGAACAAAATAATGAGGATCATAAATCGGGGCTAGCCCCTGCGCTTAATACCTTTGTCCCGGCCACCCTCACACTAGTCTTCTTTCATTAAAACATCCTATGTACAGCTACTAGACCAAGCCACCACTACTTCTAGGTGGATTAGCCAGTAAAAGGCTGCTATTAGATCGTGCAGCCATTATCAATACCCCTTTAACAAAAATCCTGGCCTATTACCTTCATTTGTTCATTAGGTAGAAGCTCTAGCCATATTTCAGTGTTCCCAACTACTGGTACATGTACCAGTCCTGGCACTTAAGGCTTTTCAGGCTGGTACCATGGATTTCCTCTGTCCCTCCTTGCTCTGTGCTGGGCCTCAGTGAACTGCTGCTGTTTGCCATCCATTCATTTGTGTACTCTCTAACTGAAACCTTGGTTTGCTCTGAACTAAGCTGGCTGGTGCACAGCTGAATGAGAGGCAGTAGACACTGCACTGACTGGAACACATGAGAGTTTAGTCTGATTAAACTAGCATAATTGCCCCCTAGAAGTTGGAAAGTGCTGACTTAGCATAGCCAGCAGGTCATTCCTGCAGGATGCCCATTTATTTTGTAAATGCTGGAAGAGGAAAGCCTGAGCCCCTGCTTACCCCTTTCCTCTTCAGAGAGATTTAAGAGGGGATGTCTCACATTGTCGGTTTAAATTTATTTTTACACTAGATCCATATGGTAGACCATTTCTATCATTATCGCATGCAACACTTTTCACCATTTCTTAGTGATCAAAGTAATAAACTTCTTGGAGTGCTTGCTCATGTTGATTCCATTCTAGGTGTGCGCACGCCCAGGTGCACGTCCGTCGGAGATTTTGCCTTAGCGGTACCCGTAGGGCCAGCTGTGGCGACCTCTGGAGTTAGGGTTGCCAACTTTCTACTTGCACAAAACTGAACAACCTTGCCCCACCCCCTGCTGAGCCCCTCATCTGAGGCCCCGCCCTGCTCCACCCACTCTCTCTCCCCACCCTCACTCATTCATTTTCACCAGGCTGGGGCAGGGGTTTGGTGTGCAGGAGGGAAGTGGAGCTGAGGGGTTCGGAGTATGGGAGGGGGCTCCAGCTGAGGCAGGGGGTTGGGAGGGGTATGGGCTCCGGACTGGGGGTGCGGGTTCCAGGGTGGGGCCAGAAATGCGGAGTTCTGGGTGCAGAAGAGGGCTCCGGGCTGGGGTAGGGGTACGGGGGGGTGAGGGCTCTGGCTGGGGATGCAGGCTCTGGTGTGGGGTTGGGGATGAGGGATTTGGGGTGCAAGAGGGGGATCAGGGCTGGGGCAGGGGGTTGAGGCACAGAAGGGGTGAGGGCTCCGGCTGGGGGTGTGGGCTCTGGGGTGGGGCTGGGGCTGGAAATGAGGGGTTTGGGATGCAGAAGGGTGCTCCGGAATGGGACCGAGGGGATCGGAGGGCAGGATTAGGATCAGGCCTGAGGCAGGGGGTTAGGTGTGGGTGCGGGGGTGGGGCTGGGGATGAGGGGCTTGGGGTGCAGGCTCCATGTGGCACTTACCTTAGGCGGCTCTGCTAGCTCCCCCATCCGCAGGCACCGCCCCCACAGCTCCCATTGGCTCTGGTTCCCGGCCAATGGGTGCTTCAGAGCTGGCAGTTGGGGCAGGGGCAGTGTGCGGAACACCCCGGCTGCCCCTATGCATAGGAGCTGGAGGGGGGACATGCCACTGCTTCCAGGGGCTGCGCCGAGCCACGGCAGGCAAGGAGCCTGCCTTAGCCCAGCTGCGCCGCCGACGGGACTTTTAACAGCCTGGTCAGCTGTGCTGACCAAAGCCTTCAGGGTCCCTTTTTGACTGGGTGTTCTGGTCGAAAACCAGACACCTGGCAACCCTATCTGGAGTGCTGCGCTCATGTTGGATATATCAGGTGCCGCCGGCCCTACGCCCTCTCAGTTCATTCTTACTACCCATGGTGGTCACACATTAAGGGGCAGTGGTGGGTCTTCAAAAACTTTTGTCCCCGCACCCAGAAAGAGCAAGACATCTGCCTCAGGGCTCTCCTGATGGAGTCTTCCCTCCGCGTGGCTTCCAAGCCACCCAGACAGGTCACACCAAGTGCCTCGGCCTCCATGCACAGCGCACCGCCAGGACCCGACTCCTACTGGCACTGTTCACCTTTGCTAGTGCCGAAGAAAAAGGCCAAGAAGTGCTCCTTGGCATTCAGCAAGAAGGCCCAGGTGTCATCTACCAAGGGACTAGGACCTGCCCGCCAGTCTATTCCAGAGCTACGCAATCGTACCTCCCCAGCTGGGGCGCCCAGCCCCATTAAGGGTCCGCCACTGACTCCTGGGAGTGGTATGGGATCCACACTCCTGTCTGCACCTTCGTCATCCCACGCTCCCCCAGTGCAGAGAGAGTACAGGTCTCCACCTGCTCTGAATACTACCCCGGTGCCGCAGGACCTGGCTAATGCTCCCAAAGAGGGCAAGCCCGCTGTTAAGACTCCTCAGGAGACAGGGGAACAACACTGGTCACCAGATAGAAGACATTGATCATCGCTGCCACATTGGGAATCCAGGGGCAGATCCCAATTGTGTCGTTGGTCATCCAAGTGAGCTTCCAGATCCCCATGGTGCTACTCTCTGGTGTGGGGTCGACGCTCCCCTTTCTATTCCCATCATCACTCGCTGTCTTAACGGTCATCCTCTAGGCTTCGGTCCTGATCACTAGCATGGTGGGAACATTCCCTGTCCCAGTACCAGTCCTTCCGGCACTGTAGCACTCTCCACACTTCAGTTACCGTTGAGTTATGCCCAGGCAACGGTCACCAGTATCCATGACCAGCAAACAAACACAGGATTCGACTGCTCCTTCCCAGTTACCGGAAGGGGGTTCCTCCTGTGTGGAGGGCCAGTAAAGCCCGTCGCCATGGTCTCATGGGCATCACTGGGCACTGGTGCCCCTCAATGGTGGCACCGCAATGGCAGCATGGCCAGTATTGGAGCACGTGGGGCGTACTGGTTGTGATGATGCCTCCTTCACAGCACTCCTCAGTGCCTGCGATGGAAGATCGGATGGTGGCTCCACCGGCATTGGACCTGGTACCGAAAGCCCGTTCTGAGGTCAGGGTGAAGGAACCTGTTCCCACCCCAAAGCCTCTTTCTGCAACAGTGGTCAAGACCCCAGCACCTCCACCGGAAGTCCAGTCTTCCTCGTCATCCCCAGACGAGGCGGTCACGGGACCTTCCAGAGCTAGCACACCAGATGACAGGGAACATCAAGACCTTCTCCGGTGCGTGGCTGAGGACTTTAGGCTTGAGGTACAGGAGATGGCAGAGCAGGAGGACACCCTCTTCAACATCCTCTCAGCCTCTACGTGTTCCCTGGCTGCCCTGCTTGTGCATGCGGGAGTCCTCAAGATGGCTAAGTCCTTGTGGCAGACCCACTCCTTCATCCCCCCACCTCAAAACGGGCTGAGAAAAAGTACTTTGTGCCGGCCAAAGATTTTGAATACCTCTATACCCACCTGCCCCCGGGCTCACTGTTGTATTTGCAGCCAATGAAAAAGACAAGCAGGTCCCCACCTCCTCGACTCCCAAACACAAAGAGGCTAAGAAACTTGATTTATTTTGGAGAAAAATGTATTCCACCTCCAACCTGCAATTTTGGGTGGTGAACCATCAGGCCCTGCAGGGCTGGTACAATTTTAATCTCTGGGACGGTCTCAAAAAGTTCCAGGAATCCCTCCCTCAGGGTTTGGCCCAAGAGTTTGCAACTCTGGTGGAGAAGGATATGATGGTGGCCAGATGCTCCCTGCAGACTGCATGGAATGTGGTGGACTCGGCGGCAAGGGTGGTCACATCGGTGGTGGTCATGCAACGTAGTTCCTGGCTCCAGACAGCAGGCCTCTCCCAGGAGATGCAGGCCTCGATCCAGGACCTCCCCTTTGACAGAGTTGGTCTGTTCTCAGATCAAATGGATGCCAAGCTGCACGTTTTGAAGGACACTAGGGCTACCCTTTGCTCGTTGGGCATGCACAGGCCACAATCAGCCAGGAAGCCCTTCCGGCCAACGCTCTGGTAACCTCGTCAGGGACCTACACAGAGAAGGGATGCTAGTTTCAGTCATCGTTGCCTTTCTTCCTCCCGCTCACCAGCCCAGTCTGGGGCCCCCAAGGAACCAGGGGGCCAGAAGTGATTGGTTGTGGATTACATCGGACCTCTGGGTCCTGGACATAGTGGCTCAGGGCTATACCCTGCAGTTCTTGGCCGTCCCTCCTTCCCACCCCTCCTGCCCACCCCCTCATTTTCCCGTCCCTCTTCAGGGACCCTTCTCACGAGCAACTCCTCATTCAGGAGGTAGAGAAGCTCCAGGGCTTGGAGGTTCCTTGGGACATGGAAGGATGAGGTTTGTACTTCCTAATCCCAAAGGCCAAAAGGGATCTGCATGGCCTCAACAAGTCTCTCAAGAAGTTGAAGTTCCGCATGGTCTCCCTGCCCTCCATCATCCTTTCCCTGGATCTGGCGGGCTGGTACACCACTCTCAACTTAAAGGATGCTTACTTTCATGTCTCCATATTCCTGGGCCACAGGTGCTTCCTGCGTTTATAGTGGCTGGGCGTCACTTCCAGTTCACAGTGTTACCCTTTGGCCTGTCCTCAGCCCTCAGGGTGCTCACAAAGTGTGTGGCGCTGGTAGCGGATTACCTGAGAAGTTGAGGTGTCCAAATCTTTCTGTATCTCAACGACTGGCTCATCAAGGGCAAGTCTCCGGAGCAGGTCCAACAGAGCCTCAATCTGGTGTGGTCCATCTGCAATGATCTAGGCCTGTTAATAAATGCAGAAAAGTCCACATTAATGTTGGTCCAGCTCATAGAGTTTATCGGAGCAGTTCTCGAGTCCATGTGAGCCAGGGCCTTCCTTCTGGAAGTGCGCTTCCAGGCCATTTCAGACTTGATTGCCCACACGAAGAGCCATCCGCTTACCACTGCCCACATGTGCCTGCGACTAATGGGCCACATATCCGCGTGCACATACGTGGTCAGCCATGCCTGTCTTCATCTATGACCTCTGCAGGCGTGGCTGGCCTCAGTCTATATCCCCAGCAGGCACGCCTTGGACCGAGTGGTCATGGTGCCAAGCCATGTCCTCTCATCCTTGGACTAGTGGCTGGATCCCAAGTCGGTGCTGCAGGGGGTTCCCTTCATGTCCTTATCTCCGTTCCTTACCCTGGTCTCGGATACGTCGGACCTGGGCTGAGTAGCCCATCTGGGTGAGCTCAGCACCCAGGGCCACTGGCTACACAGCAATCTGGCCTTTCATATCAACGTCAGGGAGCTCAGAGCAGTTCACCAGGCCTGCCAGGCATTCTTGCCCCACCTGAAGGGCAGGGTGATGCAGGTCCTGACGGACAATACATCAACAGGCAGGGCAGAGCTAGGTCTTTGGCCCTTTGTCAGGAAGCGCTCAGCCTCTGGGACTTTTGTGTGTGACATGCCATTCATCTGATAGCTGCCCACTTGCCCGGAGCCAAGAACATCCTGGCAGATCACCTCAGCAGGACCTTCTTGTCTCGTCACGAATGGTCGCTCCATCTGGAGGTGGTCAGCCTGATCTTCTGCTGGTGGGGGACTCCCCAGGTGGACCTGTTCTCATCCTGGCAGAACAGAAAGTGCCACATGTTCTGTTCTCTGCTGGGCAGAGACAAGGGCTCCCTGTTGGACGCCTTCCTGATCCTGTGGTTGGGAGTGCTGATGTACGCCTTCCTGCCGGTGCCGTTAATCCACAGAGTCCGGCTCAAGGTAAAGCAAGACAAAGCGACGATCATCCTCATAACACTGGTGTGGCCTCGTCAACACTGGTTCGGCAGGCTGCTGAGACTCTCGGCGGCTACCCTGCTGCAGCTACCTCTTCGGCTGGATCTGCTGTCCCAAAACCATAGCAACCTGCTGCACCCGAACCTGGAGTCACTGCACTTGATGGCTTGGCTGCTGCGTGGCTGAGTACGGACGAATGGGGGTGTTCTGCTGGTGTCCAGCATTCCTGCTGGGCAGCAGAAAACCGTCCACCAGAGGTACATATGTGGCACAGTGGAAGTGGTTCACATGTTGGGTACCGGGCCAACACATTCATGTGGAAGAGGCCCCGCTGCAGGACATCCTGGACTATTTACTGCACTTTAAACATCAGGATCTGTCGCTATCTTCGATCAAGGTACACCTGGCAGCCATTTCGACGTTCTCCCTTCCACTTCAAGGCCAGTCAGTCTTCATCCATCCCATGACGGTGCGCTTCCTGAAAGGTGTGTAGCGCCTTTACCCGCATGTCCGAGACCCGGTCCCCCCTTTGGGACCTGAATCTTGTGCTGTCCAGACTACTGATTCCCCCCTTCAAGCCCTTGGCTTCCTGCTGCCTCCTGCAAGGTCTCCTTCTTGGTCACTATAACTTCGGCCTATAGGGTGTCCAAAACCAGGGTGCTCATGTCAGAGCTGCCCTACATGGTCTTCTGTAAGGACAAAGTCCAGCTGTGTCCGCACCCGGCCTTTCTGCCCAAGGTCGTCTCCCAGTTCCACACTGGTCAGGAAATCATTTACCTACCAGTCTTTTATCCGAAGCCTCATGTGAAGGATGAGGAGTGCAAGCTGCATATCTTGGATGTCAGATGGGCGCTGACCTTCTACACTGATAGAATAAAGCCGTTCCATAAGTCAACACAGTTGTTTGTTGCTGACAGGATGAAAGGTTGCCCAGTGTCAGCCCAGAGAATCTCGTCTTGGATCATGGCCTGCATCCACTGCAGCTACAAGCTGGTGAAGGTGCCCCCACCAGTGATCGTGACGGCTCGTTCGACTATGGTGCAGGCATCGTCAGCTGCCTTCCTGGCGCAGGTGCCGATCCAAGAGATCTGTCAGGCCACAACCTGGTCGTCAGTCCCCACATTTCCGTCGCACTACACGCTGACCCAGGATGCTCGAGACTATGCTGGCTTTGGCAGAGCAGTGCTGCAGACTGCAAGATTGTGAACTCGAACCCACCTCTGTTGAATCTGCTTGTGAGTCACCTAGAATGGAATTGACATGAGCAAGCACTCGAAGAAGAAAAAACATTTACCTACCTTCTGTAACTGTTGTTCTTAGAGATGTGTTGCTCATGTCAATTCTATTACCTGCCCTTGTGCCCCTCAGTCAGAGTTGTTGGCAGGAAGGAACAGAGAGGACATAGGGCTGGTGGCACCTGATATACCGCGGCATGAGCATGGCACTTCAGAGGGTGCCACAGGCGGCCCTACAGATACCGCTAAGGCAAAATCTCCGACAGCCACGCAGGTGGGCACGCGCACACCTAGAATAGAATGGACATGACCAACACACATTGAAGAACAACAGGTACGAAAGGTAGGTAACCATTTTTTCTGTTGGAGACTAGTGTGTGTTTATTAGAGTTGAGCAGAATATTTAGTTTGCGGAGATGCTGTAGACCCAGTCTTGTTGTTTGTTTTGCATAGCTAATGTTCATTACAGCACAGTGCACTGACAGCACCATATCAAAATCAAGTACTGTGATAATCTAGCTGCTTCTTAAAGGCTTCTTTTTTATTCCTGTGCAGCCAAGCAGCCCAGAAGACTATTACAGCTCCTTAGATGAAGATCTTAAGATTGAGGTGATTGAGAAGCTCTTTGCCATGGACACAGAGTCAAAGAACCAGTGCAACTCCCAGGTCAGAGGACAGTTGTATTTTCTCGCCCACAAGCGATGAAACAATTCTCCCATAACCCATACTATGGATGATCATTCTATTGTAATACAGCACTTAATTCTCAGTGCTGCTCACAGTTCCCATTCCTCAAGAAGATCCAGAGAGGGTCAGTGTAGCCAAGAAAGAGTATGGAGATGAATGGAAAGCGGGCAAGCTGCGAAGTTTGCTGATTGAGTGCATCTCCTCAAGATCCTGTGCCAGCAGGACTCCATCTGGAATTTAACGTTGCTCCTCCTAGGGGAGGTTATATGATGCAGGGGCTATAATGAGCTCTAGTTCTTTCAGCTACAGATTAAAAACTAGGTTAATACTTGAGGACTGATCTGTGCACAAATTGAGACAGGCACAGTGGAAATGATCCAAACTTCTCCAGTTGGAGCTGCCACTGCTAGAAGTAGAAATGCCTGCCATGAGGTCAGCTTGCTGAGCTCCAGTCAAATGGGTAAACCTAGGAGATTACAGGAAAGATTTTCAAAAGCACATGCACAAAAAATGTTTATGCACATACAAATACCTCCAACTTGCGACAGACAGCCCTTGGTTTGCACATGCACATACAGCCCTTGTGAGAGTGTGCAAGTGAATTTAAGACTTAACTACGAAGCAAATCTTTTCATTCATGTTTGTTTGGCATAGACCTGTATCGTTCAATGAAACAGTGAAAAATAGCTTTTCAAAACACTGATGGGCAACCAGGAAACATGCAACAAGGCGGGGACAGGGAAGTGCACACATCACATGTCACACACACCCCAGTGGCAAAATCAGAATAATCACTTTGGACTCAGTCTATTTCCTTCTCCTTTTGCTGGGTTCATAACTGATAAAAAAAGCAACATGGAAATTGATTGAAAACTGCTTCCAAATAAAAGGCCTGAGACCTCTTTTTAGACTACTTCTCTCAATGCTTCGGTAGCAACTTTGTGAGCACAGACACTCCCTTTGTATACACCATAGTTAGGGGGAGGATTGTTATTTAAAGTGTTCTAGATAAGAAAAGGCACAGTCCCTGCCCTGGAGAGTTTACAGTCTAAGTTTTGACATAACAGAGCAGTGACAGCAACAGCGGATGGATAGGGAAGGAGAGTGATATGCCAGGCAGGCAAGGGGGAAGGAGGGCAAACATTGTGTGAGAACTGGAGCACAATAGAAATAATTGTTACCAGAAACAATTCAACATCAGTTTGCTCAGATGACTTCAAGGGCATATGAGACCTTTCTGCCCTGCTTGCAGCTCCTCCTGATGGTTATCTGAATCCTCCCGGTGGACCTGGGGCTTATAAGGGCTAGATCTGGGATTGTTGCTGTGATGGAAATAGGAGGAGAGGGTGTTGCTGATGTGGGTGGATGGGAAGCTCTCTTCCTGCTTCTAGGTTGAGTTGCTTCTGCGTGGAAGACGCAACATTTAGATGCAGTCAGCACCCCCACTGAAAAAATATAGAAATGAATGTGTTAATGTCCTGCAAATGTGTTAATGTCCTGTGAACTGTGTTTAATAGGCCTTTTGTGGTTTTGATACACATTTTCTATGCAATTAGATAACTTATTTTCCATTAGTCAGGAGTGGTGTGAAGTTGAATTATGTGCCGCACTTAAGCATTGGCAGACAAGTTATTCAAAGCCCAGTGGAACATCTGCTCCAGTTCAACCCACATTGACCTCCCAAACTGCATTGGGGCATCAGCCTTCAGAAAGTGCTGTGCATATGGTAGCATGACTGGTGTAGCATGATTTTCAGTCTTGATTCCTGTTTCTTATCTGCCCTGCAACCTTATCCCTGGTGATATCAGAAACAAGTATATAATTCATGAAAACAGACATTTCAGTATGGAAATTACATGCATCTTTAAATAAGGATCTGCCACTTTCAGTATTTCATTTAAGTAAATTCAGGTGACTCTTAGCTATACAGCAGGTATAATGATTCTTCAGTCTTACATTCACTGAAATGTCATCTTCCATGTACACATTAATTGCCATGTGCTTTTTATTATTATTATTTGTACAGACTGATTTCAATGAGCTGGATCTTGAAACCCTGGCTCCTTACATTCCCATGGATGGAGAAGATTTCCAGCTGAGTCCAATCTGCCAAGAAGAACGTCCTCTCCCTGAAAATGCACAAAACCAGCAAAGTTTAAGTAGCATGAGTACCATTTTCCAGCCCCTTGCTCCTGCCTCTCAGAATCAGTTCCTCTTGGAGAAATACTGCCAACAGATGTCAAATAAAAACATGAACCCTGGTCATGGACCTCTGTCATCTGTGTCCTTCAACACCACGAACAAGTCCTCACTGCCACCATACCATGCGCGAGCCAGCACACCACTGGCTTCAATGGTTGGAAGACCAAGCACCCAGTGGCCACCTGATCCACCAGTACAGTATGTTCCTGCTAAGTGGAGACTAATGGATAAATACTGTGGGTCCTTAGCAAGTTCATCATCAGGGCCACCAGTGCACTCTCCCAACATGTCCTTATATAAGAAAAGGTAAATCTGTCCTAATATGCAAGCTGTTAGGTGTATCTCTCCTTGAGACTTCTGTGCTGCAAACCTTGAAAAAGTCTATTTGCCCATTCTGCTGGAATTATTTGTTTCAACAGAATGGAATATTAGGAGCCCAATTCTGCTGTCCTTTGAAGTGAACATCTTTGCCCTTCCATGGACTTGAATGGGAGCAGAAGTGGGCTGATTTTCACCATTATCATCAGTGTACTGATGTGTGGATTTGTGAAAACGTACATGTCTATCACAAAACCAGAGAACAGTTTTGCAAAGCTGCTTTACTGACGCAAACAATGTCAGAAACAGATCTGGTAGGACATGGAGAAGGATGGCCCAGTGGTTACAGGGTAGCCAGAGAGCTGGATTCAGTTCCCTGCTCTGCCGCAGACTTCCTGTGTGACATTGGGCAAGCCTCTGAGCCTCCATTCCCCATTTGTAAAGTTGGAGGTAACAGCACTTCCCTACCTCATATTGCTGGTGGGAGGGCAAAGACTTGAAAGATTGATGCACTCAGATACTACAGTCATGGGGGCCATATAAATACCGTAGGTAAAGAGCTTCAGTAATAGTCTTAAGCATGTTGTTAAACAGAACTCATCCTTAAATTTCAGATTTTCAATACAGCTTATTTATATTTATTACTACTATCATGAGCATAGAGTAAGGACCAGGATAGAAGCACAGTGGTCCAGTTCAGACAGGTCACTTAACAACTTTGTGCGTCAGATTCTGGATTTGTAACATGGAGATAAAAATACTGGCTGGTCTTCGTAAAGCTCTTTGGGACTCACAGATGACAAGTGCTTTAAGTGCTTTAGGGTTGTTAATACTTTTAAAGATGTACAAAATGGTGGGTTTCATTTGCTAAAAACATTGTAACCATCTCAGGGGTGTGGGCACGTGCAGTTTTATACTTGCAGGATCAATTACTTGTTTGCAGTTGCTAGCCATTTTGGCTATGTGACCACAGAGCTAGATATTGGTCCACAAACACTAACATGTGGATCCATAATTGTGCCTGCAAAAATGGAGGGCAGGTTAATCCCTGTTAAAAATTTGACCTACTAAGTCATACAATTTTTGTTTCACAATCAAGGTTTTGCTTCTAGATTGTGAGGTAATGAATTACCAGGACTTTCATTAACACTTGATATTGAAAGTTCCCAAGCATTATGGCAATAAGAATACTGACAACTGGGTTAGCTGTCCAGGAAAAATTCTGCATTTGCAGTCTAGCCTGTCCCACCATCCTATGCCAAATGAACCTTAATGCTTTGAAAGATCAATCAGACCCAAATAGTTTATTTGCAAACTACTCGCTCAAGGAAGGGTCTTTTCTTTACAGATCACTGGACAGTTTTGAGCAACGGGGCATAGATATAAACCCTGCAAGAATTGCTCTTGCCAACAGTTTGAAACTGAAGCGACAGATGGATTATGAAGATCAACCATTTCAACAGCTGAGTGGGGTAATCTGTTATAAGGAATTCAGACACTTCAAACAATGACCATTACAAAAGGGTTTTCATTTTTATTAGTTATGTCTATTTCTGGTTTCTTTATCCAACTGCAGGCGGATTTGTCAATGATGAACCCATCTCATTTAATGTGGAAAAGGATGAAAATTCTCAAAGGTGAAAATTGTTCATTGGTTACTGAAAAGAAGTCACTCAGCACAAGTGTCCTTACTGGTAAGACATAAATTGATTCTATAATGTTCATTTCTAGATATTATTTTAGGACCGTTTCACTAGAAACAAAGACTGTGCAGAAATTCTCATACCTGCGATTTTCATGCCAAAAGCAGAACTACCATAAACCAAATGTATAGACCAACAACTGTTAATGCAGTCAACAGTGCTCGGAGTTGGATTGTCCTGTAAATGAAAGCTTATATATTGTTCTGGGGTTCTCTATTTCCCGGGGAGCCTGATGTGGTAGTTCCACTATAGCTCAGATTTAGGGTCACTGTGGCCTTTTGGTATTTCCAGTAATTTCCACAGCATCAAAGTTTTCATTTAAAAAGTTTATACCTTCTGGTTGCAAAGATATTCTTCTAAATATGAACCACTGTTGTGCAGTAGGTCCAAGGCCACAGGAAGGCAGCCTAAAGTAAGTGTGATTTCTGTGTTAAGACATCAACTTAGTGTGAAGTATTAAAATTCCAATTCTTCTTCTCCCCACTTAGGACAGTCACAATAGAATGGTCTACTGTGTTATACAACCCATCCCCGTATATGCAGTATCATTTATTCACAACTAGGTTAGGAGAGTGTTTAGCCAGTCAATGGTTCTGAAGAAAGAACCCTCAAGTGCTGGTAATGATGAGTGATCAAAATAAGGTGGTTATCTACACCCACTGTAGATTTCTGAATGAATTTTTATTAGGAAGAAACAAATAATTTAATCCACACACTGTGTATAAATAATTCAGTGAGCACATAATCCTTTAAGTGAAAAAGATTGAATCTAGCCTCCTGGACTTAAGCTCTCTCACAAAATGGCCACACTCATTTGGCACAGTGATGTAATCTCTGCTCCATGGAAGCTGTGACTGACTAACCAGTGAAGGTGGTCTGCCATAGCTTTGAAGCAATGTAGTAAAGTTTGCCAGCTATACTTTCATTACTATAGTCAAGGACTGTGGGATGCTCAATCCCGGTACTTGTGCTCCCAGAAGATATGTTGGCACATTGTAACACAAAGGTCATTTTAAAAAACCAATTGTCACGTTTAATTTTAGATGAGTTTATTCGTAACTCACAGAAAGGTGTGAGCCAACCAATGAACCAACTGCAGCAGCGACAGCAGCAACTCTCCTGTGGAAGCCCTGGTGATAATCAGAAAGCAGCATTCTCCCCTCAGTTTTACAGTTCTCATTATCAGAACTTCAATGTTCAACCAACTCATAAAAAGTCAGGTAAGGGGCTATCACAGACAAATGAGAAAATAGTTTTGCTCTTTGGTTTCAATACAGATATGAGGACTGGTGGCTTATAAAGGGGAGTTAGAGGACAATGAACTTCAGCCCAAATCTGTATAGTTCATATTATACTGAAGTGATGAAATTCTGAATATATATATATATATATATATATAAGTTTATATCTAGTTTGACAGTTTGTGCATAAATCCCACAAATGTGTGTCTCTAGGCCATATCTTATGCACAAACTTACACACTTCATATAAATTCAACTTAGTGTTTTGGTTTTCTCTCTCTCTCTCTCTCTCTGAATATATATATATATATATGTGTGTGTGTGTACATTTAATATGAACATTTATATTGCACACACTATCAATCAAGTATTTCAATAGCACCCATCAGCACAGTCTCGACAGGAAGCCCCATGCATGTATGTACTTATATAAAATTCTTCCTCCCCAAAAATGAATTAGACGTGATCCAACCCAACAACTTTGCCCCCTGTGTGACGCTTAAGTTAACTGGAGATTGAACCAGGGAACTCTGGATGAACTGGCAGCTCAGAATCCTCCCATCAGATTGTAGCATAGAAGCTGCCAAAATAGTCATTAACCAGGCCTGATTTTAGTCAGTGCATCCACATTGTTGCAGACCCACTAGTCATGCACAAGCTCTCCCCTGCTAGCCTGTACCTTATTCCTCTTCTGTGTGGCCATGTAAGCCCCTGTGCAGTGGATCCATGGTGGTTCTGCTGCATTTAGAGCACTCCAATCCCAGAGAAGCAGGAGAGAAGGCGCTGACCCTTGAAAAGCATTAATTTTAAATATCCAAAGTTGAAAATCTAAATGGCCATGCATTGGCATCTGTATCCTTGAGAACCCATGAGTGGATACTCTTCAAAATAAGTGTCCAAAGGCATAACCTATATAGATTTAGGCAAAGGGTAAGTAAGCCTCACGCATTCCTCTAAAATTATACCTCACTAACATCAGATAGAGCCATTTTTCCTTTAATAAGGACAGTTGTTTAGCAAATGTATTAAAATATATCAGCTAAAATAACAGGCTTACAATGCCTTGCTAGTGCATGCTTCACAGTTCAACAGGCACATTAAATGACATTATAGCAGTTCACTTTTCTGACTGTAATGAAAATCTTCCTAAACAAATTTAACAAGAATTAAAAAAAAAAAATTTCAACAGTGAGTGGAGAAAACTTGTCCACTATTGCCTTTTCCCAGCACCCAGTACTGTCTTTGTCCTCCTTATATCAAGTTATAGCTGAATTCTCTCCATTTCTTACTGTCCTTTCCTCCATATACTTGGACTTTGTAACTTTGATCTCAACAAAATCTGACGTCCACCATCAATCTTGGTAAATAAAGGAATAAAAGTTGAAATGACATAGCGCAACGTTAAATATGATTATCGCAGTTCTTTTTCATAGTTATAAATGTAACAACTGTGTAACTTCAGAGTGATTTTGTGTTTGGCAGCTTGTACATACATTTTTCCCTGCAACTGAAAGTATGAACAAACAGCTTACTACAACAACAACACAATCACAGAAGTGAGTCATAGTTCAGCAGACATAGGTTTGACTTTATTTTATGGTCCTTTTTTTAAAAAAAATTAGATGAGGTACATGACTGTAATTGGTGCTAATTCAGAAAACTATGTGGTTTACTACAGGTTTCCTGTTTTGAACTAGAATGATTTCCCCTTTAAAAAAAAAAAATCTAAATGACAAGGAAAAGAAAACATGTTTCACTTCTAGCTAAAATTTCAACATGTGAGATTATTCTCAGTTTTAAATGTTGTTTGGTATATATATATATAGATTTGAACTGGAAGATGTAATGCTGTTTTCAGGTGCCTGAATGTTATAGAATACCAAAGAAAGCTAAATGAGGGAAAAATTAACCTTCCCCACTCTGTTTAGATAGGCATCATTCACTATTTTACACTTTTTCTTTAACATTCTATTTCAGGAGTGACAAGTCGTCTGCTTGGGCAGTCTTATGAACCCTATTTGTTGCCTGAATTGACCAGATATGACTGTGAGGTGAATGTCCCTGTTTTGGGCAGTTCTACACTTCTGCAAGGATGTGATTTGCTCAGAGCTCTTGACCAGGCAACCTGAGTAACCTTGCACTATTCCTTGGCCTATACTGTTCAAAACAGCTTCAGTTTTTAAATATATTTTTTCAAGTAGACAATTTCTAATACCCAATACACTTTTACAAGATTTTACTTATGTATTGAACTTGTCCACATTACCAAATAGTGGCCTTTTTGAAGTTACTCACTTTATTATTCTTATTAAAAATATACATCTACTGTATTTTTCTCTATTTCAATAAAAGTGTTCTTTAGAAAATGTATATTATTTCCCCTCCTGCCTGACTTGTAATTTATATTCTCTGACATTTTCTTCAGTATTCATGCTAACAAAACTGTGGTGTAAATGTCTCTCTAATACTTTGGCTCCTGTACTGCAAAGATTGATTTTTATTGCCAAAGATAAATGAAAACAAACAAAAAAATCTGCTTTCCAACCACAGTTTGTGTTGACCTTCTAAATTAAAATGCTCCATGCCCCTATTGTGTTTGTACTCTCTATTTCCCAGCACTAATTATATTGTAAATTAACATCTTTGGGGAAAAAAATAAAAGACCTCACACTACCACTTTCTGACTCTCTCTCCCTAAATCAGATACTATTTGCTGAAAGAAATGTGAAGGATAAACTGCAGAGTTTGTGGGTATCTGCAAAAGTTGCACACTGTAGCTTTGTTTCCCTAACATGGGCTAGATCCTCAGCTGCTGAAACTGGTGTTGCTCTATTGCTGTATAGAGAGCTACATTGTCGTATGCTAGCAGAGGCTCTGCACCTAGGTCTTCATCTGTGATGGGGTTTCATGGTTATTTTTTGGAGGGGGGGGTATTTCTTTTCTTTTTTTACACAAAATGTAACTGAATTTTTGAAATTTCTGTTTGGGTTATTATGTATTGGTACTTTTGTTATGGCTAAGACATAGAACCAGAACCATACTCACTTTTTAAGAGCTGTTTTTGGCTAGCGCTGGTAACACTCATGATGGTGTTGCCAATATTGCAGGACTGTAAGGATTTGTCCAAAGGCCAGTACTAACACTGCTAATTACCAATTAAGTTGATCTTTTTTGTGAGTGCATTTTATATGCTAGATAGCAACATAATCCACACTCATGAAACATTAAAAATAAAAGTTAAAATAGTATTTCCCTTTGCCTACTTCCCTTTGCCTTTTACTGAGTTACCCTAGTAAAAATAAGATGTTAAGAGTGTTGGGCCGGGAGGGTTTTCTTTAGTATTTTAGCTTTCCTTGTATTGTTGATAGCCTTTCAAGTACACATAATCTTACAGTATGTCATTATAAGGCAATCAGACATCTTCAGAACCACCATAAAAACAACTCTTGTTATCATGAATTTATTTAAAGGGCAAGGATTCAGTTTTGTTCCCGGAAACCTCTTTGCCTTTGTTGGAAAATAAGAGTAATGGTATTGCTCTGTAAAGTCTAGACGTTCAGTGGAAAACCAAGAAAGGAAGGGCAAGGACCAAATCCCCGATAGCAGACATGTTAGGAAAAACTATTTCCTCTTGCCCCTAAGCTAACAGATCCTCCACTGATGTAAATCAGTGCCAGTTTACACCAGCTGAAAATCTGGCCCTTAAAGTTGTCCCCAAACTCAAAGCCATTCTACACAGACTTCCAGCTCCACTGAAGTCTATGTTCCATCAAATCCCTTTGTACTATGCACTAACATTTGCAGGTAGGGAGCATTGTGTTCATTGAGCACTTCAGAACTCATTGTGTTTAAGTGATACTTACCCTTACAGATTTACACACTGAAAAAATAATTGAAAACCTTTTCTGTTGTTGGTACATTTAAAAAAAAAGTTATGAGTGTCCCTCAGTACCTTTAAGAACTTTTTACCAAAAATAAGTTACTTTTAAAAGGAACCTATTGCTAAGAAAAAAAAAAACATTCAAAAGTATCTAATGATACTTAGCAAAGCAGCTTTGACAAATCTGCAGTGGTAATGACTTGAGTGTTTGAAGGGTTAATGACACTTAAATATTGCTCTTTTATTTTATTTGTTTGTGTAATTTCAGCATTAAAGGTGTTATACCGTAACAGTTTACTAGACACTCAAATATTCCATGCTTAATATTAACCAAACCTAGCATCATTATTTTATGATCTATATTTCTGAATTTTTATTGACAATATAATGACTGTATGGGAACTTTAACTTGATAAGGAAATGTATTTTGACACTGATACCTTATTAAAGTATACTGATCCTAAATTCTTTGTGACTCTTGTTTGCTATGAATTTGTCACTTGATGTATTATTGTAAAACAAAGTATTTATTAAATTATTTATAGAAAATGAAGGTTTGCATTAATCTTTAAAAGCTTGAAAGAAGAACAAAAGCTACCCACATTTACAAACTAGAAAAGAATATTAGAGCAACATCAACCAAAGGCATAAAGACACGGTGTTGTATTATCAACCTTTCCTTTCATTAACTTCAACGGATCCTGGACCAGCCCCCAGCATGCGGAGGGTTAAAGATAAATTCCCATACCTTCAAACATATCATGCCATTGAATCTGACTGTTATTTCAATAGGGACTGTTTTAAAACTTATGGTATAATATGACCCACTGAATTTAGAAAATCAATAGAAATTTGCCAGAGTGAGTACATGCAATAGTTCGATTTAACGAATACCGTAGATAATGATCTTAGACACGGAAGTGCCACTCACTGCATTTATTCTTTTATACTTTTATTCATTTATTCTCTTATACTTTTACCTTTGATTTGTAGTGTTTGACAACAGTAGTCAAGCCTATCGTACTGCTAGCAACCAGAGTGCCTCTATGAATCATGATTTTCCTAATAAATTCTTTTCTCCCACTGCCTTGGATGAAGTTTCTGTCTCAGATGTCAGGACCTTCATGTAAGCTCCCTCCCCAGGGTTTAGATTGGAATGCCAACAAGTATCTCAGCTCTTTTCCTAAGGTTTTTACCAAAGCACATCCATGGACAGGCCATTCAAAGGCAGGAAATACCCTGGAGGAAAACTGATCACTGATGCAGAGCATCCGCAGTTCCAACGGAAGCCAATATGAGCTGCAAGTGCTTAGCAGTTCCAATCATTGTCTAACATGCAATATGTATAGTGCTCCTACAGAAGCACTGTACAAACATTAACAAACCATCACAGCAGCCTGTAGGATAGGGAGGTATTATTGACTCCATTTTACAGATAGGCAATCAGCCAGTGACTTGCCTCACATAATCCCTGTTAGAAACTGTTCTTGCCAAGACATCCTCTTTCTCTCACCCCATGCCATTTCTCATGCTCTCACCCCCCATCCCCCTAATTTGAAGAACTCTGACTTTCTCGTGCAGGAGTGAAATCAGGAAGGCCAAATCACACTTGGAGTGGCAGCTAGCAAGGGATGTTAAGAGTAACAAGAAGGGTTTCTTCAGGTATGTTAGCAACAAGAAGAAAGTCAAGGAAAGTGTGGGCCCCTTACTGAATGAGGGAGGCAACCTAGTGACAGAGCATGTGGAAAAAGCTAATGTACTCAATGCTTTTTTTGCCTCTGTCTTCACGAACAAGGTCAACTCCCAGACTACTGCACAGGGCAGCACAGCATGGGAAGGAGGTGACCAGCCCTCTGTGGAGAAAGAAGTGGTTTGAGACTATTTAGAAAAGCTGAACGAGCACAAGTTCATGGGGCCGGATGTGCTGCATCCAAGGACACTAAAGGAGTTGGCAGATGTGATTGCAGAGCCATTGGCCATTATCTTTGAAAACTCATGGCGATCCGGGGAGGTCCCAGATGACTGGAAAAAGGCTAATGTAGTGCCCATCTTTAAAAAAGGGAAGGAGGAGGATCTGGGGAACTACAGGCCAGTCAGCCTCACCTGAGTCCCTGGAAAAATCATGGAGCAGGTCCTCAAGGAATCAATTCTGAAGCACTTAGAGGAGAGGAACGTGATCAGGAACAATCAGCATGGATTCACCAAGGGCAAGTCATGCCTGACTAACCTAATTGCCTTCTATGACGAGATAACTGGCTCTATGGATGAGGGGAAAGCAGTGGATGTGTTATTCCTTGACTTTAGCAAAGCTTTTGATACGGTCTCCCACAGTATTCTTGCCAGCAAGTTAAAGAAATATGGGCTGGATGAATGCACTATAAGGTGGATAGAAAGCTGGCTAGATCGTTGGGCTCAATGGGTAGTGATCAATGGCTCCATGTCTAGTTGGCAGCCGGTATCAAGCGGAGTGCCCAAAGGGTCGGTCCTGGGGCCAGTTTTGTTCAATATCTTCATTAATGATCTAGAGAATAGCGTGGATTGCACCCTCCACAAGTTTGCAGATGACACTAAACTGGAAGGAATAGTAGATATGCTGGAGGGTAGGGATAGCATACAGAGAGACCTAGACAAATTAGAGGATTGGGCCAAAAGAAATCTGATGAGGTTCAACAAGGACAAGTGAAGAGTCCTCCATTTAGGAAGGAAGAATCCCATGCATTGCTACAGATTAGGGACCGAATGGCTAGGCAGCAGTTCTGCAGAAAAGGACCTAGGGGGTTACAGTGGACAAGAAGCTGGATATGAGTCGACAGTGTGCCCTTGTTGCCAAGAAGGCTAATGGCATTTGGGGCTATATAAGTAAGGGCATTTCCAGCAGATCAAGGGACGTGATCATTCCCCTCTATTCGACATTGGTAAGGCCTCATCTGGAGTACTGTGTCCAGTTTTGGGCCCCACACTACAAGAAGGATGTGGAAAAATTGGAAAGAGTCCAGCGGAGGGCAACAAAAATGATTAGGGGGCTGGAGCACATGATTTATGAGGAGAGGCTGAGGGAATTGGGATTCTTTAGTCTGCAGAAGAGAAGAATAGGGGGGGGGATTTGATAACTGCTTTCAACTACCTGAAGGGGGGTTCCAAAGAGGATGGATCTAGACTGTTCTCAGTGGTACCAGATGACAGAACAAGGAGTAATGGTCTCAAGTTGCAGTGGGAGAGGTTTAGGTTGGATATTAGGAAAAACTTTTTCCCTAGGAGGGTGGTGAAGCACTGGAATGGGTTACCTAGGGAGGTGGTGGAATCTCCTTCCTTAGAGGTTTTTAAGGTCAGGCTTGACAAAGCCCTGGCTGGGGTGATTTAATTGGGGATTGGTCCTGCTTTGAGCAGGGGATTGGACTAGATGACTTCCAACCCTGATACTCTATGATATTTTATGATTCTTACACGAAGCATTCATCAACCCCACGTTCAAATACCTAGTCCAAACCTGCTTCCTTTGCCTAGCTTTGTCACTTATGGACCATCGGGCCTTGCTGTTGTATCGGTGTGTATAAGATTATTCAGACATCTGACTCTGGGTGCATAAACCACAGTGAGCACCCAAGACACCAGCCAAAAGCAATACATGTTTTATATATAATAACGGCACCATCATCTATGGACCCAAAAGCAAGCCCCAACAAGAGAAGCTAATAGATTATTATTAAGGGTAAATTAACTTGAGAGCAGCAGATTTCTTCTTTTAACTATAAATGTATTTGTAGATGAATAAGGATTTCCTCACTGACCTCTCTTAGCTGATCAAGTAGCACATTAAGGACCAGGATATTAAGACTTCTTCCTTCTCCACTTAATTGGTCTTACTGAAAGCATTAAACAGCCCAAAGCAAGGCAAGAAAAAGTGAAAAAGCAAGTTTAATCAAATCTAACAAGAACTGGGGAAATATTTACAGATAACACAGTAAACCAAGGAGTTCACTAAACACATCTTAAAGCCAGATCATAGCTTCTTCCTAACCCATAACTTGAGAAGGCAGCTGGGAGCAGCCACTCTGGCTCTAGAAAGGGAAGCTGCAGGAACAAGCAAAGCCTTCCAAACTCCATCTGAAAAATGGTGGCTAGGTTTGGTGTCCGTCCCGCCAGAAAAAGCCACTGACAGCTACTGTTGTGCATGTGCACATGTGGTGGGTACTAATCACAAAACCTCAGTCTCCCGTGCCTAGACTCCATTAAACAATGGACTCATTAACTGTCATCACCACACTGAAATGTCAACAGGTTACCACTGCTTTTCCCTGCTTATGCATGTTCCTGAACTAATGGTATGTTGCATCTCACAGTACGGCCAGGTCTCGACTACAAACTGCTGCCAGCATAGCTATGTCAGTCAGGGGTGTGAAGAGGTGTAAGTGCCTGACTGATACAACTGTGCTGGCAAAACCCCTAATGTAAACACACTTCTAGTTTATGCCAGTCCCTCCCCCTCTTATTTCCCCAGTGTGGACTCAGGTTTGCCCCTATGAACTGTGTCACTCTAGGAGTGCTTTGCCAGCGGCAGAGCGCTCCTAGTAAGAGCTGGCCTAAGTCAAGATCATTTAACTATATCACTCTAGCTTGCAACAAACCATTTTTATTTCTTTGGCCAATTGTGTCCACTTCAAGTAGTCAGGCACAGCTCCTGCAGCAGCAGAACTTGCTCGGTTGTTACGCTACCACCTGATTCAGAAGAACTAGCACTAGTTCCAGTATTCTTCCAGTATTCTATTACCATTATTTATAGTCTGGTAGCTCCCACAGGCATCAATCCTGGCTGAGGCCCTGTTGTACTAGGCACCGCATAAATACGTACGTAAATGTGGTCCCTGCCTGGTAGAGTTTACAGTCTCATTAAAGACACGTTGAACCAAGTGCCTGAGAACCAGGGGAAGAGATATCATGTGGTTACTCAGCCTAATGACTTGCAGACCTTGCGAGTTATAAAACAGTTAAAGTTGTCCTCTTTTAACTCATTTAAAAATTCCTCTGACAAACAGTAAATCCCTGTGCTCCCTTCCTAGGGACTCCTTAGAAGGTCACTTCAGCTGGGAAAGTCAGCGCTTGTGTGGGAAGAGGCAGCTGCAATTGGTGATGAGCCCTCAAAGTCCTGGGTTCCCAGGGCAGGGGGGGTTGCTGCCCGCTAGTGTTGTGTTACTCTGCTTAGACTGCTCCCTGAGCTCATGGGTTCCCATACAGAACATGAAAGGCTGAGTGAACATAAATGATGTCATATACTGGAAGAATTGGTTCGCTCTCTGTATTTTTGTACATCAGTGTCACTCCTTCAGCCCATACTGGAGAACATGGCACAATGGCTGAGGTAGCCCAGGTCAGAGGCATTCTTAGTGAGATAATGCCAATCTAATTCCTGGGCCTGTTGTATTTCATAATAGAATTAATCACCTTTCTGACTGAAGTTTCTTATCTATTTCTTGAAAGATCTTGTTTGAGGCTTTTCAAACATAACAAATCAGTGCCAGACCTGACGTCCAAAAACTTATCCTTAGGAATGACAAATTGGAAGGGGTAAATGTTTGTGTCTTTAGAAACAAAGCTGCAGAGAAATGAGACCTACATCCCTGAAGCTGCCATGAAACAGAAGGATGCCAGATTCATCGGGCTACAGCAATCCCGTCACACAGTTTCAGTGTGTTGGACCACACACCCCCACCTCCACCAGCCTAGTATTAAAAAAAGAATTGCCCATTATGACACTATACAAACCCTCACTCTGCTAGATCAACTTACACAGGGCTTGAGTGAGGTGGAGAAAGGAGAGTGGCACCCTAGGTCTGTGGTTGCTTTTACAAATACATTTATATACCATCACATCCACAACAAGTGCCAGCGCCCAAGCAGGGCCGCCCAGAGGTTTCAGGGGGCCTGGGGCAAAGCGGGGGAGCTGCGGCGCTTGTACTCACCCGGTAGTGGTCCGGGTCTTCGGCAGCAGGGGGCCCTTCAGTCGCTCCACGTCTTCGGCAGCACTGAAGGACCTGCTGCCGAAATGCCGCTGAAGACCCAGACCGCCACCGGGCCAGGGCTCACGGGACCCCTGCGGGGCCTGGGGCCTAGGGCAAATTGCCCCACTTGCCCCTCCCCCCCCCGGCGGTCCTGTGCCCAAGCACGTGTTACAAGGGTTGTAGACCTGAGGCCACCTGCCTTTGAGGATGTATTGCACTTGGTTGAAACACTGTTGTCATTGTTCTATAGCACGGCAGTGGAAGAATGTTCGTTTTCTCCAATGAACTGAATCAAAATAAGCCCATGTGTAAGCAAGCAGCAAAGCACACACTGGTACAAGCAAATGGCCCAAGAATAGATGCTTTCCAGGCCCATCAGACTATTCCTCTTGTTTTAAAGGGGTACCAGAAACAAACCATTTGTGGATAGAACCACAATGAGCAGTCAACAGCAGGGAGCTCTACCTGATGCCAGGATTCAGTGCAATTCTGCATGAGCAGCTCTAGACTCCTAGCTAGTTGGATGTCTGTGAATTTCTACTTGAATGGGAAATGATTGTTCCATAGTGTCACTGCTAACTCTTAGGCTTACATCGCTGCTAGCAACGGCATTTTACTGAAGCAAGGAAAGGAACTAAACATACAAGCGCACAGGAGAGCTAGACAGACACACAAAAAATGGGAGACTGGAAATGTGAAATCAAGGCACAACAGTCCAAAACAGAACAGCATAAAAGTAAGAGAAATGTCTTTAGCTAATCCCAGGGGCAACGTTTCATTCAAATTGACTAGTGGGAGGACGAGACCAAACGGCAAGAACTAGGACAACCAAATCTGAAGACTTAGCTACCATTAGGCAAGGGATCAGAATTTTTTCCAATCTATCATTTCCCTAAAGCCTTGAAACAATGTCTCAAGGCATCTTTATTCAGGGGTATTCATGGATATAGATTCCCCTGTGTCAGGATGCAGCAGGGTTGGTGGAGACAGAAGCTTTTGCTTCTAGGTCACCAGTTCAAAACTGGCTCATACTGGGGAATGAGTCAAGGTCATTAGCAGTGAAGGCTGTTTGATACAGTTTTTCAGAGGCTCTAGAGTTTAGATTTTTTTTTTTTAAAGCTAACATGAGTATTTATTTCTAGGCAAATTATATCTTTTCTTTTTTAGTATCACTGAAGTCAATGGGACTACTCATGTGCTTGAGTGTTTTGTTGGGTCGGGGCTAAGTAATGTGAATTGCATGAAAGGTGATGTTTTTAATGTTTATACTGTTTCCGTTTTTTTCTGGTCACTAACTTTAAACAGAGAAGACTGTCAAAGCAGTCTTGCAATATTATTACAGAACTTTACCAGTCTGGGCACCAAAGCAACTCACCTGTCTTTTACTATGATCAATGGAGGAGATTTAAAAAAAAAACCAACATCGCAAGTTTTACTCACCCATCAAAAAATAGTTTGATCACCCTGGGCGAGAAGGGCCAAGAATGCCAACATCATCTTTACAGTAAGAAATAATAGGCACATCAAGGGAAAAAAAGTCACTGGACTACTGCAGAAAACCACTGGAATAACCTCAAGTTCTGAATTTGCAAAAATCAATTATATCGGTTTTATTATACCAGCTCATTTGATGAATAAAAATGTGCTTATGGTGAGAAAAAAAATCATTAAGTATAGCAGCTTCCTATTCCTCTTGTGTATGTGCTAAGTCACAGCTGCCTAGTTTTCTGTCAAAAAGTGTTTATTTCAGAATTAATAAAGCTATAGAAGACCAGAGCACACACTGCTGTATTTGATGCTTGTGCCAGAATAAACTAAAACCAGCTACATTCTGATTAGAGAGGCTTCATTGTCAATGATCGTTGATAACATTGTACATCTCACTCGCTCTCTCCACGCACACACGCACGCATGCACACAGATAAATTGAGGTTGTAAAGTTAAGCACTCAAAAGTTCGGAAATGCTAGAATTAAGGTTGCCTGGGCCCATATTATTATTGATAGAGCTGGCAGTGATGCCCATAGTTTAACTAGTCTGAAACTTTCCATGGTAAGCTTGTTTTCAGTTAGTCACAGCTTTGCCAAACTGTAACCATTTGGGCTGAAAATTTTCCATGCCAGGTGTCTGCCTCAGACTGAATTTTTTAAAAAAGTTTCAGCTAAAACAGTTCAGCCATTTCCAAGAAAGAGCTTAGGGGAAATATATTGTTTTGCCCATTTTAATTTTGTACATGCTGTTACCTGGCATTTCTTAACTTTTAAGTGCTTATCTTTGAAACCTTAACATTCATTTAACATCTGTTTTTAGCTGTTAGACACAGAGAGCAGAAGAAAAACAGCACTGTGTTCAGCTAGCAGAAGGAATTGCAGAACTGGTTGTTAATGCCACTCCTCACCCCACCCCCCATGTCAACTTGGAAATTGAGCAAATTTGATATGAAAAGTCATTTGGACAAATTCTGCTTGCTGTCATACCATTTGTGAGCCCTTTAAAGTCAATGGATTTGCACCAATATAACTGAAAGCAGAATGCAACCTCCAGATGGAAAACACTAAACAACAAGATGTCATTTACACAGTGAGTTTTCAGAGCAGAACCTCACTGTAAGGCTTCAGAACACTCTTTGTGTCTGGGGGAATAAGAAGAGCACTCAGCATTTATACAGCGATATTGAGAAGCCCAATACTGCACATAACAATTTATTTCTTGCTTCCAGTTTGGGTAAATTTTAAGACGGTTGAAGCAACAGCTTAATCTTTCCTCTTGTTGCATAGCAATGAATCTAGTAGGTCCTTCTATTGTTTTCGGTTTCCAGAGCAAAACCTAGTTAGACCATGCCCAGCGCTAATCAAATAAGTAGGGCTGTAAAGCGATTAAAAAAAATGAATCGCAATTAATCGTGTGGTTAATCGGACTGTTAAACAATAGAATATCATTTATTTAAATATTTTTGGATGTTTTCTACATTTTCAAATATATTGATTTCAATTACAACACAGAATACAAAGTTTACAGTGCTCACTTTCTATTTATTTTTGATTACAAATGTTTGCATTGTAAAAAACAAAAGAAATAGTATTTTTCAATTCCCCCATTACAGGTACTGTAGTGCAATCTCTTTATCATGAAAGTTGAATTTACAAATGTAGAATTATGTACAAAAAGTAACTGCATTCGAAAATAAAATAATGTAAAACTTTAGAGCCTACAAGTGCACTCAGTCCTACTTCTTGTTCAGCCAATCGCTCAGACAAACAAATTTGTTTACATTTGTGGGCGATATTGCTGCCTGCTTCTTATTTACAGTGTCACATGAAAGGGAGCACAGGCATTCGAATGGCACTTCTGTAGCAGGCATTGCAAGGTATTTATGTGCCAGATGTGCTAAAGATTCATAGGTCTCTTCATACTTCAACCACCATTCCAGAGGTCATGCATCCATGCTGATGACAGGTTCTGCTCGATAATGATCCAAAGCAGTGTAGACCAATTCATTTTCATTTTCATTGTCTGAGTCAGATGCCACCAGCAGGTTGATTTTCTTTTTTTGGTGGTTCGGGTTCTGTAGTTTCTGCATCGGAGTGTTGCTCATTTAACACTTCTGAAAGCATGTTCACACCTCATCCCTCTCAGATTTTGGAAGGCACTTCAGATTCTTAAACCTTCGGTCAAGTGCTGCATCTATCTTTAGAAATCTCACATCAGTACCTTCTTTTCGTTTTGTCAAATCTGCAGTGAAAGTGTTCTTCTTCGAGTGCTTGCTCATGTTGATTCCATTCTAGGTGTGCGTGCACCAGAGTGCGCGACTGTCAGAGATTTTTTCCTTAGCAGTACCCATAGGGCTAGCTGTGGCACCCTCTGGAGTGCCGTGCTCATGTGGCAGTATATCAGGCACTGCCAGCCCCACATCCCTTCAGTTCCTTTTTACCGCCTGTGGTGGTCAGTTGGAGCATCTTTCTTGCTTAGCAAGAGCTAGCGGGTGTCTACCATTCTGAACTTCATGCCTTAATGCCACTGTACATTCACTTTGCTAGTCTTAAGTAGTTGTTAGGAAGTTTTTAAGTACTTGTTAAGTGTTAGTAAGTTAGTAGTTAGGGTCACAGTAGGACTTTGCCCCAGGCGGGGCATGCCCCGGTCTCCTGGGTTCAAGCCCCGCTCGGATTGCAACAGGCCTATGCCTGTTAGTCACCCCCACAGCAGCTGCCTTCAGTGCCTGGGGAATCACACGTTAAGGGGCGGTGCCAGATCTGCAAAACTTTCAACCCTGCATCCAGAAGGAGCGGGACATCTGCCTCAGGGGTCTCCTGATGGAGTCCGTCCTCTGCCAGGCTTCCGAGCCATTCAGGCAGGTCACACCGAGTGCCTCAGCCTCCATGCGCAGCGCATCGCCGGGACCCAACTCCTACTGGCACCATTTGCCATCGCTGGCACCAAAGAAGAAGGCCAAGAAGCACTCCCCAGCACTGAGCAAGAAGGCCCAATGGTCATCTGTCAAGGGACCAGGGCCTGCCCACCAGACTACTCTGGAGCCATGCGATCATGCCTCTCCAGCGGGACGTCCAGCCCCCTTATAGGTCCACAACTGACTCATAGGAGCAGCATGGGACCCACACTCCTGCCTGCACTTTTGTCAGCCCAGGCCCCCCCCCCCGGCGCAGAGAGAACACAGGTCTCCACCTTCTCTGAGGACGATCCCGGCACCGCAAGACCCAGCTAAGGCTCCCCAAGAGGGCAAGCCCGCCATTAAGGCTCCTGAGAGGACAGGGAAACAACGCCAGTCGCCGGATAGAAGACGTTGATCATCACCGCCGCATTCGGAATCCCGGGGCAGATCCCAATCGTGTTGTCAGTCACCCAGGCAAGCTTCCAGATCCCCAGGGTGCTACTCTCTGGCATTGTGCTAACACTCCCCTTTCTATTCCTGGCACCACTTGCTGTCTCGACGGTTGTCCTCTAGGCATCAGTCCTGATCATAAGCATGGTGGGAAAGTTTCCAGTCCCGGTTCCCCTGGCACCAGTACTACTCTCAACGCTCCAGTTACCATGCAGTTACACCCGGGCAATGGTCACCAGTAGCTACGACCAGCAAACAAACACAGGCATTGACGGCTCCTCCTTGATCGCCAGAGGAGGGTTTCTCCAGTATGGAGGGCCAGTTCAGCCCATCGCCACGGTCTCATCGGTGTCACTGGGCACCAGAGCCCCTCATTGGTGGCACCACAATGACAGCACAGCCAGTGGGCAGTGCAGTGGTCTTATTGGAGCGCATGAGGCTTACCGGTTGTGACGATGCCTCCTTCACAGCACTCCTCGGTGCCTGCGATGGAACATTGGATGGTGGCCCCACCAGCACCAGACCTGATACCGAAAGCCTACTCTCAGGTCAGGGGGGAGGAACCTGTGCCCACCCCAAAGCCTCTTTCTCTGACAGTGGTCGAGATCCCAACACTTCCACCAGTGGTCCAGTCTTCTTCGTCGTCCCCAGATGAGGCGGTTGTGGGACCTTCTAGAGCTAGCTCACTCGATAATTTCAAGGAGCATCAAGACCTTCTCCGGCATGTGGCTGAGGACTTGGGGCTTGAGGTACAGGAGATGGCAGAGCAGGAGGACACCCTCTTCAATGTTCTCTTGGCCTCTATGGCTGCCCGGGTTGCCCTGCCTGTGCATGAAGGGGTCCTCAAGATAGCCAAGGTCTTGTGGCAGACCCACTCCTTCATCCCACCCACCTCAAAATGGGCCGAGAAAAAGTACTTTGTGCCGGCCAAAGGTTTTGAATACCTCTATTCCCACCTGCCCCCGGGCTCACTGGTTGTATCTGCAGCCAACGAAAAAGACAAGCAGGTCCCCAGCTCCTCGACTCCCAAAAATAAGGACGCTAAGAAATGTGATTTATTTGGGAGAAAGATTTATTCTATTGCCAGCCTGCAATTTCAGGTGGTGAATCATCAGGCCCTGCAGGGCCAGTACAATTTTAATCTTTGGGATGGTCTCAAAAAGTTCCAGGAATCCCTTCCTCCGGGTTTGGCCCCAGAGTTTGGCACTCTGGTGGAGAAGGAAAGTGGTCATCTATCAAGGCACTCTGGTGGAGAAGGGTACAGTGGTGGCCAGATGCAAGACAAAGCACTGATCATACTCATAGCCCCGGCCTGGCCTTGTCATCACTGCTGAGTCTCTCCACAGCCATCCCACTGCAGCTACCTCTTTGGCTGTATCTGCTGTCACAGAACCTGTTGCACCCAAACCCGGAGTCACTGCACTTGATGACTTGGCTGCTCTGTGGCTGAGTATGGATGAACGGGGGTGTTTTGCTGGTGTCCAGCAGGTCTTGCTGAGCAGCAGAAAACCATTCACTAGGGCTACATATATGGCAAAGTGGAAGCGGTTCACGTGTTGGGTCTCAGACTGACACATTCGTTAAATAAAACCCAGCTGCCGGACATCCTGGACTATTTACTGCACCTTAAGCACCAGGGTCTGTCGCGATCTTCGATCTAGTAGCCATTTCGGCATTCCACCCTCCACTTCAAGGCCCGTCAGTCTTCGCCCATCCCATGAGGGGGCATTTCCTGAAAGGTTTGGAGCACCTTTACCCGGTCCCCCCTTGGGATCTGAATTTTGTGCTGTCCAGATTCATGAGTCCCCCCTTCGAACTCTTAGCTTCCTGCTCCCTTCTGCTTCTCTCCTGGAAGTTTGCCTTCTTGGTCTAGCTGTGTCCACACCTGGCCTTTCTGGCAAAGGTCATCTCCTAGTTCCACACTGATCAAGAAATTTACCTACCAGTCCTTTGTCCAAAGCCTCATGTGAAAAATGAGGAGTGCAGGCTGCATACCTTGGATGTCAGACGGGCGCTGGCCTTCTACACTGATAGAACAAAGCCATTCTGTAAGTCAATGCAGTTGTTCGTTGCCGTCGCTAACAGGATGAAAGGTTGCCCAGTGTCAGCCCAGAGAATCTCGTCTTGGATCATGACCTGCATCCGCTGCAGCTATGAGCTGGTGAAGGTGCCCCCATCAGTGATCGTGACGGCTCATTCAACTAGGGCTCAGGCATCCAAGAGATCTGTCAGGCCGCAACCTGGTCATCAGTCCCCACATTTGTGTCACACTACGCACCTACCCAGGACACTCGAGACTATGCTGGCTTTGTGAATTCCGAGCCCACCTCTGTTGCTTCTGCTTGTGAGTCACCTAGAATGGAATTGACATGAGCATTGAATTAAAAATGGTTACCTACATTTTCGTAACTGTTGTTCTTCGAGGTGTGTTGCTCATATCCATTCCATTACCCATCCTCCTTCCCCTCTGTCGGAGTTGTTGGCAAGAAGGAACAGAGAGGTCATAAGGCCAGTGGCACCTGGTATACCGCGGCATGAGTGCGGCACTCCAGAGAGTGCCACAGCCAGCCCTACAGGTACTGTGAAGGCAAAATCTCCGATGCCCATGCACATGAGTGCGCGCGCACCTACAATGGAATGGGTATGAGCACCACATCTCAAAGAACAACAGTTACAAAAGGTAGGTAACCATTTTTTCTTAAAACGACAACATGTGCTGGGTCATCATCCAAGACTGCTATAACATGAAATATATGGCAGACTGCGCATAACATAGAGCAGGAGACATACAATTCTCCCCTAAGGAATTGAGTTACAAATTTTATTAACACATTCTTTTTTTAACAAGCATCATCAACATGGAAGCATGTCCTCCGGAATGGTGGCTGAAGCATGACAGAGCATATGAATGTTTAACATATCTGGCACATAAATACCTTGCAATGCTGGCTATAAAAGTGCCATGCGAATGCCTGTTCTCACTTTCAGGTGACATTGTAATTAAGAAGCGGGCAGTTGTGTAACAAAAAAAAAAAAAAAAAAAATCGACATTGTAAATTGCACTTTCATGATAAAGAGATTGCACGACAGTACTTGTATGAGGTGAATTGAAAAATACTATTTCTTTTATCATTTTTATATTGCAAATATTTGTAATAAAAAATATAAAGTGAGAACTGTACACTTTGTATTTTGTGTTGCAATTGAAATCAATATATTTAAAAATGTAGAAAAACATCCAAAAATATTTAATACATTTCAATGGGTATTCTATGGTTTAACATCTCGATTAATCCCATGATTAATCGTGATTAATTTTTTAATCGCAATTACTTTTTTTGAGTTAATCGCATGAGTTAACTGCGATTAATTGACAGCCCTACAAATAAACTCATTTACCATGTTGGAGAAAAAATATCAGGAGAGAAGATTTGTCCAAACTCCCCAAGAAAGTTATTCTGATTGTGAAATAGTTCCCATTTCCTGTGCGGTGATACCGATATCTGAACACTCAGGAATTTATATTGTGACTGTGTATAATGAACAGGGTGACTCTGCACACACTTTACCTTCTTCAGGCTGATCCAAAACCCGTTGACATCACTGGGAGTTTTTCCATTGACTTCAGTTGTTAGAGGAGATGGAAACAGCTGTCCAGACTGCTTGTAAACTCCATAATGCTTTTCTCAGCTTTTGAAGGGTGTTAATTCAAGTATGATGGATAAATTCTAATCTGGATGCTTACATTCTCTCTAGTTAAATCCTCCCTACAGCATCAGTGGGATACAATATTCTCCGGAGATCAGTATCTTAAATCATCAGTTAGCATTGCTGAGTGATGTTACATGTTCCAGCACTGGGTTCTTCCACGTCTTGCTTCCCAGAGGAGGTTACATTTCAGGGATAGGCAATGTGATTACAACCTGGATATGGCAAAGTAATATCGGGGAACCATTCAGGAAGAAAAGCACTTTAAATCACTGAAGGTGGCATTGTAAGGAGCTACAATACTGATTAGGTCCACAGTCTTGAATGGGGGGTGAGGAAGAGCTGCCCTAAGAGGAGTTCAAGGGCATACGCACATCCTCCATGTTCCTTGATGCCCGGAGGAGAGGTGTCAAATGTACCTTTCTTTATGTGGTAACATGCTCCCGCAACACACCCTGCCCACTTCATGGGATGGGACCATGTTCCCTCCCCTTTGGTGATTTGCAAAGAACAGGACACATAAAAGAACAGTTCTTACCCTGCCTTGAGCACAGTGGATGCAACGGTTCCTGGCCTTTGCATGGGATGCAGACGGAGGGAGGAAGTCTTCTTGCATTATCTTGCCTCCATTTGTGCAAAGGACCAACAGCAATCTAATCCCAGCCTCCCCCACCACACACACACTTTTCACCAACAGATCTCTCCTTTTTCACATGTAAATGGTTATGCAAGTAAGATCCTTTCTGTTTTGTTGTTGTTATGCATGTGAACGCAGCAATCAAACATATGACAATTACATGTGAAAAACTGTACTAAGCTATTGTTGGGATTCTGGCTTAAATCACCAAACAAACAGGAAATATAGGGCAAAGACTAACTCCATCCTTAATCCAGCTCCATTCTTCCTAAACAAAACTGAGGTCTGAGCAGTAGGTAATTTTACATTTATTGGTGAAATACACAAGAGATCAGCTGAAAGCATGGAATTTCAGCCTCATGTCCAACCCTTCTTCTTTAGAGTGGTTTAGGTCAAATCTTGACCTTTCCTCTAAAGGCTTTTTAAAGGGGGAAATGTTAATTTCATATTTGATATCTGAAAGATGCAGATTTATTTACCTTTATTAAAAATATAATCCCATTTCTTAATATTGTTGTGAATTGGCTCTTCTTCCCAAAAGACAAGGAAATTATTTCCAAGTGGGAAAGAGAAATTTTTTTCAAATGGAAATAAAATTTACCATGCTTCTGAGATTAGTTTCCTTTTGCAGAAGCCAACGTGTTGGACAACAGCTGGCTTTTGCTTACTTCTGTGTTTGTATGTTAGCATTGTGACATCATCCACGTCAGCAGGGGTCTGCTCATTCCAAGGAAACACAGTCCTGGATTTCAGCTACCCTGGGCTCTGTTCATTGTTCCTCCTTTCTGTAAAAGGGACTGTTTCTTACTCAGTTGCAGCTACAAAGCACCACAGGAAGCCCTAGCCACTGATCACATCAAAATGGCTTTATTTTAAAAAGAAAAATAACCCTTAGCAATAGAGTAGGGCATGAGGGGAACGGGGGGTGGGGGGGGAAGAAAGACTCACAGATTTGTTTTTTAAAAAGAGTTAAAGCATACATGCAGCTTAACAAATTTCATGAGTCTCACGATATTTTGTGTTTTTTTAATAAAGCACCAGCTAATAGAGTCAGGCCAGTACATGAGACTCAGCTTTCATTTTTAAAATGCTCTCACAGTTGTAAAGAAGAGCTTGGAAATGTGACCCTAAAGGAACCAACAGAAGAAGACAAATAAAAAGAATTTTTTACTGCATGAATCTCAATGCAGTAAAAATCTCAATTTTTTGAGACTTGACTGTTGATTTTTGAATGCTTGATGTTGGCCATATTAGGCATGAAAAGTGCAAGAGAGAAAGCCTTGTGACTGAAGTTCTCTGTTTCTCCATGGAACAGGTGCAGGGTGGCTAGCAGCACAAGAACACTACCACAGCAGTGTGCTGCAGTCAGGCTCTAGAGAGGGACCACCTCTAATGATGAGAAAGCAAGTTCAGTTCTCTATGGCAATTGGCCTTGGTCTATTATCAGTGACTAATGGTGGGGTTTGAGATGTGGAGAAGTGGAATACAATAACATTATTATTTCCTTTTGATCTATACTAACAAGTGAATTGGCTTGAACACACACTGCTTTTAGCATTTCTTTGGTATTCACACACATGTGAATTGTCCCATTGCTCTAATCTGAGCTGGTCTGCCAGCTAGTAACCAGACACCATCACAAAAACAACCAACCAACCCACCCAACTTTACTTGTAAATTAAGCCCAGTTGGTGTGTAAGTCGGATAGACCTATTAAACAGGTAGCCCCACAATGCCACAATCTCTTTTCAGAGTGTAAAGTCATATTTTAAAACATGCTGGGCAAATTCTGTTCCCAGTTGCCCCAGTTAACTTCATGGGGGATGTACCAGTGAGCAGAAGGCAGTCCATTATGTGAAAGTCCTGTCCTTGATTTCTGTACATGTTCATACAGGACAAGTTATATTCAGTTTGGTCAAGAGCAAAATCAAACCCTGCAAGTGCCAAAACACAAATCAAAGCCACCAGTTCATTGGCATCATTCTAAGCCTGAACCCATTTGTCAGTTAGATGTTTATTTCATTTGTGAATTAAGTTGCATCATACAATGTGGCTGGTGCATAATTCTTAAAAAACAAAAAAAACAAAACAAAATCAACACAGCACTCATTATACTCAATTCAATGAGGCATAAAATAATTGATACAGTAGCTGTTCATTTTGAGATATGTCACATGAGTCATCCACCAGAAGAACACAGAAGACTAATTGTATCACCTTACTACTAATGTTGATGGCCACTGATTGCAGCCTTTGAGGTCTGTAAGATACATTGAAAATAATATCAACAGGAAGCAAAACAACAAAAAGCAAAGAAATGCAGAGTTGATCAGAAAAGAGACCACACATCTTGGACTATTTTAGGTGCAATGACAGTTGTTAAGATGAAGCCCTTCTCTGCCTACCCATAATATAGTGCATTTCCTGCTTAACCACATTGACTTGCATTCGTTAGCTGGGACAACACACACATTTATGTAGTGCAGTTTGTTGTGTCTGGGTTTTTTTTTTTTTTTTTTTTTTTAAATATTTATTGAAGAGCTTTGGGGAAAATTGTCTCTGCACTTTTAGGGCCAGTCTTACCATGATCTAGAAATCTACAAGAAACTGGGTACGTTAAAAAGAGACACTGACACCAAATTCGCAATCTACTGCAACCTTAATTTAAAAAAAACAGCAAAACAACAATTAACCAACCCCTCCCCCAACCATCTGCCTGAAAATTCTGTTATTTGTATGGGTAACATCTACAATCATTATAACTCTTTGTTTACTTTGGTCCAGATTCTGCCTTCCTGATTCCCACTGAGTCGTACCTTATTCTTCAATGTACCATAGCTAAGTCAGTTTCCCTCATTTTGAGAGCCACTTTCTCAACCCCACCTCCGACTCCCACAACTGGAAAGAGGAAAACTTTTGTAAAAATAGAAAAAATTGACTGTAAAATCTCAACTAATTGGCAGGGGATTCCAGGGCAGATGAAACATCTGAAACTACTTTAAATTAATTGTTTGAACCTGATTGGATGTTCAAGTCCATGGTATTTTGATTCTGTCTCTTGGGTAGAGCTGGGTGAAATTTTTCAGCTGAAAAAAATGCAGATTTGGAGCTACCAAAACATTGCAAAAGTTCATCTTTATGTTGCCAAGTTGTTCATTTCAGGAAAAAAATATCTGAAAAAGAAATTGAAATGTTCCTTTTTCATATTTTCAAAATGAAATGTTTCAATTTTTCAGTTAGAAGCAAATTTCATTTAAAAAATTCCTTTAACTTTATTTTAAAAATCCAAAATTGTTTAACAAATTTTGAAAAAAAACCCCACACATTTTGATTTTGGTTACCCTAAACAATTTTTACCCATGGTTTCAATTTGCTGAAAATTTTCATTTTCAGTCAGACCCAAAGTGAGCTTAAAACAAAAACCAAATCCACCCCTCCCCCCTTTTGAAAATTGCCAAATGAACCCAAAAAATCCATATTCATTCAAGCTCTCGTCTTCGGCAGCTCTCCTCTAGGGCAGAGTTTCTTTTAGCAAAGATTTATATTGGAAAACATGTTCAAATATGAATAAAAAATGACAATTTCACCCAAAATGTTTTCTGTCCTACTCTATTGTGTATACATTCCACGGTTTGGTGCTATAAAATAAAAGCCCATCTAGTGGATGATACAATGGACAATCTGCAGTGTTCAGGGTCCAAGAGCTGGTAGAGAGCCCATTTGAATTCCCTTGGGCTCCAGTTGTGCACAGGAGCCTGCCCCCACAGAACAACTTGCAGGATTGGGGTCATAGTAATGGATCTCAAGAGCACCATACCCTGATTAACAGAAGGGAAGGCATTTTGAAGATTGCAGAAAGAAGAAAGGTGAGAAGTACATAAAGTGAATCTGTCAAGCAATATTTTTGAGCCCTATAGGCAAAATCTTGTCTTCCTTCCTGCCAAGAGAACAAATCCTGCAGGTCTACAAAGGCAAAACAGTAGCAAAACCACTTCTGTGGTAAGATCATTCAGGGAAGCTTTACAAACGGCTGGTGCCCTGGGGCATGGCTCTTTGGCAGTTCACCCCAGCAGTATGGAAATTCTGTGGGCTGTTCTTGGGCTGGAGTGTTTAGTGTGTGGCTATTGGTGCTACCAAATATGTTCATTCACTAGTCACAAAAGCCACTTTAGGGGGTTTCAGGGGCTACAGGAGCATCTGTGCACTGGCAGGGCTGCTATCAGCCCCCCCAGTGCCTGGGTGTCAGGAGAAAGATTCTGTCCCTAATATAGGTCATATGAAGTCCATTTACTCAGGCTCTGCCTGCGTTATGTGACTTTCACTGTACACACAACAGAAGGGAGAGGGAGAGGGAGGGGGAGGGGGAGGGGGAGGGAAGGAAGCATGGGAAAACATTCCTTCCCAGGTCATTGAATTAATCTTGGAGGTGTACATTACACATCTACTTTATACAGTGAAAAGGTTATCTTACGGTAAGCTGCCCTAGGAAGCATTATGAATCTGCACATCTGTGGGAAGCGAATTTTCCTTTCACATTTTATCACTATCCAAATACAGCTATATATTTTTCAGCCCATCTTACACGGCATTTAAACCAAGGTTACTGAGATGTTTACAGTGACATTTTACTATTTTTATAAATGTTTTTCCTCCCCTCTCTTGTTGTGTACTGTTCATGGGATAGTAATTCAATTCCTTTTTTATATTTTAAAACCTCTAGCCTGGTCTCTTACTAAGTTATTGGGATGTTTGATTCAGTATCATGTTGTATATTGCCAGATTGTCCTTCCCTGAACGTTCAATAGTGTTTCAAAATAATTTTCAAACCAGAAAGGTAGCTAAGCAACTGGAACAGTCAGAGTTGAGTTCTGATTTTATTCATACTGTCCTTCCACAACTTTAAAACCGACTTTGCTTCTGCATGAAAAGATAAATTAAAATTCTCAATTTAGTTTCAAAAGCTAGCTACAGAATAAAAATAATGTGAACCCCCCTCCCCCTGAAAGACCACTCTAGCAAAGCACAAAACAAAAGTTTTCACAGCTGTAGTTTTGGGATGGGAGGGTACAGTATGCATAAAAGAAGCTTAGTTGCAATTCAAGGAGATTAGTGGCCAAAGAGATAAAGCTTCATTACACAGCACTTTATTAAGAAAACTAGACCCTAAAAAAACATGCTGTAGTGATGTCTAAAAAACACAATGCAGCTCCTGCACCATAAGAAGTCAATGAGTAAAGAAATAGTCAAAATCTCCAATCAAGATGCAAATTTCAGCCCTTCCCAAACTCAGTTAAAAATGGTATTTTTTTAATAAGCAAGAAAATGCAATAGAGCACAGCTGAAGACATAGGTGAGCAGGATGGTAAGACAGTTCTCTTAGAATAGTTAACTATACTCTGACTTCACAACACAACTATTTTCTTCATGTTTACTTTAGGTTTAATCAGCACAGATTTTCATCTATTATTCCATCATGTTTTCCTGTCCAATGTTTCCTTCAAACAATAACTACACCAGGCCCTCTTGTATTAACCTCAGCAGAGTCTGAGCCTCTTATAGCATCTCCCTTTAATGCATTGGAGCAGGGTTGTTTACAGGCTATAAAACTCAGCTACATCTAAATCTTAACAACTTAAGCTGGTCATACTGCTATCAAGCTTTTCCACTTTAAAGCAACACAGTTTAGACATTTAGTACAATCAATGCATGTCAATGTCATGCTTCATTTTCATGCTTCATTTTCCCAACCCGTTAATCAGACTAATGAGGCTCAGTGTGAAGAAATCCTTTTGTTTAAAGCTAAACTGTCCATGAAACAAGATTTATAATGGCCTTCATTTGCTTATGCAGTTTATTATTTACTAGTAATAGCAAAATTGCTGTAAACTTCATCTCCTAGACTTTAAAGAAAGAAGCTATATATATTACAAGTCCTAGATTAAATTTGCAAGCACTGTGATAGTATGTTAATGCAGGAATGTCTTAACAATTCATTAGAGGGTATTTAAAATAAAGACAGATATTTGTATCAGATCTAAGTAAATAAAAAGTATGAATGTGAAGCGTAAGATGACAGGATGAATGAAAATATTGGCAAGCAGTTTATTGCCTATGATTTAATGAACAATTCTCCAGCCAACCAGTAGGAAACCAATTTTTTAAAACGTATGAACAGTTTCGCCAGTCTTGGCCTGAGTAGTTAGCGTTCTGATTAATTAAACGATCTAAGATCTGGGTCTCACACACACATACACGAATCGTAAAACAATCAATCACCACAGGAGAAAGACACTAATAGTGGGGGTGGGAAATCACGTATTCTTAGCTATGAACTCATTACAAGACTATATTTCAAGCCTGTGACATAAAAGGGCCTGATCCTTCAATCTCTCCACACATGGACCTTCCATCAGCTGTAATGAGAGTTTTGCAGACGGCGTACTTGCAGCATTATAGCAATTCCCATACCGAACAGAGACCAGAGCTCCATCTAGTTTAGTCTCTGACAGTGGCCAGTACCCAGGCTTCGCAGGAAGATAGAAGAGAATTGGACAACCATGGAATAACCTGTTCATAGTGGATGTTTCTTCCTCACCGCTCAGTTTGTGGATGACTTATGCCCCAAAACGCAAGGGTGTGGTTTAAAAAAAACGTGTATCCTACTTTTGTGCCTGTGCCTGTGCATGTTCTCATTATCCATGTAAATATCCAATCCCTCTTGAAACCTACTGTGTTCCTGGATGCAGTAATAGATCTTGTGGAACTGAATTCCACAGATTAACTATGCATTTGATCAAATATTTCCCTGTATCAGTTTTAAATAGGTCACCTTTCAATCTCATTGAATTGAATGTCCCAAAACTTCATTAATGCAGAGTTAAGGTTCCTAGCAGTGCCTTGTTCTCTTCCAGAATGTGGAGCGTGGCTAAACTTAAATTCTTGAAAAACACGAAGTGAACAAATAGGGTACACACCACTCCGCAATGCAACCTTTGGAGCTGGCAACAGCCTGTAGGAATGGTTCAGTAAGGGGGATTCCAGAATAACTAGTAAAAGTGACTAAGGACTTCTCTGTTCAGTGCATTAGTCAGCCCCAGACAGGTGTAAATTCTGGTGCACACTAATGTGCTGCGCACTAACTGGTTCACACTAAAAATTCCCTAGCCCCGTTTCTACATTAAAACGCACTAGACCAGAAATGACATTGAATATATAAACGCGAAAGCTTTATATTTGCATATATACAAACACGAAGTTGTAAAAATAGAACAATCTTCATTTTCAGCAGTCCTCTCTGTAACAATGACGACATGACAGAAATAAATTTTAGACAAATTCTTTGAACTAATTGCATATGTAAGTAAAGTAGAAGTAAACAATACAATATAAAAAATACAAAATAAAAAAATGCAGTAAATAATACAATTTACTAGAAGAGTTCTCAGGAAATTTTTCTTTTCTGTTGGGGCATCTAAACTGTGGAATTCCTTGTCTGAATACGCAATAAGACTCTTAGAGGATATAAGATGGCAATAGAGGATACAGGAGGCAATACAGGATACACATAATCCACAAGTTTAAATCTCAGCTGTTAGGTATATTGATATGAATTACAGGTTACCCAGGTAATAAGAAACCATCAGAAAATTGTACGCATGTTGTATTTTTCCAATAAATTGATTTGCTTTGTTTTTATAGACGGTTATGCTGAATTACCTAATATTGCTACTAAAATTAGTAGCAGAAAGTTTTTATTGAAACCCGTAAAAAAATTAATTTTATATTATAAATATTGAGATTTATATATCTACAAAACAACAACAAATATTTTATATATATATATGCCAAAAATCTGTGTTATTTTACCAGGATATTTCTGTGAAAGCTAGTGCTATTTTGTCCATGTTCTCACAGGAAAACAAAAGAGGATATATAATTTTTTTTTACACCATGAATATGGAAAATTATCCTTTTTCTATAAATAAATAAAAAAAAGTTTGATTAATTTTCTTAGGGAGATACAAAATTTATCCAGACTACATATAAAATATATTTACAAATGTTTATTCTGATTTAATTTTCACTACAAAACAATGAATTCTTGGGATTTTTCTTTTGCCATACTAAAAAATATAATGAATTATGCATATGATATGTGATTTATAAGTCATATAAGAATTTTTACATAGCATACAACATATAATCAAATTTTATCTTGCATGCTCCAAACCTGTCGAGCAGAAAATTCCAGTCTTTTTTATAGGCTCTTTCTCTTCGCATTCGCTTCTCTATCATCTGTCTCCCCCAGGACCACTAATTAATCTTGAGTAAACACCTCGGACACACAGAGTGACAAGAAGCTATATGTGCGAAAGAGAAAGAAAGGATTTATGAGAAAAAAAAGACTGGAAATCTCTAGACAAGCATTGAGAAAGTGAGAAAAACTAGCATATATTCAAGCAAATATGAATATTATAGGCTTTAATAACCTATACATCATATATGCATATAGTTTGAAATAACTTGCTCACCAAGTACTCAGAATATTTTGATATATACGTATATCTTCCTTCACTTCTCTCAAAACCCTCTATTTATCCTTTCATCTGCACTCTCTGATATTTACTGTGAAGGTTCCTGAAACTGACGGAGGGAAGCCAACACAAATTTATCCTCCTCAAGATCCACTCGACCTAAGTCCATAAGATGATCACCTGCAAACTCAATCATGTGAAGCATGGACAGCGCATGAAGCAGAAAGCGGTGTGCGCACTAAAACACACAATTGTACTTAAGTATAGATCAAAAGAAGAAAGAACACACTAACATACGAGTATGAGCTTCACTACACTGCTGTCTCCGACTTGACATTTTTTCCTGATTTTATCGGCAGTGATATTATTTATTTAATTAAATAAGTTATGAAGTCATGATCAGAATTTTACCAGTAGCAGCCAGCCAACAAAATCCTGCCTTAGGAGATTGATAGCAGACTTACTCATAGAAATACTAATTTTACAAGTGCAATTATCATTTTTTCTCAGCCCTGGCCTCCCACCTGTCAATAATGAACAATTAGTGAAGGGTAAGAGGAGGGTATGGGTATTGTGTAGCCAGATGTGTATATTTTTTGTCATATTTGAATGAAAATGTCTATATTTAAAGAAAATCTTCTTTTTCCCGAATCTCCTTTATTTATCAACCAATTCTGATAACATTTGAAATGGAGTCAGTTTTTTTCTTTTTTAGAGGCCCTAAGATGTAGCTTAGTTAGCTTATACCTTAATCCAACACTGCGTGGTTATCATGGATGTCATTAAAACTCCCCAAAGTGCATGTATAAGCTTGTCCCTGTAGCTCACAGTTACCTTTGGACGGATGTGGAGCCTGGGGGGAAAGTGTCTTGTTTAGCCTGGCTGATTTAAAAATGAATACATTGCAGAACACAGAGGCATGGGTTTTTATCCCCCAATCAAAGTATTTAATAAATGAATTTTGTATAGTAGATCCAGGGGTATCCTTCCCCTTCAGACCTATGGTCACAGGATAGTGTGGACACAGCCCCACGCTAGACTATGAGCTGTAGTAGTGGCTTTAGCCCCTGTACACTCCAAGGAAGCAGGGGCAACAAGAGGATGGGTCTGGTGGATCCATTAGCCTTAACCCCATGCCCTTCTCTGGTCTGCCACACCAGACAAGGGGACAGATACCATGGTGGTAAATGTGGTATAAAACCCATGATTAGATGCATGGCTCCTCTTGGCCTGTCTCCCAGTGCAGTGGAGCAGCAGGGCTTTCACATCTGCTGAGAGGTGAGGATGAACATTCTACAATGCAGGGCATAAGAATCCCAAAGAGTCAGACCAGTTTGAATGTGCTGAATGACTATGATTATTATTTAGATCTGTTGAATAGGAACTTAAATCTGAGGGCAGGGGGTTTGTTTCACAATGGAGAGTGGAAAAGCAAGATAATGTGCCAAGGAAACAAAGCTGCAGCCAGGTGTCAATTTTCTTTCTAACCCAGAGGTGCCTTTGGCAAGAAGTGCTAAAACCAGAGCCGTAGTCAGTAAGCATAAATGAGATATGTGACTAATGACAGAATAAAAGCACAGTGTATCTCCCAGAAAACAGCCCTCACAAAGACACAGGTGTTTAAAAATCAACATCTAACTTTACTGAAGTCTTCAAACATTGAAGTGCCATCCACATACTGGAGGAAGCTAAAAACTACCTGGCCAAATTATTTCTGGCATAGAGAGAGAGGTAATTATATTACCAAAGCCCCATTATACCTGCTGCACAATAGGCGGAATCCATTTTCTTTCAGCAGTGCTTGTGTAAGACGTTAAGTCATGCGTGTGCCTGGCTTAACAAATCCTTCCCTAAGTCAGACCATCACCTACAAACCATTGGCAACCCTGGCAATGCCATAACAGGGGTTTTGTAACCCACAGCCTCTCAGCAAGGCACTGTATGTACAAAAAGCAATGTGAGCTTAAAAAGCAAGGATATAAAGTGGTATTTGCGGTTTAGCACAGACATTGAAAAGCAGTGGGAAGGAGTGGTTGTGTTTCCCATACAGGCAGCACTTGGCATGCTCCAGTACTCTTTTGCATAGCACATTCCAAGATTCCTCAAACCCCAGTATGCTCACTTGCCACAGCATCACACCCAGGCCTCCCTCATTTGTGACTTATTTTTCTGCCCCTCCAAAGTTATGTGACCAGCACTGAAAATGCCTCCTCTGGGACATGGCACACCCTGAATTCAGTGGGAGTTGAGAGCATTCACCACCTCACAAACATCTCCCATGATGACATGGACAGTGAGCTGGAGTGCAGGGCCCCATGGCATTTCCACAGTTGCAAGAGAAACAGTCAAACATTACTTGTACTTCAGCAGATACATCGCATCACAGGCAGCTGAGCCAATAGTGTAGAGAAAGAAAAGATTGGCTCCTCCATCAGAACAGTTAGAGCTCCTCTGAGGCAGCCAGCTCCATAGAGTCCTTCTGGGACTGGCATCTGCAGTAAACCAGTGCCTGCTGGATGTTGGCAGGCCTTCAACTCAAATGTGGAAGCCCCTATCTGAAAGAGCATTCCAGTCAAACCCAGAACAGTCACCATTTTATGGATGGTTAGAGAAAGAGAGAGAGGGAGAGGACACAAGGCTGGATATGGGCCTTGTCGATACATGAGAGAGGGGGAAAAAAACAAAGCAGAAAGAGAAAGGGGGCGGGGGGAGGGATTGTATGTAGAGTGTCAGAAGACAGGAGGATTTGCATGCAGAGGATGCAATGATAATACTCGCTTTATCCCATCCTTTGCTTGTTTTGTCTATTTAGATTGTAAACTCTTTGGGGTAGGGATTCTCTCTTATTTTGTGTTTGCAAAGTGACCAGCACCACAGAACCCTGATGTCAGTAGGAGGCTGTAGGTGCTACCATAATAATAAATAATAGCATGAGGAAGAAGAGGAGCTTCACGTGCCAGTTGTTGATAAGGGGGAGCGGTAAGAATTATTGTGCCACAGTTTAAAATCAGACGGTCTCAAATTCCTACAGCTAGTAAAAAGCATGTGCGTGTTTCTCGGTCTTTCATCTATAATGCTTTTGCTTTGGTGCCTTGCAGGTTTTAGTTAGCAATGCATTGCATAGACAGTTCAGCAGAATCCTCAGTGTGCTTTATTTATTTCAACTTTTTCATGCCTATCCCAACTAAACAGTGTTTCATATAAAAGAATTCATAACTGATAACACACTTAATGGACTATACCTGGGCAAAGAAAAAAAATAAACAGAAGCACCATAAGCCCACACCATCAGCCTGGCTTCTTCCCTAAATGCCTGAGAAAACAACTGTATGTCCATGGGGTACAATGACTTAGGGTACATCTACACTACCGGGGGGAGTCGATTTAAGATACGCAAATTCAGCTACGTGAATAGCGTAGCTGAATTCGACGTATTGCAGCCGACTTACCCCGTTGTGAGGACGGCGGCAAAATCGACTTCTGCGGCTTTTTGTCGGCGGCGCTTACTACCACCTCCGCTGGTGGAGTTAGAGCGCCGATTCGGGGATCGATTGTCGCGTCCCAATGGGACGCGATAAATCGATCCCCGAGAGGTCGATTTCTACCCGCCGATTCAGGCGGGTAGTATAGACCTAGCCTCAGACTTAAGTAAACATTAAGGGCCAGATTCTGATCTCCTTACTCATGCTGAATAGCAACACCTTACTCCAGGAGTGGCCCCACTGAAGCTAGTTTAGATCCATGTGGTTTAAGCTATTGTATGTATAAATGTTCTCTTGGGCATTTGGAGAGCTGGGCAAAATGATGGTGTGAGGATGAGGTGCTTCTGTTCATAGACTCATAGACTCTAAGGTCAGAAGGGACCATTATGATCATCTAGTCTGACCTCCCGCATGATGCGGGCCACAAAAGCTGACCCACCCACTCCTGGAAGAATTCTCTCCCTTGACTCAGCTGTTGAAGTCCCCAAATCATGATTTAAAGACTTCAAATCGCTGAGAATCCTCCAGCAAGCAACCCCTGCCCCATGCTGTGGAGGAAGGCGAAAAACCTCCAGGGCCTCTGCCAATCTACCCTGGAAGAAAATTCCTTCCCGACCCCAAATATGGCGATCAGCTGAACCCCGAGCATGCGGGCAAGATTCTCTAGCCAGACCCTCTGGAAGAAGTTCTCTGCAGTAACTATTAATATCCCATCATTGACTATTGTTACTAATTACCAGCGATGGCACGTTATTGACCTATTGACTAAAATCACTTTATCCCATCAAACCATCCCCTCCATAAACTTATCAAGCTTAATCTTAAAGCCAGAGAGGTCTTTCGCCCCCACTGTTTCCTCGGAAGGCTGTTCCAAAACTTCACCCCTCTGATGGTTAGAAACCTTCATCTAATTTCAAGCCTAAACTTCCCGACAGCCAGTTTATATGCATTGTATCTCGTGTCCACATTAGTACTGAGCTGAAATAGTTCCTCTCCCTCCCTGGTATTTATCCCTCTGATATATTTAAAAAGAGCAATCATATCCCGCCTCAGCCTTCTTTTGGTTAAGGTAAACAAACCGAGCTCCTCGAGTCTCCTTTCATACGACAGATTTTCCATTCCTCAGATCACCCTAGTGGCCCTTCTCTGTACCCATTCAAGTTTGATTTAATCCTTTTTAAACATGGGAGACCAGAACTGCACACAGTACTCCAAATGAGGTCTCACCAGTGCCTTGTATAACGGAACCAGCACCTCCTTATCTCTACTAGAAATACCTCGCCTAATGCATCCCAAGACCGCATTAGCTTTTTTCACGGCCATGTCACATTGCCGACTCATAGTCATCCTGCGATCAACCAGGACTCCGAGGTCCTTCTCCTCTTCCGTTACTTCCAACTGATGCATCCCCAGCTTATAACTAAAATTCTTGTTACTCATCCCTAAATGCATAACCTTACACTTCTCACTATTAAATTTCATCCTATTACTATTACTCCAGTTTACAAGGTCATCCAAATCTCCCTGCAGGATATCCCGATCCTTCTCCGAACTGGCAATACCTCCCAACTTTGTGTCATCCGCAAACTTTATCAGCCCACTCCTGCATTCGGTTCCAAGGTCAGTAATGAATAGATTAAATAAAATCGGACCCAAAACTGAACCTTGAGGAACTCCACTGGTAACCTCCCTCCAACCTGACAGTTCACCTTTCAGTACGACCCGCTGCAGTCTCTCCTTTAACCAGTTCTTTATCCACCTCTGGATTTTCATATCGATCCCCATCTTTTCCAATTTAACCAATAATTCCTCATGTGGTACCGTATCAAACGCTTTACTGAAATCGAGGTATATTAGATCCACCGCATTTCCTTTATCTAAAAAATCTGTTACTTTCTCAAAGAAGGAGATCAGGTTGGTTTGGCACGATCTACCTTTCGTAAAACCGTGTTGTAATTTGTCCCAATTTGCATTGACCTCAAGGTCCTTAACTACTTTCTCCTTCAACATTTTTTCCAAGACCTTGCATATTACAGACGTTAAACTAACAGGCTGTAGTTACCAGGGTCACTTTTTTCCCCCTTCTTGAAAATAGGAACCACATTAGCTATTCTCCAGTCAAACGGTACCACCCCCGAGTTTACAGATTCATTAAAAATTATCACTAACGGGCTTGCAATTTCTCGCGCCAGTTCCTTTAATATTCTCAGATGAAGATCATCCGGTCCGCCCGATTTAGTTCTGTTAAGCTGTTCAAGTTTGGCTTCTACCTCGGATACGGTAATGTCGACCCCCATTCCTTTATTCCCATCCGTCTTGCTTCCACTATTCCTCAGCCCTTCATTAGCCTCATTAAATACCGATGCAAAATATTCATTTAGATATTGTGCCATGCCTAGATTATCCTTAATCTCCACTCCATCTACAGTCTTAAACGGTCCCACTTCTTCTTTCTTTGTTTTCTTCCTATTTATATGGCTATAAAACCTCTTACTATTGGTTTTAATTCCCCTCGCAAGGTCCAACTCTACACGGCTTTTGGCTTTTCTCACTCCATCTCTACATGCTCTGACCTCAATAAGGTAGGTTTCTTTGCTGATCCCTCCCATCTTCCACTCCCTGTACGCTTTCTGTTTTTTCTTAATCACCCCTCTGAGACGCTTGCTCATCCAGCTCGGTCTAAATCTCCTTCCTACGAACCGTTTTCCCTTTCTCGGGATACAGGCCTCCGACAGCTCCTGCAACTTCAATCTGAAATAATCCCAAGCGCCTTCCGCCTTTAGATCCCTAAATATGTTAGTCCAATCCACTTCCCTAACTAGTCCCCTTAATTTATTAGAGTTAGCCTTTTTGAAATCGTAAACCTTAGTCTCCGATTTAATTCTGTTAATCTTTCCATTTAGTTTAAACCAAATTAGCTCATGATCACTCGAGCCCAGGTTGTCCCCTACAACCATTTCCTCAACGAGGTCCTCACTACTCACCAAAACCAAATCTAAAATGGCATCCCCCCTCGTCGGTTCAGCAACTATTTGATGAAGGAATTCATCAGCTATCACGTCTAGGAAAATCTGAGCCCTATTATTGTTACTAGCATTTGTTCCCCAATCTATATATGGGAAGTTAAAGTCTCCCATGATTACACAGTTCCTATTAGTATTTACTTCCCTAAAAACGTTAAAGAGTTCTCTGTCCATATCCAGGCTAGATCCCGGCGGTCTATAGCACACCTCAAGCACTATCCCAGGGGAGGCTCTAGAAGTTCTTTTACCCAATGTGAGTATTGCCCAGACAGACTCCTTCTTATCCATTCCATCACTTATTATTTCTTTACAGTTTACCTCATTATTGACATACAATGCTACTCCCCCACCTTTACCTTTGATCCAGTCTTTCCTAAACAGCACATACCCTTCCATACCTGTACTCCAGTCATGACTACCATTCCACCACGTTTCAGTTATTCCTACGATATCCGGTTTCATTTCTCGGACCAGGAGCTCCAATTCCTCCATTTTGTTACCTAGGCGTCTCGCATTGGTGTATAAACATCTTAATTTATGCCGTTTGGCCTCTCTCATATTCGTTATCCCATTTGGTATGGACACCATACTGCTAGTATGATCTATTAGTCTAGTATCCATCCCCCCCCCTCGTTATGTCCAATTTCTTCCCCCCAGTTATATCTGTTCTTATCTCATCGTCCTCCCTCTCAATGTTATAATCTGGTGTGGAGATTAACTGGACATCTCCCAACCGTCTCCCCCAAATTCCTAGTTTAAAGCTCTGTTGATAGGTTCCTTGTTAAGGGGGTTGTGGTTTTTTGTTCTTTTTGCTTAAGCACAGTCCATAAAATTTAGGTGCTGACCACTTGCAAATCTGGCTCTAAGTGTGTAATTGAGCTTTAATTCTGTGAATGGAATGCTGTTGAATTGTGGAAGTCAATGGGAAACCCGAGTAGAAGGTGCTATACAAAAAGTGTAGCGGAGTCTGGCTCTACGTCATTGGATTCAGAGCCATTTAGAGATGCTGTTACTAAACTGTTCAGTTTAATTTTTAAATCTTATCAAGTTCCATACATTAGGTTTTGTGGGCCTCATACTTGGCACCAAAACCACCATTGTAGACTCCAGCAGCAGGAGGGGTTTTATTTTCTTAATCTTAATTAAGATTAATTACAGATCAGTGAGTGGAGCCCATATTTTTTTTTTTTTTGGTCTAAAATTTAATTACTTGTGTGGTGGGGTCTTGTCTTGCAGGAGGTGAACTCCTGTTCTACTGCACACATATTCCTTACCCGAGGCTAAAATCCTCCAGCTCCTGCAAGACAAGAGAAATGCAGTTCTGCTGCATGGGGATGTCCAGTCCTGGAGAGGTTGTACAGGGACACTGGGCAACACCTGCGTGGCATACAGCTTTGATTTCTGGCAGCAGCATCATGACAATGGGGAAAGCCTCAGAGGCACAGGTGTAAATCCAAAGTACACCTCTACCCCGATATAACGCGACCCAATACAACATGAATTAGGATAGAACGCGGTAAGGCAGTGCTCCAGGAGGGACAGGGCTGTGCACTCCGGCGGATCAAAGCAAGTTCGATATAATGCGGTTTCATCCATAATGCTGTAAGATTTTTTGGCTCCTGAGGACAGCGTTATAACGGGGTAGAGGTGTATTAATTTTGAAATATTGGTTCTTTCTAGAGGTTATCCTGAATTAAAACTTTGGAACTTCAGTGCATGGTCAGCTGGGGATATTCAGTGGGGCTCTGTAGATGGATCTACAGTTTTTGGCTGGCTGGCACAAAGCCCTGTATACAAATGTCTCAAACTCTGGTGAACCTTTCCTGGTGTCCCACCTGCAGTAGTTACACCCTGTTCTAGGCCAGTCATTGCATTTATAGCTCTAACATTCTCTAGACGCTATTGCCTCCCTAAACAGAACCATTTTTAAGGAAGCCTGTGAACACAGCTATACATATCCCCCTGAACGACGTCAGTGGCATGTAGGGGCAACAGATATTCAGTTCAGAAGCGGAGAAAATAGATTCCCTGTTTTTGAAGCATCACGGAGCCATTAAAAGGGACAAGTAAAAGAAAAACAATATAAATCTGTGCTTCTGTCCCTGAATGTTTTGAAGCCACAGTTGTATATTTGTACTCTCAGTCATGCAGTTTTTAGGTCTCAATCCTAGCTGAGGCTGAGCTCTCTGGCTCCGATTCAGCAAAGCCTTTAGGCATGTGCTTAATTATGACAACATCTCTAGAGCTGCTCACCTACTCTGAATTAAGTACCTTCTTAAGTGCTTTCCTGGCTCAGGGCCAGAGTGCTCAGTACTTGTAGGATCGAGTCCCTAGTTTGTTGATAGAGAGAAGTCTAAATCTGTTTTCCCTGCATTAAAGTCTTAGCTTTGCTACAACTCCTCTTTGGGTGTGTTCTGAAGTGACCAGATGCCAGCTCATGAGTCATCGGGTTCCATAGAAAATGGTTCTGAACTAATTGAATTGTTCTTGACAGAACGTTTCACAACAGGTAATCACTTGAAGATCTACAAGTTGAGATGTGAGTTACTGGTTCAATAATTCCCCAAATTGAGTTTAGATTGTTAACCAGTTACTTAGTTGCCCATAGTGATGTGTAGGTATGCTCCTGACTGACTGAGGTAGCAATTTCACCTAGAGCCTGGAAAACAATACAAACTAGAAGACTTAAGGAACCTGGCCATGCTCCATTTCACAGCTGCCAAGCCGGACACTGGGGTGCTGTGCTGGGATCTCTCAAAACTGGGTGATTGGGCAACAAAATGGCAGATGAAATTTTATGTTGATAAATGCAAAGTAATGCACATTGGAAAGCATAATCCCAACTATACATATAAAATCATGGGGTCTAAATTAACTGTTATCACTCAAGAAAGCGATCTTGGAGTCATTGTGGATAGTTCTCTGAAAACATCCACTCAATGTGCAGCGGCAGTCAAAAAAGCGAACAGAATGCTGGGAATAATTAAGAAAGGGATAGATAATAGGACAGAAAATATCATGTTGCCTCTATATAAATCCATGGTATGCCCACATCTTGAATACTGTGTGCCGATGTTGTCGCCTCATCTCAAAAAAGATATATTGGAATTGGAAAAGGTTCAGAAAAGGGAAACAAAAATGACTAGAGGTATGGTATAGCTTCCGTATGAGGAGAGATTAATAAGACTGGGACTCTTCAGCTTGGAAAAGAGACGGCTAGGAGAGATATGATTGAGGTTCAAAAAAGAACTAGATAAGTTCATGGAGGATAGGTCCATCAATGGCAATTAGCCAGGATGGGCCATGGTGGAGTCCCTAGCCTCTGTTTGCCAGAAGCTGAGAATGGGCGACAGGGAATGGATCACTTGATGATTACCTGTTCTGTTCATTCCCTCTGGGACACCTGGCATTGGCCACTGTCGGAAGACAGGATACTGGGCTAGATGGACCTTTGGTTTGACCCAGTATGGCCGTTCTTATGACAACCTTTTACATAGAAACAACAACAACTCCTCCTCCACTCTTCCAGCACCGGTGAAGAGACCCACAGCATTTTTGTTTTAAACTTATTTTAAACTAAGACTAATTCACAAGTTTTTCCCCTTGTCTCCCCCTCCCTGCGTTGCCATCTCATCTTGTTTGCTCTGCTCTTCATTTAGTTTCCCTTCCAGCATTCAGATCCATGTGGGCAGATACCGGTTTAGACTCTCGCTGACTTCAGTAAGACTGTGTAGGAGTAAGGGCCCACTGCACTGATCTGAATATAAGATTAAACAGTATCCATTTTTAGCTGTATTATAAGGCACCTTGCATGTTTATGGCACTGTGAGAGCAGGAAATAATAAATAAATACTTACCTTCCCCATGGATTCTGGGCTAAGTGACCTATAACTGCTTTTCTAGAAAGAAAGATAAATAAATTAAACAAACCACAATAACTCCCCTCCTATTTTTAAAGCAATTTTCAAAATCCCACATTGAGAATCCTGAGCGCCTCATGGAAGGAACCCATTTCAGCAGGAGCGCCGCCAGCTTTTCTGCCACCCTAGGCGGTGGAAGGTCCCGCCCCGAAATGCCGCCCCCCACAGAGGCGGAGGAAGGTCCCACTGCCGAAATATCGCCGCAGTCACCGCCCCCCAAATTGTAGCGCTTTAGGCGACCGCCTAGGTCACCTAATGGGTTGCGCCGGCCCTGCATTTCAGTCATACACATACACGTGTTCACATTTCATTTTTTGGGGGGTAAGGGCAGCTGAGTAATTCAGTGTTGGGAGATTTTCAAAAGGCACAAATGGAAGATGCCAGTCCCCATTGAAAGTTAAGAGGAGCGGGACACTTATCTCCTCCTATATTCCTAGATTTAAACAAGGTAAGCTGGGCTAAAAGATTAATTAAAGGCTCTCAGAAAGGGAAATGTTTCTCTCTCTCTCACACACACACACACACACACGTTAAACAAAACATTTCAAGCACTATATCCTTAGTTATGATGATTGATATTAGCTTGAGAATCTGGCCCAAGGTTTATTATATGACTAAAATATTTGTCCTCGTCGAAAAAAAAAATTAAAGCTACAAGAGCATAACGTAGTTATGGTAGCATCTCCATCACTAAGGCTATAACTAGAGCTTGTTGAGAATATTCTGTCAACGTTATTTTTTGTTGACAAGTGCAGTTTCTACAAAACTCAAAGTTCTCCATCAGAGAAAATGAAGCACAATATTTTGTTTTGGAACAGTTCAATGCAAATCAAGACATTTTGGTCTGTTGAACTAAACAGAACCATTTCATTTTGAGCCAGTTCAGCATTAAACTATATCTGCCTAACGTGCTGTAGTGTCTCTTGAGAGGATAGTTCAGATGCTTCATGCCCCCATTCTCTCCTATGGGCTGGGCTTCAACTCCCATGGTGCAAAGCAATCTTCAGTTCAAACAAATTGCATTGTGCATCATGGGATTCATATGACTATAGTGTGTTAGCCCACTCCATAGCTGTGAATGAAGACATGAGGGATCTGAACTACAACACCCATAAGGCACTGCAGCACCTTTGGCAGATGTTGTTTAATGTCAGACTGATTTGAAACAGAACATTACAATTTGGTTCAGCAAATGGAAACTAAACATTTCTGAACTGAATTTTTTTAAAGAACTTTTTGTTCCAGAAAAAAAAAGTTTAAATATTTTAACATTTCATCCTAATTTGGGACCAAAAACAAATGTCAACTATCTGAAATTCTCACATGTCAGAAATTCTGGTTTCTCTCAGCACTAGTTATAACTTTTCATCAATGCCAAAATAATTGCTCCAGAGCAAAGAAATTATTATTTATTAATAATACTGTGTTAGCACCTACAGGCCTTGATCCATGACCAAGCACCCATTGTGCTAGGCACTGTTTACACTTACATAATAATAACACAGTCCTTGTGTTTAATCTAAACAAAATAAATAGATAAGTCTAGACCTACTCTAGCCTGATACCATAAATGTCTCTATTAAAACAAGCACCAAATGATAAATCTAAAACATGAATTTTCTTGATTCTTCTCCTCTGATAAGAATCAAATAAAATGTCCAAATTATTTCAGACAGATATCAGTTAGAAATATTCATTTGCAGGATAAGAAACCAGGTGCAAATGGACTCTTCATCATCCTCCACCACTACTGAAACAGACTAGCTCCGGGAGTCAGTTTGCTTGGATGTGCATATGTTCTTCTAAGCATTTGCCTATGAAAAAAAGAGATAAGGCATGCAAATGCCTATTTATATAGGAAAATTCATGTGCAAACATGGACATGCACACCAGAGGTACAGACTCTGAATCTGGTCTGAAGGTAATTTAAATAAATGTGAAGACTTGGTATAGATGAGACTATGAACTAAATAACTCTAGATGCTGGAACTTGCAAGGCTCTTATGGTGATCAGCTGATTGTGGGTTTATGTCTGACATGTGGTTTCTAAATGATATGAACAGTGCTATGTATGAAAAGTCAAGTGTCTTGTATGTATTGTTGTGAACTGGCTTAAGGTGTGTTTTAATTACAGACATATGCGAGACTAAAATTTGTTCACTTTAATAGTCCACCTTAACTGATTACTCTCGTTATAGTTGATATGACAACACCCATTTTTTCATGTCCTCTGTGTATATATATCTTCCTACTGTATTTTCCACTACATGCATCCGATGACGTGGGTTTTAGCCAACAAAAGCTTATGCTCAAATAAATTTGTTAGTCTCTAAGGTGCCACAAGTGCTCCTCGTTCTTTTTACTGATACAGACTAACACGGATACCACTCTGAAACCACACAACATGAGTTAGTAATTTTCTTTTTCCTTGCACCACACAACTTCTGCACCCAATGCACACCGAGACACACACACACACACAGCTCCGTTCCATGGAGGGTTTTCAAGCATGGCAGGAAAAAAGTCCCAACAACTCTTCCTATCTTCTGCCAATGCAGCCAAATTTTCAACAATGCCTTCTGAATTCATCCTTGCTGTTTTGGTGCACACACGAGGGTACTTAAAATACAGGGCTAGAGGCCCTCTGAAAAATGTTCCCTGTGAAATACATTGCTATTTACAGGAAACTTTCAAAAGCTATACTTCCAAAGCAAGCTGCACCCCCAAATCCCTGAGTTGTCCCAGGCCGGGCCTATATTTACCCAAAATGATTCAAAGTACCTGGGCCTCAAGAAATCAGGGACCCAGGTGAGTTTCCTGTGTCCTGTCCTACATTCCCACTCCCGCCCCTTTACTCCAGTACCATTGCAGAAGGTCACAAGTGCTTCTCCCCTCCCACCCTACGCCTGGCCCCAAAGTTGTTAGCAAGCAGATCCAGTGTGCTCATAACCTGAGTGTCAATGAAGAGGAGAAAACCCTCTCGGATAAATTCCCATAATCCAGAGCAAGACTATCTGGAAGCAGATCCAGCTAGCACTCCTAAAAACCTTTGCTGCCAAGTGTGAATCCCAGGAGGTATTTTTCTACCCACTTCAGAACCTTCTTAGCTTCTAAGGACAAGCTTCTGCTTTTCTTTGATGACTGATGCATCTTATTTTGACACAATTCACCGCTCAGCAAAAAAAGGTGTGAAAGATCACTGGGTAATGCCATAAAACAGCTATCTTTGCCAACAGATTCATAGAAGCAACTTCTTGAACATCTGGCTTGAGCTATTTCTAAGAACACAATTATCCCCCTTTCATATAGGCAATACTCTCAACTGCCTAGGTCGGACATTGGCATGAGCCTCACTTCATGCTATGCTCTTTTATTTGCAGCATCCTGTACATATAGTCCTGGTTTGCAACTAGGAATGCAACTAGAAACCCTCCTACTAGTACTAGATCTAAATTGTAACAGCTGTGAAACCTCTTTGGAGAGGATGTGCATCAGACCCCTAGTAACAAACACAATCACCATGAGCCACTGAGCTAGACTATTAGCAGGCACTCATTTAGTTTCTCCTGTGAATCTTCACCTACAGGACAGAATCTCTAGTTGGGTTAGACATGTTGGACCAAATCCTCTGCTGGTATAACTCCACAGACTTCAGTGGAGTTGCAACAGCATAGAATCTGGTCCAGAGTTGCAAGCCCTAGCCACACAAACCACCTTCCAGACCTTAAGTATTCCCCCTCCTCCATGGTTGACTATGCCAGCTTCTTTTCAGCATCAGACTGGTATTGACCCTGCAATTCCCATAGTTTTGACTGCACACTAGCTTTTACCCCCTCTGAAGTCAGTGTTCTGTTTTTTCTCCCTCAGGCACATTGGAGTGTAGATTATTCCACACTTAACATTTGCCATAATCTAGATCAAGTTTATCAGAAAGAATAAAGAGAAATAACCATAAAATAAAAGGTAAAGCAAACAACTATGCTTCAGACTGATATTATTAAAATATTGCTGGGTGGGCAAGAACCTTGTGTTATGCAGTTGAATAGAACTACAAGCAGGCAGGAGGATTTCTTTCACCTGGCTTCCCACTCAGAAACTGGGTCTCTATCTAGGCTTCCTGTATCTTTTCCAAGACTGAGCATTTCTTTGTTAACTGTGGCCATATATCCAATCCAGGATATCCATCACCATTGTGTCTCTGCATCTTCTTTGTTCAAGGGACCTTTTATAGGAAAAGAATCCCCATTGGATCCCTTAGAGCATCTGCCCAAACCAGTTTTTCAGATGACTCAGCTTTCACCCAGCACCTCTTCCCCAACTAGGAAGAGTAAGCCATCATGACTCAGGATTTTGGTTGGTCTGAATAACTGCCACAAGGTTTCATCTGCCACCTAATTCTAACCTTCTCTTGTAGCTTCCTTGAGAAGGGTTTGCTCAATGAGGGAATCTGGAGATGGAAAAGACCTATTATAGTTGATCATTTAGACCTTCCTTCTGTCAATTGTCTTACTCTGTGGCCTTACAAGGGAGAAAATGGTATCCTTTAAGATATTAATGCCCCAATTAAAATAAGGATTTAAGCACATGTCTAGCTTTAACCATGTGTGGTTCTGTTAACATCGAGGACATGCTTCAGTACCTTGCTGAATCAGGGTCTAATTGTCATTCCACAACTAGACAGAAGTCAGGGAGACATGAAAGGTCTTCCTTGAGAAGACAATGTGTGACTTCCTCTAAATGGTACCTGTTGACTGGCTATTCTGTCACAGTGTGACAATGAGGCACTTCTGTTCCAAAGAAAAGAACTTTTCGTTTTGAAATGACTAAAATATCTGACTTCCATATGAGGACTGTATGTTTGAAATAATTAGTAAAAGCAATAAGCAGGCAGTGGAGACAGCCTTAAGGGACAGAACATTTTGAAATATTATGCTTATTATGAAGTGGTCACATGGGTTTTTTATGAGTAGAAATGTGGGTGTGACCATGATCTCAGTGTTTCTACTCTGTTCTGTTTCTTTAATATTTATACCAAAAGGCACTGGCATTGTTTATGTAATGCAGATGTGTATCATCAGAAAATAGCTTTAGAAGGACTCCTTCTTCTTCTAGTCTGACAATTGCATAGCAGGAGCAGGAATTAACAATTACAGACTTGAAAAGTATAATGCCTTCACAAGTTATGAAGACGTACTGTGAATAATAAACAAGGTGAAAGAGAGATTAAGATCAGTAAAAATACATACATACAGAACCTTTCATCCATGGATCTCCAAGCACTCAATACAAATTAAATAATGACCATGTATAAGTAAATATTACTTCCATTCTACAATTGGAGAAACTGAGGTATAAAGTGGTTAAGTGATTTCCTTCCAGGATCCCCCAGCAAGTTCATGTCAGAGTCAGGAATAAAACCTAGTTCTACCCTGCCATTTTCTCCCTTGGCCACAGAGTAAGACAATTGGCAAAAGGAAGATCTAAATAATCAACTGTAATAGATCTTTTCCATCTCCAGATTCCCTCACTGAGCAAACCCTTCTCAAGGAAGCTACAAGAGAAGGTTAGAATTAAGTGGCAGATGAAACCTTGTGGCAATTATTCAGACCAGCCAAAATCCTGAGTCACTGTCTAGGGAAGTTGGTTTCCTATCCATTGGGAATAGGTACTTTGTCCAATGTCTTTGCTTCTGCTATTGCTTTATTTAATGTTGTATTGAGTGCAAGAAAATTTTGGACTCATTCTGCAGTGCAGAATTTTCCTCCCACATATTATTTGCTGCAGTCTGCGTTATTTTCACATCTAGAATAGTGTCAGAATCTGCTGATCCCTTGGTTTCAGTCTGTAGTGTTTCCTCAGGGATATTTTCAGTTAGAGCACCCAACTGGTTCAAATGTGATCAGAAAACTTGTGCTATGGAGATAGCGTGTTCTGACTGTTAGGCCTTCTCTAGGTTATAATTCTGATCCCTCCTAGAACCATATAACAAAAAATTTGGGGAAAGTGATAAGATTTTTTGTGGTTTCAAGCAAAGAAAGACACAGAGCTAAATACTTTGCATCAGTTTTCACTAGAGGGTTTTGGGAGATTCCTACTTTGGATCTACTTTTTTCAAACGCACCTACCAGGGATAAAGGCAGTGTTAGAATAAATTGAAAACCTAAGAGCATCAAGTCAGCACTAAGCCCAGAAGATGCACACTCAACTGTTTTAAAGGAACATAAGAATGGAGTGGCTGAACTGCTAAGAAAAATATCCAATTGCTCATCAGAATCAGCTTATATAGACCGCTACCTCGATATAACGCGACCCGATATAACATGAATTTGGATATAACGCGGTAAAGCAGTGCTCCAGGGGGGTGGGGCTGTGCACTTCAGTGGATCAAAGCAAGTTCAGTATAACATGGTTTCACCTATAACAAGGTAAGATTCTTTGGCTCCCAAGGACAGCGTTATATCGAGGTAGAGGTGTACTTGAGAACTAGAGGGAGGCAGTTTTTCATACATTCCAAGACCAGAGGGGACCACGGTGATCATCTAATATAACCTCCTGTATAACACCAGCCATCGAACTTCCAAAATAATTTCTAGAGCAGAACTTTTAGAAAAACACCCACTCTTGATTTAAGATTGTCAGTGATAGAACAATGTTTTACTTCAGATGTGACTTGAGCCCACAATTCCTGGTATAGGAGACCAATGCCTTATCCATTAGGCCACTGGACCTACTAGCTAGAAATGTTTTTAAGAATGGCATTAGCAGTGATCCTAGGAATTTCAGACCAGTAAACCTTATTCAGTATTGAAAAGTTTGTTAAAAAAGAGTTATGAAGCTGCAAGAGGAATGTAATAAGGTAGGGACAAAGAGCATGGTTTTTATAAAGGAAAATCATGCTTTCATCTCTTAGAATTCTTTGAGGCACAGAAAAACCACAAAGAGATTGAAAAAGACGGACACTGATCAGTTAGAGAGGAGACAAATAACTTGTGTCATGATAGAGGCATACAAAATAATGGATGATTGAGAGAAGGTACATTGTTGCTCCTTGTTTACCCCTCATAATACAAGGGAGGGGGGGAAATTCAGTGAAATCAAAAAGCCACAAAAATGTAAAACAGATCAAAGGAAATACTTTTGCATTGTCTTAAACAAAGGAACATACAGAACTCGCTGCAATGTGATATCACTGTCTATTGTACTTATCTGACCTCCATTACCATAGTATGGGAGTGCTTCACAGTCATCAATATATTTCTCCAACACCCCGTTGAGTTAGGGAAGTATGAACATCCCCATTTTACAGATGGGAAACAGAGACAGAGAGAGATGAAATTACTTGCCAAAATAACATAAGACTCCTGTGGTGGAACAGAACCCTAGTCTTTTAAATCCAAGATTAGCAGCTTAAGCAGAGGAACATTATTCCACACTGAGGCCAAGAGCTTAGTAAGATTCAAAAATAGCATTAGACGTTTATATAGACTACAGAAACACCCTCAGTTATCTCAGATATGATTTTATATATATATATTTAATTAGAGATATAGGCCCTGTTAACACAATGTTGTTGTTCTGTGATCTCTAATGCTGCAGGATAAGGTTTACATTCTGAAGATTAAAAGAAAAATTTCACTTGTCAATGTCAGCTCTGTATCTCAGATGTACCATTATGGGACTGTGGGTCAGGATGACCCCCTGCTTGGCAGTCTGGAATAGTAGGTGAAGATTTTGTTCTGCTGTCCTGGAAAACAGAAGTTTTAGCCCCAAGTAAGCCAGGGCATAGTCCTAAATAAGACTTTTACAGCTGTCAGAGATGTCCTGAACGACAGACTAATGGCTTCAAAAAGCTGCCATGCACTGACATGCTTCCAAACTGCTTAATTTATAAAACAAGGCTACATTTAAGCAAAGATTGCACCATGTGACATAAAACCAGCAAAAGCATAGAAATTCGGATTTAATGCTGACATCCCCTTAACCTCTCACCACTGTTCCAGTTCCCAAATAGAGCTCCGCAAGGTTAGGGTCAGCCTGAGTGTCACTGCTTTGTGTCACCACTTTTCTGTTATCTAAATCATACACATAACACAATCTAGAGATTGAAGATAGTAAGGACACTGAAGTACAAGAAAAAAAAAAAAGATACAGCAAAATTTCTAAGATAACAATACCAGAAGGTTAAATTATCTGTGTGACCTATCTCTAACCTGAACACTATGGTTAATAGGTTTCCTTTAGCCCTCATGTGATTAGACAGCTCTTGCACCTGTTAACATATTTAAGCTTTTTTTTTTGTTAACGGCCACTGTTTCTTTCTAAATAAACCACTGCTTCATCTTAAATTGCTAAAGTCAACTTCCTCAAGCAACCACAAAATGAGAGGTTCTCGTGGGAAAAAAAAAAAGTACCGGGCTTCAGCTTTCAATTTAAACAATCACAGTGAAATTTACAAGTTATTTCATTGGAGGGAAGAAAAAAAAATCAAACTGATAAAAAGTTCATCATAAAATTAGATATAATAACAAATAGTGAGGGGCCAGGGTGAAGGGCTGGGAAGAGATGTTAAAGACTTGTCTATACTTAAAAGCCTTGCCACTTTAACTATACCATGATTGTTAAAGTGGAAAATCAAATAATGTGGATGTAGTTACACCACTATAAAAGTGCTTATTCCAGTCTAGTTTAAGAGAAAAAGCTATACTGATATAAAGCACCTTATACCAGTACAACTGTATCCTAGGACTTTCACAAATAAAATGATGTCAGGAAAATAAATACATAAAATAAATCACACCCCTTACCAGCATAGTTACGGCTGTAAAACTTTTAAATTTAGACAATCCCTTAGCCATGTTCTTCCCTTCTCTCACATACCTCGTAATAAAGTAAGACTCTTCATTTAATTTTTTCTTCCAAATTATAATTCAGGGCCATATTCTGATACCCTTACTTATGTGGGGAAGTGACTTACTCCATAAGAGACCCATTTGAATCTGATTCTCATTTATAGTAAGGTTGCTTTACATCTCGCTGACAGGGAAAAGAGATCTTGAAGTGAGTGTAAATGTACGTGCTTCTCATTTTTCACCACTCTGGCTGTCAAGGGCCTTTAAACTGGCCTTAGTGTGACTGAGAATCAGGTCCACTGCACGGAGACTACTCATATGGAGTAAGGCCTGGTCTATACACAATGTATGTCAATAACTATTTTGGTTAGAAGTTTGATATTTTTTATTGAAATAGTTATAACCCCTAGTGTGGATGCCAATATAAAGGGGTCTTTTTCCAGATAGTTTATTCCTCGTCCTGCACAGGATTAGATATATTGGTGTAAAGTACCTTTGCATTGGTACGACAGAGTCCACACCAGGGGGTAGCACCAAAATAGTTAAAGCAGTACAAGTTCAGACACGGCCTTGAGTATGATGCTATCAGCGTATCAGAATCTTGTCCCTAGTGAACTGGTCCTCTCTATGGCCATGATCCTACATAAGATCCATATGGGCAGAGCCCTGCCCACTGTCTCAGCTCAATGCAGGACCGCACCATCTACTATATAAGGCTACTGTATGCTAACTATGCACACACCAAAAGTCACAAAGACCCACCACATGCACCATGCCCCTCCCATATCAATCACTTATTTTAAAAAGAAACAACTTCTGCAAAATCCAGAATTTGAGGCAAATAAACTCGCTTTCAAGTGTGGTGTTTGTCCAGGCTGCCAGACAAGTTTGGTAGCTTGCAACAAAATTTGATAGCCCAACACTAGAAAAAAGAATGAGAGGGAGAGAGAGAGAGACCGCAGACCTTTTTCCTTAATTATTTAAATGGTTTATGTTAGTCGTCAATGTAAATGTGGTCTGATCTTGCATCTTAGAAGTCAATGGCAAAGTTCCCATTGTCTTCAATAGGCACAGGATCAAGCCCTTGGTTTTTGCATGGATTTCCTGGTAACCCTCACAAATGCCATCTATCGCCCCTTCACGTGAACTCATTCTTTTTGAAGCTCCAAGAATCAGTATATGATTTCAGTATAATCATTATTGGCTACTTAATACCTGAGCAGTAACCAGGATGTGGTTAGGTTGCCTGGAGTGTCTTTTGCTTTATTTTTGATTTACAGTATCTTAAGTATTCTACTAAAAATGTTTTATACTTATGATTTTGAACAATGACTTAAAAAGGAATGGTATAATGGGCTGCTAGTTTGTACTGGTAACAGTAGGGTATTCCTTGCATTAGATTATATCCCCTTTGACAAGATAGATATAAACAAACCTGGGATGCAGGCATATTGGGTGGCCTCAAAATTAGTCAACCAGAGAGCTTGTTTTTGCTGCTTACTCAGTTCTTCCCAACTACTTATGTAGTGCAGCAAAATGCTCCTGAATGTTTTTTTAAATATTGCTTGCCTACAAAATGTTGGCAGTACCACATGCCACCCCATCCAATACCTTACTAAAGTGTACTTTATTTGCAAATGAAGTGTAAAAATATAATTAGGAAGGCCAAAAAATAATTTGAAGAACAGCTAGCCAAAGACTCAAAAAGTAATAGCAAAAAAAATGTTAAGTACATCAGAAGCAGGAAACCTGCTAAACAACCAGTGGGGCCACTGGATGACTGAGATGCTAAAGAAGCACTCAAGGATGATAAGGCCATTGCGGAGAAACTAAATGAATTCTTTGAATCGGTCTTCATGGCTGAGGATGAGAGGGAGATTCCCAAACCTGAGCCATTCTTTTTAGGTGACAAATCTGAGGAACTGTCCCAGATTGAGGTGTCATTAGAGGAGGTTTTGGAACAAACTGATAAACTAAACAGTAATAAGTCACCAGGACCAGATGGTATTCACCCAAGAGTTCTGAAGGAACTTAATGAAATTGCAGAATTCCTAACTGTAGTCTGTAACCTATCATTTAAGTCAGCTTCTGTATCAAATGACTGGAGATAGCTAATGTGATGCCAATTTTTAAAAAGGGATCCAGAGGTGTTCCCGGAAATTACAGGCCGGTAAGCCTGACTTCAGTACCGGGCAAACTGATTGAAACAATAGTACAGAACAAAATTGTCAGACAGATAGATGAACATAATCTGTTGGGGAAAAGTCAACAATGGTTTTTGTAAAGGGAAATCATCCCTCATCAATCTACTAGAATTCTCTGAGGGGTCAACAAGCATGTGGACAAGGAGGATCCAGTGGATATAGTGTACTTAGATTTTCAGAAAGCCTTTAACAATGTCCCTCACCAAAGGCTCTTAAGCAAAGTAAGCTGTCATAGGAGAAGAGGGAAAGTCCTCTCATGGATTGGTAAGTGGTTAAAACAAGTAGGAATAAATGGTCAGTTTTCAGAATGGAGAGAGATAAATAGTGGTGTCCCCTGGGGTCTGTACTGGGACCAGTCCTATTCAACATATTAATAAATTAACTGTTACAGCTCCAGAAAGAGATCTTGGAGTCATTGTGGATAGTTCTCTGAAAACATCCACTCAATATGCAGCGGCAGTCAAAAAAGCGAACAGGATGTTGGGAATCATTAAGACCTCGATATAAATCCATGGTACACCCACATCTTGAATTCTGTGTGCAGATGTGGTGTCGCCCCATCTCAAAAAAAGATATATTGGAATTGGAAAAGGTTCAGAAAAGGGAAACAAAAATGATTAGGGGTATGGAACGGCTTCCGTATGAAGAGAGATTGATAAGACTTGAACTTTTCAGCTTGAAAAAGAGATGACTAAGGGGGGATATGATAGAGGTCTATAAAATCATGACTGGTATGGAGAAAGTGAGTAAATAACACTTCTTTATTTCTTCTCATAACACAAGAACTAGGGGTCACCAAATGAAATTAATAGGCAGCAGGTTTAAAACAAAAGGAAGTATTTCTTCACACAATGCACAGTCAACCTGTGGAACTCTTTGCCAGAGGATATTGTGATGGCCAAGAAAAAAACAGGGATCAAAAAAGAACTAGATAAATTCATGGAGGATAGGTCCATCAATGGCTATTAGCCAGGATGGATAGGGGTGGTGTCCCTAGCCTCTGTTTGCCAGAAGCTGAGAATGGGTGATGGGGAATGGATCACTTGATGATTACCTGTTCTGTCCATTCCCTCTGGGGCACCTGGCATTGACCACTGTCGGAAGACAGGATACTGGGCTAGATGGACCTTTGGTTTGACCCAGTATGGGTGTTCTTATGTTCTTAAGGAGACTATATACAAAAAGATAATTATTACATGTCTCTGTGGATGCCATCCTATACCTAGTGCTACACTTTTTTTTTTTAATTACAATTCATAGAATATCAGGGTTGGAAGGGACCTCAGGAGGTCACCTAGTCTAACCCCCTGCTCAAAGCAGGACCAATCCCCAACCATTTTTTTTTTTGCCCTGATCCCTAAATGGCCCCCTCAAGGATTGAACTGACAACCCTGGGTTTAGGAGGCCAATGCTCAAACCACTGAGCTATCCCTTCCCCCACTCAATTATCTTTCCAGAATCAGGTATATGTATATTATGATAACTATGTTGCTATATCTCTGGAACCAAGACAACTTGGTTGGCAAAAGCAACTTGAAGATTCTGGCAAAATATTACTTTTATAGAAGACACATGTCTGATTTGCATGGGCATCTGGTTAGCTCACCAGCTCCTTATAGATTAAGGGGTCTCATAAGTGACGAAGATTGACTCCCCACAGCCCCAATCTCCTTCTTAATTTGTATATGGTAATACCTAGCAGTCCCAGTCAAAATTAGGGCCTCATTGAGCTAGACACCACACACACACACAGCAAGAGAGAATCCTGGCCTGGACAGCTTACAGTCTACATGGACATGAAAGGAAACAGAGACACAGAGAGGCGTAGTGATGTTTCCCAGTTACACAGCAGGTCCATGACCGAGCCAGGAATACAATCCAAGTTTCCTGACTCCCACTCTGGTGTCCCGCCCACCAAAATACACTGCCTCCCATCCCTGTCAGACATGGACATAGCTCCAGTCATCTTTGTCACCTCAAAATCAGTCTGCAGCAACATGTCCTAGGTGGGTTTTCGTCTTTAATCTACTCAGAAACTGAAGCTACAGGAGAAAGTTACTGCCTATGGAGGTACCACATCATCACAATATACCGTATATACTTGTTCATAAGCTGAATTTTTTTTAGTAAAAAAGGGAAGCACCAGAGAAGGGAGTCGGCTTATGAACGGGTGTAGTGAGGGAGAGGTGGGACACAGCCCCTCCCCCCAACAGAGGGAGCAAGGAGAGCCAGAAGGGATGAGGCGGGGCCAGAGTCTCTCTGCTTCTGGCCACGCTGCTCTCCCCCCAGCCTCCAAAGCAGCTGCAGCCGTGCTGCTTGGCCCCGCCCCCCAGAGCAGGCTATGGCCGCGCCGCCCAGCCCGCTGGAGCAGGCTGCAGCCATGCTGCCTGGCCCAGCCCACTGGAACATGCTGCGGCTGTGCTGCCCGGTCTGGCCCGCCGGAGCAGGCTGTGGCCGCGCTGCCCAGCCTGCCGGAGCAGCTCCAGCTAGATCAGAGACATCCTCCCCTGGCCCTCCCCAGATAAGGTGGGAAGGGATGGGATGGGGAAAATGTGGGGATCCCAGCCTAGGCGTGGGGTCATATGGGGGGTGGTCACAGGGGTTATTTCCCTGACTCCCAGCTTCTCCTCCAAAAAAATTTTCCCTACCAGTTGCTGTCCAGGCCCGGCAGAGTAAGCAGCTGGAGCGCCGGGACACTTTGTTTACTTAGGTTTACCTCCGGGCCTGCGGACGCTCGAGGTAAACAAACCATCTCGGTCCCCCAGCTGCTTAACCTGATGGCCCGGGAGGCAAAGTTTGCTGACCCCTGAATTATAGGTTATAAAAATTTTCCATTTTTACTTATCCATCTTGGGGGGGGGTCGGCTTATAAACAAACCGGCTTATGATCGAGTATATACGATACTAGTGTTCTGTGATCTGAATTGACTTTCCATTAATTTCTGGATGGGCTTTATGGTCTTGGTTTTGACCTATGAACCCTCAAATAACCTGCCTATTCAAGTGACTGCTTCTCTCCCTATGTGATACCACCACTGTTGCTGTTAGCAGACACACACAAGCTGCAATTGCCCTGCTGGCAGGGTATTCTCCATGAAGGGTCCTTTACTAGGACAGCTATGAAAGCTGCTCTCCGTGTTCCAGTTGTGTTATTAAGTGAAAGATACAGTACAAGAGACCATCCTAGCTAGGCAAGGACCTGTCTTTACGCCCCCAAATACTGGGAACATCTCCACTCCACCTCTTTTGGAAGGCCTCCTCAGTTAAGCAGCCAGGTTTTGTCAGTTGCTGAAGCAGTCACTTGACACATTGAATTGTAACAGAAATTTGAATCTTATAAAATCAGAAAAGCACTTCAGACATATTTGGGGCCCAGGTCTTGCCCTTCTTTTTCCAGCAAGACTCAGTGGAAATGTAAGGAGTTAAGGAGAACAAGACCCAGCCCTTATGGCCCTTTCCTGCAAGGTGCTGAACACCGACTGATGAAACTCAGCAACTCACTGGACTGGAACGTCAGTCAGTTCCTCATTCGTGGGTAGCGTTTCAATCGTCCACAGCCCGCACATGTAGGCAGAACTTCATTTCATACTAATGCAGAACAGGTTTAGGGCCAATATTGTGTCAGGAAGCAGATAACTTCAGTTTTCTCATCTCTGCTTCAGTACAAGGATTCTGAGAGAGTTTTGAACTGTCATCCAAGGAAACCACACTCGCAGCTTGCTTTTGAGCACCTGAGCTTTTGCTTAGCTCAGGTATGCTAAAACTATGCACTGCTTTCCATCAGCAGATTAAGTCTTCCAGATAGCACAATTTATTCAGAGATTATCAGATTACATAGAGCCTCCCCAGACTCCTAGCATGAAGCCAGGTTGTATGGCCACTGTATAATCCCTTAGCTGAACAGAACATATGCTTCTCTCTGTAGTCAGTCACTTCTGCTGGTTGCCATGGAGGATAGAAGGGGGCATTGAGTGATCAGCCTCCTCCCCAGCCATCCTTCTTGCACTCTCCCAATGACAGGACAGAGCTAGGACTCTAAATGTAATGGGAAGCTTCTCATTCTCCCCCTGGACTTTTGCCCACAGTTACGGGATGGCTGTTTATCTGCATCCTTCAGGGAAAAACAAAACAAAAAGACCATTCATTTTCAAAGTGTTCCTCTTAAATGTGCTAATGGTTTTTCATTGCCATAATCAAACACTTTCTAATTAGTCCCCTCAAACATGATCTTGCACCTGGGCTGATAAGTGAAGGGATTGCATGGTCTTTTTTAACTATATACATGAATTTCCCATCACTGCAAGAAGACAGGCCAGAGTAGATCAAGGGCTAATAACACTGGTCTACAATTTTTGAGAAGTCATCTGCTTCAGAGATAAAATGTGCTATTTATTATGTATCTTGATGTGCTGAATTCAAATATGACAATTAAAACAACTGATTGGCTACTGTTTCTAAGATATTTAAGTTTTTACATTTTATGTCTATGTATATTGTGTAGATAGTAGAGTTTTAATCATAAATTGTAAACCTTAGGTCTTTTCATGTGTTTATGGTTGCTTTACATGATAATATTTCACCTGTCCTGTTTATGTAACACTTTAAAAATCAGCAAAAGGGTCATATAAATAAAATTTATTATGAAACAAAAGGCAAAAAACTATTATGTACATAGTTTAGTCCTATTCAGTGTCTACTCGGCGCTTCTTGGCTTGTCTCTTGTATTCATTAAATGGAGCATCTCTTGTCACTGTCCAGCAATAGTCTGCAAGCATTGATGGGCTCCATTTGCCCTGATAGCATTTCTCCATTGTTGCAATGTCCTGGTGAAATCGCTCGCCGTGCTCGTTGCTCACTGCTCCGCAGTTCGGTGGAAAAAAATCTAGATGAGAGTGCAAAAAATGTAACTTTAGTGACATGTTGCAACCAAGGCTTTTGTATGCCTTGAGGAGGTTTTCTACCAACAACCTGTAGTGTCTGCCTTGTTGTTTCCGAGAAAATTTATTGCCACTAACTGGAAGGCTTTCCATGCCGTCTTTTCCTTGCCATGCAGTGCATGGTCAAATGCATCATCTCGAAGAAGTTCACAAATCTGAGTACCAACAAAGACACCTTCCTTTATCTTAGCTTCACTTAACCTTGGAAATTTTCCATGGAGGTACTTGAAAGCTGCTTGTGTTTTGTCAATGGCCTTGACAAAGTTCTTCATCAGACCCAGCTTGATGTGTAAGGGTGGTAACAAAATCTTCCTTGATTCAACAAGTGATGGATGCTGAACACTTTTCCTCCCAGGCTCCAATGACTGTCGGAGTGGCCAATCTTTCTTGATGTAGTGGGAATCTCTTGCACGACTGCCACTGATGTTGGTCATAGTTTATGCACCTCAAAAGTTGTTTCATGTTGTCATAGGTTTCCTTCATATGGACTGCATGATCAACTGGAATTGATGGCAAAACATTGCCATTATGCAGTAAAACCGCTTTAAGACTCGTCTTCGATGAATCAATGAACAGTCTCCACTCATCTGGATCGTGAACGATGTTGAGGGTGCCATCACACCATCGAAGTTGTTTCAGACTACAAGATCACCTTCCATGAAGAAGAATGGGATAAGATCCTTTTGACGGTCACGGAAAATGGAAACCCTAACATCACCTGCCAGGAGATTCCACTGCTGTAGTCTGGAGCCCAACAGCTCTGCCTTACTCTTGGGTGGTTCCAAATCCCTGACAATATCATTCAGTTCACCTTGTGTTATGAGGTGTGGTTCAGAGGAGGAGGATGGGAGAAAATGTGGGTCCTGTGACATTGATGGTTCAGGACCAGAAGTTTCATCCTCTTCCTCGTCTGACTCAAGTGAGAATGATTCTGGTGCATCAGGAACCGGCAGTCCTTCTCCGTGGGGTACTGGGCGTATAGCTGATGGAATGTTTGGATAATGCACAGTCCACTTTTTCTTCTTTGACACACCTTTCCCAACTGGAGGCACCATGCAGAAGTAATAATTGCTGGTATGATCTGTTGGCTCTCTCCAAATCACGGGCACTGCAAAAGGCATAGATTTCCTTCTCCTGTTCAACCACTGGCGAAGATTTGTTGCACAAGTGTTGCAGCATATGTGTGGGGCTCACCTCTTGTCCTGATCTCCAATTTTGCAGCCAAAATAAAGGTGATAGGCTTTCTTAACCATAGTGGTTATATTGCGCTTTTGTGATGCAAAAGTCACTTCACCACAAACATAGCAGAAGTTATCTGCATTGTTCACACAAGTACGAGGCATCTCTGCTCACTTTGGCTAAACAGAAATGTGTCCCTTTGCAAAATCAAACACTAACAAATAAGAGAGCACAACACTGTATGATTTCTAGAGCTGATATAGGGCAATTTGTTCAGCAGAGTGATGTAAGCTTCATTATGATTGCATCATCCATGACTTCTAGGAATAACATGATGCAATTCATATCATGTATGATGCAATATCAGCTTCAGATTGCATCATTCATTGTTTTGCCTAAAAAGCAAGTACTGTCCAAACCCAGTCATAGATTTATTCATAGATCCAGTCAAAGATGTATTTTAGTCATTTCTGGTTTAAATGGAGATCCCTTCCCTTTATAACTCACTTATCCTCTGCCATTCCCAAGTCAAGGGTCGTATATACTGAACCAATAGCATATCTTGAAAACTAGAGCCAATCAACAATTTTAAGCATCATTTTCATTCTCAGTGACCCAGAATTAGTAAAGTTTGACTACATTTATTTCAGAAGCATTTTGGCTGTAGAGCAGTGTAATGATACACCTGGACAGTTAGGTGCTCATAGTCACTTTGTACATGAAGACAAGGGCCAGGTGCTATTAACCACCAAGGCACATTATTAGACCACAGCACACAGGGCCGGCTCCAGGGACCAGCTTAACAAGCAGGTGCTTGGGGCGGCCAAGGGGAAGAGGCGGCACATCGGGCTCTTCGGCCACAATCCAGTGGCGGGTCCCTCGGTCCCTCTCAGAGGGAAGGATCTGCTGCCAATTGCCGCTGAAGAGGAAAGCGGCGTGGTGGAGCTGCGGCCAATCGCGGCTTTCCCTCTCCCCTACCCCCCCGCCGCTTGGGACGGCAAAAACCCTGAAGCTGGCCCTGACAGCACACAACCCGTCGTGTCTCATTGCTTCATTAACATACTACTAGAGATCCTCTGATAATGGCAGTGAGGCTCTTGCCTCAAAATTAGCAGGGACAAGAAGGTGTGATTTCCCTATATGTAGAATGAGGAAAGGAAGATGCATTATTATATTGCCTAGGCGTGTTGTGGGGGGAAAGATTACTGTGTATTTTGGGCCTGATCTAAAGCCCATTGAAATCAGTAGAAAGACTTCCACTGACTTGTATAGGTTTTGGATCAGACTCCTTATGAACTGGTAATTGAGTTTTTTCATAAAATTAATGAAAACACCATCCCCTCACTGAGTTATTAAATTAAATTAATTGTTTCCCAACCCTGGGACAAACCTGTAATGCACGTACCTAGATATTTGTATGGCTGATGAGATCTGTCTTTGAATCTTTGTGAGTGGCATATAATTATATTTAATACAATTTATTTCGCATTAGAGGGACAAGCTTTGATCCAACATCTTTGCAACAGAGATTGAAAGCAAATAAGACTCCAGGTCTATTTCAAAACTTCTGTGTTTGTATAAAGTTTAACATTCCATTGCTTACCTTGCTTATCTTCTCTGTTCAAAGCATTTATTTCCAAATGGATAGTTTTAGATTTTATTATGTTTACGTTCTTTTATGTCACGTGTTTCTGTTGTTTAGTAATTCTCAGTTGGGCTACACTTTGAGTTCGTGTGTGTGTGTGTGTATAAAGGACTTTGTCTGGTCGTTTAGTCCCAAAATCCTAGGGGGCAGGGACAGATTTTTTGTTCTGTGTTTGAACAGTGCCTAGGTCAATGGGACCCTGGTCACTGACTAGAGCTACCAGGTACTACCAAACAGAATACAAATAATAAAATGTAGTTTAAAATAAATAAATAAAAGGAGTCATTATAAAACTGAAAACAGATGTTTTCATGATTGTCTGAAATGCCAATAAAAACAGTTTGCCTTCATTTAAATATTCCCCTTTAGAGTTTGCAACCCAAACACTGGAGCAATATGCTCCCACAAAAGAAAGTGAAACTGATGAGTCAATTTTTAGTCCAAGCATTACAAGAGCAAAGCAAGAATTTTCCAAAGTAGATTGATTTTTTTGTTTTAAAAACCTTCTCCATTTTAAAAACAGAACTTTGCAACACAGGTGAGATTTTTTTTCCCTCTGCCAAGTGCCTCCTGAGATAGCTGGGGAAAATTGCCATCTCCTGGGAACATCATGGGAACCTACAATATACCAAGCCGGAGGGAACAGGGAGAATGAGAACTGCATCATTTCACAAGCAATTCAGATCATTTATCCACTTTCTTTTTAAATAAAAAAATCATTCACAAACCAGGACTGTCTTAAAAGACCTTGGAAATTATGCCAATTGAGTAACATATCATACTGGTCCTACATTCTGAGTTCCTTTGTAATGTAGTTATTTTAACTGGAACATTAAACCCCTTGTCCATCTATGTCCTGCTGGCTTCCCTGTGATTGTGATTAATCGCACAGTTAAACAATAGAAGACCAATTGAAATGTATTAAATATTTTGGATGTTTTTCTACATTTGCATATGTATTGTATTTTTTGTAACTGAAATCAAGGTGTATATTATTTTTGATTACAAATATTTGCACTGTAAAAATGATAAACAAAAGAAATAGTATTTTTCAATTCACCTCAAACAAGTACTGTAGTGCAATCTCTTTGCCGTGAAAATGCAACTTACAAATGTAGATTTTTTTTTGTTACATAACTGCACTTAAGAACAAAACAATGTAAAACTTCAGAGCCTACAAGTCCACTCAGTCCTACTTCTTGTTAAGCCAATCTTCTTATTTACAATGTCACCAGAAAGTGAGAACAGGCATTTGCATGGCACATTTATAGCCGGAATTGCAAGGTTTTTACGTGCCAGATATGCTAAACATTCATATGCCCCTTCATGCTTCAGCCACCATTCCAGTGGACATAGTTCCATGCTGAGGACGCTTGTTAAAAAAATAACATGTTAATTAAATTTGTGACTCAACTCTTTGGGGGATAATTGTATGTCTCCTGTTCTGTTTTACCCACATTCTGCCATATATTTCATGTTATAGCAGTCTCGGATGATGATCCAGCACATGTTGTTCATTTTAAGAACACTTTCACTGCAGATTTGACAAAACGCAAGGTACCAATGTGAGATTTCTAAAGATAGCTACAGCACTTGACCCAAGGTTTAAGAATCTGAAGTCCCATCCAAAATCTGAGAGGGACGAGGTGTGGAGAATGCTTTCAGAAGTCTTAAAAGAGCAACACTCCGATGTGGAAACTACAGAATCTGAACCACCAAAAATGAAAATCAACATTCTGCTGGTAGTATCTGACTCAGATGATGAAAATGAACATGCATCGGTCTGCACTGCTTTGGATCGTTATCAAGCAGAACCTATCATCAGCATGAACGCATATCCTCTGGAATGGTGGTTGAAGCATGAAGGGACATATGAATTGCAGTGGTTCTTAAACTTTTATACTGGTGACCTCTTTCACGTAGCAAGCCTCTGAGTGTGACCCCCCCCTTATAAATTAAAAACACTTTTTTATATATTTAAGACCATTATAAATACTGGAGGCAAAGCGGGGTTTGGGGTGGAGACTGACAGCTCGCGACCCCCCATGTAATAACCTCATGACCCCCAAGGGGTCCTGACCCCCAGTTTGAGAGCATCTGGCACATAAATATCTTGCGACGCCGGCTACAACAGTGCCATGAGAACGCTTGTTCTCACTTTCAGGTGACATTGTAAATGAGAAGCGGGCAGCATTATCTCCTGCAAAACGTAAACAAACTTGTTTGTCGGAGTGATTGGCTGAACAAAAAGTAGGACTGAGTGGACTTGCAGGCGCTAAAATTTTACATTGGTTTATTTTGGAATGCACTTCTTTTTTTAACATAATTCTACATTTGTAAGTTCAACTTTCATTATAAAGAGATTGCATTACAATACTTTCTTTTGTTTTTTTACCATGCAAATACTTGTAATAAAAAAAATATATAAAGTGAGCACTGTGCACTTTGATTTCAATTACAACACAGAATACAATATATTTGAAAATGTAGAAAACATCCAAAAACATTTAAATAAATGATATTCTATTATTGTTTAACAGTGAGATTAATCGCAATTAATTTTTTTAATCACTTGACAGCCCTACTGCTAATACTATTAGACACTGAACAAAAATCCAGCTTTCAACTTTGAGTCAAAGATGTGGACCCAGCAAGTCATATCATATGTAAGGCTATATCCTGACCTCAGTTACAGAAGTGTCAAATCAAAGTCACTCAAACAGGGGGGGGGCGGGGGGGGGGGAAATCAATGGAATGACATCAGCATGAGATCCAAATGGTCTCTTGGGGACTCCACTGAAAAATTAAAAGTTACAAATTGTTACTTTCAAAGAGAAAAAGCATAGAAAGTCTCTTTTAAGGCTTCTAGTTTTTGGAATAATTTACTAAGAAATTAATATTTTGTTAAAAAAAAAAAAGTGCAGTCCTGAAACAGAAATAGCAACATTAGCACTTCTGCTCTGTTATAAGCCATTTTCAAAAGCTTCATACCAATCTTAATTTTCATTCACACTAAGGTCCTTTTCCACCATCCAGATAGCACAAAGGGGCCTTAAAGTGGGCATAAATTACATTTACAACTGCTGTAAATCCCCTTCAGAGTCAAGGGACCTCATAATGTAAATGAGAAACAGGCCCGATGTATTTATTATATTTTCCCTTTTATTTATATTGTTATATATTTAGGTTTCCTTTGTCAGCTTAGCTAAGCAAACACATTGCCCTGTCTTGGAAACAGATCCTCATTGCAAACTAGCAGACCCCAGCTCCAAAAGGTCTGTCCTGTATAAAGGTTTTAATAACAGCCCTGGAGAGCTACACAAGGAGGAGACCTACCATGCACAGCTCTCCTCTCTCCCCCATAGAAGGCCAGCTGCCTCCTCAGTGCAGACCCTTACCCCATTCCATGGGCCCCACAGGGGACTGAGCTGGAGGTAAGCCAGATGTGGTGGCACCACACACACGGTGTCCCCACTGTGCCCCTATGGATATTCTGGGCTTGATCCTATGAGGGGCTGTGGGGTTCTTCGAAGTGCTGAGTGCCCACACCTCCCATTGAATGCTAATCACTTCCAAGAATTGCTCAGTGTTTTGCAGGATTGAGCCCTGGGTAGGGAAGGTAACTGATATTGGTAATAATGGGTGCCAAGGCTTCAGAGCCTGCGCCAAGACAAAGGGATACCCCTTCACTCCTGTAGATCCTCTAAGGCCCATGGAGCTTGGGAAGTCAATAGCAGTTCTGCCTGTGTAAGGAGAGACGGATCAGGCCCTTGATAGCAGATTTGAAGAGCTGAAATAAAGAGAACATGCAGCTATGCTATTCCAGCCAGTTTTGGAGGAGAAGTATTTAGAGCATACATTTAAATATCTTCTGTTTATACAGGTTTTGTATGCAAAAATAGTAACTAAACCCAATTCCTTTTTGTGTGGGAATCTGCTCCAGTTTTAACTCAAAGGTCATTTTGAAGTCTGTATGAATTTATAATACTATACAAGTATTTGACAAACACACAGGCTGCTGGTCTTTTTTGAAAGATAAAGATTATGAGAAAAACCCCACAACTGTATGAACCTAAAAACAAAGAACGCACGTCTGCTGGAGAACAAGTTTCCTGCATGCTGAGACTGCCACCTTCTGGAGCACACAGTTTGAGAGCTCTGATCACAAAAGATGCAGTTTCACCTTTCCTGTAAATTTCCAGTCTTGGTTTTATAGTTGCTTTGCAAATCAGCTGACACCTTAGAACTGTTCTATTCTGCTACTTCCAGTAGAGGGAAACGTACTGTTTGCAAGAACATCCCTCCCCAACTGATCTTCTCATCTTTATAGCAGTACAGAGTTGGATTCCACAGTGAGAAGGAGAAAATAATGTGTTGGGATTTTCAGGGAATGAGGAGAGGGAGAAAAATGAAACAGCTTGTTTGGGATGCCTTGTAAGTCAGATCCCATCAGGTTAGGACAACATGGATCAGATTTTCAAAAGAGCTAAAGTTGCCCGATTTCAAAAGAGCTCAATATATTGAGTGCTGAGCTCTTTTGAAAAATCTGCCCAGAAGCGTCACAATGAGAAATCTGGCCCCTGTTGCTGAGCACTTGGAAATCTGACCTAATATTGATGGCCTTGTCCATCCATTTATTCTTATTCCTTTTATTTCAGCCCTGTGTTTGTTGCTATGTGTTTGTATTTTGAAAGATCCATGTTATTTTTTTGTATTTGTTTGGTTCAGTTGCCAAGAGCTTTGGCAGGGGTGAAGCACTATTTATTTTGTTATTTTAAAGATCTCTGTCTATTTGTACAGCCCTTATCACCAGAGTGTACCATCACCCCACAAACGTTAATAATTTATCCCCACAACACCCATGTGGAGTAGGGATGTATTATTTTCCCCTCTGTAAAATAGGGAAAGAGACATTAAGTGATTTGACAGGAATTGAACCCAGGAACCTGAGTGCTGGTTTAATGCTTTAATCACTTGGCCATCCTTTCCTTTCTAGAGAGAAGTGATTGTTCCTTCTCCCCTTGTCCCTGTGAGTTATCAGGTATAACCACCTTCCACATCCATCACTCTGGGATGGTGGATTGTTCTTTCACTTTCAGATTAACAGGCAGCAATGGAAATTAGTGGCAGTGCTGGCTACTTGGACACCTCACCTCCTGATGCAGACTCTAGCACCACAACTCCAGCTACTAGTCTCATTCTGCCTTGGATGGCGAGGGCTATGCAAGAACACTCCTCATTTCTTATGCTCATTGTAAAGATCTTTGTCTTCATTTTGACAGAGGATTTTCTTCCTGTTTGACCTGGTAAAAGAACTCCAAGGTACCCATCCTGTAAGTCACCTTTGCAGTCAGCTATAGGCAGCTCTGGCTGTTTCTGCTGTGCCACAGCCAATGAACATCTTAGCCCCAGTCCATGAGAGAAGACTTTTATTTGACTGCCAAGAAAAATTACCTCAAGGTCCCTCTCTTCACATTGGTCTGGGCTGTCATTTGTCAGCCAAACTGCCTTACAAGCCTAACAAGCAGGTAGATTCTTCAGAGACTTCCTTAACCAGCCCCTAGGTGAGTTTCAAGAACACTCTTCTGCACCCACAGAAGACGACCAGGCAGTCATCTTCTTCCAGATGCTATTCCTATAGTCAAAATGCCTCCAGATATCCTTCTCTGCAGTATAAGAGAAAATACCAGTTCTCAAGTTGCATCTGAAGAAGTGAGGTTCTTACCCACGAAAGCTTATGCTCCCAGTACTTCTGTTAGTCTCAAAGGTGCCACAGGACCCTCTGTTGCTTTTTACAGATTCAGACTAACACGGCTACCCCTCTGATACTTGATACCAGTTCTCAGTCTCTCTCCTGGTGTTTGAGAATAGCAAAGATATACAAAGGCTTCCTGTTGATCTCTCTGCCTCTTGCTTTGTGTCCACTGACTGACAGGAAGTTATTGAACTTTACAAACCATGGGTCACTGATCAGTTGATGTGCATTGTCTGCACACAAGTGGAACCTCAAACTCCAACCTCCTCAGAATGTCAGGAGGATGAGCTTTGGATTCAAACTCAGCCCCAAATCCTTTCTGGCAGCATTAGCGCTATCCTGGATCCAAATAAAAAGAAGCCACTGTTGTGACAAACATCAGGAGAACAATCTTGCTAGATTTCTTCCATCTTGGGTTGAAATCTGTGAGAGAATCTTATGGGAATTTTGTGCTCTTCAGTACTAATCATAGAATATCAGGGTTGGAAGGGACCTCAGGAGGTCATCTAGTCCAACCCCCTGCTCAAAGCAGGACCAATCCACAACCAATCAAAACTAATCCAAAACATTAACCCTAAATATCAACCTTTACCTAATTATGGCCCGAACACCAGGTTTCTTAGCCTCTCTCTGCTACAGTGGCTATTAAATAGCATTCAGACAATTTGTCACATCAGGTCCCCTCCACACTTCTGGCAGAATATACATTTACCACATAACATGCAGTGTTATAAAATCTTGAGCTGGTAAGCAAAGAGGCCAAAGGCTTGTCACTTCATTTCCACTATTCTGACACCCAGAAAGGCTGAGTGTTTGCCAGCCAGGCAGAATTCAGAAGATAACCGCTTTCACCAGTCAATTGATACAGAAGCTCTGCATCCCCCTTGTCCTTACAGCATTGTCAGGGCCAGCAGGGAGAACACTGGCTAGTGAGCTTCTTCACTGTATTTATTTGTTGCTCAGGAGCAATTAATGTTTTCTTCAGTGTGGGCTCTTTTTAGGCATACTCTGCAGGAATCACAGGAGAAGGCTGACAGTGGATACCAGCTGACTGAGCTGGGCAATGCCCTTTGGAACACTTCTTTAAACTTCATCTGTCCCACAAACTGCTGCCACGGTAAAACCAAGCTGGGGTAATACGAGGCCCCGGTGCCCTTTTAAGCAGAACAGAATCTGAAACAGCCCATAACATGATGCTGCACAGGGCAACATACAGCTGCATCATCTTCAGATTCCACTGATCCAAAATTCTCACTGCGGCTTGGCAGGCTCAACCTGGATAATGTATCCATGAAACTTGGTCCTTAGTTTATTGTGGCCTTGGTGAGTCACTACTTCTCTGTTCTGTTTGCTGCATCACTGTGATATCATGGGCTGGTGAGTCTCATGATACCCCATTATGAGAGGCTGGAAAATAGAAGCACTTGATGAAGCTGCTGTTAAAGTAGATGAAAGGACTCCCCTAGATCCGGACTGGGTTCCAGGTTTGGGGCAGGAGAGTAGAAAGAGAGAGTACACTGGGCCAACAAAGATCAAGCAGAACAGACACTTCATTTTAAACAGGGGAGTGACTCTTCTCCTCCCACCACCTTTGATGCCCTGGTATTGTCATTGGCGCTCTTCCTCCTCTAGGTGCATTCCATACACACTATATAATCCCTGCTTAAAAGGTTAGCTGATCCAGGAATTTAGGTGTTCGAGAGGAGCCTTCAGTTCCAAATCCAGGATGTCCCATGGAATCAAGCAGAGTGAGGATGCAGGAGAACATTCCAGTGAATAAAAGAAAGGACGCTAGACAATAGAAATAAGATGGAACAACTTCTCTAGGCTAGTAGAAATATTCAACTATCCTCCTTCCTCTCCAACAGACAATGGACTATCCCCTGAACCCTCTCAAGACAGACTTCAAGCTTACTAGAGGCCTGACAACAAAAAATGTTTCTTTAACCCTCTATGAGTGGAGTAATTGGTTAAGCCAACGTCAAGAATTTCTAATTACCCTCATGCCTAGGGCATTTATTTTGAGAGATAAGTAAAAACCTCCCATCCTCCTCCACCCGCACCCATCAGGCTAGGCACGCAAATTTTGTACTTTGTCTGGTAAATTTCCATAACAATTTTGCAGCTTTGGTTTAAGCCATAGACAAATTGTTGTTTGGACCCCATCCTGCTCTTTGCTTCTATTAGATAACATACCATCTGAAACTATTTTCTAAATGATCTGCCTTAGACTTGGTACCATCTTATTTTTAGAGATCTTTGGTTAGAAAGCCAGCCAGGAGACACAGTTCATGGTCTACTGACAAAGGGTGAGATTTTCAAAGGAAGTGAGATGCCCATATCTCACTGAAATGAAATGAAATTTGGATACCTACCTTTCTTCACATCCTCTGGAAATCACAGTCGATGTACCTGTTTATATCAGAATAGAGCCTCTTTTGCCACATTGGGCTGACAGCCAATTAAGTGTAGAGGTCAAAAACTGCTCCTTGTTGATATCTCATTGGAAACAGCACAGGGTCGAGGACTAAGATGAGCGCTTCAGTAAACCTCCAAAATCAGATTACACCTTCTGATTTTGCATTTAATTGCGATAAAAGGACCCCTCACATTTTTAAAAACATACCTAAACCCAATTACAGAGTGCAGATGTTAGCAAGAGAGAAGACTGTTGAAGATACGCCTGAGTCCAATGCAGTGATTCAGAAGCTCCAAAAGAGGGCACCCTGAGACAATTCAAATGTTAGTAATTCCCTCTGCCTTTGAATCATTCCTCTCTACACTAATGAATTAACCTTTACCATGCTTCTGAGGTAGGGAGGTATTAGCCTCAATTTACACATGGTGAAACACGAGGACTGAGTTAATCAGACTAGGCCATGGGGCTCACATAAGCTTTGATCCAGTAGAGCACTTAAGCACATGTTTAAGTACGCAAATAGTCCCATTGAAGTCCACGGGACTACTCTTGGCCTTAAAGTTAAGCACTTGCTTATGGCCTTTGCAGAATAAGAGCCATAGGCAACTATTCAAGTTCTGAGAGACCAAAAGCCAGAGCATGGATAAAGAGAATTGTTACTTTCGTTATATTTTTCAAGACTCTAAATAGGTTTCTTAAGATTAAGCCAGTTAGGCCTTAGCAACCCTGCTTTCTCATTTCCATCCAAGCAGATACTCTTCCATATAAATCACAGGATGGATAAAACCACACTGATTCCCAAACCACTTGTCTTGTTCATCGCAAGTCCTTACTCACCCTGATTCAAATCTCTCCCTCAGACCCATGATATTAACAGAGATCATAGCTAAAATTTGTGTCCAAGCTACCCTCTGCTCTGGCCAGTGAATGGGGTAAATGCTAGAAAGTAGTAGGAGCTTCCACTAACTCACAGCCTGTGCTCCCCAAGTCAATGTTTGGATAGCAAGCCTCCAGGCTAAGCAGCATCTGGCATGGCCTCTATCTGGATGGGAGTCCTTAATGCTAAGCAGTGGTGAGAACTTAGGCGGGAGATCTTCAAGCTAAGTAGTATTGGTCATAGTCTCTGTTCTGACAAGTGAGCAAGGCAGAGCTACCAGCTGGAGTGAAGTGTGTAGGATCTTTAACATGAGAATGTGAAAGCTGAACTTGGCACTCAGTGCAGCAGGGTCTTGTTTAGAAGCAGTGATGCTTCATTACAGCGATGGGATATCACAAAAATGCATTTTTAAAAAAAAGCACACTGCCATCCACGAGCATTAGATCAATACATATGAAACCAGTGAAAACCGAGGTGTTGTAATATGGGATTATTTCAGACAGCATCTGAGCAATCGGATACTTATCCATACCTATAGGCACCTCCCTAAGCTCCTTGATCCACCAGCCCACAAGCATGTCTTTACCCCTGCAAGGCTTGACTCCCTCTTCACCTTGTTATCTTCTCGGTGGGGAAGTCTGACGGCCTATTATTCACATCTGGTGGGGCTGGGATGTATAGTAATCCCATTCCCCCGTCAGGGGCTGTTCCTCCAGCATTTTTATGAGGCACCTCATCCTTTTTCTTCTCTCTTCCCCCCTTTCAAGAACGGCCTTTTCTTTTCCCTGTACCCTGTAGAGCATCCCCATGGCACCCATCTCCCCCCACCTCACTCTGGAATGTACCTCTCTGCTGTGGAGTGTGGTCCTCCTAGGTCTTATTACTCCCACTCTCAGGTGTGCCCTCTTTTCCTCTGCCCTGGTCTCTCCAAGGCCTGTCCACTCACTCCCTTTTAAATTTAAAAGTCCCCCATAATACATCTCAAGCATACATAAACCTAAACCCCCAGAACATTTTAGCACTTTCCAAACCCAAGGCAAACAGCTACCTCCCTCCCCGCCAGCCCCATCATTTTCATTTAATTTTTTTAAAGACATCAATTTAAAAACACCACTCAAATTTAAAAGAAGCTTATGCTCAAATAAATTTGTTAGTCTCTAAAGTGCCACAAGTACTCCTGTTCTTTTTGCAGATACAGACTAACACGGCTGCTACTCTGAAACCAAGCATGAGAATGTGTGTCTTACAAGCAATTAAAAGAAACATGTTCATTTCTGCATCATACCTGTAGGGGCATGAAATAATCCTTACTTATTGATGTAATGGACAATATAGTTCACATATTTGAAGGAGCTAGCACATGCACTTACTGTTGATACACAGCAGGGAGCAAATTTGTTATGTTCATAAAGGAAGCAAACAAATCCAAAGTCATCACCTCACGATCAGCCCAAATGGCCAGCTACTTGCAGCGGGACTAGCCAGCAAAAGAGTCCATAGAGAAGCTAGTCCTAGTCCCAAATATGCTGCTATAGGGGAAGATATTTGTCTTGATTTTGCAGCTGTCACCCCTGACTTCGGGTCACACTGGGCAGAAGACCCAGAGCTTCCTCTTGCAAACACTAGGAACATGAGTGACATTATGCCCATGGGTCATCTCAGTGATTTAAATGGACTAATCTCAAAGTTAGCTACATGGTTGGACCCCAAAGCAGCACACTGAATGCTACTAATTAGAGACCAGCTGATCCTTACACATGCAAATAGTTCCATTGAGTTCAGTGGGACAGAGTTAAAGCTCTGGCCAAAGGCCTGTGAAGAACAGTCACACAAAACTTTGAAAACAAGGACATTTGAGAATTGTATGTTTCACTGCAATTCACGAAATTGGCAAAATGTTGCCATTTTAATTGCAGAGATGGGACCTTTCCCCCCCCCCAGTTTAAAACAGGCCCACTTTTAATCTAAAAGAATCTTACTCATTTTGTAATGGCAATAACAAAGTCACTCTCCCACCCCCCAGACAATAACAGTCATCCCCTTTCCCCCGCTAACCCCCAATGCCCTGCTGCTGACAGGACTCTAATACAATGCTGTACAACTTGGGCCAAAATGCTTTGCTAATTGCATCTTTGTCCAATGGAATACTGTATTAACAAAGAGTGGTGTGAATGTCTGGAAGGTGTACAGCTGCAGGGGGATCGATGTAGAAGTGAAGTTTGTTTGTTTCTGTTCACACTGCTATAATATTGAAACAAACATGATTCTGACACCTTGTCTGTACTTTGCAAGACACTGAAGGGCTGATGGCTGAGGTCAGTAGAAAGATTACCATTGATTACAGTGTGAGTTGGGTCAGGACCTGGGAGAAGAGCTGGAAGCGTTATGCACTTTAGAAGAAGGGGCCAAATCTCTGTAACTGAAGAGTACATTGATACCTCCTCAAGAGGACATGGGGTTTAGGAAATGGAATGACCATTTTGGTTCACTCACCTGCATCACCCACACACAGAGATGCTGAGCCATCAGCAATCTCTAGTTGTGAAGAGAGAAGGAAGCCAGTTACAAAAGAGTATTTCTGGCACATAGATTACCCGAACTAGGACACTGCATGTTTTCACCTAGGCAGTCTATTAGGGGTTTCTTTTTTAAGAAAAGCCATGAATAGAGCAATTGCCTTTGTCGAGTCATTACCAAATGAGTTTATTTATGTGGAGGTGCAGGAGAGAAAGGACTATTAAACACTCATTCTGTGTCAAAAAAATCTTATCAGACAGATAACCAGAATATTGAAAATGATAATTCAAGAACATTTCTAGAAATTTCAGTTTCACGATCTGACACTTTGGACACAAATTATTTATGATGACAATACACAGAGACTCTCTGTAATTGGGGAAGAGAATTTGCTATCTTGGGATTTAAATAGAGGCATCCTCACAGTGAGGTTAAGCCCACTGGTAGGCTCACTACTCATAAGAGTGAAGTTACTCACATGTGCAAGTGTTTGCAGCACCAGGCCCTAATACTTCTAGCAGCAAGGCCCTGATTGTCCACTTACAGAAAGTGAGAGATATGCTACCAGGAAAATTTGGCTCTCAGTTATATGAGTAAATCAGCAGTAACTCCTGTGGCTTCAATTACACCAGTGCAAATGAGAGCTGAATCTGATTCCATGTGAGCCACATGTCATAGCAGAATCGGATGACATTTAAGCTAGAAGGTGGGATCTAGAACCATTGTTCTCCAACACAACTATATTTAATTATTTTTATAAATCCAAATGGTTTAAAAACTCTCCTCCCCATCTCCCAAATGAGAATGATTACAGTACACTTGGAGCTTGGGAAAGTTCTTATGCTATGAACAACCACTGTCCACCAGCCCATCCCCCCTCACTTTGGGAAAGTTCCTATACTATGAAGAAATAATATTACATATACACACACATGTGCTAAAGACACCAGTACTGGCACTTGAACTATTTATCAGGTGACTGAGAGAAAGCATCCAATCAGGACTAATAAGAGCAAAAGTTTTAGTACTCTAGGCATTTAAGCAGAGAAATTGCAGCTGAGCATTCCCTTCTAGTTGTCTGCAAGCACAGGCTGCCTGCTAAAATAGCAGCAAGTAAGAACAAGGAGGGCAGAAGATTTGTCATCTTTATTTTGTTGCTCTCTAATCAACCCCCACACCTGTTGTGTACACAGAGCAATCAGCACAGATGCTATCAACCATCCTAAAATTAAAGACAATCGAGTGTCACACACATCACACAAATAAAGGCAGGCAAACAGTTCCCCACACCTTATTGCTCCTCCAAATCGCTTAATCTAAGGGGTATATGAGGTAAGGGTGCCTCTAAAAGTAGGTCACTCTTCCCTACAGAATACAACACCCAAGAGCAAACAGAAGATGCACCTATAGTTAGGAGTCCTGGATAAAGGGTGATGCACTCACTCAATCAATACTCTCAAGGCTACTAAGTTAAGTGCTTTCCCTCTTTCTCCCCTTACCCTCCCATGCATAGGGGATCAGACCACCTACCTCTGCAGCTTGTTGAAGCCTCCCAAGGCAGAGGTAGTAGCAGGTGTCCCCTTCTTCCCCCTAACAACAGGCAACAACCTTCCTTCAGCTGTTATTCTGCCCAGTTGCTTCTCATCTATCTTCCCCTAAAAGCTGCTACTGCTTACTGGTAAGGGGTGGAGCTCTTTGTCAGCTATGTGATGCTATAATCAAATGATGCAGAGCCTCTGAGATGTTCACTGGGTCAGAGGATTACACATGATCTTGCTGAGGTATAGCTATGTCTAACAGAAACCTGATGTCCTTTCAAACCCCTGGCATTGACTAGCAAGAAAATGAAACTACTTAAAGAGACACTGTCAGATTAAAATCATGTGGTGTTTTTTAAAATTCCTGTGTAATAAATTTACATTATTTAAGGCCAAGATTTTTAGAAATCTGATTTCCTTTCTACTATGAATGCTGATTGCTTGCTTTTTGTATTTCACCCAACTGGGACAAATAAAATGGAGAGGTTTTACTTTTGTTCTTAGCTAAACTTTCACTTTGGGGCTTACTTGTCCTGGCACTCCCTCAAAAAAAAAAAAAATTCTTCCACTGGAATTAAGATTACAAAATGGGAACATTTCAACTGGGCTTTGCAAAACTTGTATATACAATAGTTCATCTTAAGTTCAAAATGTAGCTTAGGGGGATCAGAGCTCAGGCAAATTCCTTGTTAATAGAGCTGGCATTTGAGCTTCATGAAACAGCTTTAATGAATAATAATTAATAAAAAAAAAAGTTTCCAGACTGTTTCCTTGCAAAGAGTTACTTGAAAATGAAATCTTATGGAACTGATTGCCAGAGTTGAAGGGCTCAAGCAGCTGGGATTCATTACTGCCATTGAAAGCTGGGGAGATATAAGATCCCTCCCACACACACACACATGCAGTCACACACACATTTTAATTCATAAGTAGGAACCTAATTTAACTCATCTCATGTTCTCTGCTTCACTATAGCACTTCTGCCTAGAGTAATAATTAAATATTAAATAATAATAACAGCCTACCCTATTCCCCTCCTGCCTGGATTCCTGCTACAGATTTAAAGAAATAGCACATATATCCTCACCCCTGAGCCTCAAAATTTGGATTTATATCAGGATCAAAACTTTTCTGGTGTTTCAGTTGAAGTTGAGTCTGGAATTTTCAGCCGCTAGATCCAAGTTTCCCCAAGTTAGGGGATTATTCAGATCTAGGGTTTTCTTCAGGCTAGTAACACCAGCTGCACTTCACTAATTAAAACAAAATATGGCACAAAACCATCTCCCTTGTGATGTCTTTTTTTTTTTTTTAGAACAATTTTCCCTTCCCACAAAAAGATTTATTTTAATTTTGTTTCCAATGTCTCATCCTCTTTATTTAGCTGGTTGTTAAGGATGAAATCCTCCTCTCAGACAGACCCAGTCTTGTTTCACTCATGTTCCTGCAGATCTTTGCTTACTAGTAGGCCAGTGCTTTCTACTGCCTCTTGAATGTGGTGCTGCACACCTGGCTCTGAGGGAATTTGAGAATAAAGCTGTGGGAAAGTTGGCATTGGATGGCAGGCAGGTTGGCAAATGTTTTTGTTGAGTTCAGTACTGTCGATGTCAAGCATTCAAAAATAATGAGATAGACCTTAAAATGGTGGGAATCATCATGCTTTTTTTTAATAATGAATTTTGTGCTCCTTTTATCGGCTGTCCTATTTCTGAGGCTTTAGGGTACAATGACATCATGTTTTCCAGCTTTTCTTTGCAGATGTAAGCAGGGGCTGAATGAATTCTCCCCTGACAACTAGCTGGGAGGGGAAGAGACTTTAGGTGTGTTCATGTAAATACAGTTTGCTCCTGCTCTGCTTAGATATCCAGCAGATAGAGTTGTGTGTTGCTCAAAGTAATCAACTTTGGCTGGTGTTGCATTACAAATCACTTTAGTACTGAATGCAGTAGTGAAATGCTATTACCAATGTTGTCATTATTGTGTGAATAAAAGGGAACAGAACTGTGCTTAACCTGTCCCAAATGAGGGGGTCACCTCAGCTGAAAGGACCTCGTTAAGCCATGGGCTCAAATGCAAGACCCCTGTGAAAGTAAAAGGAGTGGCGGACAGGCATTCCAGCCAGGAGGTGTGGATCCTCCCCAAGGGTCCTCCCCGTTCGAAGAAAGAGCTAAATAGGCTTTATTAGGAGCCTCTTTATTATTTTAAAGGCTCAATCAGAGCTGAAATCAGTTGTGGTGAGACTGTGTTTCTGCCCAGCATGCAAGAGCAGAAGGTGACTGACAGTAGGCTGGTGAGCGTCTGGCTGGTGAAGCAGTGAGCAGAATGAGTGGCTGGCGAGGCAGTGAGGAACCACAGCTGGCGGTTATCCAAATTTCACTTATAATTTGCACTTATCCATTTATAATTTACATTTATCCAAATGTCAAGCGAGCTCACTTGAAATTTGGTCCGTGTTCACCAAAATGTTTTAAAATGTCATTGGATCTTCAAGTCAATCCAGTCTGAATGTTGGTCTCCTAAGGAGACAACAATATTGCAGAAATCTTCTTGGGAGAAGTAGCCTTGCACTTGATAAATGCTCATAGTGTGGCACAGATCTGAGGTATGTGTGACTCTGGGCTAAGCTCACTGTGCCTCATTTTAGTTGCCATATACAGAGTAGTCTATGTAAGTATATTTAGCACAGGCAAAGGCACTCAGAACAACATCCTAATAGAGAACAAGTATTGTAGAAGCACAGTGATGTGTGCCCATATTGTCTAACAACCCTTTTCTTCCATAGACATTGGTTTGGCTATTGTGTAGAAGACACTCAAATGCATGGAGGACTGGTTTCCCCAGCCTGAGTATATTGAAAGTGCACAAAGAAAAGCACGCGAATGATACAGGAAGGTCTTAATGAAGTAGATTACGGTAGCAGCAATGCAGAACAAAAGATGCCTCATAATGAAAGAGCTCAGTTTCCTCATAATGGATATGAAGATGAAGTAATACAGGAACAATGCAAGCTGGTTGTGGACAAGCAAATGCCCCGGAGCGCCTCATCAAACTGTAGGGGAAAACTGTGTGTGACATTACATGCTTATGTCCTTGATGCTCCCAGTCACAGACTCCTCTGCTCAGCATGGCCCAGTCCTTTTTGCCTCTGGCACTCTATAGCACCACCACCCTAACCCACCTTCAATTGGGGCTGGGACTGTCCATTATGTTTGTCTATTGCCTAGCACAATGGGGCATGAGCTGGTTGTGGCCTTTAGGTGCTACCGCAGTGTACGTGTGAAATAATAAATGCCAATAATTCATGTTATATTATATTACTATTATTTTTCATTGTGGTTGTGCCTAGGAGCCACACTCATGGATCAGGTCCCCATTGTGCTTGGCTGTGCACAAACACAGAACAAAGATCTAGTGCAACTGTTGTTTGAACAGACAGAATCAGTTAGGCATTGCTAGTGACTCTGGTTGATGGTAGGACAGCCCGCTGCTGATTGTGCTTGTTGGTACTCCTTAGATGTTTTTCTCTTGAAAGCTTCTCTTCTAGTAGAAGGCCTTATTACTGCTTAACCCACATTTCCCAACACGTTGCTACTGCCTGGCAATGTTCTGACACAAAGAAGTAACAGGCAGCCTAGCTCCACTTACCTCTCTGAATGGGTCCTGCTGACACATTTGCTCCATCTTCTTATGCTGCCGCTCTCTTTATTTCTCATTGTGGTAGGTCAGCCTAGTTAACTCGACCTTTAGCTGCATCTCTTCCCACTCAGTGTCATCTGGTCACAGGGGACCCTTGCTTGGCTGCCCCGGATCTTCCCACTTACTGAACTCTCCCGCCTCATTGATGTCTATTCCTGCTCCCAAAAGCCCATTTACGACAGTTGTCTGAAGTCTCAGATAACTTACAGAATAAAGCCTATGAAGGAAAGTTAATATAGCTCTTGTCACATAAGATTTAGGCACAGAGAAAGAAATAAACTTTGTTTGAAGTTGGTTTCTCAAACAACAGTTTCCATTTCACAAGGATCCCACTCTCCCATTCACAGAAACTTCAAACCCAAACCAAACTAACCGTAGAAACAATTTCACTGATATCATGATACCATAGCCATCATTTCCCTGTTGCTACAGTAACCCAGCTGTGTTGCCAAGGTCCTTTGACTCTTGTGCTATCTGTCATACTATGTCTTTTGGGTTGCAGGGAATGTATGTCTCATCTGTCAATGGGACACTTCCCACTAAAATCCTCATTTTTCCCCTTTCAACTCCATGGCACTTTTAGCCACTACCATCCCAGGTTATTGGAGACAGGTAATTACACTTATAAAGTGTTTACATTTGTGTTTGCACTGATAATTTTTAATCTCTTCACTTCTGGCTTAATAACACAGTTTAACTGTCATCAGCCATTCAAATTCCTCTGTCATTTTAAAAATGTGTACAAACATCCAATCAACTCCTAAGCTATCACAGACATGCATACATCTGTTAGGAAGTTCACATTGGAAACACTGTGGCATTACAGAACTATAGAGGGGAACACCTTTATATGGGTGGACTTGATTTGGTGTCTCCACACTGATGCTGATAGAAATATCTGTAATCGAAAGGGTTCTCAGGCTGATTGGATTTTACACAAGTGATATCCCAGCTGCTTGACTTGCTGCAAAATCTCATTTACAGTTGTAAACTAGAATTGCACTGGAGTAAATACAGCTCTCTATGGCCAACATAAGAGATGGCACTTGTCAACCAGAACAGCTGTTTTAGTCAGCAGCCTCCCCGTGCTGCCAAGGATTCCAGATACAGTGTGGCTGAACTCAACTAAGGCTAATTGCTGCATTACAGAGGAACCACAAAGTATGACAGGTGGGTATGAGTATCCTAAAATCTCTTGTTTGGAGTGAACCAACTGTCATCTAACCTTGGAGAAGAGGAAATCTAGCTGCAATAAAACCTTTGACCCTTATTTTATTTGGACTACTTACCTGAACTCTCATATGTTGGTTGTATCAATGTCAGACAGCCTCAGCTTACTTACCATGTCAATCCTCCTCTCAGGAAGATCATGCCATCGATCATTCGATTTACTGCAGATCTTTGCACACATGCAAGCTAGAGAATACGATTTGTGATATTCCACTATTTTGAAAATATAGAGCTGTAGATCTGGCTGTGGGATGACTCTGGAGATCTGCACTCATTCCGTGGTGGGTCAGTGTTTATCCAATAGCTAGACCTGGGTCTGAGATACACTTACGTCAATGGACATGGTTCAAAGGGCTTGTTCTAGTTGCCATGCATAGCATGGGCTCTGTATGGAAACAGAATGCCATTTGAATACAAACAGAATATCCTCCTGTCCAGGATCAAGCATATCAGAAGCACACTCAGGAATATGTTTGAATTACACCCATATCATCCCCTAAAACTTTGACTTGAACAGCTCTTTAGGTGTTGGGACTGAGGTATCCAAAAATGCTCATTGAGTTGTTTCCCCATCATGTACACAATGCCATTTGCAGACCTTGCAGGAACAACAAGGACACAAATGCTAGAATGATTTAAATACATACAAAAAAGTTTATGGGGACATGTGGCTGAATAATGCTCCAATTCTAACTTTGCGAGACTGTGAATGAGATTGTACTAGCTCCTCACCAGACGTTTCATAGGGTAAATAACTTCTCACCTTTCCACACCTGGTGGGAGGACCCTTATGTTGCATGATAAAGGTAGTGTAAAAGGGACACCACCAAATTCTGACTAGACTTAGTCCCAACAGAAAGGTCAGAAGCATTATCTCCTAAATCTTCCTTTATGGGTCCCGAGTCTATAGCGATCTCAGCAGTCACCAGAACTTGGCTGCAATAAATGTGAATGCTTGTTAGTGAAAATGGGCCACCCATCCTCAAAAGAAATGGTGTGGAACTAAAGAGTGTGGCACATCCCAGCTAGGAACAAATAAACCTTCTCACTGAGAAAACACCAAGAGTAAATAACCATGTGGGCCCCCTTCCATGCAGCCTCACAGAAACAAGGCTCATAGCCAAGCCGCTATCTTCCACCAGGGAGGTGAGAATAAATGGACAAAGACACATTCCAAAGCGATTTCTATTACATGTATCTTTATTAGTATAGGTGAATGTGACAGAATTATGCTGAATATGTTAATGGATGCACATGTAATTGAACAATGATATTCAGCTACAATATTCAAAAGGAGTAAGTGAAACTTGCACAAATTATAGCATTGTGTATATAATGATAGCGGAAATGCTAGGTGAAGCGCAGGTGGGATAATGGAGATGGGGAGCAGGAAAAGTGGGGAAAAAAGTCAGGACAGATCAGCATCTGTTTCAACTGTAGCAAATGTGCAGTTGGTTTAGCAACATTTTTTCTTATTTTTGCAATCCTGGAAAATCTTCTTGAAAATGAAATAGAGCACAATGGCAAAGCAAAACAAGTAGTGCTTTATAACAAAATAGAACGCCAGCTCCCTCACTGTGTAAATGAGGTGTATAAAGATGAAGCAGTATAGAAACAAGGTGTATTGGTTCTGGGGCTGGAGTAGGTCGTGGAGTCCTTGGCCAAGCTGTGGGAAAAGGAAGAGAGATGCATGACATTGCAAGATCGCATTCTGCACACTCCTTTGTATGGATGCTTCTGCTCAGCACACCCAGTCCTTTTGGTCTGTACTGGATGTCACCACTGGTGTAGCCCATTCTCTGTGTGAGCTCATAGTCACATATTAATTCATCTTTCAATAACCAATAGCTCGATCACCTCCAAATACGTACTTACACAACCCGGATATGGGAATGGTCAGGCCTTATGTTAATAAAGGAATTGGCAGTTTCTTTCTTTAATTGAGCCTGAAATATGCCAATATACACTGGGCCTGATTCTGATCTCATTTACATTGGTAATTCCATTAGTGTTACTGTTGCTTAACACCAGTGTAAGTGAGATCACATCCCTCCTGCAGTACTTGTTTCCAAACTATACATACAGAAGGTGTTACAGGTAACTTTAAAATCTATGGGTTTGTACAGCACCTTGCCAAGTGCAGTCATCCATCCTAACTGAGGCTCCTAAGCTCTACTGCAGTACAAATAATAATGCAAACACTTCTATCTAGCTTGCTCTAACTAACAGCACAAAGCCTGCAAGAAATGCTAAAGATACATGTACATCTTACCATAGATGATGACACAGGAATAGACAGTCTGATATTCCTCCTACTAACACCAGTACCCAACTGTTGAAAGTGAGAGGAGAAATAACCCCAGAGATAGCAACAGTGATCAGGAAAACTCACTCAACTGAGATGCAAGTGGCACATCTTCTAAACCTTTCTACCTCTGTCAAAAAATTATCTCCTTTAGACTGGATACCTGGTAACAATGGACCAAATCCTACAAAACCTTGACTATGTGATTTCAACAGGGCTACTTCTGTGGACAATGAGATGCAAAATCTGGCCCATCTTCCAAATTTGTATGGGCTTGGTGACCAGATATCTACCTGCCTTCACAGCTGTTTGCTCTGATATACTTGTGGCTTGGTCATCTAACTGTACCTCAGGAAATCTTTCAGAAACTATTCTAGCAATAAGTCCTCTTTGACCTCTTTCATTATGGAGGCAGGTAAACCAAGGCAGGCCCTCAACGTTTTGCTGCCGAGGGTGGCAAACATTTTCGGTGCCCCCCTGAGTGGCTGAGTAAACACAAACACTTAAACAAGGGCTGAGCCATGTGGCATACCCCTCATGTTGATTTGGTGCCCTCCAGAAACTGGCACCCACGTCAGCTGCCCCTAAAGCTAGCCATAAGTTAATCAGTAGAAACATCAGTAAGATCCATTACTCTATTGTATTCATAATTTGGAAAACATTCCTTCTATGTTTTTCTTAAGCCCATTGAACTTTACCCAATAAACTTAATTTGCAAGTTAAAAGTACTTTAACAGCTCATTTTAATTGTATCACAGTCTTAGGGGGCTGTTCTTAGAGGAAGCAATATCTTGACTTCTCTGTGAGCAACAGTGTGAGCTGTAGGGATCACATTCCCACCTCTAATTTAAAAGCAGAATGAAAATGTTCTTGAGGAAGGAATACTCAAAGGAATGAGGCTTTATGGAAGTGTGGAAATAGTTTCCCTCTCTGTCATGCCCACCGCTTTTTTCCCATTCCCACTTACTGATCTGGGTGTTGCCTGTTGACGTATCTGCTCCATAGTCTTCTCATGCTGCCGTTGCTTTTCATTGTCTTCATGTTTGTGTTTCAGCCTGGTCAGGGCAGAATCCCACCTCATCTTCTCCAGCTCGAGATCAGTGGCTGTAATGCGTCTGCCACATGGCTGTTCCAGCTCCTCCAAATTGCTGATCTCACCCATGCTGGTGAATCCTTCTGGCTGCAAAGCATCAGCTTCTCTCTTTGTCCTGTTCTCCAAATGGGCTGCTTGGCTCTTACCATCCAAGCCCTCTGTCATATCATCTGGGATGTATGATGATGTTGGGGTACCTCTGGAAGCATCCTGGTACAAATTGGGAGTAGGTATCAATTCATATTTAAGCTGATATAAGAGACCTAATCAGGCTTTAATGGGACAGATTTGGTCTCATGTACCTAAAACTTTGGGCAATTATATATTCACCTACTGACTCACTAGTCCTATAATATCTATCAGTTTCCTTTGAAAAGGTATTTTATAGAGCTGGTTGGGAATTTTCTGTTGATTTTTTTTTTTCAACAGAAAATACAATGTCTGCAAAATCAAAATTTTTCTATAGGAAAATCTAAATGAACTATTTTGTTGAGGTCAGATTGACCCAAATCAGAACATTTTGATTCATTGAACCAAATCAAAATGTTTCATTTCAAGTCAGTTCAATATTAATCTGTGTCCATCCAAGCTGCTGCCTCATGAGAGAGGTGCCTCAGATGTCCCATGCTCCCACTCTCCTTTAGGGGCTGAGCTCCCTGGCTGGACGACATCTCCCATTTTACACCATAATCTTACCTCTGGCTGAATTTTCACTTCCACTTACCATCTTCTCATGCTGCCGCTGCTTCTTGTTGTCTTTATACTGAGCTATCTGCACAGTAAATTCAAACCCTGTCTGCATTTCCTTTAATGCTGTACCAGCTTGGTCTGAATATTCCGACCCCTCCAGGTTGCTGAGCCGCTCCAAATCGGCTTGTGTCTCCTGGTCTTTAACATGCAGAGACTCCGTCTCAACATGGGAGACATCTGATGAAGTCAAGGTATCTCCGGGGGTGTCCTGGCACAGATTGGGGAAAAGCATAGATGTACTTTTAAGCAAGTGACCCCTAAGAAGCCACGGGATGGATTTTGAAAGGTATTTAAGCACCTGCAAATGTAGATAGGTGCCTAGTGGGATTTTCAGAAGAACCATGGTGCCTAACTCCTATTGAAACCACTGGGAATTAGGCACCTAGGCAATTCTGAAAATCCCACTTGGCACCTATCTGCATCTTTAAGTTCCCAAATACCTTTAAAAATCTGGCCCCAAACTACGCAAGGATGAGGTGGAAATATGAAACCATCCTCTTCTACACCAACCAATAGATTTGGCTGGGGCCCGAAAGAAGGTAGGCTGCATCATCGTATGGCATAGCACAGCCAACACACTCCCTGGAGCTCTGGGAAAGATAACTTCTCTTTTCCGGAGGTACAATCCATCCTGAAGACCCCTTAGAATGAAGCAGCCCCTCACTGCCCTCAACACAGAACAGTGCTTGCAAGATGCAATCTGCCACTAATCAGGGTCAAAAGCATCCTTTCAACTGACTTTTTTGAAATAAGAGTGCAACCTGTCTCTTATCCCAAGCTACACGGTATTTATTTAGACATTTTATAAAGGAGGAATGACGCACAAAAGTCATCTTTATAAGAAGATTTAGACAGGCAACAAAACTCATTCTCTAATACTCCTGAGCTACATTATTGCCTAAAGCTAATGAAGAAGATAAGGAAAACTGAAGAATTACCATAGTTGATTCAGGCACAAAAGTAGTGGAGGAGACTAGACTAAACATTAGAGATACACACAGCAGCCTCTGTTTCACAAGTCCCCCATGCAGAAAATTCAACCCCAGCTGCTCCAACAGGCCCACACCATTAAAACCCAAACCAAGCTACTTTTCTAAACTGCCACAGTGATGTCATTGCCACACTCTGCTGACATCATAATCACTCTGTTGCCACAACATATTACATGCTCTCTGTTGCTAAGGGTCTGAACTGTCACATTACCTGCCCTCCCACATCCTTACTATTATCACTGAGATAAATTTTTAGGTTTGGAGAGCAAGAAAGGATCTATTGGTTAGGGCATCAGCCTGGGTCTTAGGAAATCCAGGTTCAATCTCTGCTCTGCTACAGACTTTCCTGTGTAACCTTGCACAAGTCACTTAGTTTCTCCATGCCTTTCTTCCCATCAATAAAATAGGAATGATAGTACGTCGCAGGCATGGTGTGAGCATAAATACTTTAACAGAGTGGGAGGTGCTCAGCTACTGTAGAGATGGGGGCCTTGGAAGTACTTTAGATAAAACACAATTTGTGTTCTGTTTGTAGTGGGGCATGGGTGAAAGGAGTATGAGCCTCCAAATTTGGCCTATGTATTATTATTAGCATTTATGAGGCACCTATCGACATGGTATTTGTCACTTATGTCATGTAAATAAACAGGGGGCTTGATTCTTCATAGCCCAGTACCTTGTGTAGTCATTTATTCCAAGGCAATGTGAGTGTGTCTCATTGGTAGGTGATGTGTGGAGAGCAGGATCGTAGAAGCTATAGATGAGAAAGACATTAAATTATTGAGACCATTCCTTATATATCAGTCATCCAGTGTAGTGTCAGTTTATGTCTGGATTTTCAAATCCCAGGCTGCTGCACCCACCCTGATACATGAGTGCATAGAATCCCATCTTTAGCTTTGAATGAGAATTTTCAACACTGTTTTTAAGTGCTTTTTCTGAAGATCTGATTACTTTGGCAGGTGCACCAGCACTAGGTATTTGTATGCTCAGAAGCTGTGCAAGTGGAGAAATAGGGAGCTCCAGAAGGTTTATGGAAGTAGCGTTTGCCTTCTGAGTCAATGGTGCAGGAGCCCTGGAGCAATTTTTATAGCGGGGGTGCTAATGATGAAAACCATGTATTAGGTGTTTGTTATTACTACTTCAAGCCAGGGAGTGCGACAGCACCCCTAGTTCCAGCACCATTGCAATGGTGGAATGGAGATGTGTGGCACCCATTCTGCTTTTTGCAGTTAAGTTTCTTGCATCCCTGATGGCTACTGGAGAAATAGCAATGCCTCACTCCCACCTTTTCATGTTCTCTGTATGTGTATATATATCTCCTTACTATATGTTCCATTCTATGCATCCGATGAAGTGGGCTGTAGCCCATGAAAGCTTATGCTCAAATAAATTTGTTAGTCTCTAAGGTGCCACAAGTACTCCTGTTCTTTTAGCAATGCCTCAGTGATTAATAATGATACATTTACTCAAATTCTCAAGATGTCCTCCTGAAAGGATCTTCCTATAAATGTTATGAAAGAGCCATAAAAGGACTTGACATCTCTGCTCAGGGACCAAGTGCTGTGGTGAATTGGGGAGAAATCAATTTAATATTATATGTCTGTTTTTGCTGAATGAGTGTATTAGCAGATAGGAGGCATGGGATGCTGTTTGCTCAGCAGACGTTACAGTGATACACATGTAATAAACATCTCATCTGCTACTTGCCAAGCTGCAACCTCCCTCACTCAAACTTTTGTGGCCAGAGCAAGTAAGGTGCTGAGCAGCCTGAACTCTCAATGGTTTCAGAGGGACCTGGATGGTGCTCAGCACGTTACAGCGTCTTGTCTTTGATTTTTTTTATATATATATAGTGGCTTCCAAAGTCAAACCAGAGAGGAAGGTAACGCCATTTCCTTCCACTCCCAAAAGTGGAGGCTGCTATTTCCTTCATCTTGAGATCTCTTTTGCTTTGCTTTTCTCCTAGCTTTCCAAGCTTGCTGTCAGTTGGCCTGCAGAACTGAGGTTAGCAGTTAGCAGGCAGCTGCACTCTGTGTTGCTGTCTTTGCTCTGAAGTTATTGCCACAGATTTCAGGATGATGCTTTCTTTCATTTCCTTCTTTGCTGTCGTTTTTCTCCACAGCAGCAAGTGCACGCCATGGCATATAATATTCAGGAGTGCTGCTTACACTGACGTTTGGGGGTTTTGTGGTTTCGCATTTGATTACAAAGACTGTCTTTTAATAGATGCTGAAACACAGTTTGGAGTTGAACATGTTTTCTCTAGGCAGCTTTGTGCATCTTGCACTGGGGTCCATGTTAAAGGCCAAATTTAGAGAGGACGCTGGTAATGAAGGAGTGTGAGCATGTGCTAAGGGTTCCAAGAAGTGTGATTTGGTGTAAGTTACCTGGAATAAGGGGTAATCATGGATGCTGAGCCAAAGCAGGGGGTAAATTAGGGCCCCATTGTGACTTTTAGGCATAACTCCCAGTCCAGAGAAGTGCACAGCTGCACCACCCAGCAGGAGTATTTCCACAGCCCTGTCCCTTGGGAAGGGGCACCATGTGCTTCCCTATGTGGCCATCCAACTCTGCCAGCCGGCTACAAAGTGGAGGCAGGGTAATGGCTCTGCGCTCTCCCTTCCTCTATGGGATGGCTTTTGACCCAGGAAGCACAAGCAGGAAGTGGCCCCTGTGCTGAGTGGAGTGTAATTACAACCCTCTCATGCGCAGGGGTTGCCAAAGGAAGGCTTTTTCCCACATGCTGACTATGTTGCTTACTGTCCCAGCCCCTGCTTTACACACCCACACGTGGGCTTAGCACAGTCCAGCTCTCGCTCTGTTTAGATAGGAGTAATATCCTGTTATTTCTTGGCAACCCTATTCTATCTATCTCCCAGTATTTCTCAGGGAGTATATGCCATACCCTCTGAGAGCATGTCGCAGTGAGCATGGTCCCCAGGTATGCCTAGGAGCTCCTGAGGTATTGTGCATGGAATACTTCCCCTTTATTGTTCAGCTTAATGGTGTTCTGGCAATCTGCCTCCTGCACACCGGTGGTATGATTGACTTGTATCAACATTTCACAGAACAATAGAACTGTCCCCCATCAAACTGTTCTGTCCTGCTCTAATGTTTTCTGTCCATACAACATGACATGCAGGGGCGGCTCCAGGCACCAGCGCACCAAGCGCGTGCCTGGGGCGGCAAGCCGTGGGAGGCGGCCTGCCGGTTGCTGTGAGGGCGGCAGTCAGGCAGCCTTCAGCGGCATACCTGCGGGAGGTCCTCCAGTCCCGCGGCTTCGGCAGCAATTCGGTGGCGGGTACGCCGAAGCCATGGGACTGGTGGACCTCCCGCAGGCATGCCGCCGAATCCGCATTACCAGCGGACCTCCCGCAGGTGCACCACCTGATTGCCGTGCTTGGGGCGGCAAAATACATAGAGCCGCCCCTGATGACAAGGCTAAGATAAGCAGACAAGCCAGGGCAGGGCCTTTAGCAATGGAGAATATTGGCGATCAGAGTACCCGGGAGAATGTGCAGGCAGGAATGTGGAATCTCATGACATCATTGAGGCAGTCTGGTCTAGGGTTTGAATTGTTCAGCTGGTGTTTGAGTTTTCTCCAGGAGAGAGTGGGAGGCTTGTAAATCCAGTGCTGTGTGGCTTCATTTCTCTCTCTGGCCTTGTGCCTAAGTCTTCTAGGTAAATATTACAGTTAATCTTCACTTTTCTTTATCTGCCAGACGTTAAATTGTAAATTACCTCAGGGGAACTAGGATAAGTTTTGTATTTTCCATCTAAATACCTTTTAAAAAAGGAAACTTGTGTAATTTTGTAAATAAATATTGGTTGAACTCCTGACCCCCATTGGAGTCAGTAGGAGATTTGCCATTGACTTCCATAGAGGCCAGGACTTCACCCACTTGAGAAAGGGGGTCTTTTAAAAAACATGTTGGTTGAAAAACATGGGAGGGGTTTGTTAGTTTTAGCACTGTGCTGTTTCTGATTGTTAATAGTAGTTGCGTGATTGAATGTCTAAGTGGTAGGTGCAGGTTTTTGTATATTTCAAGTATTTTATTATTATATAGGCTTGTGTTTTAATTTTTGTGCAGACACCCAGCATAATAGGTGAGGATTTGACAATAAATCTAAACAAATTAGTAAAATGGCAGAGATAGTGGCAAACCGGAGGGAGCTCAGTGAAGAACATTAAAAATGGCAGTATTGAGGGGCTGACATCTGGAGAAAGATCTAAATATTTATAGTTTGGGTAAGCAATGTGTAAGAGAAGACTTTATGACTGAAGAGTGTGAACACCAAAAGGAAGAGGAATTATTTAGGGCAGTACTATGGGGCACAAGTACCTGTGATGGGGGATGACCAGTGTCCCAAGTAAAGTAGTGAGAGACTGGGAGCTTTAATAAGTTGGCTGCACAAAGCAGTAGAAAAGGTACTGAAGGGGACAACTGTGCACAGGCAGGGGGAATAGACTGGATTTCCTCTTAGTTCTTTGCAAATTCTAATTTCTGTAATTTTATATCATTCCAATGGGTGCTCAGTTATGCTACACTTTTTCTTATTGTTTCTGCTGTGTGTTATAATATAGAATGATGTCTGTCTCTGTACAGTAAGGCCTTTTGGACTCATCTCATTTAAGGTGTATGAAAAATATTTTTCTTATACTAGAAGTAACTATGTTGCTTGTTGTTGCTTAGAAATGAATATATATTTTTGCCCTGTCTGTACCAGGATGCTGTTGACAATACCCCAACATTACCACATGTTCCCTTTATCACTACAGAAGCCCAAGCCAATAATGATCAGGAGGCACAACTGGACACTGCACAACAGACAGAGGTCTTTCACAACCAGAAGCAGTCCCCAAACGGGGCAAGATCAGCCACCACGAGGAGCAGCAGCTGGCACACGTCAGACAGGCCTAAGGAGCTGATACTGAGTTGGAAAAGATGCAGATAGACTTTGAGTTGATGATGTTGAAATACCAACATGTGGAGAATGAAAAGCAATGGCAACATGAGGAAGAGATGGAGCAGATGCATCAACACGCACTGGGGGGTGCATGCTGGGTCCCCATAGCAGTTGCTTTGAAGAAGAGCAACATGCACTCTGCCTAATATATGGCGGATGGCCGGCCTTAGGGAAAATGACATTCTGGGCGAACTTGTATTTTAGCACCCCCCACATCACCCCTGGCCCCCATGGGCTCCCTGGGCTTCTCCCACCCCATCACCTCTGGGCTCCGCTGCCTCCTCCAATGTTTAATTTGTATTGAAAGAGATGCCAGAGCTCAGACCTGGCACAAACTAAGCACTGGCAGGGTGACGGGATACTGGTGGGTGCTGGCCGGGCGCTCAGCTCTGAAGGCAATGTGTTAGGTATAAAGAAGTAATGTTGGTATTGTTTAATATGTTTAATTAGTTGTTTTAATAATGTATTTTTGAAGTAATGTTAAGTAAATCACTGGCTTTAATAGAATCTAACATGGAGTATATGAACTATGAGCCTTGGACTCTATTTTTGTAAGCGGACTTGTTTACAACTTGGACACTGGAGTCCTCTGGCTCAAACCGGACTGAACCAGTTTTTCCCACCAAAGCCAACCCCCAACATTCTGTGCCCTCAAAACTTTTCCTGCCTTAGAGATTATATAAGACCTTGCTCAGCATCTGCGCGGAGCTGTCCATTCCAGCGGCAGCGCATGCACGGTCAGGTCTTCTCACCGCTCCAGAGCTAGAGAGTAGAGTGCCATCTAGCCCACAGCCAGGTTGAGGGAGGAGAGGCCTGTCATCACTATCCCCACCACAGAGACCCGACTCCATCTTACCTGTGGAGGGTCCTGCTTTCCTGGTGTCCATCATGCCAGAGGGTCTCCCCGCCTGTGATGCAATCCAACTGTCGTCGGGACTCCCCAGTAGTCCTCCTCGAAGGCTCTAAATCAGCCAGCGAGTAGAAGGCCCTGGGCTTCGCATCTGTACACTGTGTCAACTGTGCCTAAATCGTAGGAAAGGTTTCTGTATTGGGACTTCTTTATTGTTTTTCTGAATACCAAGGGAGGTTTTGTGGGTGTGAGCTTCAAGCTCCTAAAGCCAGTCACTGAATCACTGTATGTTTATGTCTGTGTTTCTTCCCCCCATTTTCCCCAGTTTTCTGTACCTTTACCCTTAATACACTTACCTTTGTTTGCACCATAGTACCCTGTCTTTTCTTCATTCTGTTAGATCACACAGGGAGGGAGGGACACCCTTATTGTAAGCTAAATCCACCAGTGACAGATACGGAAGGGAGTTGAGTCTGTTCTTCCGGGAAAAGGGGCTTTCCTTTTATCTCCCCTCTACCATTTCTAAAGTTTTCCTTTTTGATGCGTTGCCTTATTCCCCTTGAGGTAACAAATGCCACCGCCAGCCACAGCGCGGGAGTTAGGGTGGCACGGTGTATGGTGTATTGCCACACTTACTTCTGCACTGCTGTGTGGCTTGTGGTGCCTGGTGCTCAGCATGTGGCTCAAGGCAGGCTTTGTGCTGTCACATGGGGGCTGTATCTTCCAGAACCGAACCGAGGGCCCTCTTGCAGCCCTCTGGCTACTCCTGGCTGGCCAGGGGTGCCATTTCAGATTTTGGTTGGTGGGGGGAAAGGCAACTTTAACCATGATTTCAGGGGATACTTAGGCACCTGAAAACTCTAGGGTTTTTTTTTGCAGATAACTTGGAAATTAGCTGTTGATTTCACCATACACACACAAATCCACAAACATATTTCCATCAGTAATCATTGAAATTTACAGATAGGGAAAACAAGAAAAATGCTGCTTGAGAACTTCAGTGATATAAACTTTTGAATGAGGCTTGTTACAAATAGACTAGAGAATGAATAATTAAATCAACAAACCTTTTCTGGTTTTAGGATATTTAGTTTGTATATCTTGACATGTGACATTGACACTCAGTGGTTTTTGCAGTATTGTTGTAGCCATGTTGGTACCAGGATATGAGAGCCACAAGGCTGGTGAGGTAGTATCTTTAATTGGACCAACTGTGGTTGGTGAAAGAGACAAGCTTTCAAACCCTACAGAGCTCTTCTCCAGGGCTGTGGAGCCACAGGCGCTGACTTTTCAAACCACTGGGGGGTGCTCGACCCCTGGCTCTGCCCCAGGACCCGTCCCCACTCCACTCCTTCCCCCAAGTCCCCATCCCCGCCCCACCTCTTTCCGCCTCTGCTTCACCCCCTCCCGTGAGCACGCCGCGTCCTCGCTCCTCCTCCCTCCCTCCCAGCCTCCCTGCATGCCACAAAACAGCTGTTCACCGCAGGCGGAAAGCACGGGGAGGGAGGGGCTGATCCGCAGGGCCCACCAGTAGGCGGGAGGCGCTGGGGGAGGTGGGGGGTGAGCTGATAGGTGGGCTGCCCCCCGTGGGTGCTCCAGGTCTGGCGCACCCACGGAGTCAGTGCCTATGTGTGGAGCACAAAAGCTTGTCTCTTTCACCAACCAAAGTTGGCCCAAAGAAAGATAATACCTCACCCACCTTGTCTCTCTTTTTGTGCTTTAAAGTTCAGCTCTTTGAATCTCAACTTCAACTGTAATTAAAATGTATCTGAGCTCCCCCATAATTTCCCACAACTGAAAATTAAAAATGATAAAAATACAAAAAAACTTTAAAATAAACAATTGATATTACTCATCAAAGTTATAAAAAAATAAAAAATTGTATTCTACCAAGCCTATTTATAAGCCACCAGAGCAGCAGGGTTGAAACGCGGGGGGGAAAGCCTATTGCCCAGTTTAAGGGGCTGAACTATAAGTCACAACAATCACACACTGTCCTCACACTAACAGCAGGAACCCAAGCGACTTCCAGAGGATGAATGAGGTTTGCAGGATATGGGATTAAGTCGGAGATGGGAGTAAAGAAAGGAGTTTCTTATTCTGCTGCAATATAGAAATGTGCACACCACTTTTCCCAACAGCTTAGACAAGGCCCTGCCCCAAGGAATCTCAGTATACTGTTAAATACAAGTAGTGGAAACAAAAAGAGTTAAAAAAAGAAAGCCTGAGTATGTGGATAGGCAATCAGAAATTGAATGAAAGGTAAATGGGTTCCAAGGAGGTCACAGCAGGCAGGCAGGCACCACCTACTTAATGGTTAATCTGCCATTAAAACTAAACTAGGGAACATCGCTGGGACAGGGCACAACACAGTGAGTCAGCATGCTACTTCCCCACCCACTGTGGTCCCCATTCCCACTCCAATTCAGATGGGGAGGAGAGGCACATGGGGGAGCTGATCTCACACCCATTTATCTCCTGTGCACCCACCTGCCTGACTTGGGGGAGGCAGCCCTTGGGACCAAGCCAGTGAAGCTTCTGAGCCAGGGGAGCAGAGAGGACCCTTACCCCCCCCCGCCCTAACAGCTTGAGTCACACCTACCTCCCCTCCCCAGGCAGCCTCCCCCTTACCCTCAGTCAATTCCCCTATGGGAAAACAGCTGTTCCTCCCCTACCTCTCACTGCAGAGCTGAGGCAGCAGCCAGACCCTACTGCTTCCTGCTATTTGGTGCACATGCTGTTTGTTTACCTCTCCTGGTCCCAGGCTAGGGTTGCCAGGTGTCCAGGTTTCGACCCATTAAAAGTTGGTTGGCGGTGCTGTGGGGGTAAGGCAGGCTAGTCCCTACCTGTCCTGGCACCGTTTTGCACCCCGGAAGCGGCCATCAGGTCCGGCTCCTGGGGAGGGGGGCGGGGGCGGCACGGGGCTCCACGCGCTGTCCCTGCCCTCCCATTGGCTGGGAACTGCGGCCAATGGGAGCTGGGGGAGCGGTGCCTGCAGGTGAGAGCAGCGTATGGAGCCTCCTGACCCCCCTGCCTAGGAGCTGGACCTGCTGGCCACTTCCGGGATGCAGCATGGAGATAGGCAGGGAGCTTGCCTTAGCCCCGCTGACTGGGAGCCACCCAAGGTAAGCCCTGCCTCAAACCCGAGCCCCAACCCCCTGCCACATCCCTGAGCCCCCCCCCCAAGCCTAGAGCCCCCTCCTAAACCCCAAATCCCTCATCCCTGGCCCTACCCCAGAACCAGCACCCCCAGCCAGAGCCCTCAACCCCTCCCACACCCCAACCCCCTACCTCAATCCACAGCCCCCTCCCACACTCCATATCCCTCAGCCCCACCCCGCAGCCTGGACCCCCCTTCCTGTGGCGGGGCCACATGGAAGGGGCAGGGCCTCGGGGAAGGGGGCGGTCTTTGGGTGTTCGGTTTTGTGCGATTAGAAAGTTGGCAACCCTATCCTGGGCTCCAGCAAGCATAGGACTCAGGAGGTGTAGGACTCGGCAGGCAAACGGTAGCAGAAAACTGCTTGGGGGGAGGGGTGTGACCCTGCATGCCCCCCCATGTGTCACCTCTCTGTGGGGAAGGGATGGGATGGATGGTAGCAGGCTCCAGCACCCCTGGTTAGCGTGGTGCTCACCTGTGCAAAGCTAAGTGTGTGCTCCTGCCGGCAGTGCCAGGGGAAAGAACAAGCACTTTCCTGGACAAGTGGGGCTCTTAGGGGACAATAGTGCAGCAGGCCCATCCCCACCACAACCTAGATAGCAGGGAGGCTGCTCCAAGCCCCCAGCTGGAACACATAGAGAAAAGCTGCTGGCACACACATCCCTCCTCCTTCCCCTGCACCAACCTCAAGCAGCCTCCCATCCCAGAAATCAGATCAGGAGCCTCTTCCAGCACATCCCCACTCCCCATGGCTTCTAACACAGGGGGCCCTCTGTCCTGGGAGAGTAGGGAGCCCTGGCACCCACCCCTGCTGCTCCCACCAGAGGAGTTACTTGAGTGCCTAGTCAAGCTGCAGCGTGGGGCTGCCCTCTCCAGCGATGTGTATTTCTCTCCCTGGCTGGCTGACTGCCTCCTTAAGTCCAGCTGGCTCTTGGTCAGCAGATCAGGTCACGTAGGAGGTATCAAATGCGCCCCCCGGGGACACCCTTCAGTACATCACCCTGGGTAATTGCCCCAAGTGCCCTGGTCAAAGGCTAGCACTGTTGGAAACATCCCTTTGATGGTAACATGCTCCCTTGGGGATGTGGCACGTAGACTGGCACAGGAGCCAGGCCCCCTTCCTAAGCCAGGTCTACCATACAAAGATTTGTCATAGCGATGAAAAAAATCACGCACCTCACCCTCATAGCTCTACTAGAAAACTCCCTTCATGTAGAAGCAGCTTATACAAGCAAAAATGTCCTTTGCTGGTATAACTTATGTCACTCAGGGAGGTGGTTTAACTATACTGGCAACTTTTGCTGGTATAAGCTGCATCTCCACTAGGGGGCTTGGTCAGTTTAGCTATACTGGCAGAGCCTTTGTAATGTTGAGTAGCCCCTAGGATCCTCTTGAAAACCAGGGTGAGAAGCTGTCTTGTGGTTTATGCACCAAAGAAGTTCCCTATGCCTATCTAAGTACATATATGGTCATCATCTCCAGGTTGTGAGGCACTCAAATGCATGCATAGATTTATCTTCCCAACACACCTTGTGGCTGGGGAGCTGATCACCTTATTAGCTCGCCCATCATGAAGCACAGCCCCTGCTGGTGGCACCAGACGCTTCCTGGTGTAGGGACTAGGCCTGGCTCCTCTCACTGGCCCCACCTATGCTCCTCCTCTTCCCCACAAAACTCTACCCCTGGCCATACAGAACTTGGAGCTGGGCCATGGTTAGAGCTGCCCATGGATTCCCAGGGAGCAGGGACAAGGGACAGTGGCTGCCCTCAGTGACTCCCAGTCCCCCGCCCAGGGCAGGTGGAGGGTCTAGGGCTCCCCACAGCGGCCCAGGTTCCTTGGGCAGTTCTTACCTCTGCCTGGTTTCAGCTTCCAGCCTGGCCAGGGGGCGGGACCTCGGGGGGAAGAGGAGGAGCAGGGGGTGGGGCCATGGAGGGGATGGGGCATCGTGCCTCCCCCCTAGACTTCTACTGAGGTTCTGGGGCGCCTGGGCATAGGCCCTGTGCATTAATCCACCACTGGACACAGGCTAGAATAAATGACTTACCTAAGTCTGTGGTTGAGCCAAGAATTGAATCCTGGTCTCCTGAGTCCTAGTCTTGTGCTCTATCCCTAAGCCATCCTTCTACTTCTCTGTGCTCATTTGCTGAAGAGTGCAGCAGAAGGTAAGATGTATCTTTTAAAATAAATGAAATCTGTATTGCATCTCTCCTGTCTGTGCAATATTTTGTAAATAAAGGTTTTGGGCTCAACTCAGTAATGTTGCTGACGCAAGGATATGAGTGTTTCAAGTACGGGTGGCATGTGCAGTGACCAAGCACGCACAGTGCCCAAAGCCAATATTCCCTGCTTCACTGTCTCATTAATGGTAGCACTGCTTCTCTTATTTTTCAGTTCATCAATAGAGCTAAAGAATATTTTAACATCTCTCAGCATTTGTGCTGCATTGTTCCATATGGTGCTTTGATGACTGCACTGGACAGAAGAGTGAATTTCCTGAAGCTAAGCACAAGTCTCGTGGGTGTACATTACAGCTATAGACAGGAATGACTGGGGTGTGCTGAGAAGAGGTGGCTTAACATTGCAATGTAACTCATTCCTTTTCCTTTCCCACAGCTTGCTTGAGGAACCCAGGACCTACTCCTACCTCAGCATTTTGGTGCCTCCTTTCTATATGCTGGTTAATCGAGGTCTGTATTCTTCCCACAGCAAAAGAACATCTCTTCCATTTTGTTATGAAACTTTGCTCTGCAGTGCTATTAGCATATCATATTTAATTGCAACATTCTGTGTTTTCCTTTGTGAGGTCTACATCTGTCATGATGGACACAATGGGGAATTAAACTATGAATATTTCTGGGACCCAATAGCTAAACTATGTTTTCAGGAGTAAAGGGTTGGTGGGATGATATGGGTATCATTTGACCTCACTGTACCAGGGATGTAAAAAACCCCACATAGCCAGATCCGCAGCTCATGTAAGTTGGCATAGCTATGTTCACTTCAATGGACTCATGCCAGTTTACAACAGTTTACATAAGGATCTAGCCCAGAATACCATATAAATATGGAGATATTCTCCAACTAGCTGATGTACAAAGAGCAAAGTTGAATGCCCACTTAGATGATAAATGAGGCTTAATTCTGGCAGCCCCAAGTCCAAATGGCTTCTCATATGAACATATTATGGCACATTGACAAACCTGTTTAGCTATTTTACAGGTCAGAGAGCTTGGAATTTCCATGATTTCAGTCATTGCTAATCCAGGGAGAAAGAGAATTGAGCTCACTTCTGACATGCACAGTTAGAAGTGAAATCAACATGGCAAGCATTTTTTAAGTAAAGGCAATTTCTTGAACACTGGATCCAATATAATTCCCTCTAGTGAAAAGGAATAAGACAGGATTCTCCCAGGGGCAGGTATTAGGACAGTTACATCAGAGTGATCTGAGAGTGATCCACTTAACTGAGTTGAAAGATAAGCCTAGAATGCTTGGACCTGATTCTCTAATTATTAACATCCAGGGCAAAGATACCACCATTTTGATTTGGCAGCATTTGGCACTCACTTTGCATGAGTGCAAATGACTATACAAGGTGCAAGGCAGTGGAGGAATGCAACTATTATGTGTCTGGACAGCCTTCAAATTGGTTGAGTGGAGGCTTGTAAGGGAGTTAAAGGAAATTGGTCTCAGATTCAATAAAGAGGTGCTGGAGAGGCTCTTTGTATAGTGACTTCAGATACAGTGAACACATTTAAAGTGGAATGGGGCCTGTTTTAACTTCTAAGAGGATATGTTTTTATATTGGGGTTCCAGGTTTCATAGAATTGGGCTCTGAGCACAGACTGACACTGTGTGTGGACAACGTGCTACTAATGATGCTGGCCTCTATAGCAAACAACATACCATGCGTTCAGTTAAATCAGGAGTTCATTAGGTTTCGATTCAAAGTTTATTATTCCAGGCCTGAGGCACTACTCTTGATTTCGATTTAAAGCCACAATTAGCATTCAAAGCAAGTTTCACTATGAAAGACCTTGTCTGAGAGTTGGGTGTGGCCTTTCCTTGCAGGCTTTGGGAGGATTGTCACAGGGGTAGTTCTTCTTGCAGCTGGACCCTAAGGGACCGCTTTCCAACTGCCCTCAGACCTTCAGGAAAAGGACACGCCACCCCACTGTTGGGCTATGTAGTCATGTCCTTTTCAGAGAAGTGAAAGTCAGCAGATGAGGAGATTTCCCTTGATGTTGGCCAATAACAGAGCCTGATGTTTGGGATCATTGTTATGCCCTGGCTCGAGGATATTGTAACTCCATTTATATATCTTTATAGATAATGTAAGAGCAACCTTAATAGCAAAAGCTATAAGAATGTAAGAGCTACCTTACAAAAGCTCACACTGTCTGGAATAATCGAGATATCAGTCTTTCCAAATGCGTCTATTGTCTAAATTAGCGTTTGCCATATCCCCAGGCAGGCAGCCCATCTCATATGTTGGGAAAGGGAGGACAGGAAGCTTCAGCTTCTTATAGCCTGTCTCTTGGGTAAAGGGGAAGATAGGCAATGGTCCTGAAGAGAGATGCATCATTCAAGAACCACATACGCTTCTATCAATCAAGCAGACCTATATATAGGGCTGTATCTTCATAGGCCTGGCAACAAAGATTGTTTGGATACCTGCTCTTATCTTCCTACCCATTTTGGGAATAGGGATCATGTGACAACTGTAAAGAGAGAGAGAGAGAGAGAGAGAGAGTGTGTGTGTAATAATTACCACAATATAGAACTCCTTACACTATGATCAGACAATTCCAAATTTAAGCCTAATTACCCCCTCCTTAGTTGTTAGAATTGTTATTTCTTATTTGTTGAACACTAGAGCTGGTCAAACATTTTCTGAGAAAACTACAACAAAAATGGTCTTGTTTGAGATATTCAACGTTCCAATAAGATGAAAAGAAAATATTTTACCTAAAACAAAAAAATTAGTTTTCAATTCTTTTAAAACCCGACTTATGCAAGGCGTTCCAGAACGGAACACTTAGGTAAGTCAGGGAGTTTCTGTACATTTTTCATTTCTGTAGAATGTTTTTATGGAAAACATTTTCTCTTTTTTGACCAGGTTTACATATCCAGATGTATTTGGCCCTATGTAGACAAAGACAGTTCTTTTCCCAAGGATATTGCAATCTAGATCAGGGGTGGCCAACCTGTGGCTACAAAGCCACATGCGGCTCTTCAGGAGTTAGTATGCGGCTCCTTGTATAGGCACCAACTCTGGGGCTGGAGCTACAGGCACCAACTTTCCAATGTGCTGGGGGAAACCTTTCAGTTCAACCTTTGGCTCTGCCACAGGCCCTGCCTCCATTCCACCCCTTCCCATCCCCTCCCCTGAGCCTGTCATGCCCTTGCTCTTCCCCCTTCCCTCCCAGAGCCTCCTGCATGCCACAAAACAGCTGATTGGGAGGTGCAGGGAGGGAGAGGGAAGGCACTGATCAGTGGGGCTGCTGGTGGGTGGGAGGCGCTGGAAGTGGGGGAGCTATTGGGGGGCTGCTGATGTATTACTGTGGCTCTTTGGCAATGTACATTGGTAAATTCTGGCTCCTTCTCAGGCTCAGGTTGGCCACCCCTGATCTAGACAGAGATCAGACTATTCATTTTGGATCTAAAGGACCAAACTGGCCCTGGCACAGCTCCATTCTAGTGACTGGAGTTTCACCCACTTATGTTAGGGCTGAATTTGATCCAAAATGTGCTGAAAGCACAGCAAAATACAATGGAAGTATAGCAATGCTTCTTAGGGTAGGTCTATACTTACCTCCGGGTCCTGCGGTAAGCAATCAATCTTCTGGGATCGATCCCGGAAGTGCTCGCCGTCAACGCCGGTACTCCTGCTTGGTAAGAGGAGTACGCGGCATCGACGGGGGAGCCTGCCTGCTGCATCTGGACCTGCGGTAAGTTCGAACTAAGGTACTTCGACTTCACGTAGCTGAAGTTGCGTATCTTAGTTCGAAGTGGACCAGGCCTTAGTCTGGTGAGTTAAAATTGACAGGTATATGGAAGAAGAAGGTTTTAAGGAAGGACTTGTAAAAGATTTGGCATACCAAGAGGGAAGTCATGGAAGCGTTCATGATTATCAGTGTGAGAGAAGGGTACAGAGTAAGAAAGTAAGGGGGAGGCATGGACTGAGTAAAGGAAGAGAGTTGGGATATAGGAGAAAATGAAAATTGCCCCTAAAAAAGACACAAGGTTAATATCCGCAGGTCCAGGCTCTGTGGTGGAGCTCTGGGGACTGTGAACTATTGACGATACTGAGGAAAGCTACAAATTGAAGACTCAGAGAAAAGCAAAAGCCTAAGGCCACATATAGTTGAACTAAACTAAGACACTCTTGAATACCATAGGCAGCCTCCTGAGATGAGAGGCTCTGTCTTCATCATGTATGTATTGCCTGAGAGGATACCAGTACCATTCAGGAGTGGAGCTGCCTCTTGCACATATATCAAGTTACTTTATACCCCAAAACAGCAAAGACAATGCGGGGGGGGGGGGGGAGGGCAGGAATAGGAGTATCTGCAAGGAGGAAGATTCTATATCACTCTGAAATAATCTTCTTCTGGCCATCATTCCTATACAAAGGTGAATGGGGTCTAGTATAGGTGGCTACACAGCATGGGTAAGCAAAACCTGGTTTACTAACAGCTGAGTTAGCAAGAGCTTGCTGGGGTCATGAATGGCAATGGAAATCCTCAACATCCTAAGGTGACGCACAACAAGAATATCTCTATTAGGTCACAGGGCACAGTATATATCTTCTATGCACAGTCACAAATGTTTGTGACACTAATTGGGAGGTGGGCAAATGTGAAAAATTCCATTTTACACACACATCAAATACTGATTTGTTGATCTGCAGGGAGATTTTGCAGCTGAACTGGGACAGCCCATGGGAGATCCTATCCCATTACCAAACAACCCTTCTCTGGGAACTGTGATAGACCCAGGCCAGTTGGGTACAGCAGAGTAGTCCTGTTGGGATCCAGGAAGTGGGTGGGCTGGCCCACTACTAAAGGACCTCCCCCAACCTAAGGGGAGGATCCACAGGTCTGGAATTCCAAATAATTGTGGGGGGACAACTAATGAGATAACAGGAACGGGAGTGAGGTCACAGGGCTAAACAAAGGGAACCTGATGGGGACACCGAGCAGAGAATCTCAGCCAGCGCCCACTGCTCCTCAAAGGTGTCAAGGAAGGCAGCGGACGCTGCTCAGAGGAACTCTGCCCGGATGCGTGAATGGACTGAGGAGCAGAAATAGGCCCCACAGTCACAGGAAACCCTGTCGGCCGGCTTACTTTCCCTGGTTTTGTAGATGGCCATCTTGGCCAGGGCTAGGAGGAGGCTGACAAGGAGGTCTCATGACTTTGTGGGGCCACGGATGGGGAGTGCGTAGATGAACAGGTATGGGGAAAAGTGCAACCAAAAACTTAACAGTATATCCAAGAGGAGCCGGAATAGGGGCTGCAACCTGGCGCACTCCAGATATATGTGCGCCAGGTCTCCCTCACACCGCAAAAGGGGCAGGCATCTGGGAGGGGAGTGAACTGCGCCAAATACATGCCCGTGCGCACAGCTCCTTGAAGGAGCTGCCAGCTGACGTCCCCGACGGGCCTCGGGACCAGGATGGAATATAGGCTGGCCCACCGGGGTTCCTTACCCTCCAGAGGCGACGGCCAGTGCCACGCGTCTGGGACCTGGGTCACCAAGGGGAATCCCTCAATGTGGGGCAACTGACCTCCTTCCCAGGTGGGGACCCCACTGCTGTTTCCCCACCTATTAATGCCGTGGCCACAACACCTGCCTTGAAGCACGAGCCCGGTATCGTCGAGGGCCCCCTTCCCACTCCACGGACCTCTGAGCCCAGCTGAGGTGCCACCCCCCAGTGGCTCAGTTACTGGGGCCCATGATCCCACTTCCGCCCCTCTCCCTGACCCTGTTTCTGACCCCTGCCCTGCCCCTGATGCCGACCCCACCCACATCCCCATTCCCTCCACCTCCCATGCTGCTATTGCTGCCCCTGGGGCCGTCTCCTTCCCCTTCGCAGAGAATGACCCCCAGGGAGTCGCTTTTGTGTTCCCCTGACCCCCTAGGGGCTGCTATTTTCCCTCCACTGCCCCCCACTGAGCCGGGGTCTGAGGCGGGCCGCGTGGGGCTGGCACCGCGAGCTCCACGCCGGGGGTCTGCCCCCTGCCTGCCCATCTCAGTAGGCCACGGGGCTTCAACAGGGGCCCTACTAGAGGACAGCCACGGGCCTGTAATCCCACCCCTGATAGGCTGTAAGAAGAGCTGCAAGAGTTTTTCCAGGATGCCCATGGGTCCCGGTCCAAGGTGCAGCTCACTCTCCAGCTTTGGGGGGACTTTTATCAAAACCTCCGGACCTTGAGGGCCATTCTGGGGGAGGGTAAAGGGACCGGGAGGCAGGCCAGGGTGAGGTCGCCCAGATCGAGGCCCACTGGCAGTGGGTCATCCTGCCGCTGGGTGACTGGGGTCAGTCCCATGACCTCAACTGCCTCAAAGATGGAGCGGAAATCACCCCCTACTACCCCGGGGTCCTCCTCACCGGCGCCTGAAGCGACTTTTGCCTCAGAGCATGCAGGAAGTTCAGGTGGCAAGGGGATGGGAGGGGCTCCATCAGGGGTCACCCCAGGGAGGGACTCTGGAGGAGGGGCAGTGCTACCCTCCATTGCTGCCACGTCATCCCCAGCCAGCTCTGGCAGATGGGATTCATCCGGGGGCAAAGCAGAAGGCTCGATGTCAGTGGCCCCCTTGCTGGTCTTGCGAGGGGCCTCCACATTGGATAGAAGGAGCAGAGCTCGAGCCTTCCACTTTCCCCGCTTCCCCTGTATTTGAACCCAGCCCCCTATGGCATCATCCGTGGGCTGGTGGACGGGGGCAGGGCAGGGGCGATGGCACTGGAGCTCAGGGAGCTAGTGGTGGGGCGGCATGGGGGAAGGTAAGATTGGCCCTGGGGCGGGCCCTCTCCCATGCCTGGTGGTACCCCTACTGCAGCCTCCTCCACAGGCCCCGCCAGAGTGCATGCAGCAGAGGTGGGACCCTCCTACTCATCTAGGCATGCTGGGGTAGGTGCCCCCAGAGCCCAAGTAGGAGCAGTAGTGGGCTGGGGAGAAGAAGGGGCGGCTCCGGGGACAATGCCCTGCCAGGGCTCGGGGGTCCCGGACGCTCCTCCTTCCAGACGTGCCCCATCACCCAGCCTAGGTAGCACCTGGCCTCCCCCGTAGAGTAATGCACCCGGTAGTGAGCCTCCTGGTAGGGGACCAGAAAGGACCCCTCGAGCACCTCTCCATTATGCGCCACCAGTGGCAGTTGAAGCTGCACCTGCCAGTGGAACGAGAGCACATGACAGAGGGTAGGGTCTTTGCAGCCCATCGGAAGAGAGCTGATATCAGAAATCGGTTTCCCCAGGGTAGAGAGGGCGGGTAACAGGGTGGCATTAGGGAGGAACAGAGGGACGGAGGTCAGGGACGGCTGCCCAGGTCCTCCAGCAGCTCCAGGGGGATGAACACGTCCCCCGCCACCACGCCCTTCTCCATCACCTCCTGGGCAGTGACCTGCGATACCAGGAAGACGACTATCTTCCCGTACATTTTGGTGGCCACCACGATGGCCATGGGCCCCACCACCCTTGCCAATGCCCGCATGCAGGTCTCCACGTGGGGCGAGACAGAGGGGGCAAGGGACGCGGCTGCAGTGGAGTCTACTCCAGTGCCCACTGGTGCCGGTGCCCCAACGGGGATGGTAGCAGGTAGATCGGCAGCGGCGATCAAAGTGGGAGCCACAAGTGATGACGGGGACAGGTGCAGGAGGGGCGGAGGGGCTGCCCCGGGGGTTCCACCCACCTTGTCCCCCACCATAATGAGCAGGGAAGGAGGAGAAACACTAGAGGGAAGAGGGGAACAGGTCGACCACTCCTCCCTGCTAGGCTGGAGGCAGGAGGGCACCCGAAGGGGAGGGGCTATCAAGGATTTGGGGGGTCAGTCATCAACACATGATAGGTTTCTGGCTCCTCGAGCTGCACTGGAGGGGGCGGTTATAATAGTATTGAAGGATGCAGTGAGGTAGGGGTTCAAACTGAAACAGGGGAGGGGCACAAGTGCATGGGAGGGGGCATGGGTGCACAGGGTCAAGGGCTAGTCGTCAAGGCAGTGGGACTGCGGTGGGGGGAACAACCAGGCTGAAAGTAGGAGAGGGAAACCAAGGGACTAGCTTCAGAGGCTGGGGCAGGGCAAAAACAAACAAACCAACCTGCAGAGGGAAAGGGGTAGGGCAGGCAAACTAACTAAAGCTACTGTAGGGCTAGGGTAAAAAGGGGGGGCAAAGGGCTGCCAGGGGAGAGGGGGAGGACACCTGTGCCCACATGCACTTGCAAAAGAAAGTCAATGTTTACTGGCTACTGGTGCAAGCCCACGTGGTGGGAACAGGGCATGACAAGCCAAGCCAGCAGCTGAGTCCTTGAGGCAGGAGCTAAGGCAGATGATAATCAGCCAGTGGGAGTTGTGGAGAGGGCAGCAATGGTGGTGGTGGTGGCGATGGGGGGAAACGGGGGAAGACGCACACAGATGGACCGGGGGCTGGCTCCACGCTACACCTCCTGTGTCCCCACAAACACAGTCAAGACCCCCACCACAAGAGCACAGTTTGAAAGTCCTTGAAGGCCCTCTCCACAGTGGTCTGCAGAGTCTCTGCACACTCCCCCAGCAGCAGATGGTCCCTTCTTCTTCCTCCTCCTCGAGGGTCCAGCAGCTCCTAAGCAGCAAACACAGCAGCAGCTCCAGCAGGCAGTCTAATAGCCAGGCAGGAAGGACCCCTCACAGGTGGTTGTGTCCACAGCAGCAGTCGCAACAGCTAGGGCCCCTCACTCCCCTCCTCTGAGGAGCAGGCTAGCAGCCCACCCCCTAAAGGGGCGGCAGCAGGAGTAGCAGCAACTGAGTAGGGTTACCATACGTCCGGATTTTCCCGGACATGTCCGGCTTTTGGGGGCTCAAATCCCCGTCCGGGGGGAAATCCCCAAAAGCCGGGCATGTCCGGGAAAATCGGGAGGGCTCGGTGGTGCTCGGCCGGGCCGGCGGTGCGGGGCCGGGGGCATGGTGCCGGGCCGGGAACCAGGGTCACAGTGCCGGGCCGGGCGCGGGGCCAGAGGGAGAGCCGGGGGCGCGGTGCCGGGCCGGGAGCCAGTCAGCCGGGCCGGCGGGGAGCCGGTCAGCCGGGCCCGCGAGGAGCCGCGCCGGCGGGGAGCCCGTCAGCCGGGCCCGCGAGGAGCCGCGCCGGCGGGGAGCCGGTCAGCCGGGCCCGCGGGGAGCCGGGGAGCTGGGGGGTGCGCCGGGCCGCTGGGGGCCGGCAGTGCTGGGCGGGCCGGGGGTGGTCGCCCGGGGGCGGTCGGCCGGGGCCGGCACCCCAGGGCCCGAGCCGACCCAGGCTGGAGCCGCCGGGGGGCCAGCCTGGGCCGCGCCTCCTCCCCCCCACATTCCCCTTACCTGCTTCAGGCTTCCCGCGAATTAAATGTTCGCGGGAAGCAGGGGAGGGGGCGGAGACTTTGGGGAGGGGGAGGGGTGTGGGCGGGGCTGGGGGCGGGGCCGTGGAGTGTCCTCCATTTGGAGGCACAGAATATGGTAACCCTACAACTGAGGGGGATGGGTGGTCCAGCAACCAGGTAGCAGAGAAGGGGAGGAGAGGGAGGGTTGCCTGGCCCAGCCAGGGGAGTAGCAGCAAGAGCCCAGGGCCTAGCAGCAGCCTCCCCTACACCAGAGTTGTCCTGTTGGTATCCAGGAAGTGGGCAGCTCTACCGGCCACTGGAGAAGCAGGTTGCTACTGTTCCCTGACTGACCAGAGTAGGAGCTGTTCCAAGCTAGGGTGGCCACATGGCTCCAAGTAGCCTGTAAAGAGTCAGGTGAGGCCATTAAGCTAATGTGAACACCTGACTAATTAAGGCCCCTCTGATACTAGAAGAGCTCACTCTGGTCAGGCCAGGGGAAGGAAAAGGGAGCCAGAGGAGAGGAAGTGTAGCTGAAGGGCTAGGTAATGAAGACATCCTCAAGCCACTGAGAAGGGAGCCCTAAGGTAGGTGGCATAGCCAGGGTCGCTGCCGAGGAGGAGCGGCAGAGAAAAAAGGCGCTGGTCCTTTGGTGGCATTTCAGTAGCCCTGCGCACACGCTGAAATGCTGCCAAAAGACGGAGTGGTGCATGCGCAGGGCTGCCAAAATTATTCTTATTTCGGCGGCCCTGCTTCCCCATCCGGAGCGCTGTCCGGGGCACTGAGACCCCCGGCCACGCTCTCAGGGCTGTAGTCCCGGCCAGAGCGACGGGAGCCCACGGCTCCCGTTCCCCCGGAAAGAGAGCAGGCCATGCTTCCCCATCCGAGTGCTGTCCGGGGCGCAGAGACCCCCGGCCACGCTCTCAGGGCTGTAGTCCTGGCCAGAGCACCTTGAGTCCCAGCCATGCTCTCCTGGCCGGGGCACCGCTCCCGCTTCCACAGCCAGAGCGCTGCCCGGAGTGCCACGAGCCCCCCGGGCCCTCTCCACTGGCCAGAGCACTGTCTTGAGTGCCGCGAGCCAGGGTCTGGCTTCCCCAGCTGGAGCACCAGGCAGAGCGCTGCTACTCCGGGCACCGCGGAGCAGGGCCGCCGAAATAGGGCTGCTGAAATTATTCTTATTTTGGCGACCCTGCACATGTGCCGCTCCGGCTTTTGGCAGCATTTCGACGCATGCACAGGGCCCCTGAAAGCTGGATCGGCATGGAATTCTGGGCTCAGGGGAGCAGGCGCTCCCCCCCCCCCGCCCGCCCCCAGCCACGCTACTGCCTAAGGTAAGGGTGAAGGTGGTGTTAAGAGAGAGAAGTGGGAGAGCTGTGGGGAAGTAGCCCAGAGAAGTGTAGCAGCTCTGGCGGTGATAGGTCAGCTGCCGACAGCTGCTGCCACTAGGATCCCTGGTCCAGAACCTGGAGTAGAGGCTGGGCCTGGGCCTGGGCCTGGGCCTGGGCCCTTCCCCCCCCCCCAAACCTGCCATTACAGAAACACCTCCTGGGAGGGGAAGACAGGATCCTGTCAGGCCAGGAGGCTAAAGGGTTCTTGAATAAGCCCATAGGGACAGACTGTGGGAGTTCTCTCACCAACCTCCTTGCTGGCTTATGATGAAAAGGGCTCAGAGCCTGTAACCTTAGCCCTAGAGAGAGAAGGGCTACTTAGGGGGTTGCAATGAGCCTCTGCGGCTAGTATAAACCACGTGGAAGCGCAGGACCCACAGAGACAAGGTCAGAGTTCTGCCACAGAACCGTGAGTGGGAGGAGAGGTCCCAGTTCAGGCGAGTGCACACATGGCATTAGTAACTAGGTCGGATTATAGCCTTTGTTTGTGTGTCACATCCAGGGCCAGCCCTAGGTGTTTTTCCATGGCAGAAAGTGTTTTTGCCAGCATCCTTGCCCTACTCCCTCCACCCCCAAACCAAGCAAAAAAACACCAAGCTAACAAAAAACGGTGGATTGGCAAAATTGTGCCTCCCCAGATTCTGATTTGGGACCCCCTGGAAGTTGGTGCCCTGATTGCCTGCCCCTAAGGCCAGCCCAGGCCACATGGTGTGTATCAGTGTAGACAATAGTACAACAGCTGTGGTATACATGTAACGCTTTTAGCTGTAAGGTTGGGAGGTTCACAAACTGCCTCCTGCCTGCCATTCATCAGGTGAACTATGCTCACTTCACACACATCCCCACCCTAGGGGCATTAATCTGGGATCCATCAGTAAAAGGCTATGTCGACACTATGAGCTAGGGGTGTGATGTCCCTGCTTGAGAGCTAGCATGCTATTTATACTTAATGTAGCTGCAGTAGCACAGATGGCAGTAGAGGCATGGTAGAGCTGTGCTGAGTTCAAGTCCACCTGAAAATAGTATGTATTTGTACTCTGCCTGGCTCAGCTATGCCTCCACTGCTGCTACCCATGCAGTCATGGCTATGCTGCTCTGAATGCTCATGCTAGCTTGCGGAGATCCAGCGTGACTATGTGTACATGAGCAGGGAGATCACATCCCTAGGTCATAGTGTAGAAATAGCCAAAGACATTGTCAATTTCTGATTTTAATTTGAGACCTGATTATTCCAGCAGAAACCATACCCATCTTCCACTGAATACAATGGAGATTAAATATGTGCATCTCTGGAGACAAAGGACAAATATATGGAGATATACCCCTATCTCCTAGAACTGGAAAGGACCCTGAAAGGTCATCAAGTCCAGCCCCCTGCCTTTAGGACCAAGTACTGATTTTGCCCCAGATCCATAAGTGGCCCCCTCAAGGATTGAACTCACAACCTTGGGTTTAGCAAGGCCAATGCTCAAACCACTGAGCTATCCCTCCCCAAAAACAATGGGTGAGTGCAAAACAGACAACGCCAAGTGTTTCAAAATTACAAGTCAAGACCCTTACAAATCAGGATTGGCTTAAAAATCGGATAATTAAAAAATACTCCCCCGCCCCCCAGCATATGTTTTTCTAATCTTTAGGATTCATGTTTTCAGGCTATACTTTGCCATCATGAGGGCTAGAATTTAAAAAAAAAAACCTAATACAAGACTAAAATAGTGAGAGTTGCCAACACTGTACACAAGCATGAGGTCATCAGGTATAGGCTCACAGTAGTGGCAACATATGACAGATGAAAAACTATAAAGTCAGAACCTGGTCATGCATCTCTCTTCCACAGTTTGACCAAGGACTCCACGACCTACTCCAGCCCCAGAACCAGTAAATGGTTCTATACTGCTTTATCTTTATGCACATTGTTTACACAGGCAGGGAGCTGATTTTCTATCTTGTTATAAAGCACTACCTGTTTGCTTTGCCATTGTGCTCGGTTTCATTTTTAAGATGATTTTCCTGGCTTACAAAAATAAGAAATAATGTTCCTAAAGCAACAGCACATTCACTACAGCTGATACAAATGCTGATCTCTCTTTATCCCACCCTCACTACACTGAGCATTTTTACTATCATAGCCAAAATGATCTAACTTGTGCAAGTTTAACTTACTCCTTCTTTTGAATATTGTAGCCGAATATCATTGTTCAATTTCATGTTCGTCCATTAACATATCGAGCAGAATTCCAGCACTTTCACCTATATTCAGGGCCAGCTCTAGGCACCAGCAAAGCAAGCAGGTGCTTGGGGCGGCAAATTTGCAGGGGCACAAGAATCCAGCATGAGCGCTGAGAACCAACAGGGAGCCCTGGGAGCTGTAGTTCCTTGGTTAGCTCCCTGCTTATCGAGCCAGCCCTGGAGCAGGGAAAGAACTACATTTCCCAGCATTCCCTCGGCCGCAATTAACAGGAAAGGGAGGGGGAAGGAGCATAGAACTGAAACCTCATGCTGCAGCTTGCTGTAAATGATAGGGACAGAGCCAGCTCTAGTTTTTTTGCCATACCCCACCCCAGCCCTGAGCTACCCCCGCATCCCTGTGTTGCCCCAGCCCTGGACTCTCTCCCGCCCACACCCCCTGCTGTCCCAGCTCTGGCCCCCACCTGCACCCCCTGCTAGCCCTGGGTTCTCCCCCCACTCGCACCCCCCGCCGCCCCAGCCCTGGGCTCTTCTCCCCACCCCCACCAGCCCTGGGCTCTTCTCCCCCCCACACTTCCTGCTGCCCCAGCTTTGGCCCCCACCTGCCCCTCCTGCTGCCCCCCCAGGCTCTGCCCCTCCTGCCACCCCAGCCCTGGGCTCTCCCCCAAAGAAAGAATTGGGTGGACTAAATGGACATTGCACCTCTCTATCTGAAGCCTAGCAAGGCAGGTACGTGAATTCCCACTAGAATTTAAAATGAAAAGTAAGGGAGGGGAGGCTCTACTAGACTGGACAGCTTTAGATACAGTACCAGGCATGTAGGAGGATTTACACTTCTGAGCCATGGAAGCAGAAATTGACTTTTCTTTTCCAAATTTAGCTAATATTCAGAAAGGGAATCCAGCACCTGCCTTCCAGATTTGAACACCCTCAAAATTCAGGAGTGCTCAAGCTCAATTTGGGCAGTTATTTCATTTCTCCCACATCAAATATACTGATCAACTGTAACTTGCTGTAGGAAAAAGAATAAATTGAGCAAGAAATGCTTCCCAGTGGTTATTAGGACTGGAATTGCTATTTTCAACAGCCATTGCTTTTTTATTAATTATTATTACTAAGTTTTAGTTTTATTTGTTTAAAAGGAAGACAGTGATATTGCATTGGCAAATTCTCCATAGAAACAAAGAATGGAACAAAAGAATAATAAAGGTACCTCAACTTTTCCTCATTTATGTAGGACAGTCGTAGAATATGCATCCAGATAGCCTTCAATCACACAAGCTGAAAATTGTTCCACTTTACTGCAGTTCTGTAACCATATGGGAACCAATCCTGTCTGTGTTCTGTGCACATCCCAAATTCCTGCTGAATGACCCGCCCTGGGAGCGAGTTACCAGTGACCCAGGGCTGGGGCGGGGGGGGGGGGGGGCGGGTAAAAACAGCCAAAATTTTTTTTGCTTGGGGCAGCAAAAAACCTAGAGACAGCACTGCCTATACTTATAAAGTGACATGTACTAAATCACGTTTGAAAGTGTCTTTGTCTATTTATTCTCATGTCCTTGGTCATTTATTCTTGGTGTTTGCTCAGTGAGAGGGTTGACTTGTTCCAATAGGGGGTGTGCCATGCTTTCCAAAGAAAGAAAACAGAAGAGCTCTGTGAGAGCTTGAAAGCTTGTCTGTTTTACCAACAGAAGTTGGTCCAATAAAAAGATTTTACCTCATCCATTTGGTCTCTAATATCCTGGGACCAACATGGCTACAACAACGCTGACTGAGGGGGACGTACTTTAGTCATTACCATTCAGAGACTGGTTTTAATGCAGGTCCTAACTGAACAAACAGCCTGGTCCAAGCTCTGCACATAAGGGCAAATCCAAGCTCCATGGCCTGGCCGAAGTAGCTAAGCTTGCTACTGGGAGAGAGTACAAGGGGAGGAATTAGTGTATGAACTTTTGCCTTTACTAGAAGATATGGGGGAAAAAAAAAAAACCACACATTCAGATGATAGAATATCAGGGTTGGTAGGGACCTCAGGAGGTCATCTAGTCCAACCCCCTGCTCAAAGCAGGACCAATCCCCAGACAGATTTTGGCCCCAGATTCCTAAATGGCCCCCTCAAGGATTGAACTCACAATCCTGGGTTTAGCAGGCCAATGCTCAAACCACTGAGCTATCTCTCCCCTGCTTCATTCCAAGTCCTTCTTCTGGACTCCTGAGCAGCAGAATTACTTCATAAATCATTTGTAAAATGAGTCCCATTTATGAATACCCTGGAGTTTTTTCTATCCTTCAGCATTTACTTTTTTTTTTTTTTTTCCCCTCAGTAAATGCTGAAGGCGGCTGTGACGGGTTGGATCACAGAAACCCCCTTGGGAGCTGCCACCAGATGTGCAAAGACTACCCCTGCTTCTGTTTTCCCTGCCAGCTCAGGACTCCAGCACCCTGTCTTGCTGAGCCAGACACTCCCGTCTGGCTCCAGACACAGACCCAGGGTCTGAATCACTTGTCCCAAAGCTGCAAGTTTACCTGAAAACAGCTCACAGTAGTGTGCTTGTCTTTAGCACTCAGATGCCCAACTCCCAATGGGGTCTAAACCCAAATAAATCCATTTTACCCTGCATAAAGCTTATGCAGGGCAAACTCATAAATTGTTCGCCCTCTATAACACTGATAGAGAGATATGCACAGCTGTTTGCTCCCCCAGGTATTAATACATACTCTGAGTAAATTACTAAATAGAAAGTGATTTTATTAAATACAGACAGTAGGATTTAAGTGGTTCAAAGTAGTAACAGACAGAACAAAGTAAGTCACAAGCAAAATAAAATAAAATGCGCAAATCTATGCCTAATCAAACTGAATACAGATAATCTCACCCTCAGAGATGCTTCAGTAAGTTTTTCTCAGACTGGACACCTTCCAGGCCTGGGCACAATTCTTTCCCCTGGTACAGCTCTTGTTGCAGCTCAGGTGGTAGCTAGGGGATTCTTCATGATGGCTCCTCACCTTCTCTGTTCTCTTCCCCCCTTTATATATCTTTTGCATAAGGCGGGAACTCTTTGTCTCTCTGGTTTTCCACCCCCCCCCCACACACACACACACACACACACTGGAAAAGCACCAGGTTAAAGATGGATTCCAGTTCAGGTGACATGATCACATGTCACTGCAAGACTTCATTACTCACTTGCCAGCACACACATATACAGGAAGACTCACAGGTAAATACAGCCATCTGCAGACAATGGGAGTCATCAAGATTCCAAATCATCATTAATGGTCCACACTTTACACAATTACAATAGGCCCTCAGAGTTACATTTTATATTTCTAGTTTTAGATACAAGAGTGGTACATTTATACAAATCAGATGATCATGCTCAGTAGATTATAAGCTTTGTAATGATACCTTACAAGAGACCTTTTGCATGAGGCATATCCCAGTTACGTTACATTCACTTATTACCGTATTTTCTCTAAAACTCTCAGTTACATTATATTGACTTATTATCAAGTTTTTATAAAACCATATAGACTGCACAACGTCACAGCGACTTGCATTGGTTTAGCTGTGGTGTAATCTCAGTAATACATTCACTTTTTACCTAGGTTAATATTGTTCTTTTGGGGTTGTTAGAAGGGCTATAAAATAGAATTTTCCCTAAGGTGAACAGTTAAAAGAAGTCCAAGGTTTAAAATATTGCCAGATCTGACTCAACAATTCAGAGCATGTATATACACTTGAATTCAGAGTCAAAATTCACCTTTGGTGTGTAAGACCACTTCAGGCAATGCAGCAACACCAGCAATTAAGTTGACTCAACTGTGTTCCTGATCTGAACATTCATAGTTTCATACAACCTTCAAGAGAATATTTTGGGATTTGGAGGAGGATAAGGTGGCAGCTTTGGAAGTTTTGATGAAAAGTTTCTCACACACTTAAGTGTAACACGAAAGAAAGCAATGAGGTGCTTGAAATTTAAGATCCTTTGGACTGGAGATCTCTCTAGGACTTTGAAGACTTTTTGAAAAAAAATATTCACACAATATATGTAATTGACCTGGGGGTAAGTCATGGTCTGTAGAGCTGGGTTCAATTCCCAGCTACAGACGTCTTGTGTCACTTTGGACAAGTCACTCAGAGTGGCACTACAAGTTAAGCATGTGTGCGTGCTTTAAGCAAATAAATAAAACCTTATTTTTAAAAAAACTGAAGACAAAGGTGTTTTAGGTAAAAAAATATTCACTTCATCTCTATGAAGTTCAGTTCCACATCTGTAAAATGGGGATAATAGTTACTTTCTACCACCCTTAGGTGGCCTTTTCTATTTAGACTGCAAGCTCCTCAGCTTAGATGAGGTCTCTCACTACATGTATATTACTTATGTAATAGAAAGAATATTGTTTTGGGTTGAAAATAATGTGCTTAAGCTGTCCAAGACACAGTGTATATGATCTACATAAATTGCATTCACACTGATTTTTCTTTGATACATATTTTTCCACAATATTGAAAAATGTCTACTCTATGCTGTGATTTTCTCTCATATTGCCTAGAAAACTTCATTTTTGGGCCAAGTTCTAGACAAGAGCCAGCGCATAACAGCCTAAAGGGTAACAGTATATAAAAAAAAAAATACAGGACAAGGGGTTAATGTACAAAACCATACCTTTGTACTACAGTGCACAATCCATTGCAGGCATAGTCCTTGCACACATCCATCCTTGTGTTACCAGAAGAGACTAGTGGAATTGATGTAAGGACCCCACCACCCTAAGAGGATCGATTCCCCTGTAGGGTCTACCACCTATTAGTTGCAGGTCAAATGAAAGTCATTTTAAAAGCTGAAAACAGGCAGGAGGGTTTATTAGAAAGGTACATAACAAAATATAGAGAAACGGGCAATAAAACATAACAGCTCAGTGGTTTTACAAGTACCGTTGGCTTGAAGCCCAGACCCAACCCCTAAACAATATGGACACGACACAAATAAAATGTTAACGTTACTCAGTCTCTAGAAGTGACAGGAACTCAGCTGTAGATAGCTCACTCTCGTCTGTCTTGATTCTCATATAACTCAGGTTGAGACCTTGAGGACAGCTACCAGAATCAGGAACTCTAGATGGAACAGGAGATCTTCCTTGACAATGGACAACCAAGTAAGCACAAGTGTTTTGATGATATTCCTCTTCCTCTGTCACAGGACCAAGCACAGACATGGGTTGAACCAAACATGGGCTACCTCCTGAGCAGACAGCCCTTTACAGAGTGTGTAACCCCCTTATATAGACTATCACTAGGCAGAATGACTGCTTTTCCTACAAGCTCTTCTCACCACTACCTTTCCTCCATGACACTCCTTAGTTGGAGGGAAACACTCCATCAAAATCCATAGTGTCACCATATTATCCTACTTCAGATCCCTACTTAAAACTTTCCACTCTCCAGGAAGCCTACAAATCACTGCCAGCTGATCATTACTAGCCTTGTGGTAAGCCAGACTACTGCCTACTATGCATGCTGCCGCTGTGTGAAGGAATACAGTCTCATTCACTGAAGAAGCTGGAAGGCGGCTACAGAAGGAAAAGAACTGATCTAGTGGTTAAGGCTCTAGACTGGAATCAGGAGAACTGGGTTTATCCCTGACTCTGCTGCAGATTTCCCATGTGCTGTTGGGCACCTCACTTACACCAGAACTTTTGGACAAGAGAGTCAAAGGCCCTTAGCGACAGAGCATTTAGGATGTTGTAGCAACAGCTGGATTATGATGACAGCATAGTGTGGAACCTGTGACATCAGCATGGCAGTTTGCACAAATCTGGGTTTGAACTTTGTGCTGCTATCTAGATTCAACACCAGTTGCCCCAGTTCAGTTTTCTGTATGGGACAGTGAAAGACTTGTAAAACTGTGACTACTGCCTGTGAATCCAGCATTATCCAGCCTCATTTCTGTCTCCTTTAGCTTTGTACTTAAGACCTCTATGGTAAGAGAGATAGTTTTCTGTGGTTTCTTATTTTCTTCACTTTCTGTCATAGGCTTTAAAATATAACTCAGGGGAAGAGTATCACATTTTCTGTCTACATCCATTTTATTCAAAACTCTTGCATACATTACGTAAATAAATACTGTGGCTTTCCATAAGCCTAGAGGGCAGACCTGTCAGTGGCATGATCCCTACATAACTCTTGGGTCTGCTGAAAGCCATCCAACCTATTCTGCTGCTGTTATTTAGCCTATTACTAATCCCAAGACAGGGAGGCATCTCATCTTCATTGGCTCATTTTGGCATCTCATATTTATGAGCTGACAGAAATTAATTCAGAGTAGCAAAACATTTCTCTCCTGGCTAGATATATCCAAGATGGTAGCAGAGTCTCATGACTCCATGGTTCTAAGGGGATGCTAATTTCATACCTGGTTGACCACCATCCATTAGACTTGAATCAGAGATAGATTTGTCCCCTATGTTTTTCTTCATTGACTTTCCAACTGACCCACAGTTGAAGTGTTCTTTATGCTTAGTCAAAGGCCATGGGTTTTAGTCCAGGGCTTTGATCTGGTTATTGGGACAGGGTTAGGTCCCATCTACTCAGATTTGGGGTGGGGGGGAGGGGAAGTTTACTCTCCTAACAACTGCATCTGAAGTTGGGGAGAAGGAGGGGCAAAAAGTGACAGGGACAAAGTTTTGGGGGGAGCAACTGCCCCTCTTGCCCCATAGCAAATGATGCCGCTGCTTTTCACCACAATATAAGTGGAGCCTCTGACTTCCTAGTAGTTCAGACAGGGCTTTGAATTTTCAAGTGTAGTAGCTTTCTATATATAGTTGGGCTGCCAGCCTGCATCTGACCCAGCTGAGCTATTTGAAAAACATTTACCAGAAGATTGTTTAAATAGTTTATCAGTTAAATAGGAGTGGATGATTTTCCCTGATCTATGGACTAGGACACCCCTGAAAATACATCGTCAGGGACATCTGGGGTGACAGAGCCACCAGACATTAGGGACCAAGACCTGCACATGGAGACTAATTCACAGGCAGAACTGGATTCTCTGCAACCAGAACATGTTACCAATGACGGTGAGATCAACACCTGGGTGGAGATGGCGCAGCCAAACTCCAGGATGGCGCAAGTGACTGAAACTGAGCTGGAGAAGATGCGGCTGGATATGGAGCTGACTATGCTGAAATACCAATATGAGGAGAAAGAAAAGCAGCGGCAGCACAAAGAGAAGATGGAGCAGATGCGCCTGCAGTCACTATCTGGACATGTGAGTACAGGTGACAGCGTAAACAGGGGAAGGCATGACCCAGATGTGTGCTTTCCACATGGTCCAAGTTTAAAATATTTCCAAATCTCCACAAAGGTTAATTTCTTTGAGAAAACTTCTATTCAGTCAGTCTCAAACCCCAAAATGTGAACTCATTAGGATCTTACACATTAACTCCAGAGACTGAGAAAAAAATAATATATTGGAGAAAAGTTATTCTGCCATTACTTGTACTTATTACTGGTTTGGCTGCTAGATAGAGAGGGGTAAGAGTGGCTTCCTGGTCAGGGCTGGCTCTAGGCACCAGCATCCCAAGCATGTGCTTGGGGCAGTACTTTTCAAGGGGTGGCACTCGGGCCCTTTTTTTTGGGGGGGGGGGGGAGGGCATTTGCTTCTGCAGTGGCACTCCGGCTTTTTTTTTTTTTTGGCTTGGGGTGGCAAAAAACCTGGAGCCGGCCCTGTTTCTGGTCAGCCATATAAATGCATTGTTTCCCTCACTGGTTGAATAGTTTAGTACTCAAATTTCTCCCCTTCAAGAGGAATGATGGATATTAAAAAAAAAAACACACAGAAGAGAAGTCCAGCAGACTCCTCCTCCCAGACCTGGCTTTCTCCTGATGGACCACGCACTTTTCTTCCCTTCACCCTCTGCCAGAAGCTCAGACCCTGGGATCTGGGAATAAAGGAAGCAAGACCCTTTGTACAAGCCCCTCTTGAAAACCCCCCAAACTCCTTCTATATTGGTGAAAGGTAGCTTATGCAGCCAGCCCCTTCCCAGAATTCCTCACCAGAATCTAACTCCCATGGTCCCTCTCCACTACAAATTCCAGAATTTCTTCAATTTTCATCAGGAACACAGAATAGGACAGAATCTGGACTCTACTTGAAGGGGCCAGCATACTCTATGGTGAAGGAATATACATTTCTACAGTGGAACCAGTCAAAGAGGTCCTGTGATCTAAATTCCCTGTAAGCTGCGGGGCCACATTTATTTAGTGCTGCACAGGCGCTCAGGGAAGCTGCCCCTCCCCCAACCTAACCAAGCCCTAGACCTGCTGCAACCCAGCCTCAGGGCCCAGGCATGACCCGGGCCCAGACCTCCTTGGGCCCAGGAAGGGGTGCCTCTCCTGCAGCCAAAGCCCCCTACTCTTCCCCCCCCAGCCCAGGGGCTGCTATGGGTGGGGGAGGAAGGAAAGCTGAGGGGAGTCCTCTCTCCCCACTGTAGCCCCAGAGTACCCTCCTGCACCTCAAACCCCCCAGCCCCACCCCAGAGCCCACACCCCTGCACCCCAACCCTTTGCCCCAGCTCTGAGCCCCTCATCCCTGGCCCCATCTCAGAGCCTGCACCCCCTGCAGAGCCCTCACACCCCAACCCTCTGTCCCCTCCCACACTCCAAACCCCTCATCCCTACCACATGAATTTTGTCATGTGCACCAATATGGAGGTGATGTGTCACACATCACCTCCATATTGGTGCACATGACAAAATTCATTCTGCACATGGGTTGGAAAAATTAGTGGGAACACTGCCTGTGACTAGAACAGATTTTGAGGGTGTGTTCTAAAGAATTAGAGGGGTGGTTAAAAGACCAAACCCCAAGTGCAGCAAAGCAAACAGGTGTGATGGTTGATCTGAACAGCAGGTGCTATGCCCATATAAATGAGAAACACAGCAGGATCTAAAGGAACAGGCCAGATAGCAGTTCACTTGTGGGGAACCCCAATTAGCTCTGAACGCAAGATGCATTGCGTCCAAACTAATAGCTGCAAATGGGGAAAGGTGGTGCCTGAAACTGCCAAACCAATAGGAAAAATGGAGCAAATGTTGCTATGAGATCTGCTATTACAGCCCTGATGGGCAGCCCTTCAATAGGTAACCTTCCCCTCTTTCTTTCAGTAGCGCACAGTGAGCAGGTACTGGTGAATGGAAAGATACAGCTTAAGGTTGAAGTTGCAGATAACTTTATGCTGTACAAGATTCACCAGTTAAATTCACTTCCACGTGAAGGCATTAGGGATCATGAAATAGCTAGCTCTCCTGATGGCTCAAATATTTCTCAGATGGGAAGAGGGAAAATGAGTTCAGGGTAGGAGTGTGGTAAAGGAGTAACCTGTAACGGTGTTATTGGGAATTACTATGACATTTACCCTGCTAGTCTCTCAAAGTCAATTCAGGAATCTATCAGTGGCAAGGACTGAATGGAAGAAGCCTGACCTAATTCAGCCCTCAAGTAAATAAAAGAAATTCCTGAGATGCTCCTGCTTCCATCAAGGCTGAATTTGGCCATATGTCCTCAATATAAAAAAAAAAGTTAGGGAGAAAAGTAACTGTTGGAATTCCTGTGTTAGCACATAAAGCAGCTGCTACATGTTTAATGGACTTGAAGTCCATCTTGACTGAAGAAAAAATAATTAAGTATAGAGGTACCCAGAACTTGGAGTGTTGTGCTGACCAGAAGTTGTGGAAGGCTGTTCTGGGAGACTCAGTTCACATACCAAGAGTGTCCCCCAGCAGAAGAGGGATGAGAATGGGAAATGGGTAACAGTTCACATTTAAGTGAGTTTGCGGACAAATTGCTAGCAATTATTTTCTTAACTGGTTATCCAGGCATTAAAAGAAAAATCCATAGGATAAACAATTTTTTTCCACCCTGCTGTTTATAAAGAATGATCAGAGCATTACTGAACCTGTCTGAGATGCCCAAAGCAGAAAAATAGCAGGAGATACAAGAACAACTATGGAGCCCAGCCCTACATCAGAACAACCTTTCCAGAGTCATAGCCAAGTATTTTGGGAGTCTTGAGTATATGACAATCAGCACAGGCCAAGCGGTTCCACAGCTCATCAGTCTAATTCATCTGGCTGTTCAAACGGAATCGCACTGGGTCTTAATCAGAGAGTTTGTCCATGCATCATATTAGTGACAGTTTATGGTCACAAAGGCAAGGGACATACTGAGCAGAGGAGTCTTTTCACAAGGCATATATAGAACATGGCCCTTCAATATCACATTTCTGCCCCTTTGTCCACAGCCTGCTGAAGGATGCCAGGACCTCCTCATGCCCCAGAACCAATTTGCTTTGTTCCTGTATTGCTTCATCTTCATACATGTTGTCTACACAGCAAGGGAATTGTTGCTCTTCATTGTTAAGAAGCATCACCTATTCATCATTGTGGTTACCTTGTTATATTTAATTAAAAAGCTCTGGGATTATTTGTGTTGCTTTGTTCTTTCTCTGCAAGGTCTACATTGGTTGAAGCCTCTGATTGGTATCCACAATGTTCTGATAGTAAGGTGATAGGCACCATATAAGGATTAGAGAAGTGTTACATGAAGCCAAATTTTCAAAAGTAGCCACTGGTTTTTTAATTACTTCAGTGTTTGTCTTGACTTCCCCATGCCCTAAACGTCACTGCTGTTAATGATATCATTGATGGACAGTTGTGCAGAATTGTCCCTCTAATCCAGCATGGTTAGAAGTTAGACATGCTAACAATTTATTAGGTCATTAGATTGCCCTCCTGGAAGCTAACTCAGAACTGTTTCATACTGTATATTCTCCAGTACTTCATCCAGTTGCATTTTAAATGTTCCAAGCAAAAAGACCTGCATTTCCTGTGGGAAGTTATTCCACAGTACCACACCTCTCACCTTTGAGGAGTTTCTTCTGACTTTTCCATTTCACAGTTTCATGCCTTTATTTCTAATTACACTGCAAGGCTCAAAGTAAACCACCACTAAAGGGGAAAGCAGGCAGTAGGCTAGAAAGGGGTATCAGGAGCACTCACGTGAGATGTGAGAGAGAGGAAGCTAATAGGAGAAAGGACATGAGTTCCCATTTCAAGACCTGATGCCTTGTTGGGAATCAGTGTAAGGTAGTGTTGTAATCTAGTCTTCCTTTGCTTTTGCCAAAATGCCCAAAATTGAAACAAAAAACTGAATGAGGTCAAAACGAACATTTAGTTTTGACCCAACTCAATTTTTTTTAAACTCTGATTCACCAAAATTTTTGGAAAAATCTCATTGTCAGTTCAACAAGAAACATTCTCTCCCCTCCCCATTTTTCAGAATTTCCTGTGAACTAAAACATTTGTTATGCACCCAGTTCTAGTGCAGAAAATTCTGTCATCCACAACAAGCCAGCTCTGCCCCTACCCTCTTCCTGTTCCCTTTAATGAACCTAGAACCAGCAGCAGTGCTGTCATGGAGCAATGCTAAAACTACCAATCCAGATTATGCCTGATGCCGGTCAGTAGGACTAGGCTCCTTTGAGTGTTTAATTTGTAATCAAAGAGGTGCCAAGGCTCAAGCAATTTTTGTTTTTACTTTTCTAACTAATGCAATAAGTCCAGAGGTGCCAGGGCTGTGAACTGCCAAGCCTGGAGGTGCTGGGACTCAGCCCTGGCACAAATTAAGGACTGGCTTCTTGTGCCTTTGATCAGGGCCTGGCTCAATCGATCCCTTTGGCGAGAGTCATAAAAATCAAATAATTTTGATAGTTTTTGTCCCACAGAAGAAGAAAAATACATGTTCTACAAATCTAAGACTGGGTACAATGATTCCCCCCCAACATTCACATGTGATGGTTTCCATCAGGGCCACACCTCACCAGGGATTGAGCCAGGGACTGCCAGAGGGGAAAGCATGAATCGCTACAGCCTGAGCTTAAAAGCCAGGCTCTTAGATTGAGAATTACTGCACAACATCATCCTCTATGGGTCAAGCACAAAGGGAGATTCATAGTCACACACGCTGATCAGTAGCTTTTACTTCCTTTGGGTTGAGCTCATCCCCCATGTCTGAGGCCCACTGCCATTTGAATCCCAACATGTCCCTATTTATGTAATGCTGCTATTTTGGCCAGCACAGGGTATTGAATAAGGAACCTGCAGCATTAACACAGGAATTGCTATAGGTTGTGCTGAAGAGCCGACCTTTGGAGGTAGGGGTTATAGCAGAGTCATATCCTTGGATAGGGCATCCAGGGGGATGCCACATCTTCTCCAGGATGTTACACACACTCATAAGTATGATTGGACTTGCCCTGTCTTGCTCCCCTGCTTGTCCCATATAGAGACTCTCAGTCTAAAAGCAGGGCACAGTATCTCTCCAACTTCTTCATACCGACAATGACTCAGCATGATGCTGTTGTGCCCTCTGCCAGCTATCAAACCTTCCTTTTAGCACCTACAGTACAGTTACACGAAAGTGGACTATTACAACAGTGTTGAGGAGACCAGGAGAAAATAAACTTGCTTTGATGGTGATGTGTGCAAAGACTGGGATACATCCCCAGCCCCCATTATGTTTATTAGCACCAAATCGTCTCCTTAGGGTCCACTGCTCTAATCACTCTAGTCCTCTTGCTGTCTGGCTCTAGCCTCATGTGTTTGCCACCCCTCCCGTTTTAGTGTTATCTTCAAATTTGATCACATATATTCTACACAAAATGCTCATCTGACAAAGACAGCCATGAAGCAACCTGGGTCTGGGAGCTCTGCTTGAAGCTTGGCTGATGCTTCATCTTTGTGATTGAAGCAGCTCTATGGATCACCTGGAAATCCACAGACCATCAGTAATCCATAGACCACAGTGTGAGAACCATGGTCATAGCAATCACCCTCACTATCTTACTTGCTTGGAGCCTGGCCTAGCACCTTGGCTTTCACACTAGTACAGACACGAGATTTATTTAATATTTGTAGTAGTTCTCTGGGGCTACAGTTCTCACTTACCCTCTTGAATGCTTAAAGATAGCACATGACCCGTGATTCAGTGGAAGGGAAAGGAACCTGTGGGGTCCTACAGGTGGTGTCAGTAATATATCTGACAGATAACCTCAAACATAACAGCCCTTGTGGTTTCCATTTACCGCAGTGCAGTTAAAGGGCCTGTGCACATACACAGGCTGTCATCAGTGCTAGCCACTGGGAGGTTACAAGTGCTTCTCATCACAAGGTCCACTCACCACAGGGAAGCCTCCTCCTGGTTGCTCTGGAGATTAGCCCTTTCCAGGTCCCGGTCCCTCCCCCATCTGCTGCTTGCAGCACACCCTGCTGCTTCCCTCTTCCTCACTCTGTTACTCAGGGTGCTCCCTCTTTATGACTCAGCACTCTGGCCAGGTTACTTTGCATGTTCCCCCTCCCCTTTTCAGGGTATCAAAGTCTTTCCTTACCAGCAGTCTTCTATGATTCTTCTTTGATTGGCAAAGATTAGGGTTGGAAAAAACCCCAACTAAATCATCCCAGCCAGGGATTTGTCAAGCCAGGCCTTAAAAACCACTAAGGATGGAGATTCTACCACCTCCCTAGGTGACCCATTCCAATGCTTCACCACCCTCCTAGTGAAATAGTGTTTCCTAATATCTAACCTAGACCTCTCCTAGTGCAACTTGAGACCATTGCTCCTTGTTCTTACATCTGCCACCACCTGAGAACAGCCTAGCTCCACCCTCTTTGGAACCCCCCTTCAGGTAGTTGAAGGCTGCTATCAAACCCCCCCCTCACTCCTCTTCTGCAGAAGAAATAAGCCCAGTTCCTTCAGCCTCTCCTCATAAGTCATGTGCCCCAGCCCCCTAATCATTTTCATTGCCCTCTGCTGGACTATCTTCCCCTTCACTGCCCCGTGATGCCACTTCCCTGGCAGAAGCTAGTAGGGGAACCCAGGACCACTCTCTAATCAGCAGAGAATCTCTGTTCTATTCTGGACCTTACTGCCTTTTCCCTGAGGCTTTCCTTACCTTCTGGTTCTCCCCTCCTCTAGGTTTACCAGCCCCAGAATACCACCCTCCTCCCACAAAGTAACTCTAGACTACTTACCTCTAACACCAAACACTTCCCTGCAACCCCTCTCTGCTATCTAGCTTCATAGAAGACCCACCTGTTCCTGCACAGGTGAGCTTCCCCTAATTAGGGCTTTCCTCTCAGATCTAATTCTCCCAGCTTGCAGCCTAATAGGTTAATTGGCCCATCTGGCCTTCATTAACTCCTTCAGGGAGAGTGTGGGGTGAACACCTCATCACACTTGCTTACATACATACGCTTTTTAATAAGGGTTAATAACATCTTACAATTATATGGTCCTTTAGAGCCCAAAAGATCCTTAAACACTTTGCAACTTCTATGCACATATCTAATAAACCTGCCCAGAGTAACTTGTCACCATCATGCCATAGGGCATGAGTGCATTACCCCATTTCCTACATTGATGAGAAAAGTAATTCAATTCCATAATTCCTCCCCATTTGCCAGACAAAGACAAGCTGTTGGTCTCTCTAGCCATCCATACACATTTCTAACATATACATTACTACACTAGGTAGGTACTATGGATTAGAACATCAGATATGGCCAAGATACACTTGGGGCAGGTCTACCCTTAAAATGCCACAGCGGCACAGCTGCACTGGTTTAGTGAAGATGCTACTACACCGATGTAAGAGCTTCTCCTGATGGCGTAGTTAGTCCACCTCCCCGAGAGGTGGTAGCTATGTTGAGGGGAGAAGTGCTCCCATTGACATAGCACTGTTTACACCTGGGTTTAGGTTGCTATAACTGCGTTGCACCGGGGAATGGATTTTGCACATCTCTGAGTGATGTAGTTATACTGATGCAAGTTTGTGGACCTTGTCTTGGTGCAGCAGGAGTGGCTTGTGGTGGGGAGAGATAGCTCAGTGGTTTGAGCATTGGCCTACTAAACTCAGGATTGTGAGTTTAATCCTTGAAGGGGCCATTTAGGGATCTGGGGCAAACAAACAAAATACCAAAAAAAAAAAAAAGTTGGAGAGAGTGGCCCTGCTTTAAGCAAGGGGTTGGACTAGATGACCTCCTGAGGTCCCTTCCCAACCCTGATATTCTATGAGAGATGGTTCTTTGCATTCTCCAAATAATGGAACCACCATGGTGCCTGTTTGGTCCCTGGCCTAATTTAGGGCAGGCTCAGAGCTCTTCTAAGTTAGACACAGCTATTCAGACCCAAGTGGCTGTTCTGGCAGCCAGGGACTGTGTAGATGAAGGGGTATCCCAAACACATTTCCTTTCTTCCAGGAATCCCCCCCCCCCCCCCACACACACACACTGATGTGGGTGTGTCTCCCTGCCACCTAGGGTTCCTTTTTCACCAGGGGGACCATCTGAGAGCTGGTAATGGCAGCAGTGTGATGCCAAAGTAATGCAAAGCTGCTGGAGCAGATCCAAGAATCAAGAATCCAAGAATTCCACACACATCATTAAAGATTCCTCTCAGAGCAGAGAACCTTCTCTCTAATGCTCCCTTGTGAATTCACTTTCACAAGCAAGATCTCTCAAAACTGCTGTTACACAACAGAGCAAGGATGGAGGATACAAGTGAGATAAATGGGGGTGGATGGGTGTGCTCAGAGTGGTTAGCAGAGATATGGGAGCAACAACAATGAAAGAGCAGAGACAGAAAGGGAGCAGTGCCCAAAGAGTTAAACACATTGAAGAAAGCAGCCACAATGAAGCAGTGAAAAGCGGAAGCATGGCATTTTGGCTACCGAAGACTTAAGCAGAGGGAGAACTGTGTGAATAAAGCATTTCCTGGTTCTCTGGCAAGTCCAAAAAGATGTTTTTTTCTGATTTTTCGGGTCAATCTAGAAATGATTTTTAAAGCATTTTTATCAAATCAAAAAGTAAAAAAAAAAAATCATTTTGGGTCAAACAGAATTTTGAGTTTAATTTATAGATTATTTTTGATCTTTTAAAACATTGAATTAAAGGAAATTTCTAAACAAAGTCATTTGAACCAAAAAATCTACATGTTTCATTTTGAAAATGTTGAAACAAAACATTACAACTTTTTTGGCATTTCTTCCTACTCCCTCCCAAACCAGTTCAGCAAAACTGACACCAATTCATGAAAGGTTTTGGTGTCACCAAATCTGAATTTTTTTTTTTTTTTTTACCAAAATATAGTTTTGGCCAAAAAATTTCACCCAGCACTAAGCAGAGAACATCTGACAATGGTGGAAGCAGCTTCCATTAGAAGGACTTTTTTACAGGGCTGGATTAACCTTTTGTGGGCCCAGCACCAAACATATTTGTGGGCCCCCAGGGAAGCAATGGAACATGGCGTGGGGAGGTCAGTCCCCGGAGCAAGGGGCCAGCCAGAGGCAGTGGGGAATGGCATGGCATGGCATGGCAGGGGAAGCCCCGCTCCACCCAATGCAAGGGCACTATTTACAAACTGGGAGTTGCCAGAGGCACAGTGGCCTGCCCGGCCCTGTGCTGCCAGCATGCCCCTTCCCCTCAGGGGCAGGCCCATGTCACACCACACAGCCCCCTCCCCCCCAACACCCCCTGTGGCCAGAGGCCCCCCCCGACCCACCCACAAATGCACAGCACCCTGCACAACCCCATCCCTGCCCACAGCCCCACCACAACTACCCAGCACCCCCCACACAGAACCCCCATTCCCTAATGCCCCAACACAGAGATCCTCTCTGCCCCTTCACAGCCCAGCACCCCCCATACGCCCCATAGACCCACTCCACCAAGCCCTGCCTCCCGGCCGCACACATCAGCCCTACTGGGAGGCGACTGTGTCTGCCAGGCTGAGCTGGCAGTGCACCCAGGGCCGGTCCCAGGGCCAGGAATTGCTCCATCCCCTCGGGAGTGGTGCGATCAGCCAGGCCAGGACCTGCCCCAGCCGGGTTCCCTCAAGACGCATTTGCCTGGAGGGGCCCAGCCAAGCCCGCCAGTCTCCCAGGTCTGCACCAATCCCTGGTGGCTCAGCTCCAGGGAGACAGGTGGGGCCCCACAGGTGGTGAGAAGCAGATACTGCCCAGAGCCAGAGGTGCACTGGGGTCCGGCCAGGGGGCTGAGAGGATTGATTTTTGCTAACATTTTCATCATTTTGTGTCTGGTGATTTTCCATCTGCAAAGACATTACTTGAAGTTGTAGGACATGGAGTCTGTCTGTGAAAAAAATGCACAAATGCCAAAGGCTACATGTATTTGCTGAAAACACACTTGTGCAAGAAAATAGCCTCATTTTGCTTGAAACATCACTTGTTTTAAGCAAAATTTTGTCCTTTCTGGACCCATCCTTGAGCCATTGCCCCTGAAAACAGCCTGTTTTCAAGTGCAATAAAAAAAACAAAACAAAAAAAAACACACCACCACCAAAAATATGTAAAAAGCAAAAGCAGGGTAATTTTGATGTGAATTCCAGTTTCACAATGAAATGTGTGATGAAAATTTTGCACAGTTCTGTTGTATAGAAGAATTCAGCAGCTGGCAGAGGGGGAAAGCAGCTACCATGAAACTGAGCATACAAGAGAATAACTCCTAAGTATAAAAAGTGCATCAAACAGAAGGATAGGAGTGGGAACAGACACAATGAAAGCAGGGCACTAATGGGGGTGGTTGCAGAGAAGGTGATGGGGAAAGAGAAGCTCCAACCATGAGACACAGAGGGCCTGATTCTTTTCTCACTCTCACCAGTAACTCCATTGATTTCACTGAGTCCTGATTTACAACACCAGTGAGAGAGGAGAATCGGGGAGGATGGGAGTGAGTGAGACTGAGGAAGCAGGAAAGCAATGGCACTGAAAAACAGAGCCAGAGCAACACAAGTTGGCTATGGAGGAGTTAAACAGAGGCAGGAGTGTTTGTGTAGAAGGGCAGCCCTTTTGCAACAGGTGGAATAAGGCCTCTTGTTTCTTTGTCACTGAGCTGAGCAGGGCTCTGTACAATGAGCGCCTCTGGGAGCCCTTGGAGACGTGACACGTGCCGCGAGCGCTCCGAAGTCTGCCCCTGTACGTGCAGCCTCAGCCTTCCGCTTCCTGAGCCCCGCTCGCTCCTCCAAGTCCTACGTGAGCAGAGGCAGCCACAGCTGCGCCACACAGATAAATTATTAACCGGTTTAATGGGCCCTGACCACTAGGCTCTCGGTTTTTTTCCTTTTCCCTCTGCTTGTGCAGTGTGTGGGACTCAGCTTCATTATTTTTTCATTTCTTTAAAGCATTTCCTCTTCCCGCACATAAATAAGAGATTGTTTCTCTTCACTCCTCCGGCTGCACAGACAGCAGCTACACATCCTCTACCCCCTCCCTGCACAGGCCGCCTGCTGCTGCGATGAGACAGAAGCTCTCTAACACTGCAGGGGAAGCATGTGATGTCTCCCTCCCTGAGTGAAGCAGGAAGTCAGGGGGAGACCAGTTCTGCCTTCAGTTCAACGGGGATGCAGAACATGGCGCAGGGTTATTTTGATACCAAAAGCAGTGCACTACTTCAATAATTATTTAGAATGCTATCTATAAATAACAATGGCATTTCTAAGGTGCTCAGCCTCCAACCACCTTATGCACTACAGCAACATTAATGCATCCCCAAAACTCAAGAAAGGTGGGCAATATTAGCCCATTTAGAGCTGGGGAAACTGAGGCACCAAGTGATTAAGTGACTTACCTAACTCCACACAGTAGGCCTGATCCTCAGGGTTTGTCAACATCAGTGGTTCTCAACCAAGGGTATGTGTACCCCTGGGAGTACACAGAGGTCTTTCAGGGGGTACATCAACTCATCTAGATATTTGCCTAGTTTTACAACAGGCTACATAAAAAGCACTAGCGAAGTCAGTACAAACTAAAATTTCATAAATGACTCATTTATACTGCTTTATATACTGTACACTAAAATATAAGTACACTATTTCTATTCCAATTTATTTATTTTAGAATTATATGATAAAAATGAGAAAGTAAGCAATGGTTTAGTAATAGCATGCTGTGACACTTTTGTATTTTTATGTCTGATTTTGTAAGCAGGTAGTTTTTAAATGAGGTATAACTTGGGGTTGGGGGTACACAAGAGAAATCAGACTCCTGAAAGGGGTACAGTAGTCTGGAAAGGTTGAGAGCCACTGCTCTGCATTACAGCTGCCACCACAGCCCAGCTAGAGCACTGCAGCTGTGCTGCTGTAACACTGTAGCGTAGATACTTCCTACAGCAATGGAAGGGATTTTCCCATCAATGTAGTTAATCCACCTCTCCCAAAGGCAGGAGCTAGGTTGATGGAAGAATTCTTCTGTCCATCTAGCCCGGTCTACACCAGGGGTAAGGTCAATATAATTATGTCTCAGAGGACACAACTTTTTTTTTTTTAAAAAAAAACAGCCTTGAGCAATGTAGTTGGTTGATCTAATTTTTTAAGTGTAGACCTGGTCTTAGTTATACTAAGGCTCCTTTGGGCTAAACTGGCAGCACAAAGAGACTTTAAATTAGGAATGAATGGCCCCCTGAAAATAACCCCTGTACATGTGGCCTCCTCAGATGGTACAGAAATGGGATAAGGGCTGTACACTGGCTGTGCTCCTTGCACCTGGCTTAAAGGATGGCTCCGGGGCATGTCAGGAATGTTTTTGGGGGTGGTCAGAGTGACTGGCATTACAGTTATTCTTTACGCCCACAGAGTGATATTCCTATTAATTAATTAATTAGAGGCTGCTCTGAGTTTCACTGGAGAGGACCTAAAATAATGGGAGCATTCCCTGCTCCATATGCCTTGCTTTAAGCAAAAGAATGGAGTAACTAGGCCTAGTGAGTAGGTGGCAGAGTGGGAAGAGAACCTAAGAAGCCCAAGTCCTGGTCTTGCTTTCTATCTTTCATGAGCTGAAGTCTGTATTTGAACCCAACAAGTGACAAAGATTAAAAACCCAACTACCATACATCAGCTGTCTTTCATTGGCCAACCTTTTTCTAACCTCCTGACAACATTCCAACCACAAGCCTGTAAATACAGGCAATCTAGTGGGAAACCAGCCTCTTTCCCCAGCTTAACATTGCTGGGTAAAGCCAGCATAATGCTACCATGGGCTTTTAAGTGTCTGTCAAGGAAAAGAGAGACAAGATAGGGGAGGTAACATCTTTTATTGGATCAATTTCTGGTGGTGGCTTTTCTAATATCCTGGGACTGACACAACTACAACAACATTATCAGGGAAAAGAAAGACTTGGCCTATCTGGCTGGGCATGTGCCTAATGCATCTCAGCTTTTCAAATAGAAAAAGAGAGCAGTAACCCTCATCCTCAGCTAATATGGGGCAAGGACTGGATCTGAGGTGACACTTTCTCATCCAGCCCCTTATTCTCATCCAAAACCAGGATAGGATTTTGAGATTTATTTATTTATTTATTTTGCTAGAGATCACCAACCCCCCGTTAAATCATAGTATTGTAGGTTGAAAACATTGTAGAACACAAATAAACACTGAATCACTTTCTAATATACCCATTGCTTTCTTTCCTTTGTCTCTTCCAATTCTCTGCTTTTCATTTATACAATGAGGGGGTCCTACTTTCAGCGCATGTCAGTGCCTTTGCTTTCCATCATTTGAAACACTCCAGTTACAGATGGGCCAGACCTGATACCGTACTGGCCCAGGAAGCCAGGGTTCTAGTATCAGCTCTCCCACTGACCTACTCCATAATCTTGTGCAAGTAAGTTTCGCAGTTCAGTTTCCCCTTTGGAAAGTGCTTTGAGATCTATAGATAAATGGCACGGTATAGTGCTCCATAAATAAAACCCTGGCTCTGAACTCTAGGGAACTTTAGAACCCTGCCCTAGCTCTAGGTTATCCCAATTCCTCTAACTCCAGCTCTCTAATACATTTTTTATTTCTGATTTGTCTATTTGTAACCTTTGGGTGAGCTACAGTTCACTTCATTTCCCATCTCCAGTGCCTTAAAAAACAACAACCCCCAACTCCTATAGAAATAGCTGAAGATCCAGAGTTCAGTCTCTAAGGATTTTCAGCAAGGATTGCACAGGGTCAACCTCCACACATTCAAGTCCCAAAAAGGAACTAAAGAAATTAATTTAATTAACATGATAAAAAAACAAAACAAATAATCTACTTTTTACAGCATGACATGGCTATATTATAATCCTCAGCCATTACCTTCAGTTATACATAAACAAAAATAAAGAAAAATTAAAATCTGAACAATTCAGTCCCCACAGAATACAGTGAGAAGAAACTGAAAGTTCCCAAAAGCTTAGGTTTTGTTCATCTAAGTCTCAGTTAGAGTCTTTGATCACCAAATCAATAGAGTCTGCTGAGTCTAAAACAACATCTTCCCTCCACTTGTTTAGGAATCTTCAGTTGGAATCCAGGCAGACAGACTCTTCCTCTTCTGGTGTCAACTATCAGGGAGTAGCCGTGTTAGTCTGTATGTACAAAAACAACAAGGAGTCTGGTGGCACCTTAAAGACTAACAGATTTATTTGGGCATAAGCTTTCGTGAGTTAAAACCTCACTGAAGTGCTTCAGTGAGGTTTTAACTCACGAAAGCTTATGCCCAAATAAATCTGTTAGTCTTTAAGGTGCCACCAGACTCCTTGTTGTCTTCCTCTTCTGAAATCGCTGCTAGCCAGCCAACTGATTAACCAACTACTCAGATGAGTTTATAGAGTTAAAGAAAACCCTGTTACAAGAAAATACAAAACTGAGAATAGTAAAATAGAAATGACTCTTTCCCCATTACTGCATTTAAAGAAAAGTTGGTGACTCAGACTAGTTCACACAAACTAACTAGAACAGTTTGGCTAGGGTTACCATTCGTCCGGATTCCCCCGGACATGTCTGGCTTTTTGAGCTAAAAATAGCGTCCGGGGGGGGAATTTGTAAATGTCTGGACTTCCCCCCCCCAATGCAGAACGCGCACAGCTAACAAGGCAGCCGGCCGGATGGTGCCTTTACATGGGGCTCCGACAGCCAGAGAGAGCCCCTCCTCTTCCCCTGCAGCTGAGAGCACTCCCTCCCTCCCTGCATTCGCAGATCGCCTCCGGCAGTCTGGAGCTCCTCCTCCCTGGCTCCTCCTCCACTGCTGCTCAGTGTGCCGGGACGAATGGCTCAGGCTGTTCCTGAGCAAGCTCACAGAGACCTTAGGCGAAGGCCAACAACAAGGGGCCAAGGGGTCAGAGATGGGGCAGGGAGGTTTTGGAGGGGGCAGTCAAGAGACGGGGGGGGGTCGGGAGTTCGGGGGGGATTTCTGGGGGGGTGGATAAGGTTTTGGGCAGTCAGGGTACAGGTAGGGTGGTGGTGGGGTCTTAGGAGGGGGCAGTTAGGGGACAAGGAACAGGGAGGCTTAGGTAGGGGGTGGGGTTCTGGAGGGCAGTTAGGAGCAGGGGTCCCAAGAGGGGGCAGTCAGGGGACAAGGAGCGGGGGGGGGGTTGGGAGTTCTGGGGGGGCCTGTCAGGGGGCAGGAGTGGGGAGAGGGATCAGAGCATTCAGGGGACAGGGAGCAGAGGGGTTTAGATGGGTCAGGAGTTCTGGGGGGGGCTGTCAGGGGGTGGGGAGTGGTTGGATGGGGCATGGGAGTCCCAGGGGTCTGTCTGGGGGTGGGGGGGTGGATAAGGGTTGGGGCAGTCAGGGGACAGGTAGGGGGTAGGATCCTAGGGGGCCAGTTAGGATGGGGTGAGGGTCCCAGGAGGGGGCAGTCAGGGGACAAGGAGCAGGGGGAGGGTTGGGGGTTCTGAGGGGGGCGGGAAGTGGGAGGGGCAGGGCTGTATGGGGGCAGGGGCGGGGCTCCTCCCGTCCTCTTTTTTGCTTGCTGAAATATGGTAACCCTAGTTTGGCTAAAATCAAAACAACATTCAAAGCATATAATTAAAATAGAAGAAATTATTTTTCCCTCCCAATTTCCCCATGCTATAATTAGCATGCCCATACTTCCCTGTTAGAGGGTTAACAATATCACTGACCTGCTGCAAAATGCTTCAGAGTTCGGGACAACAGCCTGCTTTCTGCTCCTGGGCTCAGCTTCTCCCAACTCACACGTGGCCTTCTGCAAAGCAACTGCCTTGACTGCTTGCCCTCATGGAGTCTGACCCCAGCAACAAGGAACCTATTGGATAGGGTGACCAGATGTCCCAATTATATAGGGACAGTCCTGATATCTGGGGCTATTTTTTATATGGGCTCCTATTACCCCCCCCCATCCCGATTTTTCACACTTGCTATCTGGTCACCCTACTATTGGAGCATATCCAAAACTACCACACCCAATTCCAGAAGCTTCTGGATGTGGAGTGCTTAATCTGCCTAGCAACAGTGACCCAGACACAACTCACTCCTGCCTCCCCCCAGTGGGTCTCTTAAAGTGTTATCTCCCTATTAGGCACCTGGGTTACATATTCTCCAGCTATTTTTATTTATAGGGGCCCAAGTCTGATCTAGAGCTGGCCCAAACATGGGTTTTTTAATTCTCCCCCCCTACCTTTTGAAAATATAGATGGGAAAAAATCACTTTTGTGGACATTTTTAGCAAAAAATTTTGACTTTCCATAAAAAAAAAAAAAAAAAACTTCTCCCCCCAATTTTCGGTAATTGAAAAAAACAAAACATTGTGGCTGAAAACTGCCAAAAACAAAACAAATTTTGGTTTTTTGACCAAAATTGTTCACTTTGGGGGTTTTCAGTTTTCTAATGAAAAATTGAAACTTTTCAAGTAAAGACACTTTCCATGAAAAAATTAATTAAACTCAATTTTCCAGTGAAAAAAAAATATTGATGGAAAATTTTCAGTCAGCCCTAGTCAACATATACTGCTGCAAATCAAGATTAGCTTGATTGAAAGGCTCTCAGAATCAGGCCTTAGTGGTTTCTCTTCCCCCTTGCCTTATCTCCAGCCCTGTCCAACACCACCATTCCAATCTTGCCTCATCATTTTTTCTCTTCCACACACTTCAGCACACCTTGGTCCTGTCTCCCAACATTTCTACCTTTCCTCCCACCCCCACCCTCATTCCTCTTGGAATGAAGGCTCGAGCATTGATTTGATTTACCAAATGTGAGTGATGACCAGTAAGAATATTATGGTAAATTTGTCAGTGTCATCAACCAAAATGTAGGTGAGTTGGTAACTGTTAATGAGCCCTGCTCTAGAGAGAATTTGCATCTGGATCCATCTTCTTGAAGACCTTGGTAGCACCCTGTGCACTGGAACTTCAACAAGTATGCATAGACAGTGGCCCCTAGCAGTTCCTAGGAGAAACAAGAGTTTAGTTTTATCCCATGTATTAACATGATTTGGGTCAAGAAAGCACATTTGGGGTGGGGAGGAATTGCCCATGTGATTGTAAGGAGAGAGGTATTTTCGTGCAGTTTTGTAACCACGTTTTTGCTGGTGGTTGTGAAAACAAAAGGAGTTTCCAAAAAAGCAGAAGAAACCCCCCCATACACACCATTTCTGGTAAAAATGAAGAAATGAAAAGCTGGTTTGCTGTGGACAAAGTTTGCTGAAAACATTATCATTTTGTTCTGGTATGATTTTTAAAAAATCACTTTGCCCTTCTGTGAAATATTGTCCCATTAGCTGTGAAAAAAACAGTTATCATGGGCAGAAATGGAAACACTGGGCTAGCTTCTCCACTGCATTATATCTTGGGTAATCATTTACACCTGTGCCAAGTGGGTGTAAAATGCCACCAGGTCAAAATCCTGGCATTTAACCCCTACTTTAGACAAATGACTATGCCAGGTGCGAGACAGTGGGGAGTCATCCCACCTTATTAAAAATGCACAGGCCTGGCCCGTCCACTTTTTCCCATGGCGGACCCCACACCCTTCTCCTCCTCTTCCCCCCCGAAGCCCCAGCCAGGCCTGAAGCTGGTGGCGCCTAGCTGGTGAGTCTGGGCAGGTCTGGGAGCCGTGCGGACCCTCCATCTGTCTGTGGTGCAGGGTGCCCGAGATCAGCCCTCTTGTCCTGGGGCTCGTGGGAGAAGTTTCCCTGCAGGCTCCGCTCCTGCCTGCCAAGCTGTGCTGGCAGAAAGCAGGGTGCCTGCAGGGGAGCCCAAGAGCACCTGTGCTGGTGGTGCCAGGGGGAGGGAGGTTACAGGTTTTGGGAGGCAGGCGGGACCAAGTCCCCACAGCTGCCTGTGTGGGTCTTTCCCCAACCCGGCTCCAGCTGGGGGTGGGGCCTGGGAGTCGCAGCCTGGCCATGGTAAGACCCACACGGGCAGCTGTGGGGAGCCCCGGCGTGGCCCCTCCTGGACAGGGGGGACATGGGTCGGGGGCTGCTCTCGGGAGCTTGTAAGGATGCCACGGGGCTCCTGGTGTATACAATGAACTCAGCTTACATAAGCAGAGTGACCCCCCCCAAGTTGTTCAGACTGTTGTATCTCTTGGGAACCAGCTAGTTTTCTTGTACATTTTACTAACTTCTTTTCTCCTTTAGCACAAGCATCAAATCAGCCAGCAGGGAACGTTCTGACCATCAGAGGATACATCTCTGAAGAAGATGCTATAGACTGACCAACTACCTCCCTCTGGTGAATGAGAAGCCATGAAGAACTGCATCGTTTCCACAGAGAAAGCAGAATCAACACTGGGCCGCCCTGATCCAGAGTAGATTTAGCAGAGTGAAGAAAACAATGGGGAATGGAGCTTTTTTACATTGGTCTTTTGCCATGGATAGTTTCCTCGCTTGATGGGTGTGTGAGGGCCTGTGTTGGAGCAAACAAGAGCACAGTTTATGTGAACATTTAATTAATTCCTTGTTGCAGTGGGTTTGAAATTAATCTAGCTGTCCCAGTTTAACAATGGCAACTTCAATTTCATCTTCATCCTGCAAGACTAGCATTGTGACCAGCATAATTGATGTCTACCCCTGTGGGAATAGTGAGTGTTAGCGGTGAACCAGCAGAGGGAGCACAGAACACTGCTACTGTGTTTCTGAGCAGCCTTTAGACTCCTGGGTACGACTGGCCCAGCTGTGCGTCAGGTTTCGAATACTAGTATGCAGAGGATTGGGATTCAGCTCCGTGCTTTGCTCCTTGGCTAGCACAAGCTGGGAGAGAGGGGCACACATCATTCTAAGGACCCTTTGCCCTATGAAGTGAGCAGTTTCTGTGGACTTTCGCAAGAGCAGTGTCCAGCCTTCAGTCTGTGGTTGTGGAGATGAGAGCAGCTCAAAGCTTTAGGAAGAGTGCCTAGAGGCTTACACACATCTGGGAAAAAGTAGTGCATCTGAGTTTTTTAATTCTTTCCAGGCCTGGGTTTTTCAAGGGGGCCTAAGTGAATTAGGTGTCCAATGCCCATTGAAATCTCAGTTTGATATGGGTACTTAACTCCCTTATGCACTTTGGAAAATCCCAGCCTAGGTATTTAGAGACTATACAAATAACAACAACAATCTACTTTTGCAGGTGCATTTTGCACCTGCAAATAACTATGCCTACAATTTTACACCCACAGATGCTCCCATTTAGAAATAGACATACTTCACTACATTCACAAATCAGGGATTGCGATGTCTAAGGAGGAGCATTTGGCTCCACATTTAATTGCAGGTGCCAAATTATGATTCTCGTCACGGTTATTTTAAGTAAAAGTCATGGACAGATCACAGGCAATAAACAAAAATTCACGAAAGCTGTGAGCTGTCTGTAACTTGTGCTACTGCGGCTCCTTGGTTTCCCCCACCACCGTGGTGGCTGGGAGCTGTGAGGTTCCCACTCCTCCCACGGCGGCTGGGAGCTGCAGGGTGACCGTATTTCCCAAAGAGAAAACAGGACCCCCCTAGCCACTCACCTGAGGTGTCCCCCTTCCCCTGGTGAGGCTGTGACCTGTCACTGGAACCCTGAGGAGGGCCCCTTCAGGAGTCTGTCACCTGTTGCTGGAACTTTGCAGGGGGCCCCGTGTCGCTGCTGTCGCCGGTCGCTGGAACCCTGCCAGGGCCCCACTGATGGTGAGCTCCAGAGTCCTGCAGCCCTGGGGCTGAAGCAGAGAATGTCAGGGAGGTCTCTGGAAGTCATGGATTCCCTGACTTCCATAAACGTAGCCTTAATTATCATAAGTTCAAAAAGAGAAGCCATTGATTAAAAATCTTGGGTAACATTTTTCCAAAGTGTTGAAGGCCCTGTCTACACTTTAGATGCTACATTGGCATGGCTGCGGCACTGTAGCGATGCTGCTGTAGTGTCATAGTGTGGAAGCTTCCTACAGTGATTGAAGGGGTTTTTCCATCACTGTAAGAACTCCATCTCCCCAAGTGATGGTGTTGAAGTTGATGGAAGCATTCCTCTGTCAACCTGGCTGCATCTACCCTGGGGGTTAGGTCAGCATAGCTATGATGCTTAGGGATGTGAATTTTTCATACCCTTCAGCACTGTAGCTATGTCAACCTGACTTTTAAGTGTAGACCAGGCCTAAATGACTTAGGAGCCCAAATCCCATTGAAAGTCAATGAGACTCAAGTTCTTGAGTGCTGAGCCCTTTTGCAAACACATCTTAGGAGCCTAAGTCACTTAGGTGCTTCTGAACATTTTACCTCTGGCCCTTAGAGTCCAGAAGATTGTACTCAGCCTTCAAGAACTTTATGATAGGTTATACTGTGGGCCTTAAAAGGTTACCATAATATTTTAAATTTCTTTGCTACTGTTGGAGAGGCAAATAAAGGGTCCTTTCACCAGAGGAGTTCAAAGCACAGTACAGATATTTATTAATTAAGCCTCACAACATCTTTTCAGTTTGGAAATTTGATGAAGCAATGTTTTGTTATTGTAATTCTTTAGATTTTCTACCTGTGTTTATATATTGATAGATTCCTAGAGCACTCTAGGTACTAGAGAAACCAAAATAAATACAATCTTTCACATGGGAAAACAAAGGCACAGAGGTTGAAACTTGAACAAGTTTGCATAGTGAGGGCTGGTCTGCACTAGAAAATTAGATTGACCTAGCTACATCATTCAGGGGTATGAAAAATCCACACCCCCGGAGTCAAGTAATTAAACTGACCTAAATCCCTGTGTAGACACTGCTAGGCTGATGGAAGGATTGTTCTATTGACCTAGCTATGGCCGCTTGGGGAGGTGGATTACCTCCTCTGATGGGAGAACCCCTCCCTTTGGTGTAGGTAGTGTCCATAGTGAAGCACTGCAGAGGTGATGCTGTAGTGCTTCAAGTGTAGGCAAGCCCTAAATTTGTGACATTGCTGGGATTAAAACTCTTGACTCTCAACCCCACGCTCTAATCACCTGACAGTGATGTCTGTATTGTTCGGTCCATTCATACCAATATATTTCATTACCTCTCCAAGGACTGTAGCAATAACATGAAATTCAGCCTTCTCATAAACTGGCTGATTGACAGATAGTATCATAGAAATAGGACCAGAGTTTCAAAAGAATTTCAGCACCCAACATTCTAAGGACCCTTTGCCCTATGAAGTGAGCAGTTTCTGTGGACTTTCGCAAGAGCAGTGTCCAACCTGCTGTGGTTGTGGAGATGAGAGCAGCTCAAAACTTTAGGAAGAGTGCCTCAGAGGCTTACACACATCTGGGAAAAAGTAGTGCATCTGAGTTTTTTAATTCTTTCCAGGCCTGGGATTTTCAAGGGGGCCAAAGTGAATTAGGGGTCCATGCCCATTGAAATCAACAGCCCCCATTTAAGCATTGAATAAGTGCTGGATTTTCAGAAGACCTGAGCTCCCACTTAGGCACCTAAACAACAGATTTTCAAATGGGCTCATCACCCAGTTTCTCCCATGAAGTGTACTGGGAGGTGCTGAGGAATCTTGGCCCATAATGCTTTACAGTCATCATCAGTAACCTACGGGGGGGGGGGGGGGGGAGTTGTTTTTGTTTTTTTAGAACCCCAACCAAATGTATCAGTGCAGTTAGTTCTTTCTGTATTCAAATGACTTCAGCCATCATCAAGCATATCCCATATACTGGCAGGCTCCCTCACAAATCCATTATAGACCAGCCCTTTGGGTATTTTTGAGCATACAGCATGCTAGCCACCGCTAGCTGTTACAAAACTGTTTGAGAGAAAAAGATCAATAATCTATGTTTTCCTTATCTTACTGTTAGAAAGCAGATTCTATAATACTGCTTCATACCAGCAAACCCAGTGCCTGCTGCTGCATAATGTAGCTATGCAGGCAGAAGATCAGAATTAATCTGCACTTCGAGTTGGCAAGCTTGTGTGATTTTACTGATGCAAGGAGATCAGTGGCCAAAGAGATGCTGCAGAACTCAGGCTGCTCAGACAGCAGTGACAACTAGTTGACTAAAAGCAAAACCTAATGGGATGTTGTGTGTCATCATTTATTAGATTAATGAGAGACTTTGATGGGTGACCACGGTTTGACCAACAATCTCTTCCTCATGGATATCACAGCAGCTGTTAAATGCAACGCCTCAGAAGAAAAACAATTGAAGACTTTTAGTATCGATATATATAATATTTTTATGAGAACTGATCATGGAAGCCAAGGACCTGAGTCTGCTCTCACTGAAAGAGGGATGGAGCCATAAGTAATAGCAAATATCATTTTCATCCCTAAATAGACTTATTAAGATGTGACTACGGTTACCATAACCCAGCCTACGCCCCGCAGTATAAATTTAGGAGGGTATTACTATCCCAGTGTGGAGAAGTAATGAAGCAAACTTTGTTATAAATGATTTGGAATTTGATGATTCTTGTAATCCTATATAAAATATGTCTGGCCACCACATTATCACATTCCCATGGCACCAAAATGGGGAGTTAAGAAAAAAAACCTGAATATATCACACAGAGCTACGTATGGTCACAGTCTCACATCAACATGCACCTGGAGCAAGGAAGGAGTGTGTAGAGTGGAGGACAGGACTAGGAGTCAGGACACCTGGGCTCAGTTCTTGGTTCTTCCACTGACCTTGCACAAATCACTTAGCTCACAATTTTCAAACAAGACTGCCTCAAATTAGGCATCAAGGACATGATTTTCAGAGCACTGAGCACCCCAGCTCACTTTGAATACCTCTTACTTTTGAGCATCAATATGGACTTAAGTACCCAGCTTTAGGAACCATAAGTTTGCAAGTGGTGGCTTTAACTCCGTGCCTCAGTTTACCCATCTTTAAGATGAACATAAAGCCACACACCCTTACAGCAAGGTGTTGTGAAGCTGAATTCCTTAACATTTGCAAACTATTGTGAGATTTTTGGATGAATGGAGCTATTATGTGCAAAGTATCATGCATTTTATTCCTAAAATATAGCCTTTTCAAGCCATGCCTACACTAAGTCTGTTCATTTGGTTAAAAGATGGCTATAAAATTGTGATAGAGAAAAATGTAAAGCGCTAATCTGGCACATTGCTATAGCACCATTATTTCCAAAGGGTCCCCAATGCTTTACAAACTCATCTACAAAATATTTGCAAGGATCACTTCACCCACCACCTTCTGGGGTGCTAAGCAGAATCTTCTATAAGATTGTGGGTGAACTTCCATACTCCTGCAAAAAGCAACATGGGATCTTTAAAGTGTGGGACCTTGGCTTTCCATGTGATATACAGAGGGCACCTGTGATTAGGAGATGTATTGCATGCATAAATAATATAGATGTATGTATGTATATATGTGATGCTTGGGGATAACAAAAAGGAGCCTTCTTCCCTCCCTTCCATTCTTCTGAGCCTCTTGTTGGAGGGCCAGGCCCAACAGCAGTCCCTGTATTTAGAAGAGTACAGGGCACTGTTTCCCCTGAGAGCACCTATCATAGAATATCAGGGTTAGAAGGGACCATGGGAGGTCATCTAGTCCAACCCCCTGCTCAAAGCAGGGCCAATCCCTAGGCAGATTTTTGCCACAGATCCCTAAATGGCCCCCTCAAAGATTGAGCTCACAATCCTGGGTTTAGCAGGCCAATGCTCAAACAACTTAGCTATCCCTTCCCCTCCTAAAGCTGAGGAGCAGACCTGGGGTAGCACAGCAGGCACACTTACCCACAGGGCCGGCTCTGGCTCTCCCCGCCCAGCCGGAGTGCCGGGGGGAGGGCAGCGAGCCCAGCCGCTGCCCCGCTCTCCCCGAGCGCCACCCCCTCCAGGTGCCGCCCCAAGCACATGCTTGGTAGGCTGGTGCCTGGAGCCGGCCCTGCTTGCCCAGGGCACTGAGGAGAGATTGTGCCCTTGAAGTATATTCCCAGCCAGAGCCCCCTAAGGGTGGTATCACACTGTCATCAGTGCCCCAAAATAGCCCAATGTGGCCCCTGGTGTATAGTCACAGGGTCAGCTTCACCACTGGCATGAGAGACCTCTTATACCAGCAAAGAATTTGGCCCTGAGTGTACAAAGCAATGCTCTCATGGTGCAGGTGCATTTAGTGGGACTTGCTGGAGTTGTCCAGCTGCACATCCTAGTAGGGAAGAGCATATATTAGAATGAAGATCAGCCCTCACATTTTAAAAAAATAATGCTTTAGGGGCAACTCTTTCCCATGATGACATTGTCACTGGTACCCTATCTGGATGGCACAGACACAGGCTTTCCCAGGGGAAGCACATGCATTCTCATGTAATGTAGAGCGTCCAGAGGCTAATCTCTGGCCCAGCTGCTGCTGTCCTGCTTCACTGCTCTTGCACCAGGCTGACATGACTCAGCATCTCCTATCAATCAAGGAGAACAAGCACTAACACTGTTGGAGACCTAGATGTGACAGTTCCCATCCCCACCTCCCTGCAGATGACAGCATCCAGCCAAGCTGCTTCAAACTAACAGGGCAGTGGTGATGCTGGGTAGCAGCAGTCAATAAGATGACAAACAGCCGTGTGTCTGATGGTTAGTGTAGGGGACGGGGAGTCAGGTTCTGTTCTTGGCTCTGCCACTGACTCATTATGTAACGCTATCCAACTCAGTTAGTCTCTGTGTCTCAGTTTACCCCTCTATAAAATGGATAAGCCCTGATCCAAAGTCCATCCATACCAATAGAAAATCTTGTATTAACTTCAATGGGCCCATTATTAGAGCTGATTGACATTTTTTCATCAAAACTTTTTTTTGATGAAAAATGGTTTTTAACCAAAAAATGTTTATGCAAAACTTGCATTTTAGTCAAAGTTGCCCAGCTTTTCAATAGAACAAACTGAAATCTGTTTTTTAATTTTTTTTTTTTGCATTGATACAATTTTTTAGTTTTACAGGGTTTTTATTGAAAATTTGTATGGGGAATTACAAAAAATAAAAATGAAATATTAGCATTTTTGACCAGCTCCCCAAGGTGTGTTGTGAATCTTACTTTAGGTGATTGCTTGTAAAAGGCTTTGAAGTCTGTTCAGGCAGCATAAAAGGGCACACAATGGAGGGACACAACTCCCAGGGAATGCCCCCGCTCAGAGGGCCTGCCTGGCCAGTATTGAACTGCTAAGGGCTCCACACTGTCTCTGTTCCTAGCCCCTAGCATATGGGGAGGATCAAGGGCCTGGCTGGTGTGCACTATATTATGGTTATGCTCTGCTTCTTTGGAAAGCAGAGCACAAATTCTATGAGCTCTGAGGACAATGTACACTTATAAAGTTTGCAGACAATACCAAGCTGGGAGGGGTTGCAAATGCTTTGGAGGATAGGATTAAAATTCAAAATGATCTGAACGAACTGGAGAAATGGGCTGAAGTAAATAGGATGAAATTCAATAGAGACAAATGCAATATACTCCACTTAGGAAGGAACAATCAGTTGCACATATACAAAATGGAAAATGACTTCCTAGGAAGGAGTACTGCAGAAAGGGATGTGGGCGTAATAGAGGATCACAAGCTAAATATGAGTTAACAGTGTAATACAGTTGCAAAAAAAGCGAACATCATTCTGGGCTGTATTAGCAGGAGTGTGAATGACACAATGAGTGATGAAATTAACTATTTTATTTTCAATAAAGTCTTTAAACAAATAGGCATTACAAGGTAGCCACACACTGCATTGATACTCACGTTCTAAAATGAAATGATGCAGTCAGGGTGATCAGTCCCAGGATAGGAAGAATTGGTATAATCCTTTCTCTAAACGGTATCTTGATAGTGGATGGGTGCATCTAATCTAAAATTAGCATGCTACCCTTTTTATAACAATTATAATAATGCCTGTTAATTAATTAACATGAAATCCACTTTTAAGATATCTATATTTCCGCTACCATAATACAATATCTTCTATTTTCTCACTGGCTATGTAACATTAAGCAGCATCTTAACTAACATCTGTGTAAATGCCATGCCAATAACTATCAATATATGTAGCACTTTCCAAAACATTAACATTTTACTTAAAACACTTGTAGAAAACAGTTAGGACCAAACCAAGTTTATACCATGACCTGGGGTTATGTCCAAACTTTCCTTTAACTTGCCTCTGAATTTTCTTACTTCACTTTATTCATATTTTGCCAGGCCTCGCTTGACTATTGTCAAGCCTGTTTTAGGAAATAGATTTTGGGGCCTACTTACATTTCTATATAACATAAGCAATCATCTCTATCAGCTACGAGGGCCAGGCCATCTGCTCCCCTCTATACAACATGGAGAGTGGCTGCATGATACCTCACCTCCCTCGCTAGGCAGGCCCTTCTCCTTCAGCTCTGCTCTTTGGGGTGGCGGAGGACAGAGATGAGGTCTATTCATTATGCAAGGCCTACAAGAAGGGAGTCAATCAAGAATTATTAAAAGTGCCTGACTGAGCAGTACATAGCCCTTTGCTGAATAGTCATAAAATCTTTCCCCACCAACCCATGGCCATCAGCCCTATCTCACTGTTCTACCACCCCTTTGTTGCCTTGACTGTAAACTCTTTGGGCAAAGGACCTCATGCATTGTATCTGTCCTGGGAGGTACAGCACAGTTTTGGATACAGTATAATAACAACGATAGCAAACAGTGGAGGAGAGAGGAGAAAAGCTGGTCTATGTGGCACTTTCCTCTTATAGATATACAGGCAGTGGAACTTACCATGAGTATAGTACTGAGAGATTCTGCTGCTTGAGCAGGGCCGGTGCAACCTATTAGGCAACCTAGGGGGTCGCCTAGGGCACTAGTATTTGGGGGGTGGCATTTTCTTCTGCGGCCACCGTGGCAGCCGGATCTTCGGCCGCCCCGGTCATCGTCGGCATTTAGGCTGAGGGAGCTGGGGCAAGGGGTCGCAGGGAGGGCCGCCTGCAGCAAGTAAGGGGGAGGCGGCACGCAGGGGAACTCCCCACCCCAGCTCACCTCTGCTCCACCTCCTCCCCTGAGCACGCCGCCCCGCTCTGCTTCTCTCCCTCCCAGGCTTGTGGCGCCAAACAGCTGATTGGCGCCGCAAGCCTGGGAAGCAGGAAAAGTGGAACAGCGATGGCGTGCTCAGAGAGGGGGTGGAGCAGAGGTGAGCTGGGGTGGGGAGCTGCCGCACGGCTCCCCGGGCTGGGGGGGTAGAGAGCTGCCGCAGGAGGTGGCGCCTCAGGGCGGAGGGGGGGTGGGGAGCTGCCACAGGGGAGCGCCTCAGGGCTGAGAGGGGCGTGGGGTGCTGCCTAGGGGGGGGGCACCTCAGGGCAGGGGGGGCGGGGAGCTGCCGCAGGGCTCGGGGAGGCGGGAGGGCGCAAGGTGGAAGTTTCGCCTGGGGCGTGAAACATCCTTTCACTGGCCCTGTGCTTGAGGCAGCTTTTCACCCACTCTCCCCAATGTCTTTTCTACACTACTGGGTGGCACTGCATGTGGAAGGATGTGGGCTTATTAGGAGGTAGGGTTGCTGGGTTCATTGAACAGAAAGCCAGTGATCCATGGCTTTGTTCCCTGTCAATTCCCACCTCCATGATTTTGGAAAGCCAACCATCTTTCTGGCTCTCAGTAGCCCCAGTGATAGCAGCCAAAGAACCAGGAAACTGTCCTCCTCCTCTGCACTCTAAGGCATAAATGAGTGGATCAGGCCCCCAGCCAGCCAACATTGGTCTACATAGGTTGGAAAGACAAAGGCTAAGGCTCTCTTTCTCCACTGCATAGTCATTCAGAATAGCCATGTTTTGCACTGCCTTTGCACAGGTTTAAATGACAGCACAAGGTGCAAGCTGTGGAGAATCATGTCATAGAAATATTTATAAGTTAAAATGTGTATAGGACATAAAGGGTAACTAACTTATCAGCTAAGTTATTGCTGCTTAAGTCTTGGTTAGGTGCATTATCATCATGAGGTCCATTTGTTTGTGTGAACCAGAACTGAAATAAAAGTGCAGACCCTGTGACACAGTAAACTTTCCCCTTGTTTTATGCTCACACTTAGCAATTGTATTGTGGTTACAACTCTGGGATTAACATGTATCCTTTTCAATTGGAAAATTGGCTATTTGCTTTTGTACAGAAGAGGGGAAATTCAAGTTTTTAAATGAAGTCAGAAGCCACAGTTAATAACTTGTGTAGTCAAAGTTACACTGGGTGCCAATGAAATGTTGAGGTATCACACTGGTATGAACACTTCCCAGAAATGTTCTCTGTATTTAGAATGGAGAATACTGCACAGATCACAGCAAGTGTAACTACTGCAAGTGGTAGGTTTTTAAAGGCACCTCCGGCAGCATTCAAAGAACATGGGGGATATTGGCTTTTCTCTATTTACATGTTATTAAGAGGGTACATGCTCAATAGGTTACTCAGATCTCCTGGCATTTAGAACTGTAAGATGCATGTCAGCTTAAATCCACATCACAAGATTTTAGCAAAAGGGCTCATTTGACTACAGAACCCATACAGGATTAAGGGAAATAAATACTTTTCTCCTTAGAGAGAGAAAGTGAATAAATCAGTCCTATTCTTCTTTTGTATGGCTGGTGTAGAGCAGCAGCTACAATTTCACCTGAAGTTGATTGAGTCAAATGGCTACATCAGGAGTAGCAGAATTTATTGCAGTAATGCCTCCTTCATATTTATAAATTGGGTAGCAGGTAGTGATATGTTCAATGGTCTGTCATGGGGAACCACACTCGCACACCAGGGAGTCCTTGATTTTCCATTTGTGCATTAGATATCTGCATCTACCATGGTTGGTTTGAATTCGATTCAGAATTGACCAAGATGACCGTGGAAGGTCAAACCCAGGAACCTTCTGCATGTGATCTGGTACAAAGTGCTTATTTTTTAACCTGATTGCATGAGGCTAAATGAGTGTTCCCAGAAAGGCTTGTGGGACTTAAGATGTTGCGCGCAGGGGGCGGAGGGGGCACTGTCAAGGTCTTGATGAATAGGAAGACATCTGTTTTCCTGCATTCGCTGAGCTTCGAAGAATGTTGCAGCAGTTCGACGTATCGGCAGAGGAGTGATGTTAGACGGGACAGGTAGCCATGGTGTTGGAGTTGACTTAAGGGTTCCTGTGATGCCCTGCATCACTGTATTTAGCTGGGTATCCACAAGTTGTGTGTGGCTGCATCTGCTCCATACTGGTGCACAAGTGTTATTGCAGATGTTCGCAATGCTCATGCAGCCCAGGTTATACCTGCTAGTTTCTGGATTATGTTGGCTCTCATTTTTATCTTTGCAGCTACCTTCTCAAGATGATCATGGAAGGAGAGGGTGCAGTCGAGTTTCACTCTGAGATACGTTGGAGTGTAATCATGGTGCACATTTTTACCACAGAAAGCTTACTTTCAGTGTGTTTTTGGCACTCTTATTATTAAGATGAAATGCGCTTACTATTGTTTTTCCAGGGTTTGGTTTGAGCCTCCATTTCCAGAAATATTGTTCCATATTTTGGAGGTCCTCAGTTAATGCTTTCTCAAAGTCATGGAGGTTTGATGCTTGGATTGTCATGACAAGATCATCTGCATATCCAAACTTTCATGATTTAGTTGGAGGCATGTCACTTATGTAAATATTAAAAAGGGTTGGCACAAGTTCAGAGCCTGGTGGTAGCCTGTTGTTTATGATACAGGGTGAGCTGATCTTATTACCCAGATACACCCGTAGTCGACTGTTATTTGGCATGGTCCACAGCAGGCAAAGCGTGTGGTAACAAGGTATAATTTTAGCAAGTTTCAGCTTCAGGCCCTTAATCCATACAGTATCGTATGCAGATGAGAGGTCAACAAATACTGCGCCAATCTTTAGGTTTTTTTCATAGCCAGCCTCAATGTGAATTGTGAGTGCCAGAACTTGGTCACAACAACTACGTTTTGGCCAGAAGCCTGCCTGTTCGACAGGGATAATTGGCTCAGTAAAAGGGCGTATTCTTTTGAGGATGATATGTTCAAGAAGTTTATAGGTTGTACATAGTAGAGAAATTGGCCTATAGCTTTCTGCTTCATCAGGGGGCTTTCCAGGCTTTGGAATGGCAATTACCATTGCCTCACGCCATATTTCAGGGATCCATACTGTCCTTAAGGTTGCGGAGTACAGTGTTGCTAGGCAGTCATGTATCAAGGGCCCACTCAAGGCTTATGCACCCTTTAAGTTCTATTTTGATGGCTTAAATGGGGGGCGGGTTTAGTGCTGGCTCTCTGCATAGAGGTGGATTTCATCCGGGGGGCACCCTGGGGTGCTTATTTTGACATGTCAAGACACAGGGGAATTTAAAGTGCTTCTAGTAAAAAGTTGCGAAGGCAGATTTAGACAAGAAGCAGTAGACTGATTAAATGACATTTTCTTGGGAGAAAATCCTGGATCAAATCATTTTATTGAAATCTTTTGTAAACCATGGTACTGTGTTTTATAAAAGATATCTACATTATTTCAATAGTCTCCTACCCCACCCCCAACACTTGGCCATTTGTAAATTCTGCTTCTAATCTAAACCTTTTAATCAAGTTCTCTATATCTTAAATTAAACCAGTTAGATAATACATTTTATTCCTGACCCTATATCCTGAAGTATCGTGTGACGGGTTAGATCACAGAAAACCCCTTTGGGAGCTGCCACCTGATGTGCTTAGATTACTTCTGATCCTGTTTTCCCTGCCAGCTTGGGACTTCAGTGCCCTGCTTGGTTTGAGCCAGACACGCTAGCCTGCTACAAACACAGACCCAGGTCTGAACTACGTCCCCCAAAAGCTGCAAGCTTAACCGAAAACAGCTTAAGAAGTGCTCCTGTCTCCAGCACTCAGATACCCAATTCCCAATGAGGTCCAAACCCCAAATAAATCCATTTTACCCTGTATAAAGCTTATACAGGGTAAACTCAGAAATTGTTCGCCCTCTATAACACTGATAGAGAGATATGCACAGCTGTTTCCACACAAACACCCCCAGATATCAATACTTACTCTCGGTTAATTAATAAGTAAAAAGTGAATTTATTAAATACAGAAAGTAGGATTTAAGCGGTTCCAAGTAATAGACAGAACAAAGTGAATTACCAAGCAAAATAAAATAAAACATGCAAGTCTAAGCCTAATACACTAAGAAAGTGATTACAGATGAAATCTCACCCTCAGAGGTGTTCCAATAAGCTTCTTTTACAGACTCGCCTCCTTCTAGTCGGGTCCAGCAATCACTCACACCCCAGTAGTTACTGTACTTTGTTTCAGTTTCTTTCAGGTATCCTTTGGGGGTGGAAAGACCTCTTGAGCCAGCTGAAGACAAAATGGGGGGTTTCCCCAGGGGCTTAAATAGACTTTCTCTTGTGAGTGGAAACCCCTTCCCCTCTCCTATGTAAAATCCCCTCCACAAGATGGAGTTTTGCAGTCACATGGGCAAGTCACATGTCAATGCATGTCTCAAATGTCTACAGGCCTAGCGGAAAGCTAAGATGTGGATTAGCATCTATCAAGGTCCATTGTTAACCAGGTACTTCCAATTACTTGAATAAGCCCTTCACACTATGTTGACCAAATCTGCCTTAAGTGCTTTCTACAGCAAACACTTTAAATACAAGCATAGAGCCAGCGCTCATAACGTCAGATATAAAAATGATACATGCATACGAATAGGATGAATACACGCAGAAGAACATAACCTTTGCAGAGATATGTTACATGGCCTATCTAGCATAAAACACATTCCAATTATGTCATATTTACACTCATAAGCATATTTCTATAAAGCATTATGGGGTGCAACATCACATATTGATTTCATATAATCCTCCAGAATGCATCCCAAATCCACAGGATAATCTTGTGTGCTGCATCAATACTCTAGCATATGGACAGTAAACCCAGTTCCTCCCTCTGACATGTAGGTCCACTTACTGTTGACTTCAGTTCAATTCTCAACTTCCATTGATGCCCATTGATTTCCTTCCTCATAAAACACAGGTTCAACTCTGAAGAAAGCCAATGGAAATTGTACCTGTTAATATTAGGTATTATACAAACACATAGCAGGACAGAATCACTGTCTGACAGAGATTAGTTTATATTAATACTTTTTAAGGCCAGAAAGGACCAAAATGATAATCTATTCTGACCTTCCACATAACATAGGCCATAGAACTTCACCAGTAATTTCTGCATCAAGTCCATACATGCTGTGTGAGCTATAGCATCTCTTTTAGAAAGGTATCCAATCTTGACTTAAAGACTATGAGTGATGGAGAATCCAGCACATCCCTTGGTAAATTGCTCCAATGGCTAATTACCCTCACTCTCAAAAATTTGCATTTATGGTCCCCTATTCAGCAAAGCATTCAGGCACATACTTAAATCCCACTGACTCCGGTGGAGACACACCAGTTATGTGCTGGTGTAACACAGTGAAGAATCAGGCCCTAGGTATCCTGCCCTCTACAGTTCCCACTTAAACAACTTCTTTAGAGATGCTGTTACAAGATGGTAACACCTGGCATGCTTAAGCTGTGTTTTAACCTGGTCTCCAACTGGTGCTGCAGCCTTGGACTTTAAAGGGCCATAGCATTGACTTGGGAACAGAGTTAAAATATTTTCTTGTCTACCCTGCAACAATTAATTCTGTTTTAACAGTGTCCAAGTGCTAAAATGTTGTCACTGGGTCCCACACTACTGTAGGGAAGTGTGCAATCTGGGTCTTCAACTACCAACCTAGAGAAACATGGGCTGAGTTGTGAGTCTTTGCTTTAGGGAGCAGCCTGTTTTGTCTCTGTGTTTTGTTCTTGTGTGTTAGGGTTCTGGATTCTAAGAAATAAAGTAGTGTTACGCAGCGGTAACCTTTCCGCAAGAGTATTTTATGTTTGTATATATTTTCTCTGTGTATGCTCTGAACATAACTATGGTAGTATGTAATACAGAGAGAAATAGGCAGTTATTCAACACCAGAAACTAGTCCACTATATTTATTAACAATACAGTCTTGTACAAAAGATGTATTTTTCTCCCCTAAGGAGTTAATTCTTATTTTAAAATAGCTATAATGGAAGAATTCACCAAGTACGGTTACTTTGCAGTAAATATGATTAGTTAGGTTTCTTTCAAAGATAGCAAAATGACACAAGAGGCATCTAACCCTATAACTTGTTTTTCTAATTATTAAAACACATCTTACACATTTTAAATATAGTAATGCTATTCGGCCTTTGAAAGACTGTATTACAGGAGTGGGTGGGTGAGGTTCTGTGGCCTGCAATGTGCAGGAAGTCAGACTAGATGATCATGCCGGTCCCTTCTGACCTTAAGTCTATGAGTCTGTGAGCTAATTCATACAGAGACAGATAGTACGTAGGGACCAGTCCGTGATTTCCTGCTGCACCCAGAATTTCCAGTGGGAATTTGGGTGAACAAGGAATGCGGGACTGGACCCCTACTGCACCAGGCAGAATTTGCTTACTCAGTAATCCTATAAAGTGCATGGCTGTCTAGGGCTTTACTGTGACTGTTAGCCATGGCATTGCAATATAGTGGTGCAGAGCCACACAAGCCCAGTGGGAGCATGGAAGGCACTGTGCCACTTGGGATGAGCCAGTGAGCAGAGGGAGTGAACCCACTGCCATGAACCATAAAGGGTGCAGAGCACACTCCCTTGCATGGTTGCCCTGGAGCTCGCCTAACCCCTGCTTCCTTTGGGGTGATTAGTGACCTCAGGGAGGTTCCTGTATACTCATGGGAGTGTGAGGACTGAAAGTGTGACAGCCCCTGCATGAAAAACACGTGGGGGGGGGGCGCGAGGGAGATTTCTTGCCCCATCAGCCTGCCTTGGGTGGCTGCACAGACACCGACCACAATCTGGCCCTTAATTGTGGTAAGAGAGCAGATTCAATGCAGTGCAATGAAGCTAAATAGAGGAAAAATGCTACCCCTAGGGCTTGGCTACACACTGGTGTTGCACTGATTTAACTAAAGGGGTGATGTTTAGCTAAACTGGTGCAACTGTATGTAGGGACACTACACTAGTCTGGGGCAAACAAAACCGATGTAAAGCAGGTTTAAACTGACTGTAAGAGTGTCCATGCACAAAGTTAATAAAATCAGTGCAACATCACCCCTTTGGATAAACCAGTGCAACTCCCGTGTTCAGAGCAGGGCCTAGTGGGCCTGAGCCACCGCTGTCTTGCTGCTTGCGTAGTTATTCACGCCCGTGTGAAGCAAGTATTGCACACTACCACCGTGATTTTAGTGTGCTGCAGGGATTTGTTTGAAAGCTAAAATGTCCAGATGTTGCTGGCCTGTGGGTATTGTAATGTTCTGGCCTTTGTATTGTAGTGTCTAATGTTTTAATGGCTTCCCCGTACACTGATTATTTTTAAAGTAATCCAGAAAACGAAGGTGACATATTCCCATAAGCCTCTGATTATCTAATTGACACATTTCTGTTTCCACCAGGGTGTGTTATCTGAGCAGATTCCTCTGTATAAACAAATATCTCATTAAATGATATAGGGCCAAATCCTGGTCCAGCCCATAGTCACTGCACAAGGTGTCAGCAGCTCCATGGTGCTGCCAAGGTATGAACCAAGGGATCCCAAGGTGGTAGAAGTTCTTCCAAAGGACTATCTTCTTCCTAAGTGCAGTCCATGACCTTGTGGCTATCTATGGCAGTCAGGGTACTGAGGAATGGTATCAGAGGAGACCAGGCTGCCCTAATGTCCTAGGTAGAAATGGGCCCCTCACCAACTCAGTAGGTGCCATAGCCCATGAGAGCCATCAGCCTGGGAGAGACAGACATCCCCTCCCACCACAGAGCACCCAACAGAACATAGTGCTTCACTGATTCCATCCCCCTGAAAACACCACAGGGATCCAGGTCCAGACCCTCTCTTCTGCTCCTGCAGGATCTCCAGTCTGTGGCACACATGGGAGGGAAGAATGTGGGGCTTCAAAAAGGGTGAATGGGCAGGGAGCTCATTAGCACAACCATCCAGTTTCCTGAGCAGCTCCACACGGGCTAGCTCCAGAGCAAGTACAGATGCCCTCCTCCCCCATTCTCAGGATCAGGTAGCCCAGCCCTCCCCCGCACCCCCTGCTCAGATTATGAGGCAACCAGAGGCTACTGTGCCCCTTACTGACACATGACTGGTGCCCAGGATTTGTCCCAAGTGTAGGCCTGCCTTGACATGAGTAATTGGACATGGGTCAGGCCTCATTTCTTGGGAGACAGGAGGTAGATGGATCAGCAGTCTGGAAGCAGAATGTCAGTACTAGCTAAGATAAGGGGGAAGAGCCAGGGAACCATTTACAATGTCTAAGACAAGCATGGAACAAAAGATGAGGTAAAGAGTAAACTGTGCATGGACAGTGTGTGGACAGAGCCTGAGATTGGTTCCTACAAGCCAGTCCCAAAATGTGTGATGTGATGCAATGTAATGTGTAAATGCATATAAAGGAAGAGATTTGCTGTGTAACTTTGAATGCATGGTATGCTCTAGACCCATCCCCTGGGCTTGAGTCTGATCAATTCAGCATTGCTTTGCTGTATGCTAAATAAAGGAACGTGAGTGATGAGGCTGGAGTTGGAATGAGTTCTTGGAAAACCAAGTGGAAGAGGTCTCAGGGGAACCCCAACACAATGATGCTGTCACTTGGATCCACTCATCTGGAGCAGGTAATGTACACATCCCTGAGTGTGAGTGTCACAACCTAGTATTAAGGGAAAGCGCATTGAAAGGGACTAAGAGTTTAAATATGAGAAAGAACCACACTGGAAAAGTGGGTTAAATCTAAGGGCCAAATCTATACAAGTATTAGGGGGAGAGTAGGACCAGGTGAAAAAGGAATTCCAGAGAGTGGTATTAGATTAAAAGAAAGAGAATGCTTGGCCGAACTGAGCCCCAGCTGCCATTGTAAAGCTGCTAAGGCTTAAAAACATGGTATCAAGGCGGGGGACGTGCCTAAATGGAAGTAAGGATTTCTATTTGCAAACACTTTCAGTTTTGATGGGATATATTATTTTTTCTCTTAAAATCCATAACAATATTTGAGGCATTCTGGGACTCCTAAGGCCTGTTTTTTTAGAGGCTGAATACTTACAGCACACATTGAGTTCAACTGGATTTGTGTGGGTGATTAGCACTTCTGAAAATCCAGCCCAAAATCAGAAGCCACTTTTGAAAATGTTGGTCTTTACCTCTCTATGACCCAGTTTCCAAATCTGAAAGGTCCCGTGAATCCAATAATTAAATAAATTATTGGTAGAGCATAGCAAAGGTCTGTACATTTTCAAAAAATAAAACCCATTGGCAGCCATGAAAAAAATAGTATCTAGTTTGGTTTGGTTTTTATCCTAAGGCAAAGAAAGCCCTGATCAAAGCAGCAGTTTTACACAAATTATTTCTGGTGGCTAAAACTTTACCAGAGAAATGTGCCATCTTGAAGAATAAATGCAAAAAGCATAAAAAGCAAATCAATATTGTAATAAAGAAAACAGACTAAATGGAAAAGATTCCTGAATGGTCAAGGAGAAAACAATGTCTGTTTCCTATCTGCATAAATCCAAAGTAAAAAGCAGCCATCTTTCAAGGACTGCATTTAGTAAGTACAACTTTGCAGGCAAAATATACTCAGTTAAAAAATAAATGCTAAAAACATCAAAAATAAGCTTAAAGAGGCCAAAAAAGATAGCTGAGAAATGTTATGCTGAAAAATAAAATAGAATATTTACGGTCTCAAAATTTAGTAGCTAGTAAATGTCTTAAACAATGTCTTTAAAATGTCTTAAACAATGAAAAACCAAAGTAATTTTAAAAAAAAGTATGGGCAGTTAAAAGGAGCTTTTGCACAAATTAACACTGTAGAGCCCAGAGGGGACTAAATAGTCAGGGGAAGTGGAAGTAATACTGTGTTAAAGAGGATATTTAAGTGTTAAAAGGGTGTTAAAATAGAATGTTTGGTTTAATAATACAGCCCAGGTATGGCAGTATAACTTTGTGCATTCATGCCTGGTGAAATCCTTAGCAATCAAACAAACTGTGCAAAGGGGAGGTCAAGTGGTGACAACTACTACCACTCTGTTCCCCCCCACCCCATGCCTTTACAGCCATTCTGAAGGAAATGGGCCTTTCCCAATAAATGGGTCTGTAAATAATTAATTGTGCTGGCTGCTGCAGGCACAAAAACAATCTAAGTGAAATTATTTGACTACAGACCATTTATTTAAAATCACTAAAGGAAATGAGGATTTCTATATGGCTTAACTGGTTCCATATATACTAATAATGATGTGACCAGGGCTCGCTCTCTCTCACCAATAGAAGTTGGTCCAATAACAGATATTACTTCACCCCCCTTGTCTCTCTAAAATTGGTATGTTACTCTAAAACCATGCTGACATAGAGCTGCTGTAGGAACATAACCAAGTATTTCAACAAAAAATAGCAGCTAAAGTACTGCATCCATTAAATGAACAAAACCAAGGACTCATTAATAAAGCTTTAACTGTATGTAATATACATAATGTTGAAATTATTTTTTTTAAAGTATGGCATTAAGTCAATGTTTTCTAATAATATTATGTGTAATGTGTAGAAAATACCTGCTATAAAAAATAAATGCATTCTTAAGTAAAATGGAGCAAGAAAATGTGTCCTCTTTTATCACCGCAAAAAAAGTTAAAAATGTGATACAAGACAGGTGATACCTGCTGGTACAAAGTAAAAAAATTAACAAGGGTCCAATACCATGAAGTTAAATATAAAACCGCTGCTACTAATACGATGTGGAAGAAGTTTGTTTTCCCTCCTCAAATATTGTTGCAAAACAATGAAATGTCTGGAAAGCCCCAGACTTGTATAGCTGTTTGCAGCTGGGGATATTTGCATATACAGGTGTAATGTCTTATCAACACAATTGCTGGCATGTGGGCTTGCTCTGGGGGAACGGTCTCCAAATTACACAACAGGGTTGAGATGCTGGGATGTTGATAAAGTAAAACTCCCTATGGTGGTGATAACAAGTATTGCATAGTGGCTGAAGTGGACAATTTTTGATTTGGACCCAGGGAATGTTATTTTAATTGGCCTATGTTGTGTTTAACACCTAAACTTCCTGTTGTAATACATTTAAAACATTGTATTTTGTTTCCCTGATTTATAATGTACTTAAAATAAAAGCAAAGTGAAAATTACAAAAGAATGCTTTAAAGGCAGAGCAAGCTTAAAAGGTGGAATTACACCCTGGTAGGCTACACCATAGGAGATGAGCTTGCACAACCTGGTTCGCACTTTAAGCCTAGTATTAACGCTGCTTCAAATAATTACAACTACTGTGGTCTTGAGACTGTGTTGCTGGGTAGTGAAATTAAAAAACAAACCACAGGAAAGCAGGAAAATAATGCAAATGAAAGAAATGCAAATATATAAAACAAAACTAAAGCAAGAGCAGTGGCATGTAAGTCTGGCTTGACATGAGTAATTGGACATGGGTGATGCCTCATTTCTTGGGAGACAGGATTAGGGAGGATAAATGGATCAGCAGGCTGGAAACCAAATGTCTATACTAGCTAAAATAAGAGGAACACCCAGGGAACCATTTACAATGGACAAGATAACAATGGATGAGATAAGCCTGGAATGTAAGATGAGGTAAAGAATAAGTTAGTTGTGCATGGACAGTGCATGCTGTACAGTGCTTGGTTCCTACAAAGTGACCAGCCAATCCCAAAACCTGTAATGAAATATATAGAAAAGGAAGAGGTTTGCTGTGTACTTTTAAGTGTGTCGTATGCCCTATACCCACCCACTACGCTTGAGTCTGATCAGCCCAGAGTAGCTTTGCTGTATGCCAGGTAAAGGAACCTAAGTGATGCGACTGGAGTTGAACTGAGTTCTTGGAAAATCGAGTGGAAGAAGTTTTGAAGGAATCCCAACACTAAGTGATTAATATTGTACTGCATCCTGACAACTAGGAGAACTATTTCTTGCTCTGTAGGAATGAGCTTATTTACTCACGTTTATGAAATGAGGGATGAATCTAATACTGTCTGCTTTAGTCACTCTGTAAAGCAGGGAGTCTGCAGCTGTGTTTATGTTTTGTAAGAGTTACTATTCTGTGCTAAATTTAAAAGACAAATCAGGGACTCCTACTAGCAAATTAGGCATTGAGGTATTCACTGTAACTCCTGCTTTGATTAGGTGGATTGTGAGAAGCAGAGCAGGGGAGCTTAGCTTCCTTCCCAGTTCAAGTCTGGAAAGTAAAACGGTAAAACCCTAGACAAATTGCTAACAATCCTGTCATTTCATCCATTCTCGATAACATCTAGCCAGCTCTGACAACATATTACACATATAACGGGCTCCTGTCCATCTCCTCAGCACCCCAGGGTTTCTGTGGTGTCTAGGCCTTGTGCTGGCTCTCTGTGCCAGAGTGAATTTCACTCACAATTGACTGAATACAGTGGAGTAAGATTTGGCTCAAAGTACTTGACATTTTTATGAAGTATCATCAAAAATAGCTTTTTAATAGTCTTTAGTAATGGTAGTAGCCAGTGCTAAGACAAGCATGAGGTAAACGTCACAGGCCACATTTACAAAGGTATTTAGGTGCCCAGAGCCCAGGCTCCAGCCCAAGCTCAAATGTCTACACTGCAATTTCACAGCCTGCCGCCTGAGCCCCTGAGTCAATGGACACAGGCAGCCATGGGTGTTTAATCGCAGTTTAGACATACCCCTTAATTCCTAACTGCCACTTTAGGCACCTACATTTAAAATTTTAATTCTTAAACCCCTCACTTCAGCTGCTGCCTAACCCTGTAGGCATCTTCATTTCTGCTGATGGGCAATTACACACAGCCATCTAAGTCCTTACATCACCAAGCAGCTTGGCATCTAACTCAGTGGTGGGATTCACAGAGTAAGTATTCCCCTGCCTGTTTCACCTCTAGGGCCTGAGCTGGTATGTGCATTCAGTGGCTGCCATAGAGCACATCTGCTGAATTGGGCCCAAAACAAAACAAAAGAGGAGGAGATGCTGGTACCACTGCTGCCTTTTTACCCAATAACCCAATGGTCAAAGCACGCAGGATGTGAGAGACCTGGGTTCAGATCCCCTCTTCCTGAGAGGAGCTGGGACTTGATTGCTAATCTCCCTCCTCCTAAGCAAGTGCCCTAACCACCATACTATGATGTATTCTACAGGTGAGTGTTTTCTATATCTCCTGTTGAAGCTGTTCTACTTTGTACAAAATACTTGCAGTCCTTAGAACACGGATGTGAACTTGAGTCATCCACATCCCTGGTGAATGCCCTGACCACTGGGCTATTGCATAAAAGAGGGATATTACCACTGCCTCCTCAATTTTCCTTGGAAAAGGGCTGACTTGGTTTAGATCCCTAACTCCAGGAGAGGGTTTACAGCTGTGAATCACAAGTGGAAGGAGATGCTTCCCTCTGGCCCAGCCTTAGATGCCTCCCTTTGGAGGTGGGACTTAAGGGGCTCCCCACTCAGCTTGCTGGCTTCTGTGAATCCCTTTTTTGATGCCTAACTCTCCCCATTGTATAGGGAGCCTGGATGCTTAAGTTAGGTGCTGCAATGTGCAGTCTACATCCCCCCAGTGAATCCAAACTCTAAAAGCCTTTGAAAATCTACACCTACCTTCTCCTAACAAACAAGCATCAATGCGTGTACACATAATAAGACCACCTTTCTAGGATTTTTTCATCCAACAATCTCAAAGTGCTGAATTAATATTAGCTAAGCCTTATAGCACTCCTTTGATGTTTGCAGTGTTGTGGTAGCCATGTTGGTCCCAGGATATGAGAGAGACAAGTTTGAAGAAGAGCTTGAAAGGTTGTCTCTTTCATGAATAGAAGTTGGTCCAATAAAAGATATTACCACACCCACCTTGTCTCTCTCAACATGCTTTTGGGGCAGGGAAGTATTATTGCAGATATAGAAGAAAAGATGGGTAAAGAGAAGCACACAGAGGGTAAGTGATTTGCCCAAGGACACATGGCAACTCCTGGTAGAACTAGGAATGGAACTATTAGGTCTGTGTCAACCTTCCTCTCCAACCATTAGGTGAGATCATCTCCCATTTTCTAAGGAACAGCACAGCTCATAATCTACCCAACTTCCCAAACAGTCAAACTATGAAAATTTGACAGTTTGCACTGAAGGGGAGTAGTTTTGGGCGGGCCTACCAGTGCAGTGCTAATTAGAAAATCCATTATCATGAATCAGGCTCAGCAAGAGACCAGTGCTTGTGGATTTCACATCTCGGTGTGGAGCTCCATTTTCAGAATGCTGATGTGAGTACATGACAACCAGGCAGTGATTGCACACCGTGTTCTTGAAGTCTCAGGGCTCAGTGAAATGTTTTTATTTAATTCTTACATGGACAACAACATGAACGAAAATGGATCAGCATCTGACTCAGACAGAACCCCAACTGCTGTCTGTCTCCATATCTCACTAGCCTACTTCCTCCTAGATACCCAAATGTTTACTTGCCAAATAGGTGAAAGTGAGCAGAGCTAAAACTACTGTGGTGCATGTGCAATTTTCCATAGATAGGCATACAGACTACTTCCATTCTGCCTGAGAAAACATTGATGACTGAAAGCAATGACAATTTTGGTTAGCAGTAGGGTGACCAGACAGCAAATGTGAAAAATCGGGACGGGGTAGGGAGTAATATAAGACAAAGCCCCAAATAGTGGGACTGTTCCTATAAAATCAGGACATTTGGTCACCTTGGATAGCAGACAGCTGCATTAGTGGAAACAGAAAAGTTTCTTGTCACTCTTTCTAGGGCCAAAATATCTTTGGACAGTTGGATTGGCAGGAAAACCCTCAGTAGGATCAAACTTTAACAGCATGTGGCACTGATTGTGTGGTGGGGAGCAGATGGGACAATACCTAAAAACATTTTTGGAACTTGGAAAAGAATGTCTTAGATATACAGGCCCCTTTTCATCTCTCTTAGAACTGAAAATCAACACCCGGGATTGGGGAATCATTGGCTTGCCATTGAGGTAGACAATCCAGGAGCTTCCAACTTTATAAGGTTGATACCTGTGGTGGCTGTGCAAATGCTGGTGCCTGGAGAAAGTTTGCACAGCCCATAGACTAGGGCAGGGGTTCTCAACCTTTTTCTTTCTGAGGCCCACCCCAACCTTCTATAAAAACTTCACAGCCCACCTGTGCCACAACAACTGGTTTTCTGCCTATAAAAGCCAGAGCTAGCATTAGGGGGTAGCAAGTAGGGCAATTGCCTGGGGCACCATGCCATAGGGGCCCTCATGAAGCTACATTACACAGGCTTTGGCTTCAGCCCCGGGTGGCAGGACTCAGGGCCCCGGCCTTCAGCCCCATACAATGGGGCTTTGGCTTTCTGCCCTGGGCCCCAGTGAATATAACGCTGGCCCTGCTTGGCGGACCCCCTGAAACCTGCTCACGGTCCCCCGGGGGCCCTGGGCCCCTGGTTGAGAACCGCTGGGCTAGGGTCAAGGGACAGGCCACTGCTTTTGGATCAGAGGGCTTAGGGGACAGAAGTCTGTTATTGGGTCAAATGTTTACAAAGCTGGAAGAGAAGTATTGTAAGCTTAAGTTATTATAATGTTGCATGAGCAGGAATGCCCTGAGGAGGCATGTACCACCCCCAAGCACCTGGGCCAGTGAATGCACCAAGGAATGTGCACTAAGATATGTGCCTAAGTTCACCCACTGGCCTGGGACAGGAGGGTTTGGCAGCAGAGATGGGCTAAGAACAAAGGCTTCACTTCAGGAGAATCTAGCGCGGCCACTGGGAGCTGCGGCGGGCCGTTCTTGTGGACTGTCAATGAAAACAAAATGTCTCATGGCCCACCAGCAGATTACCTTGATGGGCCATGTGCCGAAAATTGCCAACCCCTGATCTAGTGAGATTTGAGAGCTGTGAAGGTGCTCACCCGCTTGTCTCAGGCAGGGCCGGCTCCAGGCACCAGCTTACCAAGCAGGTGCTTGGGGCAGCCACTTCGGAGAGGGGCGGCACGTCCAGCTGTTCGGTGGCAATTCGGCGGATGGTCCCTCACTCCTGCTCGGAGTGAAGGACCTCCTGCTGAATTGCCGCTGCAGATCGCGATCGCGGCTCTTTTGTTTGTTTGTTTGTTTGTTTGGCTGCTTGGGGCGGCCAAAACCCTGGAGCCAGCCCTGGTCTCAGGGGAAGTAAGCTTAGGGTTTCCTCAGCTTGGGGTGGGGTGGAGAGTTTCTGAAGGTTGAAGGTCAGGGAGGGGGAAGAAGGTGGTAGGCTGGACACCATGTGTGAGTCCAGGGCAGAGGGTTGACAACTAAGGGGTTACAGACTTGTAACTGGGGAGTCAGCTCAGAATGCAATTGCCACAGCTCAGAAGGGGGATCCTGGACTTGTTACCATAGGGAACTGAGTTTCCACAGCAGGAAGAGGTGTGCCGTGGGGAAGGGAGTGGGACTGGGAGGATCTGCAGCTTGGAGGAATGGTGTGGGGAATGTCTGAATCTTTGGCAATCCAGGTAGGTTGCTCCTTGCCTCCATTCTACCACTTGGCCTCATGGGCTCCTATTAGTGCCCCCCAGAGTCTCTTTTACAGTACAGGGAAAGAAACAGCCCAAATTATTCACACTCAGATTATGATGTTTTTCCCCACAGGCCTGGGGATGGAAGAATCTGGAGGAGCCCAGATGGCTCCTCACTCATCCCCATCAGCTCCACAGAACCTGAACCCTATGGAGGAGCTTCCTCTGATCCTGGGAAAGGAGAATTGTGGTGTACAATGGGAATTCCTACAGTCCATGAGGGCAGGCTCCCTGCCATGAGCACATAAAGAGGAGAGGATGGGACCCTTAGCTATTGTCATATCCTCATTAAGGGCTATATTAATAATACATAATGCTTACATAGCCCTTTTGATCCCTAGATCTTAAAGTGCACTCAAAAAGAAGGTAACAGACACACCATGACTTGACCAAAGTTTCACCACAGGTCAGTGACAGAGTCGACCCCCAGGCACTCCTGACTCCCAGGACTTTGCCCGCTACCCTAGAGCTCACTACCTCCCTTGACAATGTTCAAACACCAGTGGTGATGACTGCAATCACTGCGACCATGCCAAGCCTGAACTCTTCCAACAGAGCCTTTCTGGAGCTCTCTGCACAAACCAGAACATACCTGAAACCCTTTTTAAAAGCAAAGAGCCCCAAATTTGTTTTATTGTGCTGACAACTTAAGCAAGAGTGGGTGGGATTTTGTTGCTCCCAAACAACACCACTGCAACTTTTGGATTAATAAGCATGATAAATGTCAATACAAGGGGAAAACTGTTGAGAAAGTTATATTCAACAGAAAATAGGGGTCAGAACCAAATAATCATATAGAAAAAATCTCTAATTTTAGCTGCCTAATGTGGAACAGTGCTGGAAAGTTTCATGTCTGTCTTCATTTTCTAAGAATGGCCATAAATTGGAAGTGTGGAAATACTGTAGACTGGAGATTTGTTAATGGAAAACTCAAGAGAGAAATATAGTGAAGTAATCTTTGCACTTACACCGCTCTTTCCATCTGTAGATCTGACAGAGCATCACTATCACGCCAGACATGGGTGTAAGCAGAGTCAGGATGAGCTCTCCCCTGACATCTGGTGGTGAGCTGTGAAAAAGGACTTCAGGGGATGATCTCGTTTGCATGGGCACACCCACTCCATCTAGCATGTTGGGACTGCTTGCCCAAATGGTCACTTTGGCTGCTGTGGGACCCCCAGTCTCTTTGTTATTGGGACAGGAGTAATAAATGGTTGTTCTCCTGGTTATGTGAATCAAGGACAGTAGAACTGTACTTGGCATTTTATGACTGAGGGACTCACCCTCATTAGTTAGGCAAGGGACATGGGTTCCAAAGCCCAGTGAATTGAGAGAGGTATTTGTATGTAGCAGTGTGGGCATGGTTTGAGTGCCCCAAACACCACTTTGGTCCTTCCTCTCTCCACTGTGTAATAACAGAGCTAAGTTTGACTCAATTAGGAGTCTTGTTACGTTGTACAGAGCTGAAATCACTGATATCTAGATCTAAGCATTAGGCTAGTGGTTCTGATGCAAGAAGACTATCCAGGTGCACCAGCAGTGAGGCTTCCCTAATAACAGCTGAAATCACTGAGAGCTGTGTTAAGTAGCGGGGGGCCTGAAGGACCTGAAGACATATTGGTGAGCAGCTAGTGGCGAGGCTCAGCTAGTGGGATAGCTAGGGGAGAGGACTGGAGCAGAATCCCACAGAGAGTAGCAGAGAGTGTAAGGTGCCTCCATACCTCCCCCCGCTTCCACCGAGGCTGCGAGGTGAACTCTGCAGATGAACTTCTGAACTCTGGGGCTGCACTGACCAAGGACAGCAACTGTTAGTTGGGTGACTTTTGGGATGCTGGACTTAAGACCCTGAGGGGAAAAGGACACTGCTCAACTCACTTGGGGGTGGGTCTTTTGCTCATGGTTTGTGTTATGAATCCTGTTTGTGGGGTTTCTCCAATATAATGCCACATTGGTTCCCTCTTTTATTAAAAGGCTTTTGCTACATTCAGACTCTGTGCTTGCAAGAGGGGAAGTATTGCCTCTTAGAGGTGCCCAGGAAGGTGGTATGTAATTGTCCCAGGTCACTTGGTGGGGGCTCGAGCCGGTTTTGCATTGTGTTATTGAAAAGGAACCCGTAGATACTGAACCCGGCCCTTGTTGCTGCCAACTCTGACGGGCAGAAGCGTTACATGGGGAAACATGTTAAGAGGCTTGCTCAAGGTCACCCAGTGAGTCAGTAGCAAAACTGGAACTTTAACCCAGCCAGCCCTACATTTTGGCCATTAGGCCACAGCTGCTCCTACTGTGAAAACCAGTATAATAGAAAAGTGTTCTCCAGATTGTACCCTTAGGCTTGCACATGGAGGGTTCCCTCCCATGTTGAAATGAGGCTCAGCTGCTTACAGAGCACCATCTCTCCTTCTCTTCCCCAGAACCTTGCACAGGGCCTGGCTTTTCCACCCTGTCCGAGGTCTGTGCAGGGGAATAGCTAAGGGGATGCACATTATCTCCATTCTACAACCACAGACAATCCCCAGAGAGAAAAACCCCTGCCCCAGGCAGTATTATCCTTCTGTGAAGCTCCTGGTGTCCTCCCATGACTCCGGAGCCACTGTAGAACGGCAGAGGTTCTGATACCATGGTGCCAATGGAGCCATCCTAACAGAGAGCCAAGGGGGGCTGCGAGGGGCCAATGCCAGTGCAGAGGCACAGGGCCTCCATACGGATGGAGATCTTCCAAGGCTGGGGTCAGCCCCATTGTCTGATGGAACAACACAAGGAGAACTTGATGAGAAGATTGTTGTAAGATTCTGTCCCCCTGATATCCCTCCCACCAGCTTTTCCTTGGGAGGGGTGATCTCGGCCATGGAAATTAGGACTTGAACATTTTCATTACATTAGTCAGTGACTGCAATATGTTCCCCAAGTGAAAAAGAGTTTTGTTTAACTGCCACTGTCAAGAAGCTGCTGCATGGGCTGACCTTTCCATACAAAGTACATCTGTGTCTTCCAAATTAACACTTCTCCTTTAAGAACTTATTGTGTTGTTAAAATGCCTTCTACTTATTTAGTTCCCAGCGCTGCCCTCGGGGGGGTGGGAGGGGAGGAGATGGAACTATGAGGTCATGTTTTAGTCACATGTCTGCTGCAGCATCTGTCAACTGTGATACAATTACTAAGACATAACTGTGCATTTATGACATTCAAACCTGCTAAGCAAAGCCTCTCCTCCTTTGGTGTATTAGCTAGTTCTGTACTTAGGGATCATCTTAAAAGTTGTCTAAGCTAACCAAGGATATGAACCATAATGCATCAGTTTATTTTAGAAGTTACTTATTATATTAAGTACCTCATTGTAAACTGAAAATCACACACTGATCCTTGTGCTAGTTAAATCCTTTCCTGTGAAATGCTTCAGGACAGTCTTTAGTAGCATAGTCTGTAGTGCTCCAAGCACTAAGGTCTACCTACAGACTCTAGCCCTGGGTGAGTTCCCATTAAATACTCAAATGCTTCTAGTCAGTGAAGGATTTTTCTTTACTGAAACTGGCAGAAAGGAAAGGATGCAAATAGTGTACTGGGTTAACTCTCAGAGGTTACATCAGAAGATCATACCATATGCATGGTAGAATGATATAAAGGTTTCATTGGCTTGAGTTTGGAATGACCCTGTTACTCACTAGTAGCAAATCCACGAGTGAACTGTGCAGCTCATTGCAGTCATGTGCCAGCTCCCCCTTTCTAACAGTAGGTCATCGCATATTCTTTCTGCCACAGAGCCTACAGCAAACAGCAAATGTAGTGTGTTAGGCAGATGGATAGACAGATGCAACATGTCTAAATTTTGGAGCATAACTTTCACATTAGTTTGTGTATATGTCAAATCTCAGCCACCATGTTGCAGTAACCCATCTTCTATCCTATGAGTTATAAACTAATAGATATACATTGAGTGAATTTGACTCTCCTTTCCCCTCCCATTTGTACATGATCCCTTTTGTCTCTTGACTGGGGCCCCTCCCATCCACCTTAACCTCCCTCTATCCTTTTCCCTCACAGAACACTTTAAGGGTATGTCTACACTGCACTTCAAAACCCACAGCTAGCCCATGTCAGCTGACTCTGGCTCACAGGGCTCAAGCTAAGGGACTGTTTAATTGCAGTATAGATGTTCAGGCTCGTTCTGGAGCCTGGACTCTAGGACACTGCAATGGGGGAGGATCCCAGAGTTTGGGCTGCAGCCCACACTCGTACATCTACACTGCAATTATACAGCCCCTTAGCCTGAGCCCCATGAGTCCAAGTCAGCTGGCACAGGTCAGCCACAGGTGTCTAACTGCAGTGTAGACATGCCCCAAGGGGCCTGGCCCCATCCCAAACAGGCCAATAAATTCACATGCTGGCCTGCCTCTTAGCACAGAGTCTCTCAGAGCCCTGGGCCAATTCCTCCCTGTCTCTGGCCTACTCTCAATCTGTGCTGCCTCTCCTCTGCAGAGGCCCGGGGGGGACAGTCAGGGATGGTACGTAGGGGAGGTAGCATATAACTGGATGCAAGCTGAGGAATGGTCTGGAGGTTTCTAAGCTGCAGGAAGTTGGGTTGGAGCAGGATGGTCTCTACCCCAGACCTGCTTAACCTTGGGCCCTCAGTACTGCTTGCAAAATCCCAGGACTTTTGCTGTGGCAGCAGCTGTCAGTGCCACATGTACTATGGCTATATGCAGCAGCCACAACTGCGGAAGTGGCATCAAATAGTTTAGAGGAAAACGATGGTGGATCTGATCAAGACAGGCTGCAAAGAAGAAATCGCTTGAATCCTTGAGCCCCATTTCTGGTTAGAATTCTCCAAAGTGGGGGGATAGATTATTTCCCCATGATAAAACTTTAAAAGTACAATTGTTAGAAGTCTGTTTTCTTTTCAAATGGGAGAGAGAAAAAGGGTCTAGGGAAGAGGTGGGGAAGGGAGGCACCTAAGAATAAAATCTTGGGATTTTCAGGTTCCCATTGTATTTTTTTATTGCCTTCACATTTAGAAATTAAATGCTCCCATGCACAGGCTTCGGTTTATTGGCTGCAGTGGGAGCAGGGTCCAGCGGGTGGTCACATATGGCAGTCTCAAGACTAGTCACAGGGCTGCACCACTTCAGAGAGCCAGCTGGAAGCAGACAAAGAGAGGCTGGAGAGCCCCAGGGCTCCTATAACTGCTGATAAGGGAGGGGCAGAAAATGGAGTCAATCTTCTAGCAGCTCCCCCTCAAAGTTCTGAGTGCCTCCTATTCCCCTGTGCCTCAGGGAGAGAAAGTGAGTTGCAACTTTCCTATCCCTTGTAGCTTCAAGGAGGGGGAGAGTAAAGGCCAATCCCACCCAATGGTTCTTGCTAGTAAATCTCCAGCCCCTCCATTAGATGGGAGGGAGCAGAATGGTTAGTCTGGTAGGGTGGCCAGTAGGCGCGGCTCCAAGCACCAGCGCAACAAGCGCGTGCCTGAGGCAGCAAGCCACGGGGGGCAGCCTGCCGGTCGCTATGAGTGCGGCAGTCAGGCTGCCTTCAGCGCCATGCCTGCGGGAGGTCCGCCGGTCCCGCGGCTTCGGCGGTAATTCAGCGGCAGAGACACTGAAGGCGCGGCACCGGCGGACCTCCCGCAGGCATGGCACTAAATCTATGTGATCAGCGGCCAAAAGCCGCCTGACTGCCATGCTTGGGGCTGCAAAAACCATAGAGCTGCCCCTGGTGGCCAGTCATGAGTATAGTGGAGGGGCAGGCGTGGCAGGCCGAATTTAGTTCAGGATGGAAATCTCAAACACGGGGGAACTGGTACCCCCTGAGCAATGCCAGCACACCATACACAAATGTGTAGGGTCAGCTCTGACTGGCTAAGATAGTTCTCAGAAAAGAACTGCTCCCATTGGACAGACACACATAGCACAAAAATCACCCTTATGCCTAGCAGGCTGAACTATAGTGTTCTTCTAATCCTAGAGGAAGATCCAGTGTTGCTGCCCATATCATCTCACTAGAGCTGGTCCCCATTTTTCAACTGAAACTTCTTTTTCTGATAGAAACATTTTTTTGTTTTGGTTTGGTTTTTTTTGACAAAGTGAAAATTGTGGACAGGAAAGCATTTGCTTTTCTTAAAAAAAATTTTTTTTTCAACTGAGAAAACCCCCAAACTGCCCCTATTTGTTTTGTTTTCAGCTAGAAATTTTTGGTTTGGGGGAGTTTTCAGTGAAAAGTTTTGTTTTTTTAACAAAAATTCAAAATTTTCCATGGGAAAAGACCAGTTCCTAAGCAGCTGTATATACTGGCTCTGGGGAATCTGTGGGGCTGTCTCTTCGGCATCTGTTAAAGGGGTTAAAAAATTCACATACAAATGGAGGGGGGAGACTTTGTAATTGTAAAGGTGACCAACCTGAATTCCTATTCCTGGGAGAGAATGGAATAGCATGTTGTGTGCACTCAGAATACTACACACAAAAGGAAATGACAATGAAGCAATACTAAGGGTCCTAAATTCACTGCTCTGTGCCTACGTATTTCATATATGGCATGAACAATGTCACATATAGGATATAATCACCCCATAGCATCTAAGCAACTGAGTGCACTCCACATTTCCTTCCCCTTTGGGGAGGCATGTGTGATTCAGATAGCATGGTGAGGGTACTTATTGCATTATCCTTAATACCTTAATCTGTGAAATTTTATGTCCTCTGGTTGTGGCTCTTCTTTTCCCTGTTGCCTCCAAGCCCCATTGTCTTCTGCATCCCTCTAAATATCTTGTCCTTAATTAGATAGCAATTTCCTCAGGCCAGGGACTGTCTTTCACTATGGGCATATGTACATTGCAACCGGGGGGTGTTCCTGTAGCTCACATAGACATACCCGAGCTAGCTTTTATCTAGCTAGCTTGGCTACTGGGCTGCTCAAGGATTCACCCAGGATTCCAGGCACGCTTGAACAGCCTGTGCTCAAGCCCATGCTGCCGCAGCTTCACTGCTGTCAGTACCGGACTAGCTAGCTTAAAGCTAGCTTGAGTGTCTATAAACACAGCAATCACACCACATGGTTACAGTGTAAGACATACTGTTTGTGTTTGTACAGCACCTATGGACCCCAATCACTGTCAAGGCCTCTGAGCACTACCAATATAATATGAATTCATATATTTGTTTGCATAGTTCATGCTTTGTATCGGATAAGTGAGTTGTGCTCTGCAAGGATTTGCAGATATCAAAAATTCTCCGAGATCTCCCTTAACAGAAAAAGCATTAGAAACAAAAAGAGCATAGTAACAAATTGGCACTGTGGCTAATCCTCTTCTGACAGTTTCATTCACACTCTCTCACCAAGTGCAAATTAATCCAGAATGGGAAATTCTGGGGGTTTGAAGAGATGTATGTAATTTAGAACTAAACAATGGGGCTCTGGGTTAAAAGAAGAATCCTATTCACAACGGGTGAAATTCATCCCTTTGTGACAGATCTTACACTCTCTCTCATGCAACGTTAAGCCAATGTTTTCAACGTCTTGGGTCTAGTAATTCTGCCAGCCCCGAACATTCAAAATCATGAATCAGGCTCTAAAACAGCATGAGACTGGATTAAAATGATATATTTTGGGTTCTTTTTATTTGTCTTCTGCTTTTGAGCCTTTGGGTTCATAATTTCAATCTTTTCTCCACAACCACAAGGGCTAGAAACTGTCATTAAAAAAAGGAAGCTCAGATTCTTATGAAATCATATGACTCCAGGAGCTGGGGCTTTAAGAAAAACAACTAGCATGAGACTCATGATAGAACAAGAAGGGTTGGCAATATTGGACTATCTGAGGGAAGGTGAGGGGCAGAAGATTGGATCTGTGTGAGGGTGGAAGGCTGAGGGACCTAAAGATACCCACACAGACAGGAAGCATGATCTGCTGGATAGGGAACTAGACAGAGACGCAGGAGACCTGAGTGCTATTGCATGCTCTTGTGTCCTTGGGAAAATCATTTCACCTCTCTCCGTGCCTTTGTTTTGTCCCTGCCCCGACTGCCTCCTACTATGTTTATATAGTTTCTGGTACAATGGTGCCTCAGTTGCAGGTGGGGCCTCTAGGCCCTACTGTAAAAAAAACAACATCCTCCCTCTGCTGCAACCCCCACACCCCACAAACATGCTGTTTCCTAAATACCTCCTGTTCCCACCCCTTTTCCAGTGTGATTCCTAACCTAGCTTGGCTGTGGGAGTAGCTCACATGTACCCACCTAAATTCTCAGCCAACCAAAGCTTCTCTTTTGCATTCATGTGGCCCTCAGCTTAGCCTTGACTGGCACCACTGGAAGCATTCACCCCTAGTAGCATGAAGCCATCTGATGTGTGGGTAAAATGGAGAGAGGGGGAGAAGCAAATATTTTGTTAAATGCAGTATACAAACATTCCAGAAGGAAATGCAACAGCAGGCTGAAGTGAGAGAACAAAGGAGAGATGGTGGCAACTATAGCAGGACATGATGTGAGGAGACACAGGGGGAGGAAGCAGGTCAATCAAGAGAGAGCTCCAAAATTAGAATCACAGACATATATCATTCAGGGGGGAGAAGAATGCACCCTCATGGAGTCTTTGCACTGGCCTCGCATAGACTAATAGAGGATGGGGGTGGGCCAGGGCAGAGGTCACACTATATCCAATGGCCCCATTATCCCACACAGTGGGGCAGAGAAACTTCAGCAGACATTCTACCCTATATGCAGAAGTAATGTCCACAGAGGAGGAGCTGGGCTAGAACTCTGTATCGTACTGGTCCCAAGATGGAGGTGCATTACACTTGCTCAACCCTCCTGCATGGCACCTGTGTAAAACCAGGTTACTCTGGCTTTCTATTGGGGAATCAACTTTCACCCAAATGTGGCTGGTTGAATGATAGAGCTGAGCAAACAACTCACAACACATACCTCAGTCAAGGAGTTCTGTGAGTTGTCCACATGCAGTTTACAATTTTAACTCATATAGTTGTTCTTCAAAATAATTCACCCAATACCTTCAGCAAATAACCTTTGTTTAGCAGATTGTATGCAAGCAAGTATGTAGGCATTGCTGGTATTCACTATTCGAAATTCAAGGTGCATGGGGTTTTTTTTGCTGGGGCAAATGGTCATTGGATACACTTCTGTTCCTTGAGAAGTTGAACATCATTATCCAAATCAGGGTTTAGTGTAAATATTTGGGATTATCATTAGTAGGGCCTAGACACCGCAGACATGGATCAAGACCCCATTGGATTAGGTTCTGTACAAATACAGAACAAAAAGATTGTCCTTGATCCAAAGAGCTTACAAACTAAGACTATGACAAGATACAGACAGCTGGGGGAATACTAATTCTTAGTTCACTTTACACAAATATTCTCCAATGTGTGTTTACTAGAGATGGTTAAAACATTTTGAACAAATTTTTTTCATCAAAATGTTTTTTGTTTTAAAAATGAAGATGTCATTTAAAGTGTTCACATTCTGCCACCGGTGCATTCTGCCACCGGCAGCCAGAGGCTGACATTGTGCAGTTAGTAATGCTTGTGTCAGGGTGCCAATGTGGAGGAGGCAGCTGACATGGGCAATCCTCCTCTACTGCATTGGTTTCCTCATCTAGTCCTACAATGGTTCCTTTCACTCAGAGAGCATCTTTTCATCCTACAGCCTGTGAGGATGCATTAGAATCCTAAAACAGGAGCCAGTCAGGGAGGCACAAGATGCAGCTCCTTCCTCTGAGAAAGTGAGTAAAAAAAAATGGCTTCTGCTCACCTTCCTGACTACAGGCTGGGAAATCATGTAACCAGAATCAATACAATGTGACTTATGTGACCAATAAAAAAACAACAAGTTTGAAATTCAAAAAGTAACAAGCATTTATCCCAAAATTTTTCCACTTCGTTTTAGTAAAAACAAATTTTATGAGACTTTTTTTTTCAAAAATGTAAATGTTTATTAAATGACATTCAGTTTCATTTAAGGTTTTGTGAACTCAGAAAAGGGGCATAATTTGATGGAGGAAAAACACTTTTCTGACAAATATTTTGCCCAGTTCTAATCACCTAACATTTACCCAGGGAATATTGTATAACTTGTTCCATGTGGCTATGTGATGTGTCTCTTCCTAAAGATGCAGTAGAAGACATCTATCATCAAGACAAAATGGAACTATTCATGTGTAAGTTAGCCACATATATCAGTGCTTGCAGAATTGTGGCCTGTTAACATCTGGCATGAAATTTATTTCATTCCACCTACATCTATTTGTTTGTGTTCACATAGATCCCCACTGTTTGATTCTACGTTATTCAGGTTCTTATTACCACCTTATTATCATAGTATCTGAGCACCTACCAATGGTGCATTATACAACATGGCTAACCTCTGCCCTATGTGGTTTGATCTCTCCCTCAAAGGAGAGTGGAGTGTTTTGTTTTAGTAGGGTTTGGAGCTTTTTTAATATGTACACACTGCTCTGTGTTTGTATTAGTGAAGGCAAGGTTGAATAAATGTGCTGTGCCCTCGATGTGAGAAGTGTTGAGGTGGTGTATTCCTGAACACCTTTTGTGCCCCCCAATAGTGCTCTACAGAAATAAGGCCATAGTCTTTTTCTAAACCAATATGTGTTTCTTCTGGATCCCTCTTAAAGAGCCAAATTCAGGCTTGGTGTAATCAGGTGAAACTCCACTGACTTACATCAGGGCTGAATTTTGTCCAATGGTCTATTACTATGAAGCAAGCATAGTAATAGTGTTTAGTGATTCCTACAGTAGCACTTTTATCTCCTTGAGCTCTTTGCTGTTACTGCTCTATGACGAGCTATAGATTGCCACTTTCTGAGGATGTTTCAAGGGACACCAGCAGCAATGGATTTGGAAGCAGTATGCTTTTGGGCACCCAAATGCATTTGAAACAATTGAATTCTTGAATACCTCAACTATTGAGGTATTTCATCATTAATCCAAACGTGTCATGATATTGACAGTTGACTCAACAGTAACTCCTTTTGTATGTTGTAGCTTTAAGAATTTCATTTTAAAATTAATTAATTGCTTCAGAGACTTTTCTACGAATTCACCACCGTAGTATCTCATTGCACCCAAACGTTAATGTAGCTTGTCCTTCCCTGAGATGTTCAAGAATATTATTCCCATTCTACAGATGAAGACTGAGGAATTAAAGGTTTATATACACTGCAATTAAACACCCGTGACTGGCCCATGTCAGTGACTAGAGCTCACAGAGTGCAGGCTAAGGGGCTGTTTAATTGTGGTGTAGATATTTGGGCGTAGGTGTGGGATACTGTGAGGAGCGAGGGTCCTGAAGCTCAGGATCCGGCCCGAGTCTCAATGTCTACACAACAATTAAACAGTCCCACAGCCCCAGCATGAGTCAGCTGACACAGGCCAGACACAGGTGTTTAATTGCAATGTAGACATACCATAAGTGAGAAGCTTGAATGTGGGCTTGTGACAGAGATAGGAATAGAACTTAGGTCTCCTAACTTAGATCCCCCAACCAATGCCCTAGCTATAAGACCATCCTCCCTCTATATGCATTTGGGGCCAAATTTTCAAAAAAGCTCAGTTCCCATTTAATCACAAAATAAGTGGCTAGTTTTTCAGAAGAACCCATCTGAGTTCTTTTTGACAATCTGCCCAAAATGGGACTGCTGGGTGCTGAGTACTTTGGAAAATCTGGTAGCTTGTTAGGTTCCTAAATGGGAGCTGGGTTCTGTTGAAAATCTAGCCCTTGGTTTGAGGCCGCACACAGTTTCTTATGTGTGCCAGAGATTGCCTCTGTCTATATCTATTTGTTTCATGAATTTATATGATGCCTGTTTATGCCTGGCACTGAGCTTCCTGACAGCCATTAAAAATAGAATTCATAACGATAAAGATAATAGCAAAACAGCAGCAAATTCCACCCAACATTAAACAGCCAGTCAGCAAGAAAACAGAACAAAATACCATCTCCTCATCCACCAGATTCTCAAAAGAAATCTCAGGACTCCAACAACCTCAGCACTCCTCAGTCTCCTGCCCAGAATCATGGGCTCTGCAGGGCCAATACACTCAGGCTTTTTGAACCATGAGGGGTAAAAGCAGAGTGAATTCCAAAGGCCTGGGGCCCTCACAGACAACACCCTTCTGGCAGCTTCCTCTCTTAGGATACGTCTACACTGTAGAAAACCCCTGTGGCAGTGAGTCTCAGAGCCTGGATCTGCAGACTCCGGCTCACACTATGGTGCTAAAAATAGGCATGTAGACATTTCCACTTGGGGTAGAGCTGAGGCTCTGAAACTCAGCAAGGAAGGTCGGTCTCAGAGCCCAATCTCCAGCCTGAGTGAGAACATCTACATGACTATTTTTAGCACAGTAGTGCCCGCCTTGTGAGCCTGAGTCTGTAAACCTGAGCTCTGAGCTGGACTGCCACAGATTATTTATTTTGCAGTGTAAGTAATTTGATTATCACTTCAAAAGTTTTTTTTCTCTTACTTAATTGGCCTCTCAGAGTTGGTAAGACAACTCCCACCTGTTCATGCTCTCTGTATGTGTGTATATATAGCTCCTCAATATATGTTTCACTCTATATGCATCCGAAGAAGTGGGCTGTAGTCCACGAAAGCTTATGCTCTAATAAATTTGTTAGTCTCTAAGGTGCCACAAGTACTCCTGTTCTTTTAGTGGGTGAGGTAGTATTTTTTACTGCTCCAACTTCTGTTGGTGAGAGCGACAAGCTATTGAGCTACACACAACTCTTCTTCAGGTCTGGAAAAGGTACTCAGAGTGTCACAGCTTAATACAAGATTGAACAGATAGTTTAGCATAAGTAGTTATGCTAAACTATCTGTTTGACCTTGTTTTTAGCTGTGAAACTCTCAAAAGTCTGGGGGTAACCTGTTCTGGGCTTTTGATTTGGGCTCATCTGTAACATAGAAAAGATAGAAAATAATCAGGGCTTCTTCACATATTTAGGATTTTTATTTTATTTTATTTTGCAGGGGGCGGGGTATCTTTATCAGAATTTGTTAATAACAATAAACACTTAATCACATCCAAGGGAAACAATCTGCATTGGTACGAATGAATAAAGCCGCTGTCTAAGATAAAGATCACTCAGACCATACAGCCGCCCTTTATATTACAAATGGACTTTATGGCTTGTAAAAGGTTGTTTTTTTAATTAAATGTCTGGGTGACTCATTCCTCCAAGAGTCACCGCTGAGATGATCCATGGCATGCAGGAGCAGCTGAGACAAGAAACAGCTGGGAAGTGGGCCTCCTTTGGCAGACTAAAGCACAGAGATGTAGGGAACAGGAGGCCTACAATCTTGGAGCCTAATCCTACAAGATGCTGAGTGCCCTCAACTTCAGCAAAGCCAGTGGCATTTGAGGGTGCTCATCACGATACAGAAGGTGCTTAGCTCCTTGCAAGATCAGTCCCTTAATAAGATTAGCTGCATTCAAAAATGCATGCGAATGGAAAGGAGTGAAGAGTTCTCCAGGTAAATATTGTTCCATTATTGTAACAAGAAATCCTCCTTTTCCTGTCTATTCTCAGTTCTGGGGTCAAGACCCTAGTACATTCTCCCGCCCTATATACCAAGATGCATAATAGCCAGGTTGGACTACAAACCTTTGTGCACTGGAGAGAAGTTTATTTTCCTCGGTTAGACTATAGCAATGAAATGGATGCTACTCAGAGTCAGACCTGTATATCGAGGGGAAAATATACTGAAACCCAACAGCATTTAATAAAGTACCACACAGTTTTGCTCTCTTGGTAGGGAAACTCACACCAGGATGATTTAGTTGGGGATTGGTCCTGCTTTGAGCAGGGGGTTGGACTAGATGACCTCCTGAGGTCCCTTCCAGCCCTGATATTCTATGATTCTATCCCAGTTTATCCCCAGGATAGAGCTCTGTGGGCAGGAGCTGACTTCATAGGAGGGCTTCTGCAGCTCTTCATGCTGTGAAGAGGGACTGCCTGATGGCTCTGAATAGCCCTGTGCAAAGAATAATTTGGGGGACAGAGTAGTCTGGGGAAGGGAACACCAGATCCATAATGACATGAACTCTACAGATCCAATTCTATGGGGCTCTGCCTGTTAGATGGGAGCAACAGCTGCAGAAAGGCTGATCTGCACTTGTGGGGTCTACCTACAAGATGGAGAGAGGAATTCCATCCCACACAGACCTTCTGAGTTTCCCACAAAAAGACCAATTACTCCAGGTTTGTGTGAACAGGAGTGATTGTCTTCTGTAGCTCTCATTAAGTACAGCTGTACTTATCTGCAGGGAGGGAATCTACTCCCACTACATATCTCACTGGCACTGACCATGTACCAATGGCATTTCTCACTGCTAAGGACTATTTACTGGCATCTCTGATGCAGAAAAATGCATCTTTTCACCATCATGCTACCTGTTCCTTTATATGACACACACTTACAGCCCTGCATGGTGTCAAGTAGCGGGGGTAGCCGTGTTAGTCTGTATCTACAAAAACAACAAGGAGTCTGGTGGCACCTTAAAGACTAACAGATTTATTTGGGCATAAGCTTTCGTGGGTAAAAACCTCACTTCTTCAGATGCATAGAGTGAAAGTTACAGATGCAGGCATTATATACTGACACATGGAGAGCAGGGAGTTACTTCGCAAGTAGAGAACCAGTGTTGACAGGGCAAATTCAATGAGGGTGGATGTAGTCCACTCCCAATAATAGATAAGGAGGTGTCAATTCCAGGAGAGGAAAAGCTGCTTCTGTAATGAGCCAGCCACTCCCAGTCACTTCAATCTCCCTGGTCATTCTATTACAGATTTAAAAGTCACTATCATTGAACAAAAAAACTTCAGAAATAGACTTCAAAGAGGAACAGCAGAACTAAAATTTATTTGCAAATTCAACACTATTAATCTGGGCTTGAATAGGGACTGGGAGGTGCCACCAGACTCCTTGTTGTTTTTGAACTTACAGCCCTGTGCTCCAAGGGGCCAAGTGCCTCCTGCAAGGTGCTGACAGCCTTTAATGCCCCCAAAGACAAGAGAGGAAGGATGGACTAATGGTTAGTCACTAGCCTCCTATTCTGGAGAGTGGTGTTCTATTCCAAGCTCTGCCCCAGATATCCTCTGTGAGCTTGGGCAAGTCACCCCTGTGCCTCTCGGCCCTCTCTATAAAAATGCAGACACCCCAGCATCTGTTGTGCGGATAATTACGTTAAAGATTGTGAGGTGCTCAGACACTATCGTAATAGGGACTAGACAAGTACCTTGTATAGAGAACTCTAAGTGCCTCAGAGAAGGTAGTTGACACTTTTCCTGACTGGGTCTCTTCTCTGTGCCTAGGTACTGTAGTGACTGGTGCCTATAAATACCATAGTGAGACAGACATTTTTCCAATAAGATGTGCTGTGAACTGTAAGCAATTGCACCAACCAGTTGGCTTGAGGAGGAAAATTGCTATTGATGCTGGGATTTCCCAAGGGAGTTAGGCACCCAAATACCACCAAATATCAAGGTCACACAGGTGCCTAATTCCCTTTGGCTCCTTGAAATTTCCCAGCCTAATTGTTTAAGAAAATTCTAACTTATTATGGCCCCATCAGGGAAGCACTTAAACATGTGCTTAACTTCAAGCATGTGCTTAAGTCCCATTAAGTGCTTTCTTGAATCAAGGCCTATGTCTTTGCTCCTTCTTTTTCTCATCCTCCTTCCCCTCCCCCACTTCCGTTTTTCTTTCCTTATCTTGTATCTCTTCCTCCGTCTTTCAGTGTCTGCCATTCTTTTTCATTCTCTTTTCCTCCATCTTCCTCATTTGCCTTCCCTTTCATGTCTCCATGTTGCATTTCTCCCCTGTTCCTTGTTTCTCCACTTCCATCTCTCTCTTTCATCTTCCCATCCCCAACAAACTCTTCTCCCTAACCATCTCTTCTTCCCTCGTCCCCAGTACCCTCCTCTTGTCTGCTAAGAATGAATGGGTGAACGGAATGCAATAGATGCAAACTATTTGGAATTTACTGAGATGCTTGATACAGCGTCAGGCTATCTCAACATTAATTCAAGATGGCTTGGTTACAAACCCTGTCACATGGATTGACAACAGGTTGTTAGACCATAGACAAAGGCTAATGCTAAATGACAAAGTACTGAACTGAAGTGGAGAGTCTCCAGTAGTGTAGAATCAGAGTTCAGTGTTAGGGCCTGTCTGCTTTAACCTTTTCATTAATGATCTAGAAGTGGGGATAAAGAGCATGCTATTGAACCTCACAGAAGATGCTCAGCTGGGAGGTGTTGTGAATGCCATTGAAGGCAGAAGAGGAAAAGGATCCAGAGAAGTTTCATGTATGGGCAGAAAATAACAAAATGAAATTTGATCTGGAGAAATGCATGTGAGGAAAAATAATCCAAAGTATAGTTATTCAAAGGGAGAAAGAGGAACTTGGAAAGCAGCAATGCTGAAAAGACTGTGGGTGATAGAAGACAACATGAGCAGGGCATGTAGCTACTATACATACACATGTTCCTATCACTTTTAGCCCTGTCCTCAGTTTCTCCATTTGTTTGTTGTGCCTGCTTGTTGCATTTTCTCTTAAATTAGATGGTAAACTCTCCAGGGCAGGGACTATCTTCTGTTCTGTGTTTGAACAGCACCCAGTGAAATGGAGCCCTGATCCTGATTAGGGCTTCTAGGCTGTACTGTAATACCATTAATACTCCTTAAAAATGGAGTTTGCCATACATTATTGCTGCAGAAAAGTCCATATAGTTTTGGGCTGCATACTCAGAAGCATCACATCACAGAGCTGGAAGGTAATAAGCACTCTGCACTGTGGTGTCATCACACCTGGAGCAGTGCATTCAATGCTGGGCACCTCACTACTAGAAGCATTTTGACAAGTCAAGGGAATCCAGCAATTAAAATGTTCAGGGGCTAAAGGGACTGCCTTATGATAAATGTTAAAGGAGAAACTGTCCCTCCTGTAGTTTAGCTAAGCCATGAGTAAAGTGTGGACCTGAGAACCAGAGCTATGTGGAGGATGGAAATTCCATTTCATTAAGGATTTCAATGTTTGTCTTCATTCTGATTAGGAACAAAACATGTATGTGACGTTGTACTCTATATGATTTTATGAAAGTATGCTGATGGGCGTGAATATAATGTGACTAAAATATGCAAAAGGTCTCTTGTAAAGTATCATTACAAAGTTTATAATCTACTGAGTGTGGTCATCCTATTTGTATAAATGTATCACTCTTGTATCTGAAACTAGAAATATGAAACTCTGAGGTCCTATTGTAGTTATGCAAAGTGTGGGCCATTAATGGTGGTTTGGAACCTTAATGGCTCCCATTAGCCAGGATGATTGACTATAGATGGCTCTGTTTTACTTGTAAGTCTTCCTCTATACCTGTGTGCTGGCAAGTGGGTAATGAAGTCTTACAGTGACATGTGATCATGTCACCTGAACGGGAATCCATCTTTAACCTGGTGTTTTTCCATTGAGAAGAAGGGGTGGGAACCCAGAGGGACAAAGGATTCCCGCCTTATGCAAAAGATAAATAAGTGGGTGGAACAGAACAAAGGGAAGAGCCATCATGAGAAATCCCCCAGCTACCACTTCAGCTGGAACAAGGGCTGTACCAGGGGAAAGGATCGTGCCCAGACTAGGAAGGCGTCCAGTCTATGAAAGAAACTTATTGGAACATCTCTGAGGGTGAGATTTTATCTGTATTCAGTTTTATTACTGTACTAGGCTTAGATTTGCGTGTTTTATTTTATTTTGCTTGGTAATTCACTTTGTTCTGTCTGCTGTTACTTGGAACCACTTAAATCCTAAAAAGAAGAACAGGAGTACTTGTGGCACCTTAGAGACTAACAAATTTATTAGAGCATAAGCTTTCGTGGACTACAGCCCACGCATCCGAAGAAGTGGGCTGTAGTCCACGAAAGCTTATGCTCTAATAAATTTGTTAGTCTCTAAGGTGCCACAAGTACTCCTGTTCTTCTTTTTGCGGATACAGACTAACACGGCTGTTACTCTGAAACTTAAATCCTACTTTCTGTATTTAATAAAATTACTTTTTACTTATTAATTAACCCAGAGTATGTATAAATACCTGGGGAGTGCAAACAGCTGTGCATACCTCTCTATCAGTATTATAGAGGGCAAAAAAAATATGAGTTTTCGCTGTATAAGCTTTATACAGGGTAAAACGGATTTATTTGGGGTTTGGACCCCATTGAGAGTTGGGCATCTGAGTGTTAAAGACAGGAACACTTCTTAAGTTGCTTTCAGTTAAGTCTGCAGCTTTGGGGCACGTGGTTCAGATCCTGGGTCGGTGTTGGAGAAGACTGGCGTGTCTGGCTCAGCAAGACAGGGTGCTGGAGTCCCAAGCTGGCAGGGAAAGCAGGGGCAGAAGTAGTCTTGGCACATCAGTTGGCAGCCCCACGGGGGTTTCTGTGATCCAACCCGTCACAATGTAAATTTCCAAAATTCTCCACAAAAGAAAGTTCTGGGTGGTGGAATCATTTTGGGTTGATTGAAATGTTTCATTTTTGGAAAATCAAGATGTTTCATTTTGATTTCTCATTTTTAATTTTATATTATTTTATAAATGATTCACAATGAAATGTCATTTCAAGATGAAAAATTGAAGCATTTCATTCCAGAAAATTCAAAACAGAGCATTTCAACATTGTCAATACTTTTGCTCTCAGTTTTCCACCAAAATTAAAATTTGGCAAAATTGACACCAAGCATTTTGACTTCAGTAGAACTGCATTGTCTAACAGAAAATGGTTCCGTAAAGATTTTCCACCCAGCTCTACAATTATTAAATCTCACAGGAGTGGATCCAAAGCCCATTAAAGTCAATGGAAAGACTCCCACTGACTTTAGATCAGGACCATCAATCAGCACCAAGGAGGGAAAGGAAATTATTTAGGGTGGTAAATAGGGTATCACTAGAAGTAATGGGATAAAATTAATAAAGAGAAAATTTAAGATAGGTATCAGGAAGCCTTCCTCACACTGCACCCTTCTGGTTGTGAAATAGTCATCCCTGAGGAGTGAAAGCCCCATTGCTTGTAACCTTCAAAGTAGAGTGGAAAGAGAACTAGAAACAACACCGTCAAGACCAAGCATGCTCTGGCAGTGTGATGGCTTCTGTAAATGACCTAATATGTTTCATCATCTCTGAACCTGATTTTAGGTATCATAGGTATTTAAACAGAAACTGTTACTATGGTGTGCCGTGATACTGAAGTATGCTATGAAAACATAGTTGGTGCAGCAAACACAGTCCAAAGCATATAAACGGTGAGAAAACTGGTTCTTCTAAATAGTGGAAAACATATTGGGATGGAGTAGATTTTAATATCCAAAAAAATCACTTCTGCAGCTATTTTATGGTCTGAACATCTCTGCACATTAGCAGTACATCAATATTTCCTTTATATTTAGCAAGAAATTAAAATAATTTTCTGAATTACACAATCTTGGTCAGAATAACAGGATGGTAATTGTCTGATTCCTAATTTGTAATTCGTAAATACAAACAGTTTTTGCACCATTTATGACAATAGGAAATCCTTCTGATTGAATTCTAGACCTGTGTTTGGTCCAGAGCTTGTGATTACCGTACTGCCTTCTGGCATTTGCACAAGACAAGGAGGGCTTTGTTTGAATGTAGGAGGTTCATTTGACTGTGAGGAAAACTATAATATGCTCTAAACATTCTACATGGACAATACTGCTTTTTTGATTGCTTGATTCATAAATGATGTAACTCCTTTTGCAAGCTTAAGTGTGCTTTAGCGAATAATAAACTATGGCCCAAATCCTGCGAACACATCCATGTGCTTAACTTTAAGCAGGTTAGTAGTTCAAATGACTAAAATGGGAATTACTCCTGTGAACAAAATTAAGCACACACACAAGCTTTTGCAGGATCAGGATCAGGATTGGTATACACATATAAGGCAGTACCTGAGCCTGCATTCCTCAAATACACTTCTACCCCGATATAACGCGACCCAATATAACATGAATTCGGATATAACGCGGTAAAGCAGCACTCCGGGGGGGGGGGGGGGGGGGAGGGCTGCGCACTTCGGTAGATCAAAGCAAGTTCAATATAACACGGTTTCACCTATAATGCAGTAAGATTTTTTGGCTCCCGAGGACAGCGTTATATCGGGGTAGAGGTGTATTCAGGATATGTAACCCAAATGAGGCTGAAGCAATGCTTACAGAGTAGGGGAAGCAACTGTCAGAAATTATGACAATTACACAAAGCACCCTAGGCTGATGGCATATATGTAGGCCATTTGTTACTCAGGTTCAAAACCTGGGGTCTGGTTGAAATGCCCAGCTCCTCCTGGATATCTAGCTAATAGCTGTTGCTAAGTGCACTTTCTTTTTTTTTTTTTTTTTTTTTTTTTTTGGCAAGCTCAATAAAAAAGTTATGGGCTTTTCTCTTGGATTTGAACCCCACCATGATCACCCAGGTCATTGTCACACCTAATCTAATCTATCTAGGAACTATCACTATGAAGTGCGTGGTGCTTCTCAAAAGTTAAAAGTTACAAGGTCAGTTTACTACAATGTACGACACATGGAGTGACTTCCAGAATTCATCCTGGAACTTTGGCTAGTGTGCAATGCGGCTGCCCACTTATTATACAACACTTCCCGGAAGGAGAAGATTGTACCTGTGCTTTGAGATCTGCAGTGGTTACCAAATGAATTCTGGGTAAAGTTTAAGGGGTTGGCTTTGACTTTCAAAGGCCTAAACAATAGGGTTCAAGTTACCTGAGGAACCATCTCTTTCCCTACGTGAGTGACACTATGGCAGGTTCTGTCAGCTCAGACATTCAAGATGACAGTCCCGGGTTGAAAAAGGGTGGGAATGGTAACAGACTGCTCTAGAATATGCTTCCATACTTCTGGGTCTGCCAAAGCCTGGATTTAATTCCTTCAGAATATGCTGTGAGGCCCATTTGCTATCCTAGGCTAGGTCTACACTACCCACCTGAATCGGTGGGTAGAAATCGATCTCTCGGGGATCGAATTATCGCGTCTCGTCGGGATGCGACAATCGATCCCCGAATCAACGCGCTTACTCCACCAGCGGAGGTAGGAGTAAGCGCCGTCGACGGGGAGCCGCGGAGGTCGATTTTGCCGCCGTCCTCACAGCGGGGTAAGTCGGCTCTGATACGTCTAATTCAGCTATGCTATTCGCATAGCTGAATTTGCGTATCTTAAATCAACCCCCTCCCCCCCGTAGTGAAGACCTGCCCTTAGTCTCTTTTATCGGGGGGGATGGGGCTGACATAAGGATGGGGTGGAGAGCAGGTAGTTTTGGATGATAAGGCAGGCTATTTGTGCTTTGTGATACAATAAGTGGTATGTTTTATCATGATTGTGTGGTGCTCAGGGATTTGGGAATAAGTCTTAAAATAAATAAATAAAATAAAAAGTAGACTTAGAAGGACTATATTTCTTATCAGTAAATGTTGATTTCACTGTACACACACAAACCAGCAAAAAAATATTTCCTTCGATAATTACTGAAATTTACACATAGGCAAAGTAAGAAAAATGCTACTTGTGTACTTCTTAGAGTTTGATGAAGGATATTTACTGTGTATACTTTGACATGTGACACTAACAATTTGTGGTTTAATAGTTATAAAGCTTTAACTTTTTGAATCTCAACATCTGCTGTCATTAAATAATGATTGTCTAACCTCCACATAATTTCCTTCAACTGTGAAAATTTAAACTAATAAAAAAAGAAAAAAAAATTAAACCTTATAATTTTGCACAATTGTGAAAATATAATTTGATAAAAATTGAAAAAATGCTTAAAAATAAACATTGATATCAATTGAAATTATTAAAAAATAAAAATTGATTCTGCCAAGCCTAAATAAAAGGTAACTGAGTTTCACTATCACTGAATTCACTATCAGTGTGGTCTCCTGCATTTAAGGAATCTGCAGTTTAAAAAATTGAGTAGGGGGTGAACTCTGAGCACCAATGGGAGTTTTGTGGCACCTTTAAGACTAACAGAAGTATTGGAGCATAAGCTTTCGTGGGTGAATACCCACTTCATCAGACGCAAGTGATGAAGTGGGCATTCACCCACGAAAGCTTATGCTCCAATACTTCTGTTAGTCTTAAAGGTGCCACAGGACCCTCTGTTGCTTTTTAAAGATTCAGACTAACATGGCTACCCCTCTGATACTTGACACAATGGAAGTTTTGTCATTGACTTTAATGAAGCCAGGGTTTCACCCATAATCTCTTATACCAGGGGTCAGCAACCTTTGGCACATGGCTCGCCAGGGTAAGCACCCTGCTGGGCCTGGCCGGTTTGTTTACCTGCTGCATCCGCAGGTTGGGCGGATCGTGGCTCCCACTGCCCGCAGTTCTCCGCTCCAGGCCAATGAGGGCTGCGGGAAGTGGCACGGGCCGAGAGATGTGCTGGCCGCGGCTTCCCGCGGTCCCCATTGGTCAGGAACGGCGAACCGCGGCCAGTGGGAGCCACGATCTGCCCAACCTGCAGACGCAGCAGGTAAACAAACTGGCCAGGCCCGCCAGGGTGCTTACCCTGGTGAGCCGCATGCCAAAGGTTGCCGACCCTGTCTTATACAATATATTTTATCATTAGTTCTTGCCAAGCTAATGTGAGGGTGTTGGCCAACAAGATACTACCTGGGAACTCAATAAATCCCAGGGCCCTGTTAAGTATTAAGTACTTGGCAGCTCAGCACTGCATCCAGACTTCTCAATGATGGTTTAAAACTTGAGGCAAAGTTAGCAGCACCCCCTAGCTTGGATGGCATTGCTTGTTGTTTGAAGACCCAACATGTGTGGTTGTTTGGATATATGGATTATTGTGGTTTAATTTAATAGCTATGAAAGGCCTGGTTTCTTCAGCACTGGATATATATTAGAGATGGGTTCATACAGAGGCAAATCTGTATTTAGGACTGAATTTCATGACTCAGACATATACACATGTCCCGAATGTATGCACATGACACAGTCATGAAATTCAGACCCAAGAACAGATTTGCTTCTGTTCGAGGACATCTCTAATATATATCCAGTGCTGAAAAAAACATTCCTTTTCTGACTGATTCTTTTCATACTGGTGTTCGCAGGTCAGCCCCATTTCAACCTGACACCACTTTGTTTTTAAAAGTTTTCTTCTTATCCATAGAGGATAAGTTCTCATTTTGTGGAGGGAAGGGAGAAAAGATCCCAACAACTCTTCACAACAGGAAAATTAATTGGTGTTAATTTCTAACCTGTCAAAATCACACTCACTGGGAACAGATATGCATCCGAAGAAGTGGGCTGTAGTCCACGAAAGCTTATGCTCTAATAAATTTGTTAGTCTCTAAGGTGCCACAAGTACTCCTGTTCTTCTTTTTACTCACTGGAAAGGAGGCTCTCTCAATTCAAAAGTAATTTTTTAAAATCAACCCCTTTCGGATAAAGGATTTTGCTCTCTGTGTGTGTGTGTGTGTGTGGCAGAAAAGAGAGAAAATGAGACATTATAATCTCATGTTCTATAGAGATGAAATTTTAATGTGCTTGTTTAATATAGGTTCATGTATATGTATGTACATCATCATCTCTATCCATCTAGCTAATCCATCTAGTTTAAAACTCCCTCTTTCAGACAGACAGCTCATCTACGAGACGATCAGCTCCCAAATCAGCGGGCATGTGACGATGGTTTTATTGGAGGAAGGGATTCCCCTTTTTCTTTTCCTTCCCAGAAGGAAGCCCTGGGCGCACTTGCAAAGCCCTGAACGTTTCTAAGAGCTGCTGGCTCTTTGGAGAGGAGCCCTGAGTTGCTCTTTAGCAATTTGGCTTCGCTCCTCCTTTCCCCTCCGAATCAAGCTAGTCTGAGATTGCAGGGTTTCCGAAGTGGTGGCTGAAGCCGGGACAAGTTGGGGGAGGGGGCGGGAAGGAAAGTGGCCGAACACTTGCTTTGGGGAGCTCTGTCCTGGCCCCTCTCTCGGGGGCGTTTGTCCTTGCAGCCTGGGGGCGAGCTCGCACCTGGGTGGCCGCCTGGGCTAGAGGAGAAAAGTGCCGTGCTTTGTACTGGTTTTCCTGCTCAAAGTTCCTGTTTTCTCAGAGCTGCAAGTCTTATGATCCATTGTGTCATCGCGCTCAGCTGGCAGGGGCGAGAGGAAGGAAAATCCCTCCGAGCCAAATTTGGCCCTGCCCGGGGGAGAAATGCCATCTCCGGCGAGCTGCGGCGCCTGCTAAGCGACCCGCAGCCGGGGGCGGCGAAGATGCGGAATCGCCCTTCGGAGCTCAGCTGAACCCTTGACAATGACGACTGGCCCCGAACCATGGCCAATGGGACCGGGACGGTCATGCTGAAATGCGTGGTGGTGGGGGACGGGGCCGTGGGCAAAACTTGCCTGCTGATGAGCTACGCCAACGACGCGTTTCCAGAGGAGTATGTGCCCACCGTGTTTGACCACTATGCAGGTGAGGGGCGCTCGGGATCGGTAGTAAACGTGGGGGCTTAGAAGTGCTGAGTAAGAGGCTTCTCCTCTGCAACAGAAGAACTTTAGCGGAACTTTGCCATTTTCCAACACTGAGCCTCCTGCCTTGACCTTCTTCACAGAGTCTGGTTTTAACCCTTCTGTGCCGGTCCTGCCTGCCTGCCCACTTCCATCTCCCCTTGGAAAGGAGCTTCCAGATGAAAGTACATACAAAGGAGCCTGGCCCAGTATGCTTTAACTGCTGGGGGGCGGTGCCGGCGTATAGAAATGTCTGAACAAGACCAAAACATTAAAAAGTGCCTGGAAAGGCTTTAAACAGGACTGCCACTGGCTCTGGGTGCTTGACATGAAACGACATAAATATTAAACCCATTCTTTCTGCATCTCCAAGTGCATTGCAGATGTGTTCTTGTACTAGCTTTTTTTTAGACCTCCTTTTTTTTTTTTTTTTTTTAATGTTGAGTCTGCTTGTATAACTGAAAACACTTCTCTGCCTTTGTGTCAGAAGGTTGCTTTGTATGCCCCTTAGCAACATTATTAGGGACATCTTTATTTTTTCCTCTTTTACAGTCACTGTTACGGTTGGGGGGAAGCAGTATCTGCTGGGGCTGTATGACACTGCAGGACAGGTGAGTACTTTCAGATCCAGCCAAAACGCTAATCCAACACCTGGAGGTTTTTTATTATTCCAGCCTGAAGTGTTTTCCAAAGCTTAGTTATTTTCATGGTTGTGTGTACACATTGATTAATTCGGGGTGTTTGTTTATGTTGGACTGTCTCGCTACACTGATTTGTAATAATCACCTGCTTCCATCAAGTTCCATGTGTTGCCATGTTTTTAAAACCAATGATAAAAACAGGAATGTTGGGTTTTAAAAAAAATCATTAATCAAACTCTTATTCCAGTCAGCTGTGATAGACTTTATTTTTAGTTTTAAATGGCCAGGTCCTCTTGAGTTCTCTGTCTAGTCCCTTATTGGTGACTGAAGTACATGACTGTAGGGTTCTGATTGGTGGCTAATGGCATCATCTAATATTATGGGAAGGCATTTTGTCTGGTTCGGTTTGTTACAGCATGGCAACACGTCACTTGAATTCCTGAAATCATCATTCTGAGTCCAAACAATTGCAATGACTTTTGTAGCCTGTCTAGATTTGAAACCCTCTTTTGATTAGTATTCTGAATGGCTTTATGCAGTGTGAGATCTGTTTCTCTTCCTTTTCAAGCACACTCATCTGACAGAAACCCAGATTATTGCAGTCTCTCTTGATCATGCTTAATTAGGAAAATTTAAATAACTAAAAGTTTTTTGCAATTTATAAAAAAGACTGCCTCATTTTAAGTGTTCTCACTCTCCGCCACTTCCATTTGTAATCATTTATTTGGTGCCCAAACAGCACAATCTGAATAATTTGTGCTAGCAAGCCTCCAAATACCAATCCTATGGTGAAAGATGCTTTGTCCATCTGTAGATTTTAAAACTGCTTACAGCAAAAAAAACCTGCTTGAAGTGCAGGGGATCCCTGGTATTATTGTATTGATATTTGTGGCATCTGTTAAGATGTCAAGAAAAGATTTCAATAACTATTGAGTTTACATTAAAAACGCCTACTTTCTCCAAATCTGCAGACGAAGAAACTGTTACAAGTTAAATGACATGGAGCTGCTTGGGGGGCTTATCTAAACAAAATAATTCATAAAGGTTGACATTGCAATGTCTTGAGCCTCTCACAAGGAGGCACTCTGCATACTGCAGGATTGAGGCCAAATTTCTTTTTTAAATGGTCCAAAATTCCCAACCGCAAGGGACATGACGACTGTGTTTTTCATTCAAATATATGTAAGGTTTTTTTTTTCCCTGTTAAGATAATCTAGTCTGATCTGCATAATACAGACCATAGACTTCATCCTGTGATTTCTATATATAGCCCAACAACTAGTGTTTGAACTAGAGTCTATGTTTCAGACAGACATCCATCTTAAGCAAAGTAAACAACATTCAAAGTAAACAAGCAAAGTAATGGACAGAAGGTTTAAGACAAATAAAAGGAAGTTCTTCACACAGCGCACAGTCAACCTGTGGAACTCCTTGCCTGAGGAGGTTGTGAAGGCTAGGACTATAACAGGGTTTAAAAGAGAACCTCCATGAATTTATCTAGTTAAGTCCATTAATGGCTATTACCCAGGATGGGTAAGGAATGGTGTCCTTAGCCTCTGTTTGTCAAAGGGTGAAGATGGATGTCAGGAGAGAGATCACTTGATTATTACTGTTAAGTTCACTCCCACTGGGGCACCTGGCATTGGCCACTATCGGTAGGCAGGATACTGGGTGGATGGACCTTTGGTCTGACCCAGTATGGCCATTCTTATGTTCTTATTCACCCAGTTATATATAATATGCTTTAAATGGGCATGAAATGAATTGCAAAATTCCTACTAGCAGAGGCAACAGAAATAAGTATTTGAACTGGCCTCATTTCCAGCTAGGCAAAAGTCATATCTATATCTGAAGGATGTTTGTTTGGTTTGTTTGTTTTTAAACCAGAAAGTCATGTTTCATGACTAGGGCCCTACCAAATTCATGGCCATGAAAAATGCCTCACAGACTGTGAAATCTGGTCTTTTGTGTGGCTTTAACCTATACTATACAGACCAGTCCTGACCCAAAAGGGAGTTGCAGGGTTGTTGCAAGGTTATTTTAGGGGGGTGGGGTTTGATGGTATTGCCCCCCTTATTTCTGCCCTGCCTTCAGAGCTGGGTAGCCGGAGAGTGGCAGCTGTTGGCCAGGTGCCCAGCTCTGAAGGCAGCGCCCCACCAGCAGCCGTGCAGAAATAAGGGTGGCACAGTATGATATTGCCACCCTTACTTCTGTGCTGCTGCTTTCAGAGCTGGGTGGCTGGACAGTGGCGGCTGCTGACTTAGGACCCAGCTTTGCAGGCAGCAGTGCAGAAGTAAGCATTGCAATACCATACCATGCCATCCTAACTTCTGCGCTGCTGCTGGTGACAGTTCTGTCTTCAGAGCTGGGCTCCCGGCCATCAGCCACCACTCTGTGGCTGCCCAGCTCTGAAGGCAGCACCGCTGCCAGCAGCAACACAAAAGTAAGGGCAGCAGTACCGCAACCCCACCTACAATTACTTTGCAGGCCCTCTCCCCCACAACTCCTTTTTGGGTCAGGGCCCCTACAATTACACTGTGAAATTTCAGATTTAAATATCTGAAATCATGAAATTTATTATTTTTAAAATCCTATGACCATGAAATTGACCAAAATGGACAGTGAATTTGGTAGGGCCCTATTCGTGACTATGATGTCATTGATGTAAATACAGGCAAGTAGTGCACAAATAAAAGAGTCATTTAATGTTTCCTCTATCATAGTCCTATTATCCAACATTCAACTGTTCTGTAAATGTTTTGTTGTCAGACTGGAATTAGGCCTCTCCTATAATGCCAAAACGCTAATATATGAAACATTTAAAAAATACATTCAAGAAAACAGGGCATTTGATTTAATAAAACATTTATTAACATTCTAAAACCTATTTAAAGTACAGTACAGAAAATGTAGGACTACTAGTTTTAAACAGAACTTAGTGTTAGGTGGCATCTGAAATCACTGTCTCAGTTTGTTACTGTTTTGGGGGGTTAACAGAGTGCATACAGCTTTGTCTCAGTCTTGCAGTATTCTGTATGTTTATGTATTGCAAGCATACCAGTATAGAAGCTGGGCACCCTATGTTCTCCTGTGTAACTAGTGGGATGCACCAGTTAATACAAAGCAGTCAGATAAACTCAGTTACTCCTGATTTATCTCAGGAAAAGCTGGTTAGTGTTAGGTGTCCAGACCTTGGAGTATTAAGTCAGATAAACTGTTAAGATTTTTAGTCCTCAAAATTTAAACTTTAAAACTGTTATTATCTGATGGACCAGATCCTGCAGCCTTTACTCAAGCACGGTTACTCACTTGACTTAGGGTCAGTGAATCTGGCCCTAGCTTCTTAAGTGTACCAGCCCATTTAAAAAAAGTAGTGTCTGCAGTATCTTTGTAAGGTGTCTAACAATGGGTGAAAAGAGGAAATTGTGTTTGGCTCCCCTCCCTTACCAGATCACATGCAGATCCCCCCCTCCCCCATCTCCCCTTTGTGATGAGAGCTCAGCTGCCTTTATATCACTGCCCCCCACGCTCTTGTTCCTCCACTTCCATGGAATGTGCCCACCAGGTCCAGGATCCGCACAAGGGAGGGGAAGAAGAGAAAGTGGGCTGGGGGCAGGGATGTGTCCTCCTGCTGCTCCTCTGAAGATTGTGAGGAAATGGTCATAAAGCCTAGGTGTGTGAGATCCTTTCTACAGGGTCCCCTGTGTGGCTGGGAGTCCCCTTTAAAGGGTTGGAGAGGGATACCCAGGGGCTGTTATAACTAAGGGGAGTACCTGATAGCTGTGCTAGGAGGTGCTGGTGGCCAGGCCTACAGCATTACCATGGATCTCTGCATGGGTAGTAGCCCTGGCCTCCTATGGCTTCCCCAAGGACATTTGGATGGGTTTCTGTGATTTTTTTTTTTTTTTTTTTTCAATGGTGGGGTGGTAGGAAGAGCAGCAAATCCTTCCTCCATCAGAAAAAATCAGAGAGGAACTGCATGAGGGGAACTTTGTAGAGGCTTCTCCTCCTCTGTGCTCCCCTCCCAGTCAACCCAGCCTGGTGTGTTTATACTGTCTGCTGGCTCATCAGAAGCAGTTATCTGGCAAGCCCTTCTTCCCGGAGTTATGATGTCATCTGGGATTATGCTGGTGCATGAAGATACAGATCTTTGCTACAATGAGTTGCTGTATAAAGTGGAGGTTTTTAAGCCAAAATAGTCATTTTTATTTCAATTCCTTGAAAACAGTAGTGGCACTGTGACGAGGTCAGTGTTTGCCAAATGGAACAAGAGAAATGGGGTAGAGCAGCAGTTCTCAACCAGGGGTATGGGGCCCCTTGTGGGGCTGTGAGCAGATTTCAGGGGGTCCACCAAAATAAAGCAGAGAGCAGGGCCAAAATTAGACTCACAGGGGCCTAGGGCAGAAAGCCAAAGCCTAAACCCCCCCTTCCTGGGCTGAAGCCAAAGTAGGGTGTTTAATCACACAAACCCAAACACCCTTGCCCTGCCCCTTCCCTGAGGCCCCACCCTGCTCACTCCATTCCCCCTCCCTCTGTCACTCGCTTTCTCCCACCCTCACTCACTTTCACCGGGATAGGGCAGCGGGTTGGGGTGCCGGAGGGGGTGTGGGACTGAGTGGTTCTGAGTGTGGGTGGGGACTCCGGGCTGAACCTGGGGCAGGGGGTTGGGGTGCAGGCTGTGGGAGGGAGTTTGGGTGCAGGATGGGGCTCTGGGCTGGGGCAGGGGGCTGGGGTGCAGGCTCTGGCCGTGAGGCGCTTACCTCGGGCGGCTCCTGGTCGGCGGTGCAGCAGGGCTAAGGCAGGCTCCCTGCCTGCCTGCTCTGGCCCCAGGGCGCTCCCAGAAGCGGCTGGCATGTCCCTGTGGCTCTTGGGGGGAGCAGGGGACTCCACGCACTACCTGTGCCCACAAGCGCTGCCACTGCAGCTCCCATTGGCTGCAGTTCCCAGAAGCCTGAGCAACTTAGCTTTGCAGGGCCCCTTGTGGTGTGGCTCTTGGCAACTGCTCTGTTGCTACGCCCTAACACCAGGCCTGGCTTTTAATCTACTGAAAAATAGTTGTTGTGGCATGTGTGGGCTGTGGAATTTTTATAGCATGGTGGGGTGGGGGGCGGCGCTCAGAAGGAAAAGTTAAGAACCTCTGGAGTAGGGGGACAGAAAGGCTTCTAAAACAATATTCTTAAAATATAAAATAAAAATATTTAAAGCATTATAGATACTGCTTCTGGGTGTCTCCTCCACGTCAGTGTGATAGCAGGCGGCTTCCTAAATAAGTCTGCTGCTGACTGCTAATTTAACAATATACTTCACAGCCCGATCCTCAGTGGCTGTACATAAGAGTAGCTCCATTGAAGCTTTGCTGATTTACACCAGCAGAGGATCGACCCTTACATTCTGACTTAGTGATGCAGGTGATTTCCTCTCCCTCCGCCTCCAAATTGGTTCGCTATGAAATACTGTGTCAGCCCTATAACACCTATCTTCTCAGAGCTTTGTCACGTACGTGGCCCTCCCTTTACCATATAGTTATCCATATAACACCCCTATAGATGGGGATTTAGTATTTACCTATTATACATATGGGATACTGGGGCACAGAGAGACTAGGTGACTTGCCCAAAGAAGTCTGTGGCAGATCAAGGAATTGAACTGGGGTCTCTTGTTAGTGCCCTAACCACTGGGCCCTCCTCCCTTTCCTGATGTCCTCACTCTTTGTAGGCCTGAAATTCTGACCTCTCTTGTCAACCCAAGTGTCTCTTTACTTATTCTCACACTTATCCACCCATGAGAGGCTTTTGTTCAATGGAAGGTTCAGTACGCTTCCAAGTTATTGAGTGTGCTGTGAAGAAGCCAGTTGGAAACTAATAATAGGTTTCTTAATCACCACAAACTACTACAGATCACTTAATCCCTCAGACCTAGGTTGAAGTAAAATGGTTTGAAAGACTAATTCTGATATCTTCATAAAAAGATGAGAGGATAAAAGTTACGTTGGTCCGAAGTTGTGAATATACAGAACAAAAAGACTGGTTAGGATCTCACCCACACAAACTTCTTTCTATACACAGACAGACATTTCTCTGTAGGTGATGCGTGCACCCACCCACCCATCAGGCTTTCCTCTGACTGAAAATATTTAGGGCCTAGTTCAGCAGAAAATAGCCAGTACAGCTGCTGGACAGTAGAAGCTCTAGTAGCCTGTTTAGTTCTGCAGCTGTTCTAGCTCCTAGGCCAGGAGGAGGGTGATAACTATGCCTCTCCAGTGGCCATGCCATGCCAGATAAGGCATTCCACAGCCAGTTCCTCTCAGAGGCGCAGTCTGTTGCTCCACCCAGCCCTGTTGCTGTGTATAGGAATTCAATGAAGCTGAGGAGAATTATTTTTGACCATCTGAGTTTCCTATCAGGCCCTCAGGATTTGTAGCAATGTCACCCATTTTTAAGTTGCCTAGATTTCCTCCCTCATCTTTATTTTCTCTCACTTTCTAGCAACCTCTCCCTTTGAGAGGATATGCCAGTGTACAATGGACAAGTAACAGTGTGCTGCAGTGGTGCTTATTAGGGGACCACTGTTTTTCAGGGTGGCTGGATTTCATCTAGAGCAGGGGTCGGCAACCTTTCAGAAGTGGTGTGCTGAGTCTTCATTTATTCACTCTAATTTAAGGTTTCGCGTGCCAATAATACATTTTAATGTTTTTAGAAGGTCTCTTTCTATAAGTCTATAATATATAATTAAACTAGTGTTGTATGTAAAGTAAATAAGGTTTTTAAAATGTTTAAGAAGCTTCATTTAAAATTAAATTAAAATGCAGAGTCCCCCGGACCGGTGGCCAGGGCCCGGGCAATGTGAGTGCCACTGAAAATCAGCTTGCGTGCTGCCTTCGGCACAAGTGCCATAGGTTAGGGTTACCATATTTCCACAATCAAAAAAGAGGACACGAGGGGGCGGGGGGGGAAGCCCCGCCCTGCCCCAGCCCCGCCCTCCCACTTCCTGCCCCCTGATTGCCCCCCTCAGAATCCCCCCCCCGCTTCTTGTCCCCTGACTGCCCCCTGCTGAGAACCCCCCACCCCTAGGACAAGGGCCGGCCTTAGCAAGAGCGGGGCCCGATTCCTGGGGACGGACGTATGGTAACCCTACCCCTGACTACCCCTGATCTAGAGGTTAATGTTCCTGCCTAGGGTTACCATTCGTCCGGATTCCCCCAGACATGTCTGGCTTTTTGAACTAAAAATAGCGTCCGGGGGGAATTTGTAAATGTCTGGATTTCCACCCCCCGCCCCCATGCAGAGCACGCGCGGCTAACAGCGCAGCCGGCCAGATGGTGCCACTTGCATGGGGCTCCGACAGCCAGAGAGAGCCCGTCCTCCACCTCCCCTGCAGCAGAGATCACTTCCTCCCTCCCTGCATTCACAGATCGCCTCCGGCAGTCTGGAGCTCCTTCCCCGCTCCTCAGTGTGCCGGGACCAACGGCTCCGGCTGTTCCTGAGCAAGCTCGCAGAGACGCTAGGCGAAGGCCAACAACAAGGGAGACAGGGGGTCGGAGAAGGGGCAGAGAGGTTTTGGAGGGGGCAGTCAAGAGATGGGGGGGAGGGGGTCGGGAGTTCGGGGGGGGCTTTCTGGGGGTGGGGGTGTGGATAAGGTTTTGGGCAGTCAGGGTACAGGTAGGGGGTAGGGTCCTGAGGGGCAGTTGGGGGGGGGTCTTAGGAGGGGGCAGTTAGGGGACAAGGAACAGGGAGGCTTAGGTAGGGGGTGGGGTTCTGGAGGGCAGTTAGGGACAGGGGTCCCAGGAGGGGGCAGTCAGGGGACAAGGAGCGGTGGGAGGGTTGGGTTCTGGGGGGGGCGGGGGGGGGAAGTGGGAGGGGCGGGGCTAGGGCAGGACGGGGGGGGGGCTAGGGCGGGGCTTCTCCCATCCTCTTTTTTTGCTTGCTGAAATATGGTAACCCTATTACTGCCTCCATGTTTCCTTGCTGAGACTCAGCCTCTTTTCAGAACACAGGCTGCCCCTCCCTTTTGAGTAAGGACCATGTTGTGAGTCCAAGGCTGTAAAGCTCTGAGCTCCTCTTCAGCTCCCACTGAAACCGACAGAAGTTGAAGGTATTGAGCACTTTGTTTACCCAGTTTAGATAATGATGGGGATTTGTATTCCAGTAGCACCCAGCAGCCTCAGTCAGGATCTGAGCACTATTGGACTAGCTAATATTTAAGTGCATACTTAAATCTGGGTATTCTCACTGAAGTCAAAGGCACTTATATCTTGTCTTAATGTAGGCCCTGATATTGGAAATCCTTTTCTTTCTTGAGGTCAATATGACTAAGGTGCTAAAAGTTAAGCACGTGTATAAGTGTTTGCAAGACTGGGGCCTAAATTAAGACAAGGCACAAAAACAAGTGAGTAACTAAGAAGCTGGGGGCATGCATGAGGGAGAATGAGGGTGACTGAAAGGCATGGTTACATTGACAAGCTGCATACACAATTTGCAGAATGAGATTTGTTGTTGTTGCTATATATAAACTGAGAGATAGTAGTGATATCTGTAATCCCTGCTGGCCACCTCTCTAGCCATTATCTGATGATCCAGTTCAGCCATCTTTTCTCTTTTCACCATGGTACTGACTTGATTATGCAACACATCTTTTCTGGCTAGTTACAGGGATGTGTGTTGAGATATGGCTTTCCTCCCTTACAGCCCATTTACTCTTAGTTGGCCCTGAAATGGCGTCTTGGGTCAAATGCAGCCCTGGAGCATGCAAGTGCAAATCCATCGAACACTGGGCCCATAACAGTTAACAGCTTGCATCTCAATTACTGTAAAACTTGAAAAAACTGGCTATTTTAGTAGATAAAAAATAAATTATAGCAATTATCTCTTCTCCCTTTCTAGTTAGGCTAGTTGCAGCTGGGAAGTTACGTGCCCATTGTTGGGTGCCCACTGCCCCATGTGTATTTCAGCACCTCAGTCTGTGTAGAGCCCAGGACATGCTCCCTTGAGCGGTTGGTGTGTGCATGGGGATGATGTCCCTAGCCAGAACGTATGGAGCTCTCCAGCAGCAACTAGCCTGTGGAAATGGATGTGTGCAGATGACATTAAAATGAAAATGTGCCTAATATGCTGTGTGCAATTTAAGCCTTACAGTATCTACAGGGCAACAGACTAATGTCAAACATAATTTTGTTAATTCTTTTATCAGACTGAGAATTATAGGGAAGAGTTGTTAATGCAAACCAGATTTCCTCAGTAACAGTAAAGGGAACACTTAAAAACTACAGGTTGATTTTTAAAAATGTTTTTTGAAGAATAACTCTTGTGCAGCGCTTTCCATTTAATCATTTCAAAATGATTCATAAACATCAATTAAACAAGTTTCCTAGCACCCTTGTGAGGTAGAGAAGTATCACTATCCCCAGTATATAGATGGGGAGAAAACTGAGGATCAGAGATACTAACGCCTACATTTTCAAAAGTGCCTATTAAACTTGGGTGGTAAATTTGAGACACCTAAAGCATTTCCCACCCCCCAGTTTATGTTCAGAGGTAACAGTTCCTTTTGAAAATCAGGCCCTGGGTATCTTAAATTGGGTACCAAAATGTAATGGATGCTTTTGGAAGCTACAGACCTAAGTGATTTGACCAAAGTCAGTGGCAGAGCTTAGTAAAGACCTCAGAGCCAATTAACCCAGCGTGAGAGGCCCTTCTGTAAAATCTCTTAACACTAAAGAATACAGATGAAATGTTTGAAACATATTTCTGGAATCTCTGCTGATTGAGAGACCCTACTACTAAACAGACTATAGTCAGTGTGAAATACAGTAAAAAAATCCACATTTTAGATTACTAGTAACTAGGTGTCCTTGAATTTGAGACCAACATCCATATGAACTCGATTCTTTATTATGACATCTAGGTTTTTGTGACACCTATCTAATATTCTGTGCACCTCTCATAAATTAAAGAGACAATATTGAAAACAAACAATAATGATTGATCTGCCAATAAAACATTTCCACCTGTTTTTTTTTGTTTTTGTTTTTCTGCATTGATTTTAACTTGTCACATCTGCACTCATTCGATAAAGGAAAATATCAAATAGAGGGGCCAATCTCATCCCTCTTTCCTCTTTGAGTTAAGGTGATTTAATTAAGTCTAGAAATTCTGATAGAGATTATACCAAACTTTGAGAATTTCCGGCAGGTTTGACTCTCCTGATCTGAATCTCTGCTTACTTTGGTTCTAAAATAAGAAGGGACCCATTTTCTGGAGCCAACTTTGAACCCCAGCCTAAACCTAATCTGGACCTGACTACATCTTTTTCAGTTTGTCTACTTTCCATAGTTAAATACCTTAGATCACATTACTTGTCTTCTTAGTATCTATATTAGGGGCTAACCCAAAACTATTTGATGTTAACAGGAGTCTTTCCATTGACTTCTATGGCCTTTCTATCAGGTCCTATATCAAGAGCACACTAACAAAATGACGGTCAATTTAATTTGACAAAATATTAATTTCCAATCCTAAACATTCAAAAATCATGAGTCAGTTCCATCCCTCCCCCAATCCATGACACCTTTGGGGAAAAAAATCCACTCTGAAGTTCTTTTCATTTGTCTTCTCATTTGAGTCTTTTGGGTTAATGTTTTCAAGTTTTTCTCCACACCCATAAGGGCTAGAAGCTCACCTTCGCCTTCAAATTAAAGCTGTGATTCTTATGTAATCACAGGCCCAGCTGCTGGGGCTTTAAGAAAAACACTAGGTTTCATGAGACTCGCAATAAAAATCACAGGAGTTAGCAACACATATGAATATTACCATTCCTAGAATACATGCTTTTGAACAGAGCCTCAAGACTTATTATTTTTAACTAAAAAACCAAACCCACCATCACTGCTTCTTTTTATAATCTTATTGAGAAACTGGAAAGAATGGGAGAGCAGTAAAAAGAAAAGTCCATTTCATATTAGTTTGGAATTGAATAACCTGTTTATGAAAAATGCTTTTGAATACCAAAGTAACACTTATAAAAGAGTTATGGAAAGATTGTCATTTGACTCATGTAGCTACTACAGTAATAATTCTTCTTTAATGTTCTATACTGCATCATTCTGAGGCAGTAAATGCAGTAATTCTTCTTGCAATAGCCAGCACTTGGTGGTTTGCATATAACAAAACACTATTTATCCTCCAGAGCAAAGGCACATTTATCAGCATCATAGGTGAACATAGTGCTTTATAGACAAAACAAAGACAGAATCCTGCCTCAAGCAGCTTGCAATCTAAATTAGACCTAGCAAGGGCCAGAGATAAGAGTGAATGCTGAGTGATCATCAGTGTTGCTGAGTATTAAGTATGCATCTTGCTAGTTCCTCTTGGGTATTACTTTTCATTGAAATTTGGATACAATGTCTGGAGTGAATGCTTGGGTGGAGCTCAGAGGTGACACAGGCTGCCTTTATTAGTAATTTAACACAGAGGTAGAGACTGTGCATAAACAGTGAGAGGTTTGCTAACAGAATAGTGGAAACCCGGGATTGAGTACATCTGAAAATCCTATGTTAAGCTAGTTCTGCTTCTACTGAAGTCCATGAACTCTTGAAGGTAGGCTGATGCTGAACACTCTTGAGAAACCACACCCCCTAGCACATTGTGCAGAAGAATTCCAAAAAACACATCCCCTTTAATTCCTGAAAGTTTTTCATAGTGATGTATTCTAAAATGTGCATGAGGTGACATCAGTGCTTCAGAGGTGCCAAGGCTCAGCTGCATCAGTTCTGAATGTAAAAAAAAAAAAAAAATTGCTTGCTCCCCGGCACATCTTTCATTACAAATAAAACACTGGGTGGCACTGGTCTCTTACAACTTTAGTGCCATTCTAGATCTGCTGATGCGCAACAATGACAGAAATTAATCGTAAGGAGTCTGTATAAAGACTTAGGTCCATTTACCTTATAAGAACAATTTTTAAATAGGGTTACCATACGTCCCTATGGCTTTTCGGCAATCAAACCCCCGTCCGGGGGGAATTGCCAAAAAGCAGAACATGTCTGGGAAAAATACCAGCCGGGCACTTCCTCTCCCGCGGCTGCTCTGCTCCTCCCCTGACTCAGACTTCGGCTCTGTTTAAGAGCCAAGCTGCCCGAGCCAGCGCTACCGGCTTCGGGCAGCCCCCGTGCCTCTGGACCCTGCGCCGCCGGAGCAGAGCAGCTGGAGCCGGGGAGGAGAAGTGCCCAGCCAGCGGCTGGGGTCCGGAGTCAAGGGGGCTGCCCGAAGCCGGTAGCGCTGGCTCGGGCAGCTTGGCTCTTAAACAGAGGCGAAGTCTGAGTCCAGGGAGGAGCAGAGCAGCTGGAGCCGGGGAAGAGAAATGCCCGGCGGGGGGCGCAGGGTCCGGAGGCATAGGGGCTGCCCAAAGCCCGAGTGCTACCAGCTTCATGGTTTGCCGGACAGCCTCCAGACCCTGCGCCCCCGGCTGGGCGCTTCCCCTCCCGGGCAACAGCTGCGCTGGGGAAGCGCCGGCTGGGGGCACAGGGTCTAGAGGCTCCCCGGCAAACCGTAAAGCCGGTAGCGCTCGGGCAGCCCTTTTTGCGTGCCTGGGAGGGAGGAGGGGGAGTTAAGGCGGGGACTTTGGGGAAGGGGCGGGAAAAGGGCGGAGTTGGGGCAGGGCTGGGGGTGGGAAAGGGGCAGGGCTAGGGCCTGCGGAGTGTCCTTTTTTTTATTTTTTAAATATGGTAACCCTATTTTAAATTATTTAGTGTTGGAACAATCACTTTTGTCTTTATTTGTAATAGGTCCTTTCCCTGTTAAGGTCTATTAGATCATTGAGTCCATTGTCCGGCATGTGTAGGATATAGTACCCAAACAGCAGATGTGTCCAATATTAGACAATACACTACCCCAGCACACTTTTTTTTCCCCATTCCCCCTAGAAAAGGCTACTTGCCTCCAGGCCCTACTACAAATTGTAATGAGTGCTGGTACAGTAGAAGGAGTTGTCTGCAGTGCACCCAATCTCCCAGGAGAAAACAACTGAGCTGAAAGTTAAATTTCTGACCATCCCGTTATTCTCAGAGTATAGCATTTTTGCCATATTGTTGAACTACTGGGTGAATGTCAAGTATTTAAATTTAAGTCCAAGGGAGTAATGGTTGCTAGTGTGAGGTTCTTACGGGGGATGTCACAGAACTCAGTGGGATCCTACTGTTTTTCCTTTCTTTAAAAAAAAAAAACAACTTTGCTTGGATGTTGAATGAATTCATCTAGCATTAACCTAGAGTTGCCAATTTTGGTTGGATGTAATCCTAGAGGTTTCATCACATGACTGTCTTTCTTTAATTAAAGATTACTCTTTGATTCCTGGAGACTCCTGGAGGGTTGGCAACACTGCATTGACTCTATGCATGCTTCCCCCTCCCCCAGCTTGTCTCAGGTTGGTGCCAGTCTTGTTAGAAAGGCTGCAGGCTCAAACATAACATTTGAACCACTGAGGCTAACAGCTTGTTTTAGGAAGCTGCAGACTAATTCACTTTGTGCTGGTGTAAATTGTCCCCCACCATCATAGTACTGGAGAGTCTTCGTATAGGTTTGACACTTAGAAGTAGTCCCACACATGAAGTACTTGCTTGGTGTTAGCCAGCCATGATGTAGAATATCTATAGAAGCATTAAACTGACCTCCTCTCTTAGCTGTCCACTTTAGGTTGAACAGTATCCTTAAGAGTTGCTCCATCATTTCCAGCTCTCAAATAATATAGAGCTATTTGCATGAGTCTCGATCCTCAAGTGGTGAGTATGGCCATAGCTCCTCTGGGCCAGATCCTCATGGATTTCACTTTGGTCTTGCATTGTGTTACAGGCTACAACACAACATTTAAAAAAAAAAAAATCTGTCACTGTGGATTTTTATGATTCTGTTGTTAGTGCCTGTCTATAATTAACACTGGTGGAAATACATGCCATATAAGTGACATTCACATGAAATTGTATATTAAGGACCAAATCCCAAGTCCAGCACCACTCAGGCTGGGCAGAAATAATCCTCCCTCATGCTCTGACAGCAGTGCTGTAGATGCTCTATGAAAGCTGCTTCACACCAAAGTAGACTTTGGTGGCCCTTCTGTGTCTCCCCACATGAGGAAGGACTGGAAAATCCATGCAGGAACAGAACGTCTGGCTCCCTCCACCCCCACTGAGAAGGAAGCTCAGGCAGAGTGGAGGTCTATGCCATTCAGAGAGGGCAAGCCTCCACCCCAGCATTCATTTCCCCTCCTTGCCCAGAGAATCTCACCAGTTTCACTGGCAGGGGACCTCCTCTGTAGTCAGGAAGGTGGCTGGACTTGACCCGAAAGTTTAAATTTACCTCCCGCAACTATCTTTCATTCTATTCACAGTCCAAATAAACAAGGTTTGTTCTGGGGACTATCATGGAGGTTGGGAATAGAATCCACTTCTGAACATGAGGGTTAGGGTAGGGGCAGTTCTGCAAACCACTCTAACAATCTATAGACTGGTATGGCAGCTGTGACCCTTGCCTTTGTGGAGATGTGTGACTACTGGGGCTGCATAATGGTGAATGCAGGAAGCAGCCCCCATCCCTACAGCCCATCCCAGTTCTTTTTGTGGTGAGCCATGCACAGCAGCTGCAGAGGTCAGCCACACCCCATATAGAGGGGAGCAAAGTGTTCCTGATTCATGGCCATCCCACCCACTCATATGCTATGCAGCACCATGGCTCTTCCACTGCACTGGGGAGTCTTCTGTTGTCACTGGTGGTGGTGGGTAAGTTTCACCCACTGTGATTATTATAAATGCCATTGGTCTCTTCCAGTTGTTAAATACATTGAAACTAAGCTTAACAGGCTTCTGTATAAAGGACAAATATCCAGCTGGAAAAAGCAGCTACTCAGGCATGTAAGCAATCCCACTCTTACAGATGCTTCAGAATAAAATTGTATCAAAAATCATAATTCAACTAGGCTTTTTCAATGTATAATTCATACCTGCTCTGAACAATTCTGCTCATCCCAGTTTGGAGGTGGATTTGGGTATATTTATTTCCTTCTATAATACAGTAAGAGAGCACTTCTCTTGTGCTCTCAGTGTCTTTGCCATAAATTAAAAATACATGACTGCCATAAATTGGCAGCCTCTCGCCTTCCCTGTGAATCTAATATTAACAGACCACAATCTGGGCAAACAGATCACTTGCTCCATAAACGCAATCAGAAACCTGTGAAAATAGATGGGATTTGCTGTGTGCTCTTTTCCCCAAACACTTGTCGTGGGTCAACAGAACTTGTTTTGCATGTATAGGAAATAAAGTTTGAAGATTTCAGGAAGTAGGAAAACTAAATGCAGCAGCCAGCACAATGGGGCCATGTGCCAAATTGGTGCCTCTGAACACGGCTATAATAGGAATAACACAGGTTATCATCAGGGCAAATTCTGCTTTTATTTAGGGCCAGATTGGGACCTGCCTAGTTAGTTCAATATTTGGCTGCTCTCCCTCTGGCAGGGCCTCATGTGGCAGCGTCTCCCCATTCCACACAGGTGGGTGCGGGAGTAGGTAGAGCCAAGGCTGAACAAGATCAGATGAGCCTATGCACCTGGTCAAGTAACTTATGCTAGGTATAGAGCTATCACAGACTACTTCTTCCCCCTCCTCTCCAGAACAAGTGGGGAACCAGAAACCAGATTGTGACTGGCTGAAACACAGTCTTGTTCACACTGATCCTTGTTCAGCGTTTGTAGCAAAACTGCAATTTAGCCCTTAATTCTGGGTAACTAGGTTTGAAGCCAGTGGAACTATCCTGGTGTAACTCTCAGTCCAATTTAGCTGTCAGGTGTGCACAACAGACACTAGAGATAGTACTGTCCACTTGCTTATTGTTGAACAGATCTAAAAATATCAGACCAGCTCTTTTTAAATGGAAATACTCTTATCCAGGAAGAAAACTATCAGTGGTGTAATCTTTCCTTAACTCTTCAAGGATAGCTTTGAAACGAACTCTGAAATGATAAAAGTAAAGCAAAGTGACTCGGACCAAGTGAGGATTTTTATAGACTGTCATTACCAGGTACTACTAGAGAAATGGATTATAATTTAGATTTGTAGCAGGGACTTCTCTTCAGAAGCCAGCTCTTGTAAGTGTGCGTGCTTCACTGATACCCTTTGAGCAGCAGTAACAGTTACCCTTCACTGGATGAAGGTTGGATTCCTCCAGCAGCTTTGCCTGATATCTATTTTTGGTTTGCCTTCTAAAAACAGATGGTTCTGATTGAGAGCCTCCTCTTATGATAGCTGTTATAAGCCATGAAAGCAACAGATGATTACTAGCAGATCACAAAACCAGAGTTGTCAAGTTGAAATTTTTTTCCACAGTGATGCAAGTTTTACACTCTTAGGAAACTTCTATTCCACATTTTACATATTCCCATGGTATAAGAAATAGTCAAAGTAGACCCTGCATTAATGTTATATAATATATGATAGGAGATATTAGATTCCTCCCCTAGACTGCAATACAGTCAGGCCTCGATTTACACTGTGGTTATGTTCTTTAAAAAACACCATGCAAATAGAAATCATGTAAAAAGATACCACGGGTCTATGGGAAACAAGGTTTTAGGTTCTAGGCTCACAAAATGACTTCCCTAATTTACACAATACAGTACTACAGGTTTTATTAATTTTTTTAATGAAATTTAAACTTACTACAGTACAGGTACTAATCTTTACTGATGTTGAGGATGAACTGGATACAGTATCAGCATTATCATCATATTGTTGAAGTCAGAACTCTGCGTGTTCATCTGGGAGGTCCGGGGAGTGTGGAGCAGTGGGGTGGGCCCTGACTTCAGGTGGATGGGCAATGACGGGGGAGGGGAAGCAGGAAGGATCAGGGCCACCTCCAGCCGGCCTTGCGAGGGGCCATGGACACTCTGGCAAGGGGTTGGAGCGCGGGGACTTGCACCACTCCGCCCACCCCCCCAATGCTCCTGCCAGAAAGTGGGGTTGGGGACTTGCCCCACTCTGCCTGGCGTTCCTGCCAGGAAGTGGGGTTGGGGCGCGGAGGATGGCTCGCTCCCCAGCAAGAGCGCTGGGCAGGCAGAGTGGGGCAAGTCCCCCTGCCCCAGTCCCACTCCCTGGCAGGAGCGCTGGGTGAGGCAAGCCCCCGTGCCTGGGGCTGGGAGGCCCCTGGCCGGAGTTTCTGTGGCCCCCGGCAAGGCCGGCTGGAGGGGGTGAGGGGAGGCACCCCATCCCTCCTGCCCCATCCTTCCTGCCTTCCCTCCCCTCCCCCACCCCCATCGTTGCTCACCCACCCACCTGAAGTCGGGGCCCGCCCAAGTGTTGGGTCCTGGCTATGCCACTGATTTGTGCCTCTTGGTGACGGCGCTGCACCATGTAAAAGTGAATCCCTACCATGTACAAAAATAAAGGGTTATAATTAATTGACCGTGCGTAACTGAAACTGTGCAAAAATACCCGTGTAACTTCAGGCCTGACTGTATAAGGGAAGCGTAAGGGTGCGCACTCACCTCTCCTGAGCGCCTCCTGTCAGGTGAGTGCAAACCTGCTCTCTCTCTCTCTGCTCATGGCGCCCCCTGTTGGCAGCTGCCCTCGTCATATGGATCATCAGTGGCGCAGCCTTCCAGCTAAGTCATACATATCCCAAACACATGCAGGAACCCTTCTGGGGTGAAAGATCAACAGGGCCTTTCCCTGTGCCCTTGGTAATGTCTGCAGCCCTGTCTCTGGGCTCAGTTCTCAGCCCCTTCTGGGCTTGCTTAAAGTCCATGTTTGCCTTGGTATAGCACACTCCCCCCGGGGCTTCCTCTCTGGAGACTCTTTAAGTCCTGTCCTTCACTTGGGCCTCTAAATAAGCCTAATCCCCTTCTTGGGGCTTAGGCCACTCCCCCAGGGGCCGGGGGGGGGGAGAGAGGATCTAGCTCCACCCACTACTCTGGGTCCTAACCCAGGGACCCTACAAATAGCAGCCACATGCTGCTTTCTTTAATAATTATGGCTGCTATTCCCTGGGCCGCTTCCCATGTAGCCCCTTTCTCCTTGCCCTTACCTCAGGGCTGAAGTTCTTCCTGCTCAGGCCCAGCAGCGCCTTTTAACTGAGCCTGCTGTGCTCTGATTGGCTGCTTCCCTGTGACCTGTCTAGGCAGGCCTGGAGGACCCACCTTTACTGCTCCTTTTCTGGGGTGGGGTATGGTAGGACTGCAAGACCTCCAGCAGGGGTACTCAAAGGGCCTGGTACATCCTGTCACAGGAAAGTATTAGCTTTTTATTTTCAGTGCCAAAAGAGATGCAGTAGATTGGATTAAGCCATAATCGCTATTAGGCCTGTGCCTAGGGCCCTAGTTCCTGGAGTCATGTGATTACATCAGAATGTCAGCTTTCATTTAAAGTAAAGTTTCTAGCCCTCATCCTTGTGAAGAAAAGCTTGGAAAAAGTGACCTAAATATAACCAGCTCAGTGACATCTGAGTCTGCAGACAGCCCGAGACAATAGCTCTGAGAGGTGTGAACTACTCCATGCATCTCAGTGGAGGTGTTAAGTGCAAGACTGCTAAAGCAGAGCAATATGCATGGGACATAAGGAGATGAGTGCAGCAGGCCAGACTCACCTGCTAAGCAGATAAACCCTGGTAGTTGGGGGAAAGTACTGGGGGATGGGGCTTCCGGGGACTGCTGCTAACACCTCTTCTGGTCACAAAGGGAGGAGGACCTCTGATGGCGCGCCTGAGAAGAAGAGGGCATTGTTCCCTTGCCTCTTTGGAAGGAGAGTGGGGCCCATTGCCACCACCACTCCAAGTTGAGGGCTGGGGCCATGGCACAGGGGGAGCCATAGGGGCCCAATGTCTTGGTGTGCCTCAGGCCCCAGATTCTCAGTCCAGCCATGTAGCAGGTACTAGGAAACACAATTTACTGCAGTCTTAGAGGGCTGTCCAGAAGTCCAGGGCTGTTAGAGGTTTTAATTTGTTTAATAAAAAAACTTCCATTAAGTATAACCTGATGTTAAAGAAAATGTGTACTTCTATTGCTCCTTTCTTCAAAGGACCTTCGAGCATTTCACAAACCCTGATGCATTAAGCCTTACAACCCTCCCTGAGGCATCCTAATTTTACAGGTGGACAAATTGAAGTACAGAGTGGATAGTAACTTGCTCCAAGTTGCACAGCGAGTTGGTGACAGAGGTGGAACAAAACTTGCATTTCCTGACTCTGTCCTCTTGTTTTAACCCACAGAGCACCCGTCCCATCTCACATCTGTCGAGTCAGGCAAAATCTCAATTTAAAATCAACTTTACACAGTGTTAACAGAACTCCCCTGAAATCAAGCAATACAGTCTATGATTAGTCTGAGCTGACACTTGAAATATACTACTCTGCTGCAGAATTGCAAGCCAATCCCTCACATTAAAAGCTTTTGGATAATAAAGGGAAGGGCAAGCTGTAGACTGGAGAAATAATCAAGTTTTGGATGAGTTAAAACAAATCCATCCAAAATGTGAATGCAGCAACGCTCTGCTTCAGTGCTCCACCACAGGGGGGCACACAATGTCAGATGTGCAGGTAGAGTAATTGCCAGCTCCCATAAAGAAAAGGAGACCAGACCACAAGAAGAGCTACCCCATACAGCAGCAGAGAAAATGAACTACTTCAAGTAATGGTCCCTATCGTATTCCACTGTGGGCTTACACATGCGCCCGGAGTCAAAGAATTTGAAAGTCGTGTCCATTGGTCTGCGCATGTGCCCTGGATCACCTCATGCTTCTGACTGAAGTAATAAAGGGTGGGGTGGACCGACCATGTCTTCAGTTCCTTCTCACCCCGCATGGGTTGGGTCAGAATCTTTAGCATCCTCAGGTCTCATGTCATTCTGCAAAACCATATTAATCCAGTTGCAAATAGTTCATAATTTTAATAGGATATGTCCCTGCTAGGTTGAGCGCTTATGTGTGCAACTGCACGGCACAAGGAACGTGGACCATCTCAAGAGTCTAGAATGCATATCAATATACTGGAATTATGTGCAGTAAGAAAGGTATGTGAATCTTTTCTTCCATTCATCTGCTCTCACCATGTCCTGATACAGTCAGACAACTACAACTGTCTTCTACACCAAGAAGCAAGGGGGAGTGAGGTCTGCCTCCCTGTGTGCAGAGACAGTCACACCAGTTCCAGAGACTGTCAGCAGTCAGATCACCCTATCTGCAGCCTACCTTCCAGGGACGCATAATGTGCTCGAATACTTCTGCAGACACTTCACGACTTACCACAAGTGGGAAGCTCACAACATGGTGCTGCGTGACATTTTCAAACAGTGAGGAACCCCAACCAGAGAGCTCTTCGCTTCCTAGGCCAACAAGAAGTGCACAACATATTGCTCCAGAGGAGCCTTATATTACTGCTCCCAGGGCAATGCTCTCCTTCTTTCCTGGCCAGACCAGTTCAACTTCCCTCCACTGCTGCTACTACCACAAGTTCTATGCAAAATATGGCAGGACAGGGCAACAATCATCCTGATCTTCCCTTTGTGGCCCAGACAGTTCTGGTTCCCCAACCTCCTGTGCATGTCACCTTGGCCGTTGATTACCCTCCCAATATTTCCTGAGCTCTTGGTCCAGTGCAACAGCAGCCTCAAACACCCCAAATCCATGACCGCTCTACCTCAGGGTGTGGTATTTGGATGGGCGGCATCCCTAGAACGTGCACGCTCCTCAGCTGTATGAGACAGCCTCTCTAATAGCAGAAAGGACTCAACTAGAAAAAGTTACCTAGCTAAAGGAAAACGCTTCGCATCCTGGGCACAACAAAGAGTTCTACCAGAAACTACAGCTATCCTTGAAGACATCGGGTCTACCCCTCTGGCTCTTTGCGAGTCCACTTAGTGACAGTCAGTGCAGTCCGTCCACCTCCTCTGGACTACTCCATCTTCACACACCCACTAACCAATTGATTCTGGTATAAGACGCAGCTGCTGATGCCTCCTTTGGGAGGGTGGTTCTCCGCTCAACCCTATCGTCCTCATCCTTGCACCCTCCTCCTACTTAGGAACTGTTTGTCAATCGCCCACAATAGAATACAGTAGAGACCATCACTCAAAGAAGAAGCTACTTATCTATAACTGCAGTTTCTTCAAGATATGTGGTCTTTGCCTGATTCTACTATCTGCCTGCCTTCCCTTCTGCTTTGGATATTCTCTGATTGGCAGTGGAGAAGGAATTGCAGAGGTGGTTGGTCTGCCCCACCTTTTATCACCTTGGTCGTAGGCATGAGGCGAGCCAGGGCACATGTGTGGACCAACGGGGGAAGGGATAGCTCAGTGGTTTGAGCATTGGCCTGCTAAACCCAGGGTTGTGAGTTCAGTCCTTGAGGGGGCCACTTAGGGATCTGGGGCAAAATCAGTACTTGGTCCTGCTAGTGAAGGTAGGGGGCTGGGCTCAATGACCTTTCAGGGTCCCTTCCAGTTCTATGATAAGTATATCTCCATATACACCTCTACCTGGATATAAGGCAACCCAATATAACACAAATTTGACTATAACGTGGTAAAGCAGTGCTCCGGGGGTGGGACTGCGCACTCCAGCAGCTCAAAGCAAGTTTGATGTAGCACAGTTTCACCTATAACATGGTATGATTTTTTGGCTCCCGAGGACAGCGTTATATCAGGGTAGAGGTGTATATAGACACTACTTTCAAATTCTCCAACTCTGGGCACAGGGTGTGCATGTGTAATTCCACAGTGGACTACAGATAGGGACCACGCATCTCAAAGAACCTCCAGTTACAGGTAAATAACCTCCTCTTTCCTGGAATGCATTTAAAAACAACTGCAGGGGTATTTTGAATAAAGAACTATGCATACACAAATCTGTCAGCATCAATAAACATGTCTGTAGTTGAGTTGCTGAGACAGACTATTAGCAACAGTTCCTTATATCCTTGTCTTTTTATTCCTTTCACTTCCTATTGGCTGCCACTTTCTTTGGTTACCAGAGTGACACCCAGCAAGTGATGGTCAGTCTCTTCCTGCAATTAACAACATAAAATACTTTGTACTGATCTAGTGTCTTCCACTGGAGGCGTTCAAAGCACTTTGCAGACATTAAACAAATAGGATGCAATGGTATTGGCTTAGTTAAAATAATTATTATTCTTATTTTCTTATCCTGTTTCTCCATTTGTGTTTGGCTGCTTTGGCAGATGACAAATAGGGTGTGGTTTTTTTGGTTTTTTGTTTTGTTTTTTTTTAAAGCTCATAATACAACTCTCTCCACTTTGAATGTTAGGCAATTGTACTGCACCATGTTGGTCCTTGGTCACCACCTTTCTCTTCATATCTTTGTTTCTTAAAATATTCCAGTCAGATTCTTCAAATGTTTTTAATGCCTAAATCTACCCACTGCCTCCCCCAAATTAGAATGAAAGTTTTAATTGAGAGAGTGTGAGTGCATGCACTCAAACTGGAATTTGTTGACTTCTGACTAGTATAGTTAGATTTTGCCATTGCACTTAATTTTGGAATAAAGGTAATTTCTCTCCTGTACACTGATGAATTCAAGTAATAAAAATATACTGTGGCACACTGATTTTTTCCATGTTTCTCAAATGGTCAGTGTTTAGACTGACAGTATTTCTAGCTGATCCCATGGAATTCAGCCATTATTTAGGCCCGAATACAGGAATTTTCTCCCCCAGATTTCCCACTGTTGCTGATATGGGTTTAGCTCAGTCGGTGCTAGCAATGTTGGGGATCATAGTGTAGATGGGAACCTGGCTGCTGACAACATTTTAAGCACCACCTCATCTTACCTTGCTTAGAGCTGGTCTAATTGACATAGTGTTGAAACTGGTGGAAGCAGCTGGCCATCTGTTTCCATTTGGGCTACCCATGTTGCTAATACTGGTGGAGCTGAACCAGTGTTAGCAACAGTGGGATATTTTTGAAGAATTTCCATAGCATAGACAAGGCTCTAATATGAGAGACATGACAACATTATGACTGTTTCAAGTGGAATATGGTGTGTGTATATATAGACTCAAATTCCCTGCTGATGTAAGTGGGCAGAACTCCATTGAAGTCAATGGCGCTGATACTATGTACTTTAGCAGGCAATTTGATTGTGATGCATAAAATATCCAAACAAATGATATTTGTCTTTAGTTAACACCTTAATTATACAGGTTGGACTGCGACACGTAGGCCTCACTGTTGTAGAAGAAGCAGAGTATAAAGTTATATAAATGGATGCAGAGAGCAGAAAGGAGAAGTTTGTCTGCATAAGTACCAAAGGAACAGTAGTAGTGCTCATTTCTAAAACAACTGCTGGCCAGCTTTTCAGAAGGAATGCAAGGTACCAAGATGTATCTAACTGTAAAAGGAATAGTGTCTAAGACAAAAAAAAAGTTAGTCTAAACTTTCATGCACACTGCAAGTTTTCCAACAAAGTATGCAAATGTAAGACAACTTTGCAACTGGAAAATAATTAGTGTTCATTGTCTGGAAGTAGATCTCTAGACTTTAAGGTCATTGAACTAATTTAATTTTTTTGGGGGGGTGATGGTGTGTGTTTATCATGCTAACAGCTAATGAAATATTTTATTCCCCTTTGTTTAAGACACATTCTCATGTGTTAATGTTAGGTTGAGCCAGAGTAAAGTGACTTCTTGCTGGCAGAAGAAGGTGACTGATTTGTAATTTAAAAAAAAAATTGTTTTTTACAGGTTTTCAGTAGTCCTGAATCTGAGAATGACTGACTAACCTGCTTAGCTGATTTTCTTATGTACTAGCTTGAAGATCCTACACTCCAGGGACCAGTCTAATTTGTAGTTGTGAAGTTTCTTTTTAGGATTTTGATCTCCACCCAGTAAATGTGGTTGCTTCCCTGAATAGGCTCTGATTGTATATAGTAGTAGAGGTAGAGAGGTAAAATGTATGCTTATAAGGAAATGGGAGATTGTAAAAAGGGACATTAACTTCAGTTACATTTCTCCCTCAAAATTTTGTATCTACTAAAGTTACAAGTAAATTACTAGAACTGAAAGAAGTGTATTAGGAAGAATATTCTCTATATTTTCATTTTGTTTAATCCCTACATTTTGGCAACATTTTGGGCACAGTCAGTTTACATGCATGGAAATAGTGGGAGTTAGTTTCTCTTCTGCCCTTATAATCAAACATCAAGAGGGGAGAGAAAAATCCCTTATACACCTTTCATGTATAAGGAGGGGAGGGTGGAAAGTGTATCAGGGCATTCTGTTTAAAGTAGGCTCTATCAGAAACTGAAGGAGGTTTTACATAATTCATGGTAACAGTGCCTTTTTATTCTCTGTTCCTAGTAATTTCAAATATTTGGGGCTTGATTTTTCATAGACTGTGGCCTGAGAGCTGCATCTATTTTTGTACACATGTGCATGTTTTCTATTGCACATTCATTTACTGCAGTTGTGTACACAGTGGGAGGGATTGGCATGCTCACAAAAAGTCCCTGACTTGAAAATGCATTGGCCGACCAACCAGGGGCATAGGAGAGGTTCGAGGTGTGGGCTCCGGCCCGGCGCAGCTTACCTTGAGCAGCTCTCATTGCCTTGAGCAGCCTCCGTTCCCAGCCAATGGGAGCTTTGGTGGAGGTACCTGCGGGGGGGGGGGAGCAGCGAACACAGCCCTCTGTCCCCCCCTTCCCCATGGGCTGCAGGGACATGGTGCCGGCCGCTTCCAGGAGCAGCGCTGGGCCAGGGCAGGCAGGGAGCCTGCCTTAGTCCTGCAGTGCCACAGGGGTGGCTATCCCGTAGGCCGTAGTTTGCCCGCCCCTGCCTTTAGCTGTTCATTTCCAGACTTCTGAGGGAAACAGGGTTGGTAGAACTATTCTGTGGAAATTCTCACATTCTCTGGGATTCCATTGACATGCTTTCAATTGTAACTATTTGCTAATTAAGTTTTGCATTTACAAGTAAATATGTACAATCTGGCAGTTACGGTTGCCAGGGAAAAAACTATAGCTGAATTTCCCAAAGTGTAGGTAGTGTTGAATTACATCAGGCTGTTTTTATTTAATGAATAAACCGATCTAATATTTGTGGGATGTAATTCAGATGGGAATTTGTATCAAGAAGCTTGCAGCAGACTGGTTAGCCCTGCCTTGGTGCTCGTTGTAGAGGGGAGGGGACCAAAATCCTTCCCTGTGAAATGTGGGCATAATGCCAGTCCTCGGTGCAAAGGCTCTGAGGCTAGTGATGTACATTAAACTCTCTAAAATAGGAATGGCACCAGCATAGCCTGCTCTCTTCAATGCCATCCAGCAGAACAAGCTTAGTGTGCCTGTGCACCTTCCCAATATGGCCAAGTGGCTTTGATGCTGTGGCTCTAAAAAACTAACACCTCAGTGATTTGTCCATCCACCCGGAGAATTCCTTCAAAGGAGCATCAGTGCTTTTGGGTGGTCTTTTCCTTTAGAAAATGTCAGTACTCTTCAATGCCAAATCTTTCCTGGTGTTTGGTGGGTGCACTGGGCTAAAGGAGAGTGTGGATAAAGGAGCTCTGATCCCACTCTGTCCTCCAGGACAAGATCCTCAGTAATAGGACACAATTTCCTGCTGCCACTTTAAAATGCTAGGAGAGGGCTCAGGTACCATTCACACCTGAGATCCAAGAGGGAGTGGTTTCTTGGTTAGGTGGATAGTCAGAAGCAGCACTATGGATTTCTCTGATTTGCCTCACCCATTTAGTTTTCTATAGGCAGAATGGTTGTGGAATCAGCATGTGTCTGCTTATCTCCCCTCAGCATGCCAGGGCAAAAGCTAGTTCTTAGGTTGCAGATAGGCAAAGAACGTTTAAAATGAGGCTTTAAAGAAGTTTAGCTTTCCATAATTATCATATTGCATAGGTAACAGTGTAACTACTGGTAGCAACACTGCCAGGGTTTTCACGTGCTTTCATGTATATGTTTACGTCCTGTGTGTGGATTTTAATCTAAAGCCACGTTAATTGACTGGGGGTACCACTAAAACAGCCAAGTAAACTGAGCCTGTTTAAATAAGTTTTGAGATATTTGAGCACGGTCCCTGAATGTAACTGTTACAATGAACAAAATATGAGCTTCAGTTCAGGATTGCTGATAACATTTTTCTTCCTCAGGAAGACTATGATCGTCTGAGACCGTTATCTTATCCTATGACAGATGTCTTCCTTATCTGCTTCTCAGTGGTAAATCCAGCCTCATTTCAAAATGTGAAGGAGGAGTGGGTACCAGAGCTAAAGGAATATGCACCTAATGTACCCTTTTTATTAGTAGGAACCCAGGTATGTCTGGTTTTATTTTGCTTGTTTTATTTAAATAATCCAGATCATCTAACGTGTGTGCTTTCTTTGGGCCCAAGGCCCCTGCAGCAGGATCCAAATAACTCCTTCTCTGACTTCAACTGGAAGAGTTAGACCTAGCCTACACCTATAACTTACGTAGACCTAGCTACGTTACTCAGGGCTGTGAAATATTTCATGCCCTGAGCACTGTAGTTAAGACATCAGTACATGAGAATGGTCTGACCCAGTTTGGCCAGTGGTGGTCCTAGCCCAGTATCCTGTCTTTTGACAGTGGCTGGTACCAGATGCTCCAGAAGGAATAAACTGTATTGTAATGGCAAGTATTGAGTGATTCATCCCATTATCCAGTTCCAGCTTCTGGCAGTCAGAAGTTTGAGGATACCCAGAGCATCGGGTTGCGTCCCTGACGGTCTTAGCTAATAGCCATTGATGGACCTATCCCTCCATGAACTTATCTATCGTATATACTCGTTCATAAGCTGAATTTTTTTAGTAAAAAAGGGAAGCACCAGAGACGGGGGTTGGCTTATGAACGGGTGTAGCGAGGGAGAGGTGGGACGCAGCCCCTCCCCCCAACAGAGGGAGCAAGGAGAGGCAGCACAGCCAGGAGAGACAGAAGGGAAGAGATGGGGCCAGAGTCTCTCCGCTTCTGGCCACACTGCTCTCCCCCCAGCCTCCAAAGCAGCTGCCGCTCTGGGGCTGGCAGGCTGCAACCGTGCCGCTCAGCCCCGCCCCCCAGAGCAGGCTGCAGCCGTGCCGCTTGGGCGCCTGAGCACGCTGCGGCCGTGCCGCCCGGCCCAGCCCGCTGGAACATGCTGCGGCTGCACCACCCAGTCTGGCCCACTGGAACATGCTCCGGCCGCGCTGCCTAGCCTGCTGGAGCAGCTCCAGCCAGGTTAGAGACATCCTCTCCTGGCCCTCCCCAGATAAGGTGGGAAGGGATGGAATGGGGAGAGTGTGGGGGTCCTGGGCTAGGGGTGGAGTCATGTGGGGGGTGGTCACAGGAGTTACTCCCCTGACTCCCAGCTTCTCCTCTCCCACCCCCCAAATTTCCCCACCAGTTGCTGTCCCGGCCCGTCAGGGTAAGAGGCTGGAGCGCCAGGACACTTTGTTTACTTAGCTTTACCTCCATGCCTGCGGACACTCGATGTAAACAAACCATCTCGGCCCACCAGCGGCTTATCCTGATGGTCTGGGAGCCAAAGTTTGCTGATCCCTGAATTATAGGGTCGGCTTATGAACATTTTCCATTTTTACTTACCCACCCTGGGGGGGGTCAGCTTATAAACGAAATGGCTTATGATCCAGTATATACGGTAATTCTTTTTTGAACCCAGTATTACTTTTGACCTTCACAACATCCCCTGGTAATGAGTTCCACAGGTTGACTGTGCATTGTGTGAAGTAGTAGTTTTGTTAGTTTAAACCTGCTGCCTGTTAATTTTATAGGGTGACCCCTGGTTTTTGTATTATGTGAAGGAATAAATAACACTTTTCTATTCACTTTTTTTATCCACACCATTCATGATTTTATAGACCTCTATCATATCCCCCTTAGTTGTCTCTTTTCCAAGCTGAACAGTCTTAGTATTTAACTTCTCTGCATATGGAAGATGTTTCATACCCTGAATCAGTTTTGTTGTCCTTCTGTCCTTTTTCCAATTCGAGTACTGTATATCTTTTTTGAGATGGGGCGACCAGAACTCCACCCAGTATTCAAGGTGTGGTTGTAGATTTATGTAGTGGCATTATGCTATTTTCTTTCAGACCTTCCCTCTTATTAGGCAACCTAACCCCCAATGTAGATGCAGGTAAGTTCAATGGAAAGATTCTCCCACTGACCTAGGTACTGCCTTTCAGAGAGGTGGATTAATTACGTCAATGATGTAGGAAGCATCTATACTATGCTGCTGTAGTGTAGACATGATCTTGCTCACATCCAATAGTAGGAAAACAGGGTCACTTGTGTTCTAAGTATTCCTGAGTGAATAACTGATTCTTCAGTTTGTTGGCCATACTGAAAAAATTAAAACTAGATTTTGGGTAGACCTAAATGAATTTTTTTCTAAATTTTTGGTGAACTGAAGAGTCAAAGAAAATTATTGTTTCAAGGTCATACAAAATGTTTAGTTTGAGGTTTTAAAATCTTTAAAAAAAATAAATCCAGTAAATTTCAAAACAAATTTGTTTAGATTGTATACACCTCATTTAGAAAATGTCAAAACAAAATGTTTCAAATTTATGGGAATATTTTTAGCGCCCCCCCCCCCCCCCCCCCATCAATATGGTGAATTCCCCATGAATTTGCAAAATGTTTCCATCAACCTACATCTGCATTTTTCAGTGAAAAGTTTTGGCCAAAAAGTGTGTCACAGCTCCAGCGTTACCTTCATTCTATTAAAACAAAATGCATCATGTTACACAAGCAGTTGAGGCTATTGAGCAGGGAGCTGGGTTTACAAGCATTACTCTTCCAGGTAACTCACTGAAATCAATAAGATTACTAGTCCCAGAATGCACTGCAGGATTGGGCCCCACAGTAGTAGCATAAGCCTGTGCCACAACTAATAGTCCTATCCAGTACCCATTGAAACAAATGGAGAGACTTCTCTTGATTTCAACGGACATTGGATTTATAGGGAACCAGGGCATAGGCAGTCTGGCTTAGCGGTCATGGCTGTGCTGGTGTCCACGTATCAAGGATGGCCATGAGGCAGTAGTTAGAGAGCAAGGATCAGAGTAGTCACTAGACCTGGTATCAACAGGCAGGAGGCTGGGGTTGGAGGCCAGAGATCAGAAAACAAGGTGAGGTCTGGAGTCACAGCATGCCAGAAGTCTGCATGATTATCTAGACAACTTCTTGGGGCACCCTCCAGGATTAAATAGTGAGCAAGAACCAATCAGAAGGCCACAGGGTGCTGTCACTCTGGACCCTGTGGGCAGTACTTCCTGAGGTGCCCAATCGCCATAGTGCCCCTTGGATATGGCACTGCATGGCCTCTCCGTAGACTGTCAGATGACCTAGGGTCCACAGTGCCAGGTTCTAGTCCCATGGATTGTGGTCTAAGCAGAAGCAGCTCAAGTTTTCCCCAGTGTGTACTGGATTAATCCTGCCCCTCCTGTGTTCATTGGTGATTCTGGAGTGTCACACTGAAGTTAAGGAAAAAGAGCTGAGAATAAATAACCCACATACCCTTCCTTTGGATACGCAGGTATTGGGGACCTGATCTACATCTTCATGTGGTTTTTGGATCAGGCCCTAGAACTGAGGACATGTTATGGCTCAATGATTTCTATTTGAAATATGTGTATAATCATCATGCAATATTATTACCATCTTTCTGACTAGATTGATCTTCGTGATGATCCAAAAACGTTAGCAAGATTGAATGATCTGAAGGAGAAGCCTATATCTATGGAGCAGGGACAGAAGTTAGCAAAAGAGGTAAGTCAGACACTCGGGGGGGAAATAAACCTGCTCCTACCCAACTTATTCTTGATTGCATTCTTTTCTCCTTATGTGCTATTTTCATACTTATTTCACCAGTCTAGATAACCAGCCTCACTTAGATGTTTCCGTTTTAATAACAGTGTAAATCTTTTCAATACAGAAGTCAATAATGATTGAGTCAGATAATTAATTCAAATGGGGGATGTACCTGTAGGCTGTTAATCATTACAAAACAAACTCTTTTTTAAATGTCAGGAAGATGCTAGGCATTTTTATTTATAGCCCATTTTCAGAAACGAATCTACAAGTTGGCAACAATTTTTTTTTCTTCCTGTTCTTTAGCTGAAGGGTTTAGGACTGTACAGTCAACCCAAAACAAGCTGCTTGTAACATGCTTTCTTCAGAAGCAGAATCTAAAGAAATGAATTCCAAAACTATCATCAAAAGACAAAGAAAAGGAATAATTTGCTTTACAGGACATGGAACATATTGGGATGATTTTTCTAGGTTAAACAAGACTTTGGGGTGTTTCTATAAAAACAAAAAAACCTCAAGAGCTAACGAATAGATCTGAATATATACTTATGTAGCTATTAAATTCATTTTTTTTTTTTTTTTGGACAGATAGGAGCCTGCTGCTATGTGGAGTGTTCAGCTTTAACACAGAAAGGACTGAAGACTGTTTTTGACGAAGCTATAATAGCCATTTTAACTCCAAAGAAACACACAGTGAAAAAAAGAATAGGATCAAGATGCATAAACTGCTGTTTGATCACGTGAGATACATTTGACAATGGCCAGGCCTACTGTGAATTTCTATCAAACGTAAATGATACAGTTCATAAGTACACAGAACTTGTTATAGATCATAGAAGTTTGTAAGCTAAACTTAGGAATCTAACCTCTGAAATCAGTGAAATTCAGAGGAACAAAACCAAGCAAATCAACAAAACTCTCGTAAGAAGCAGCCACCATCTTTTACAAATACTTTATTTGGACTGGAAGATACAATCAATCTCTCAGGGGTTAAAAAGGGTAGAGCCGGCAACAACAGCATATAAATAATGCCCTAAGTGGAGATGCTTGGCCCAAAAACACGTTGAAAATATTTCAATAGTCTCTTGCTGTGATCACATAAAAATTTCTGCCCAGTCTGTGTGGAATCTGCACAAAGAAATACCTTCTCTCTCTGCCCCAGTTATCTGCTTTTGTATGTAAGCTGCTTCCGATTCCAGTATATCCACAGAGGTGCAATAATGAGGCCAGCCACATAGCCAAAGGTAGCTCCGAGGGAACAGGAAATGGGCCATATCTGAGGGCAGAAAACATACAGTAAAAACAGAGAAACAAGGAAAATATTGTTTGAGCACAAGTTCAGTGTAATCGAAATACTGAAAGGCGGTACAACCTTTTTCTCTTTAAAGCTTGACGTGCTTTCCTAAAGAATGCGAAAAGTATAACAATCATACATGCATTTATCATGAACACTAAGTGTTGTACAGTTAACTAATATGCATTAAAATGTAACCAGCCTTTTGCCTACTGCAGGCTTAGTGTGATACTCACAAAAGCATCTGAGAAACTTAAGTATTTGTGTTACCTGAAGTTTGGGCCAGATTTATTGAAAAAGTATTCTTCAATTTTTCTGCACCCCTTTTGAGACTTAAAAAAAAAAAAAAACCTGCATATTTTACAACATACACTTGTACCTTTTGCCTTCTTTCTCCACATGGACCTTCTAAGCTGTTGGATAAGTGTGCAGAAAAGAATGAAGAATTCCAAATGAGCCTACATACCAAGATGGGGACAGGGTTTGGTTGACTACACATACCAGCATGGACTTGAAAAGCAGGCAGGGGAATTTCATAGTTCCTTCCTACTGCTAGTCAAAGGGGAAGTATGGATGCTGACTGCATATTTTACACACAGTTCAGCAATCAAAAAGCAGGCCCAGTTAAATGCAGGCCCCACTGGGATTTACTGCTTAGAAATTCATTTCATTTCCTACTACAAGGGCAGAATTGGCTCAATATGGTCAACTCATTCTCACACTGCCTCCGGTAATGGGGCAAGTACTAGAGTGGATTTTTTTTTCCCATAGTTGAACCTGGGGGGAGAGGGTGAAATCAAAAAAGTATTTAAATTAAAGCCCTAATCTAGCCTAGGACGTGGTGGTTAGAGAGTAATTACCACCCAGTAACATCCCATCAAATGAAGAGCCTCACTATGTTGGTGACGAAAGATAAATTTTAATTCCTATTCTTATGATTCCTCCATCTTTTGCCAGGGCAACCCTTACTATGTCTGCAGAACAATTATCTCCATTTTGAGGCAAGTATACAATGTACTATTCTTCTCCTGTCTTCAAGGTGGAGGAGAAAACTGGGCATCAGAAACTATCACTTTCTAGCTTTTTCGCTCCAGGTCTTGGCTTGTGCTTCATGAGCAGCAAAGAGTGTGTTTGCTCTTTATGGTACTCATCTTCCTTCTGAAGTCAGCTTTTTCCTAGCTTTGATTCTGTCCATTACATCCTTCAGGTTTGGGGAAGCATATTTCCCTCCTATCCTCTGACCCTGAGAAGTTTAACTCGAATAAGTACTTTGGTCCTCTGCTGTTTCACCTTCCTTATTGTGTGCAGTTTTGTAAGCATTATTTGGAGGTCTTTAGGAGTGTAGCAAAGATGACTGACTATAAATGAGGTGCCTTAGGTACTCTTTATTGACCTTGAGTCACTTTCCATTCATGGCCCCTGTTTGTATTAGGTAATTTTGTTCAACAGTGTCATAACTGCTGCCTCTTTTAAACCAAAGATTTGGTCATTTTCATTCATTAAGAACGGCACAGCATCTCTTTGGTATAAAGTCTTGATGTCGTCACACAATAAGGTATTACATACATTTAAAAATAGTGTAGTGTGTTTTGTGGCTTTGGGTAAGATCATGCTTCAGTTGATGCTTTGCATTTCCATTATCAGGTTGAAATCAGAATTGTACAGGTCATTATACATGTTTACAAAGCAAAAATCTCTGCAATGATATAACAAATGTGTTACCTTCTGTATGAAAGTGCCTCTTGCAGTACCACTAATGGTAAGAAGAAACCATTTGTATTTCAGCCAAGTCAAATACCTCACAATGGCTTGATTAACTTGGCAGTTTTCTTTGTGTCCAGTTCACTAACTCTAAGTGATCAGTGACCCTTTATTAAAAATCTTAGCTACATTAAGTGAATTCAAGTATGTAGGTCCTCATCTGCTTGTCACAAGTACATGTTGTTCCTCGTGGCTTTTGGAATCTTTCATATTTCCCCTTGTGAATCAATATCCCTCACAATCTACAGCAACTCTTTTTTTGCCCCATCCATGCTCTTACTGGGTCAATCAACTGCTACTATGACTTAAGGAATTGTGGGGGATAGTTATAGCTTCTCCTGGTCCAATTGTAAACTACATCAAACCTGGTGTAAAGCTCAACATTAAAAACCCTCCTGCATTCTCAATCATTGTCCAGCACTTCATAACTTTATTTTTTTAAATACTGCCATCACTTTCTTCCTAACTTCAAAAGCATTCTTCCTTGCTTCCTTTTAAATCTGTGCTAGTATACTGAAGGTTATAGACCATGCCATCAAAATTCAATCCAGAGATCTTTGACAGACCTCTGCAATCCTCCCTTGGATTTTAGACAGACAGACACACTCTTACTTTTCCCAGCAACTAAGTGGAAGGGGGCAAAGAGACAAGGAATGCCACAATTCCAGTGGCACAGAAGGAAAGGATATTGGGCCAGATGCTCGGCCTGACTGCAGTCCCTTTGCACTGCTCTGATGGCACAAAGGAGCTGTAAAGCCAGTTTTACTTGGCCTCCCGTGGATTCCCCGAACATGGGGGAAAATCCGCAGCATGTACAGACTGAGCCTAGCTATGTTGTGCTCATCTTCCTCATAGCCTCCAGGGTAAGGAGTGAAATGGGGGGTTGAGAATATTGTCAGAGCCCTTCTGCACCGTTCTGACCCTTGTCTGCTGGAATGGCCCTTGAAGCTGACTTGCAGCCAGGTGGAATTTACAGGAGCCCAAAGGCTCTTCTAGGTTGAATTAGCTGCTGGCTGGCCCCAAGACTGAGAAACTGCAGAGATAACAAAGTGGCCTCTGCCCCCCTGGACTACTGTGGTAACTGGAGCCACAAAACAATCACAGTGCAACTTCCTCCAATTGTGATGTGTCATGGCATAAGAGACCCACAAAAACACTCATGACAACACACACAGCAACTGTAACTTCATTGATTCCATAAGGGCTCTCCTGATCTTCAAGGCTGAGTATCACTGCTCTCGATTGTTTCCTGGACTCTAATTCCCATAGGTTCAAATCATTTTCTGCTTTGCCTTTTTGAATCAAATTAATTTTCTTGGTCAGGCTGGATTCTCCGTGGTTTCTACATTTGCCCTCTGTATTTGAGTTGGCTTCCCTTCACTTCCCCATACCATGTATCAACTATCCCATTCGGGACATGACAAAATAGAATCTAAGCAGTAAATACTTCTGTCTAGTTAAATAAAAGATTTTGTTCTACTTTTAAAATGTATGGAAGTATTAAGATCATGCGGATTGCAGTCCCCTCTCAAAGCTCATTCTAGTCCTCAGAGAATTTAGAGGACTGTACACAATTTAGTTTATTTTCTACTCTCTGCCCAACAGGAGTTAGGCACCTTTCTCTGCAGCCCCTATCTACACACCCTCACTGGTTCCCACATGAAAGTTGGGTCAGGAACACATAAATAGGAAGGTAGGCTGCATCCTCACTTCAGGTCAGAGAGAGGGGAAAGTTTCTGGTTGTGAGACAGGGAAAGCTATGACTTCCTTCAGACAACTATCACAAATTGTCCTGCTTCTGAGATGCCCGAATAAACATCAATCAGCATCCCCACAAAACCCATGAAAGCAGCCAGTTTCCATATGGTATACATGTGAAAAATGGCCAATTCTAAGGTGTGTGTAATTATGAATCTGAATTGAACAGCTGCTTGGAAAAAAAAAAATCTAGCATCCACTCGCCAATTATTGCACAAAGACACTATTTTAAGGGAGGGAGCATGGTCCAGTAGTTAGAGCACAAGACAGGCATTCTGGATTCTATTCCTAGCCTGGCCACTGACTTGTTCTGTGACTTTGGGCAAGTAACTTCTCTGCGCCTCTACTTTACCATCTGTAAAAATCAGATAGTACTTGACTCAAGAAATCCCCATGAGAAGGCATTATAGAAATGCAAGGTTACTATCTGATAGACTCATTGTTAAGATGAAAACCTACTACTAAGCATATTGCAGACTGGATTGTATGGTATGGTCGCATTGCAGTGCACTGGCCCCGAGGGACTGTTAGCAGCCCATATATGGCTGCTCTGACTTATACTGGATATCTGGCCCTGCACTCAGAAGCCTCAGGATTTGGGGAGAGCAAAGGTAAATACTGCTCCCCTCATGCACCTACTTGCACTGTATGCTCGTTGTCTGCAGCTGGGGATTTGGCCTAAGATCGCACAAAGGGTAAAAATGTTATGTTGGTTAGTAACTTCTCTTACTTGTATTAGGTCTTCTACAAAAACATGCAAGCATTCAGATTCTGAGCCAGGGTCCAGTCCAGTATGGTGCTGGGCACTTGTCAACTCCCACTGCCTTCAATGAGAGAGGAGGGTGCCCAGTATTGCACAGAGAAGGCTTAGCAGGTTGTAGTATTACATCAAAGTAAGTAGCACTGCAAAACCATATAACTGGACAATAAAATTGGAACGCATCATGACTGCATGATTATTTTGCCCTTTGTTAACATGTAACTCTCATCACAAGGAATGGGAGTTGCATATAGGCAATGCTAGCAGCAACACTTACAGTTAAAGTTGCTCAATGTAGTGTATATAAAGTGGGCAGCTACCTACTAGGAAAACAGGGATTTATTTTTAAAGATGCAAATAGCAGATACAATTTTTAATACATTAAGCCTATTCTTTAGACATTGTATAAGGGCACTTCTTTGATTCCTGAACTATAACTTTAATTTTTTGTGCATACTATTTTACAAGATCCAGTCTAGAGCTGTCAATTAGGAAGTTATGTAAGTAATATGATTACACAGGTTTCAGTTAGAAATTGACTAAATAAATGTGCACAGTGATTTTTTTCCCCCTTGCACCTAAGATGCCTTACAGGCTTATATGTTTAACTTGTAATGCTATTTCAATATATGCTTTAACTTTTTTTTTTTTTTTGGGGGGGGGGGGGGGGGGGAGGAGGGTTTGCATGCATTTCTTCACTAAACCATGTGTCCGGTCACATGCTATATGTACAGCACACGATGAGTGGTGAAGAGAGAACTTTTTATTTGGCAGTTATGGCTATTAAACGTTGTTTTTAATTCACAGAAATTTAATGGGCTCTGCAAGTTCTCCATTTCCCATTATTAAAAACTGATGTTAATTAAGAAAATATAACCATTAAAAAACAAATCCACCCCCATTAAAGGAAAATAAGGTCCACACCTCCTACTGCATTTCAAAGTACATTTGGGTCCTGCTTTTCACTTTTTCTATCCAACATCCTTTTAAAACAGTCTTTACGCTAGGTAGTAAACCCAGAAGTAAACACCATAAAGAAACCCTTTGAGCTCAGCAGTATTGCGCTAAGAATTAGAGCAGCGGTACTCAGACTTCAGTGGTTCAGGAGTCAAATTAGTGATTATCCAAAAGAGCCACAGTAGTGTGAATTCATTGTTTCATTTATTATTTTTATACACATATATATTTATTCTCTCAGAAAAATGACTGACCAAGCATTATTATTTTATCAACTACAATTGGCTAACGTATTAAAAGTATCCTGATTGGTTAATAATTAAATCACAATGTTAATATCATGCACTGCAAAGAGCTGAGAGAGACTCATTAAAGAGCCACTTGCAGCTCACGAGCCTCAGTCTGAGTATCACTGAATTAGAGTATGTCTAGAGTTTGTGGTCCAGTTTTAACGCTACTTGATTGATTGCCTCCACTTGAGTTAACAAACACAGCTTTATTTGAGATGCTCCACAGAGGTTTGTTCCAGGGGGCATCTAGGCTAGTATTTACAGTCAAGTTAGTTAAATCAAGCTTGATGGCAATCAATTCACTTGAATAAAAGCAGCATCACAAACTCTAGATGGACCCAAAAGTCATACTGTATAAACAGGAACCATGAGGGTCTCTTCATTCCTTTCTGGTGTTTCTATGATAGAAGTAACCATAGTAAGGGCACGTCTACACTAAGGGATTAAGTTGACCTAAGTTACATAGTTCCAGCTACGTTATTCACATAGATGGAGTCGACATAGCTTAGGTCGACTTACTGCGGTGTCTATACTGCGCTGAGTCAATGGGAGACACTCTCCCATCAACTTAACTTACTCTTTTCATTCGGGTGGACGTACCCTAAGTGAAATATCTGTTTCAAGATCCTCTATTAGCTGCCAACAGTGATGAAGTCAACTTAGATAAAGACTACACTAAGTAAAACCAGGTATGTATGTTAACTCAGGAACAGACCTGATAGTTTAACAGTTTGGTGTTGAAAAATATAATAAAACCAAGACTGTCACATTCAAAATCCAATCTCTGTCAGGATATGTCTCTGTCAGGCCTAGTCTACACGATAAAGTTATGTTGACTCAGCTGTTTTGCTCAGGGGTGTGAAAAATCCACCCCTCTGAGCAACATAGTTAAGCCAAGCTAGCTCCAGCCTCTCAGGGAAGGTGGATTACGTACACTGATGGAAGAAACTCTCCCGTCAGCATAGGTAACGTCTACGCTGTAGTGTTTCAAGTGTAGATAAGCCATATAAACACTACAGCTGCGCCACTGTAGCGCTTCAGTATAGACACTCCACTAGTGATGGGAAGGGTTCTCCTGTCACTATAGTTAACCCACCTCCCCAAAAAGCAGTAATTATGTCGACAGAACTGAGCTAGCGCTGCCTACAAGGGGGGTTAAGTTGACATAGCTACGTCTCTCAGAGAGACACAGCTGTGCCGGTCTAAGTTTTTTTTTTTTTTTTGGTGTGTAAACCAGCCCTCAGTGAAGTATGTGTTGCTGGGACTATTAGTTGTATGGCATTTAGAACATGCCTGTGGTGTTGGTCTGTAGCCACACCACCCTGTGCTACAACTGTTGGGTCTCTCAAGCTCTTCAGCATAGAGGTGGCTCAGTAAGCTCTCTAAGCAACACCTAGATGCAGCAAAAAGTCATGCTGATGCTTGAAGTGGAACTCTTTCCTTTGAATCAGTACTGAATCTATGGTCTATGGTGTTAAAGGGCACTGTGCTCCTCTAGACGCCATCTTTCCAGTGAAACATAAAACAGAGGGCCTATCATCTAGGGTGTCCTTCTAATAACGAATAACTTGAAATGCAGCAAATTTTGAAAGAAAATTAAAAATGGCTTTGGGTATGAAATCTTTTTCCTGCCAATTTTTGTTATTATAATCCCATTTTCCTATTTTTAATGTTTTCTCTCCCTCACTCCTGTTGCTGTGCAAGACTACATAAACTGACTATACCTAAAGTGCTGTCAAAGACAAAGTAAATAAACTGAAAAATACTGAAGTAATTTTGTCTCTAGGTTTAAGTATTACTTGTAACAGGTACAAAAAAATCCAGACACCAGTGAGATTTTTAAGCTGACTGTATTCTTTTAAAGATCTCACAGCACTTTTTGTTAGACTAGAAATGTTAACTCAATGTCTGGGCAAATTCCAACTACAATAATTATTTTGCCTATTTAAATTCTACCTGTTCCAACAGTCTGCACTATCCAATCACCATATTTGACTTTTGTGTAGAGCTTCTCTGTGCTAACAGCTATCACATTCCACCTCAGTGGTGATACGTCCATAGTGGGTAAAAACATTTCCCCTACCTATCGCAGTAGGGTTTTGTGAAGCTCACAGTAATTAACTAGTGTTTGTAATATGCCTTGAAATCCTGGGATGGAAAGAATTGTGTGTATCCTGACACTGTCAACAAACTGTAGAAAAGGAAGTTCTTTCCTATTGACTAGAGCTATCACTACATTACCATCTTGTATCATGGGGTTAGAGGCAACTAGATTTTGCATACACAATTCTTTGAATCTTTTCAAAACTTAGGGTAGCTTTACTTAAAGGAATACAATTCTCCGAAAAACACTGCACCATATAAATCTTAAGTTAAAAAAAATCTTGTGACATATGTCAAACACTTATTCTACTATTCTGGTAATCTTGTGTGCTGAAAGATTTATCTTGGGAAACATATTGCAGATATCTTTGGATTTTACAGAAATGAAATTTACAAAATAAAGGTCTGATATGCAATCCTTACATCTATGGAAATTTTGCCTCAATTAGGACTGCAAGATTGGGCCCTACACCCATCAAACATTGTAAGCCTATAACCTTGCTATTTACACACTTACAAGAAGATTCCAATATTTTCAAATAAATGTAAGGCACCAAATCACACAGAAATTTGGTTAAATTTCATATTTCTGATTAACAGAGGGTCTAATAGAAAGACACTTAATCATTAGGATCCCAATTGTGATTTTCCACCATGTATTTTGTGTCTAGTGGGAATGCTTTACATTTTGAAAAATTGTTCAGACAGTGAAAGAATGTTGACATTTTATTTTTAATACTATATTTTGTTCCTGTTAGTGACGCTGATGATTAAATTGTTTAGAATATAATGTATGCTTTTAAAAATGCATTTTCATGTATTTTTTCATATATAGACAGGCCCACTAGTCTGCATAGCCCCTTGTATGCAATACTTTTTCAAAATTTAAATCTGAAAAATAAAATGGAGATTTTTGGAGACACTTGTATTTTTTTTTTTTAATTTAAAAATCTTGGTATTGCTGTCTAGATGACAAGTGGTGCATGGAAAGGAGGTAATTTGTTTGTCTAAGATCAGTGATGTGTCCAGCTTTCTGGACTTTTGAGAATACAAATCTTTCCTATTTGAATCCAGAGTGTGTGAAAGTTTGTAGTATTTAAAAAGTTAGTTAATTCTGGTGAAATACTAAAAAAAAAAAATCCAATCTTGATTTAATTGTTCAGTCATGGACTTCCTTTGTGACTTGAGGCAAATCACTTAGCTTTTCTATGCTTCAGTTCCCCATCTGTAAAATAGGGATACTTACTTCATAGGGGTGTTGCAAGGATAAATACACTCAAAAATTATGAAGGACTTTTGAGATCTACTGATGAAAAGCCCTATAAGAAATATGCATTCTTTATTTACTTATTAATCTTAACCACTGAACAGGTAAGACATAAAAATAGTGGCACTATAAACTTCCTCCACATAGCCACTGGCAACACATCTGAAGGAAACCTCTCTACCAATCATTCCTCAGCCTTTCAACTGAGATTGCTGATGAGGGTGCCAATGTTGATGTGGACAGGTGTCCACAAAGACTTAGATTAACATAGTCACTTTAAAAATTACTTTTAAAGAAAGGATCTCAGGAAGATGGAAGTGGTGTTTCAGTGGCAGCGTGAGCATCCCTGTGTTGACTGCAGAAGCATACCCATTCACATGACAGAGAGAAAACTAAGAGTACTCTACTCAAATAAGTACACTGGAATCTTCTATTTAAACAATGCAAATGAAGAGAGAAGGAAAAAGATGGCAGTAACTGCCCATTCAAACTGACAACTTGACTTGGGGCCACTTCTGTAGGAAAATGCCTGATGGGAACTTCAGAAGTAGATCTGGAGATGACTTATTCTGGCTCTCAAGTCCAGATAGTCTAGAAGAGGAACTTGGACTTGGTGAAGTATTTGCTAAATCCTGAGCTAATGGAAATACACATCTATCAATTATACAAAGCTTATTTTGATATGTACATCTGCTTATGTTTAACAGCTCTAACTTCACTAGATACCATTTAATACCTATCCTAAATCAAAGCAGTACATTTACGAACTTGTTGAACTTTAGAGACTGTAGCTGATTTGAGGTTACCTCTTCCCAGGACTGTCACAGAGCCAAAGATCAGCACTTAAATTCAGCTTGTGATGCCTCTCCTCAACCATGATTAAACATGTTTTACTATTAATGTACAGTTTGGCCCTGCCTACAACATCCATTAAAGAAAGACTAGTCCGAATCCTACTCTATGACCACAATTCTGTAAGCCATTTTATAACACAGACAAACCTTAGCTACCGAAGAAGTGGGCTGTAGTCCACGGAAGCTTATGCTCTAATAAATTTGTTAGTCTCTAAGGTGCCACAAGTACTCCTGTTCTTTTTGCGGAAATCTGTTAGCACCTTTTTGCAACAACCAAGTTTAAATGCAGTTCACTGGGAAAGTACTAACAGTGTTTCAAATCTTGCTGTGGACAAGCCAAATAAGTAATGTTTCTGATTAAATTTAGTTCATTCTTAGGGTTAAAGTGAGCAGAATTTAATGAATTTTTGTATAAGCATCACAGTATGGCAATTTTTACAGGAGTGTTTCACTACCAATAATTTCAAAGCAAATAAAGGTCACAGGTTTATATGTATGTTTGGATCTTTGGTTTTCTTTTTTATATAACTAACCCTAATGATCGCAATTTAATAAAGCTGAAGTACACAGTCTAGATGTGTGCATTAGTTGAGGAAGAGGTTTTCAGCATCAACTTATCATTGAAAACAGATTGTGATATCTAGTATGATGCATCTTTATAAGGAAAATGATTTATTTAGCTGATTTAATTTTATTACCACTTATTTCATAGCTCATGTCACATTATAAATAGCCATCTCTACAGAAAATAAAAAATTGCAGTCTTCAGCAAAGAGTAAGTTTTTGTACGGGTAAAGAGTTGTTTTGCCTACATTTGTGGGTTTCATAGCTTAACTTTCTTTTGTATGTAAGTCTGAGAAGTTAACAAATTGATACGAGGGAATAGGCTGTGGCCCTCTGCTGTTGGCACACAATTCTGATCAATTTTCAAAGCGCTGGTTTCCAACACCCTTATAAATTCAACCTTTGCCCATCTAATTACTACACAGTTGCATCAGAAACTACTACAACATAGTTTAGAAGAGACCTATGTATTGTAACCATGAATTATGCTAAAGGCTCTAAGTGTAAAGCCCATGCAAATCCTTACTCATAACAACAAGAATTTAAATATAGCTAATCTCCTACACTGAGGCCAAGGAGCTCTAATAGCACAGAGGTAATATGAAATTGTCTTAGTAATTAAAGGAAGTTTAGCATAGAAAGAAATGCAAGTCTGATAAATTACAAGAAGTTGCCCTAATTCCAGCCACATTAGACCTCATCCACTATCCAAAACAACCAACTCTCCCACTTTACCTAGCTTGAGAAGGGGAAAAAAAAGATGACTTTTGCAATATGGCCTTGAAGGGCAACAAATAATGGCTCTGGTGAAGAATTAAGGAAGTTACAATAAATGCTCCTCAAATCTGGAAGACACTTTGCTTCCAACCCCCTTCTGCTTAAACTATAGGGCTTTTCGCTTGAGTAACAGAGCTGGTATCAAACTGGGAGAGAGGTGATCCCCAACATCTTAAATTATACCTGGAAACAAACTGGACGCTTGTGTTCTGAATGGAGCACAGGTGTAATATTGTTCAGAAAGTACTGAAACAGAATCCGATGGAACCGAAAGATACATAGGTTATCTTCATTAATAGACCATTGAACATCATATGAAAAATACAAGGCATCCCTTAATTGGCCTATTATATAGATTCTAGGTGAGGGTGGATCAGCATCCTGGAAATGAGGAGAGTCACCATCTTTGCTTTAACATTCAAACCCAGGTTTGCTGTATGGCAGTGCATGTGCTATCATTTTAATGCTAATCATACTTTAACTATAAATCACTCACATCATTTCTGTGTAAATCTCTCTCATAGTTAAAAGAAGATGTCCAAGTTTGCTTTTTATAGAAACCCAGTCCATTAACAAAACTTAAGGTTTGGTAATAAGAGAGAGCCCAAAGTAAACTATACAGATAATGACTATATGAGTAGCTCATTAATGCTGTAAACATGTGGCAACATACAAATGAAAAGATTGAGAGAACATAAGATAATTCTGGAAGTAGTGCTGCTTATGGTGTTGACAGAGGCACACTTCATTTATCTGTACAATTTAGTGAATAAAAGCAGAAATGTTGTAGGCTTACTTTGAGTGGTGACATTACTTTTGGCTTGAGTCAACAAGTACAAGTAAAAGATTTCCACCTGCTACATCATAATCTAGACTCTGCCACACTGAGCCTCAGCTTATTCTGAGGAGCAATTCTGATAGAAATTTCCGGTTGTCTTCTCATTCCATTCTGGAAGGATCATCATTTTACATAGATCCAATCATCAGTATTACAGGAATACTTAAGCTTTCAACAGCTGGAGAGCTACTTCATCACTGCAGTTATGAAGACACAACAGACTGTCCTGGCAGTGTGTTGTGATGTTGCATCAGGACTGTCAATATGTAACAACACTGCATCAAGGTGATTTAACACTGGTGTTCCAATACAACATCACAATCCTGTGTCAATGCCTCTTCTCTTCCCACCTCTGTACTCTCAGGTGAAGACAGAGAGTGAAGGGTCCATCCTCTTTCATAGCTACAGGGAAAGGAGATCTCATCACTTTCTCTCGCTTCCCATGTGACCAGTGGCAGCACAGGGAATACTCCTGTAAGGAATGCTCTTACTGTTGGTGCCCAGGAATGTCTATCAGACCTAAAGATTCCATGAGGGCCTTGAAGAACCATATACAACTCAAGTAGCTGAGCAGTAAATCTGTGTTCTATTGCAGAGGTTCTCAAATTAGAGGGCACAGAATGTGTTGGGGGAGGATGAAAAGCTTTAAGGGAACCCCCCCCCCCCAAAAAAAAACCATGTACTGTGCGCATTTTACCCATAGCACTGACTAACAAAGCTGATTCCTCCAGCCATAGGAGGTCCTCAGGTGGCACTGTGTATTTGACTCTAGATGGTGCTGTGCATATTGACGGATTTCTGTTAAGCTTGCATCGTATTATACAAAGTCGTTGCTGTCTGTACATTAATCCATTTGCTACAATGTGGTGTGTACATTTAATTGTAAGAATTGACCACAATCACAGTTTTGCTTTGCTCTTATTGCAACGGATTGTTGGCTCTGTTTGAATCAATGCCTTACATATTCTAATAGTTAGTGAGCTGCATGTTGATTTGTTTTTATCGATATATGTACTTGTGTGGTGAGGGGGCATAAACTGCTACAGACACAAAGAAGGGGGTGTGATCACATAAGTTTGAGAACCACTGCTCTATTGGGTGGGAGGAAGGAAAAGACCAATGTTAATGCTGTTCCTTGAATCAGCTCTCTGGGAATGCTAACAGTCCAACTCCAATACATCACCTCCATGGGACATCTCAGCTTGACCGGACTGGGGGTAATGTTTCCATTACAAACACCGCAAAAGTTTGGCCAGGACACCTTTTTCATCTCTTATAATTTAGTGACCAGATATTTTTGAAGTCCCTGTTCATATTATCTCTCAATTGATATTTGTCAAGTTCTACAAGTCAAGCCCAGGTTAATAAAAACCAGCCTATAAAGACTGGTTTCTACCCCACTGACAGTATCATTTTTGTGTTTGACTATATTTATTGAGATAAATACAAATATACAAGCTGTTTTGTATTAAAAAGGTTTCTTTCACTTTCCCCTATAAAGTGGACCATAAAGAACATTAGCATTTAAAAATGTTGTCCCCCACAAGCAGTCTCCTATCTATGGCCTACAGGATTGATAAGCTGCCTGCCCTATGGTTACTCCATAAACTCCCCAGAAAGAGATGATTAAAAAGGATACTCAAGTACTTTAAGCCCAAAATTTCAGTGAGATTTTCACCCCTGCTGAAGCTGCCATATGCTGGGTAAAGGGGCCAGAGTGACAAAGGAGCTCTGAAAACCCTAGATATGGGCATGGGAGAATTCCCCTAGCACAGGAAAGGAGGAAGATAGCCTCAGGTTGTCTTTTGTGGACTCCCTCCCAAGCTCCAGTATAAGGCACATACCAGAGGTGAGGGTAGGAGGGGGAGGTGAGTGTCAGGGACAAGGAGGTGTGCAGCCACAGTGCATAGCGCTGCAGAGGTTCTGCACAGTACTGCTGCCCAAAGACATCCAGTGACAAGCTACTGTAACTTAGAAAACTGCAGATATTCAGTGTCACAGTCTCAGGATAATTGCACCTGTATTCGCCCTCCCCCCCCCCACTTCCTGTGGTCCATTCCAGGAGTGCCCAGTCAGGTCTCAGATCTCCAGTCATCACCTGTCTGTGGGCAGGGACCCTTGTCCCATCCCTTGTGACAGGGGCGGGGAGGAGGGGAGCGCAAGACTGCAAGGCTCCCTGCATTACACTGTGATATCCCTGGCAAGCCAGTCTGCCTAAAGGCCAGCACCTGTGCTTGGCTCTCTCTCTCTGAGGGCTATGAACAGTGCATTACTAGCAGTTACTAGTTACCACCAAGTTCTTTCCAAGCAAGCACATTTATTCTCAAGGTAAAAGCATTGGAGAGAAAATATATAAAAAACAAGCAGATTTAAACAAAAACTAAACATACCAGAATCACTTGTCATACTTATGGGGCCCTAGTAGGCCAAAGTAAGGGGCTCCTTTGGATAGAAAGACCTGTCTGTTAGCTGTATCAGAAAGGAGGCCCTAAGTCAGTTTAAATGCAGCCTTTTTATATCTAAAGCCCTTTCTTTTTCTGTTAGTCTCTGGAAAACCCACTTTGAACAAGTATATGCAAGCCTCCCAAGGGATGGTACCTCTAGAGGTATTTACAACCTGAGTGATTCACTTTAATCATCCCCCACTGGTTTTAGTTCCTGGAGGAGCTAAAAGCAACCATTATCCCCCTCCCCTGAGCTGCATACAATGCCTGGCCCACAGTAATACAGAGATTATTTATTACCTTAATACAATATGTTCTCCAAAAGATGCTGCATGCAGACGCAATATCTGTCACACTCAGCATCTCTGAATAGCTGCCAACACCTGTTTAGATGCCTGAATATAGATTCAGAAGCCCAACTTTAGCCACTCACGTTTGAAAATTCTGACCCAAGTCTATATTAGTCACACACACAAAAAGTTGCCAGGATACTTCCAAACTTGGATCTCCCACATGTCAACATTTGGAGCTGTATAATCAAGAATTACATTTATTTACATTATCGGTCTTATCTAATTAATATGTGTGTCTTGTTCATCAGAATCTATTCATTTTTTATATCTCAGCTCATACTATTGGTATATAAGATACAGATATATTACACAACTTATGAGAAGTTGTATATATAATTTATTAGTGAAGTCTTCAAGACATACATTATCTAATGTAAGGTCTTTATTCTGACCTAGATCTTGTGCAATACTGTATTAATAAAATATTTTTCAAGTATACAACAATTTTCATCCCACAGGAGACCAAAGTACATTGTTAGGGTCAGATTCTCTGTTGCACTCCACCTTGCAAACTTGATTAGACCAGTGCTGATTTGGTAGCAATATACACTCTTTGCATGGGTGTAAACAACAAAGATCAGGGAAATGCAAAAATCTGTCCCTACACATACAACATGCAAACACAGTGAAATGCAGTTTTCTCTGGGGTGGAGAGCTGTATCCACATCGATTGGTGCCCATTGTGACAGATATGGCAATTTCCTGCAATATCTTTGAGAGCGCTAAATGAATTAAGTTTAAATAGCTTTGGAGTCCATAGTATTATAAATGCCGAGTTTTTATACTGTTGTGGGATTGTATGTAACTTCTGTAGAAGGGAGACGTGGCCAATGTAAACCCTGGGAAGTGTTATGAATTTCAAAAGATTATTTTAAACAATTTACCAGACAAGAACGAACTTTTGGGACAAAAAGTTAAACAGCATTTCCCAGGAAATCTCTGGGCAAATGTGCATGCTAATGTACCCCCCTCCAGTAATGCTTTGCCCTGAGGAGGGGACCTTTGTCTGCTGATCATCTGTTATATGAGAACAAGCTCAAAGGCTCAAACTGCATAAAGGAAAGAATGAATGATTAACAGAGGTGCTTATTCTGAGCTAACAGTTGCAATGAACTCGTAACCACAAAAAAAAGCCTTAATAGAGTTTGAAGGATTGATCACGTGCCAGAACCCTTGCTGGAGTTGGGGGTGATCTCTGGTAAGTTTAGCAGCCTGCATATAGGTTCTTTTATTGTTTTCAATATGTTTTCTCTGTAATGCTTTCACCTTAGAGTAAATGTGCTTGCTTAGAAAGAACTCTGTGGTAACTTTCAGTTGTGGGCAATTATGCTGCTTATTGCCTCTGAAGAGAAAGCAAAGCAGGCCTGCTTAGGCACTCTATTTTGCTGGGAAACTCAGTATAGGCAGGGAACTATGCAGCTTGGAAAAAACCTGGTCAGGAGGATGAGAGATACATGGGTCTCTAGGCTGGGGTGGATTCTGACCTAGGGCACTGGGACATGACTTTTAGAAAATGACAGGGGAATGTTAATTAACGTCAAAGCAGGGAAAGCAAAATCCCCATACTTACTCCTGCAAAGTGCCAAGCATTCTCAACCTCCACTAAAGTCAGCAGGAGATGAGGATGCCCTGCACAAGGCACACTTTACAGGATTGAGCCCATTGATTTTAAGGTCTCATCAAAGAAACCACGTAATTGATACAGTAAATGATGCTGCCAAGCACCTACCCTCAAGAGGAGGGAAGGGTGAAACATGCTCCAAGGTTTAGAATATGTAGCTGCAAGAAGTCAAACTTTATTCTTAAGCTACTAAACCACGCATCTGCTATTCTGATTTCTTGGGATATTTAAAATATTTTAATAAAGATGTAATTATACTGATCTAAAAAAAAAAAAGAAGACTTCTGACACAAAGGTAACCTGCTCAGCTGCTGCTGGGAAAAACCCTCCAACAGGAGTATAAATCACCAGGTTTCATGAGGATGAGAGAGACTTGGCGTGCTGACAGCGCTACAAATTTCTGGAAGAGGAGACTTCTGAACTCCATCTGATCAATAGCCTTATAGGGTTGGCAAATACTGATGGATTTATTGTAAACAGTTAGCACCTCACTAAGATGGAACGCAGCAGTGTTTTCTTTCTAATTACACCAATAGCTATTACTAAGAATCATATCAGCGCATTTACATATTTAGGTAACAGTAGAGAGATCATTTCCGCATGTCAATTAACGTCAAATGGAACAGTGCAGACTGCTGAATTTACAGATTTTTCTGCAGTGCCAGCTTCCCATTTTTTTATTGTGCAACAAAGTAGCTGCTACTTGCCAGTGTTTCCTTTGAAATCATAAGGTAAATTTTCAGCAGAGGTATTTGGCCACACAAACTACACAAATCAATATTAAGCCAATAGCAATTTTAAATGCATTTCGTTAAGTGCTTTAATGGAAGGTGCAGGGAAGCTGAAACCCTTGGAAAGCAACTCTCTTCCCCGCCCCATAAACAATAAAAGCAATGCTTTCTATCCACAAACTGAACATGGATACACTCCCTGTCATATTGCTCTTCTCTTCCTGCTTGTGTAGCTCCTCAATATCAAACTCTGAATATTAGCTTTCAGTGATATTTTCTTCAAGCATCTACTGATAATATCAGCACATGCACACAAAACACTTCAAACCAACTGAAAGAGGCAGTAAAAACGCTGCATGATACATGTATACTGGAAAAGAGATATTTATTATAAATGGGATTTGGCTACATTACATAAGCAGCTTCATGCTAGCACCTCTAATACACTTTTACTGTCTCCTTGCTTTTTATTCATCTCTCACACTGCAACAAACAAATGTGTATACACTTATAATAAAAGGTATGAAGACTAACCTGCCAAGGCCGATCCCAATCCAGAGGAATAGGAAATGCTCCAAGCCATGCTCCCACTATGCTACACATTGTGGTAATCTGTAGACTGTTATCCCAGATGGACATAGCTCTGTAAGATTAGCACATATTACAAGATTTTAACAGCACAAAAGTCATCCTTTCACAGCTTTAGACTGACTGATCGGATCTCTGCCACGCTCTGCAAGTCAAACAGCAGATTTTAAAAAAAAGTACAATTGACATTTTATATATAACACACAGATTTATTGGGTGAAGGTGGTTATAGGGGTATGTGTCTACCACACCCCACTCACTGTAGCAACCTTTCCCCCACCCCTTGCATTTTCCATTTTTTTCCAAGGGGGTTTGTTAGTAAGGAGCATGTATCACTTTCCCCTTTCCCTGCCTTAACCACACATCATACATAGAGGGGCAGAATGCAATATCTCCATACCACTTCCAGGCCCTGACAACATGAGAGTTACATTTCAGGCACCAAATCTGGGCTCCAGCATGCAAAACTAACTTAAGTTTTGTACGCTGTACTTAAAAATATAAAAACTGCTATAATGTTATGACTAAGAATTCTACTAGTGCTACTGCCTACATTCAACTCCAATCCCTATGGAAATTGGACAGACAAAAATATTCAACCCACTAGCAGATTTTACTGAATACTACAACTTTAGTCTTCTGATGGAAGCATAACATGATGAAATATAGAAGTTATTTAATAAAACTTTATGGACCTAAAGCAAGTTTTATTTTTGCCAAAGGATACTTAATTATTCCTTTTGGCAATAACAAACAGGTTACTTGGATTTTTGCCTTCAGACTGAAGAATATCATTATAGGTAGGCTGAAGATGTGGAACAGAGATCTGTATTAGGTTTTGGCTAGGATTCAGATTTTGGATTTGAAGCTGATGAAGCTAAATGTCCAGTGAACTGTTATTGAGATATTTCCACTATCTTGAGCCAAATCCAAACCAGAACTGTGGTAGACCCTAGACCAGCTGATGCTACGGTATGCACAATATTCTCTGTCTATGCTGAGTCCCCAGTTGTGTTTAACACTGTGTTAGTTACCACAACTCCCCAGGGTTCTAATATGATGTACTTTCCCAGTACACATAGGTCTAAGTCTCTTTAGCAGCCTCATATATTTCAGCCTTTTGTTAACATATTAAAGATAGATACCTCCTCTGCAGTTGTCATCACTGAAATTAGGAAAGGCCAGTTGCATTTGAAAGCTGTGATGAAAAAGCCTCCATGTGTCAAAAATTAATGTTATTTTAACCTTTTGAGCCAGTGACCCATAAGGTTAGCCATGACCAGCTGACACAATGTTAAACACAACAGTCCCTGTGTGCACTGTTTCACACCATGTTAATTACCATGACTCCTCAGGATTGTTGTCTAACATGATATAATTTCCCAGGGTAGAAAAGCCATTAGGGAGATTATTTTTAACCCAAACTCAGACAGGAGAAGAAAGAAGTGGAGTAGATTTTGTATGGCGTCTATAAGAGAATACACAAGGGACTTCACACAATAGCAACCTTTTTCCCTTTGTAAGTGTAGGTCTTTCTAGCATGCAACTTCCAATCACACTGGAGGATTCAGGCTACTACCATTGTATCACATCAATGGGCATGCTAATAGGGAGGGGAAATTCAGTTATAACTGGAGGCAGAACTGGCTAAGAGCCGCAACAACTGGTAAGAACTAGATGGAGGTATTTCTAGGCAAAGGATATTTTCTATCATAGAATCACAGAAGTGTAGGACTGGAAGGGACCTCAGCAGGTCATCTAGTCCAGTCCTCTGCCCTCAAGTCAAGAGTAAGTAATAACCAGACCATTCCTGACAGGTGTTTGTCTAACCTGTTCTTAAAAACCTCCAATGATGGAGATTCTACAACCTGCTGTCCCTAGGCAATTTGTTCCAGTGCTTAATTACCCTGACAGTTAGGAAGCTTTTCCTAATGTCCAACCTAAACCTCCCTTTCTGCAATTTAAGCCCATTGCTTCTAATTCTATCATCAGAGGTTAAGTAAAACAAATTTTCAATGGCCTCCTTGTAACAATCTTTTATGTACTTGAAAACTGTTACCATGTCCCCTCTCAGTCGTCTTCTCCAGACTAAACAAACACAATTTTTTTCAATCTTTCCTCATAGGTCATGTTTTCAAGACCTTTACTCATTTTTGTTGCGCTCCTATGGACTTCCTCCAATTTGTCCATATCTTTCATGAAATGTGACACCCATAACTGGACACAATACTACAGTTAAAGCCTTATCCGTGCAGAGTGGAGTGAAAGAATTATTTCTCGTACCTAGCTTACAACACTGCTGCTAATACATCCCAGAATGATTTTTTTTTTAAAACAGCGTTACACTGTTGACTCATATTTAATTTGAGATCCAGTATGACCCCCAGATTCCTTTCCTCAGTACTCCTTCCTAGGCAGTCATTTCCCATTTTGTATGTGTGCAATTGATTGTTCCTTCCTAAGTGGAGTACTTTGTATTTGTCTTTATGGAATTTCAGCCTATTTACTTCAGATCATTTCTCCAGTTTGCCCAGATCATTTTGAATTTTAATCCTATCCTCCAAAGCACTTGCAACCCCTCACAGCTTGGTATCATCTGCAAACTTTATAAGTGTACTTTCTCTGTCAGTGGTCCCCAAACTTTTCAGGGTTGCACCCCCCACTTGCCCCATCCATGCCTCCCACACAGCTTGGGGGCAGGGACAGGGATAAGGGGGGCCAAGGCTGGAGCCACAGCTGGGGGTGGGAGCAGAGCCCCGGACAGGGGGCGAAGCTGGCAGTCAGGGCCCCGGAGCTGGCAACCGGGGCCGGGGCCAGGGCCAGGAGAAGAACTGGGTGGTGTTCCCTCCCTGCCCCGGGCCTTGGCCACACACCCGAACATACCTCCATGCCCCCCTAGGAGGACGCATCCCACAGTTTGGGGACCTCTGCTCTATGCCATTATCTAAATCATCAATGAAGATATTGAACAGAAAATGACCCAGGATCAATCACTGCGGGACTCCACTTGATATGCCTTTCCAGCTTGACTGTGAACCACTGATAATTACTCCCTGGGAACAGTTTTCCAATCAGTTATGCACGCATCTTACACCAGCTCCACCTAGGTTATATTTCGTTAGGCTATTTCTACACTACAGCCTATGTCGGCAAAAATGTATTTTGCTCAGGGGTGTGAATATTTCACCCCCGAAGGACATAAATTACACCAACATAAACGTTCATGTGCACACCCAATCACAGTGGTGTTTTCTGTATGCCGACAGGAGAGGTCACTCCCGTCAGCATGGAGCATCTTCACCAGATGCGCTGCATGAACGCAGCTGTATTGGTACAGCTGCACCACTGTACATATAGACATGATCTTAATTTGTTTATGAGAAGATCATGAAAGACAGTATCAAAAACCTTACTAAAGTCAAGATATACCACATCTACCACTTCCCCCCATCCACAAGGCTTGTTAGTCTATCAAAGAAAGCTATTAGGTTGGACTGACATGATTTGCTCTTGACAAATCCATGTTGACTGTTACTTATCACCTTATTATCTTCTGGATGTTTGCAAATTGATGCTTGATTATTTGCTCCATTATCTTTCCGTGTACTGAAGTTAAGATGACCGGTCTGTAATTCCCCAGGTTGTCCTTACGCCCCTTTTTATAGATTGGCACTATATTTGCCCTCTTCCAGTACTCTGTAATCTCTTCCATTTTCCATGAGTTTTCGAAGATAATCGCTAATGGCTCATATCTCCTCTGTCAGCTCCTAGCATGTATTTCATCAGGCCTTGCCAACTTGAAAACATCTAACTTGTCTGGCTAATTTTTAATTTGTTCTTTCCCTATTTTAGCCTCAAATCCTATGGAGTTCACTGATGTTAGATGTTCAATCGGTATGACCTTTTTGGTGAAAACAAACAAAAAAAAGCATTTAGCACTTTTGTGTTGTCTTTCTTCCCTCACTGAATAATGGGCCTGCCCTGTCTTTGGTCTTCCCCTTGCTTCTAATGTATTTGTAGAATGTTTTCTTATTACCTTTTATGTCTCTAGATAGTTCATTCTAATTTTGTCCCTACGTACTCGTGTAGTTTTTTTTTTTTTTATTTTCATCCTTCGTAATTTGATCTAGTTTTAGGATTCTTTTTTGAGTTTCAGATAATTGAAGATATCCTAATTAAGCCAGAGTTGCCTCTTGCCATAATTCCTATCTTTCCTACGCAGTAGGATAGTTTGCTCTTGTGCCCTTATTAATGTCTCTTGGAAAAAATGCCAACTCTAACTGTTTTTCCCCTTAGGCTTTGCTTCCAATGGGATCTTGCCTACCAACTCCCTACGTTTGCTAAAGTCTGCCTTCTTGAAATCAATTGTCTTTATTCTGCTGTTTCCCCTCCCACCATTCCTTAGAATCATGAATTCTATCATTTCATGATCACTTTTACCAAGCTGCCTTCCACTTTCAAATTCTCAATCAATGCCTTCCTATTTGTCAAATTCAAATCTAGAACAGCCTCTCCCCTAGTTGCTTTCTCCACCTTCTGAAATAAAAAAATTTCTCCAATGCATTCCAAAAACTTGTTGGATAATATGTGCCTTGCTGTATTATTTTTCTCAACAGATGTCTGGGTAGTTGAAGTCCCCCATCACCACCAAGTTCTGTGCTTTTGATGGTTTAGTTAGTTGTGTAAAAAGATGTATCAACCCCCTTTGATACAGTTGGGACTGTATGAACCCACTTCTTTCACTGATTGTTCCATAAGGGCACTGCAGCCATACCTGTGAAAGTACCCCATGCCTTGAAATAAAAGCCCTTGGGTTTTCCTGGGCAGTCTCCAAATCAAAAGGAAAAACATCTTAGCATCTTCTTCATAAAACGGGAAAAGACTAAATAATCCTGGGGAGAATCACCTTTCTCCAACTTCCCAATGGAAAAATACTTTGCTTCAGAGGAATCTCATTTTTTATATTTAAGTAATAGTCCTGTTTCTCAGCAATACATCCACCATCCCAGGCAAGTTTTCATCATATGCCAAATCAGTTTTGGTGGTGGAAGTGTCAATGCTACTAATGTATGCATGTACACTGGTTGTGCTGAAACCATCAGTGTTCAGGTAATCTAAAACTGCGTAAGTGATTCCAAAGCATAGATCTGACATTGACTCTCAAAAACTCCATGCTAACAAGGGCTCCAACAAATGTCCATGTTAGGACATTGCTTTGGAGCATTAAGATCAGTGAAAAGACCATCACACATTAAGGAAACAAATTTCTCAAGAGATAGCATCACACCTATGAATGCAGTATGTCTTGCTGCATCTGAGGATCCATTATGTAGCTTATCTGTGACAGCATGTCTGGGAAAGGAATAGCCAGAAACCACAGGCAGCTGTTCGTAAGAGCTGACAGCAAAGTCAGCTGCAAAATGAGGAATTGTCTGGTTCCCTTTTGGCACTGGCAGAAGATGATGCCTTTGTGGTGATGACTAGGAAAATAGACTGTGTCTGAAAACTTGCTAGCCAACAAATTTTTTTAAACATGACTTTGCACCTACTGTAGACACAGTTTAACACCTTGACAAATGTGTTCACTGGTCATGGTTGATCCTAAGGGGAAAACATGATCTATTTTCCTTGTCTACATGTACCCTCTGACGAGCCAGGTTGAACATCACTGGTTGGGTTCTTGCTCAAGGGAGAAAACCTCACCACAGTCTGGTAACAATCACATTAGGTCTAACAGGACACTTTACACAGGATTGGATATAAAGCTATACAGTCTCCTCTCTGTGGGACTTGCATGATTGTAGGTAGCATTGGTGCAGGGTTCTGACACCTAGTATGAGGTCTTACCTTGGTTCCTTTTAAAACAAAGTTTCTGAGGCTTTCCAGGCTGGCTTCATGGCGATCTTAACAGACCAATTGGAGAAGGCCAGGGAGACTTCGAGGAGTATGCTCTAGGACTGAGTGGCACACGTTACATTTGTGAACATATATCATGTGCTGGCCAGTCATGGTCCCTTCTCGGGCATAAAGCACAGTAGTCACGTCAGTAGATGGTGCACCGATGCCAATAACCAAAATTTCCAAGGCAGCATGAAGAGAGACATGGAAGTGACCACAAGTGCTCCAGTAATGCACGATTGCCCAAGGACTCTGTCCAGAGATATATGTCACTCTGGAGAATGCACGGCACGTGAGCCCAAAGGCCTAGGTATGCTGATGATGCAAATGACCCCTCCGGAGCACCTTATGGAGGAATAGATGAAAGAGGCAAAAAATTCCCAAGGTGTGTTGACAATGCCACTGAATGTCCATAAATTGTTTGAGAAGTTGAAGGGCGCATATAAGCCCCACAAGAATAAACATCAGGAATATCCCCAAACTCTACCAGTTAATCAATTAAAAAAATGTTGGGTTTTGGTTGCTATGATGTTCATTTTTTAACAGAACACACCAGTGAGACAAAAGGATGGATTTAATCAGCCATTGTGGTCCCATATGAGCTCCTTCACCAGTCAGAGAATCGAACTGATCACCAGAGGCAACGCAAGTACCTCAGTAAGCA